>NC_045981.1:17701310-18405685 GCF_010909765.2 Amblyraja radiata | reverse complement strand
AATCCGTTAGTGATCTCCATTGATTCAAACACTGGCAAGACACCGTTTGAGTGTGTTACTGCTTGGTGCTCCTGTCTACTTATTTTATCCCCTTCTATTTTACTGTTCTATATTTCCTTAGGAATGAGCCCCAACTTTGAAATGAAGTCACCCCCCACCCCCCCAGTCCCCCAACCCCAGGCCAAAAGGATCTTAAGGTCAGAATTTCTCCCTCTGTTAATTTTAACTTAAAACAAGTGAATGGGAGTCAATGTTTCACACCAAGCAACTTTTCTTTTCAGAGTCGATTTTTCAGACACGAGTCACAAATGTAAATGAGTTTGAGCACACAGGATCGGGCACAGTAATTCTGGTGCCACCTACTGGGATCTGTAAGCATGGATGCAGCCATGTATCAGTTGTTGCAGAGGATGATAGATATGGATCTCGGGGAGATTACACTACACAATGTAATGTGTTAACTCTTTTGATGCCCCTCCTGCCTTTGTCGAGTCCTCCTCCCTCTTGGCAGCTGATTCCTCATGACAGAGTCAGTCCTTCTGTTCAGCTTGAAATGTGATATGACTAACACCAGCTATTGTGTTTACAGCTTTCTTTTTGTTTGGACATTTTAGAGATACGGTGCCCGTCAGCCCACCGAGCCCACGACGACCAGCGGTCACCTGGTACGCTGGCACTATCCTACACACTGAGGACAATTTACCATTTTACCGGTGCCAATTAACCTTCAAACCTTTACGTGTGGGAGGAAACCGGAGCACCCGGAGAAAACGCACGCGGTCCCAGAGAGAAAGTACAAACTCCGTACAGACAGCACCCATAGTCAGGATCGAACCCGGGTCTCTGGAGCTGTAAGTCAGCAACTACAGTGAAATAAATAAACCACATTTCTCGAGATAGAAGCAAAGTGCCAGAGTCACGCAATGGGTCAAGCATCATTTCTGGACAAAGGGGATAGGTGATGTTTCGGGTCTGGACTCTACCCAGCTCGATACATTACCTATCCTTTATTTCCAGAGATGCTGCCTGACCTGCTGAGTAACTCCACCACTTTGTGTCTATCTTTGGTACAGACCAGCATCTGCAGTTCTTTATTTTCACATTTCATGAGGCGCTAGGAACTGCAGATGCTTGTTATAAACATACAAATAAATACAAAGTGCTGGGGTAACTCAGAGGGTGAAGGTGACATCTCTGGAGGATATGGATAGGTGACATTTGGGGTCGGGACTCTTTTCAGTCTTTTTCAATCTATGTTTGTTATTCCACAGTTCATAGAAAGGGTGAAATCTTTGATGGGGAGCATCTACAGCCCATTATACCTTCCCACATAAGTCTCCCACCCACCCCATTACGCATCCAGGGAGGTCTAGAAATGAAAAGAATACAATTATGCATAATGGGCAACCAAGCATCTCAAAGCCAGATACACCCTCAACAAGACTGAAAATCATCTCTCCACTGCCCCCACCCATCCAACATAGGAGGCAGAACAGAGGAGGTGGGTCATAATATTTATCTTGCAATTGCATGGCATTCATACTGTGGGTGGAATAGCTGCTAAATTTTAAATTACAAAAGTGAGATGGCATGTTTTTGTATAGAACCATTCACATCCCCTGCATCTTATCCCAAGGTGCTTTACTGTCAATGAAGTTGTTGTAAAATGTTAAAATATAGGATAATGGCAGCGAACTTGTGCACCGCAAGCCCCCGTATATGCAGCATTGTGATAGTGGTGTACGTAACTTCATTTTAAGTTTCGGTTTGAGTTTAGCTTATTGTCACGTGTACCAACGTACAGTGAAAAGCTCTTGTTGAGTGCTGACCAGTCAGTGGAAAGACAACACATGATTACGACCAAGCCTTCCACAGTGTACAATCTTACACCTCCATTACCCTCCTCCATGCTAGTTGATTTTACCAGTTCCACGGTTCTCCACAGTGTTTCCTTATTGAGATCAACCCTTCCCCAGCCAACAATGTACCTCACCAGGTATCGTCCTGCCTGTGGTCATTTGTGGCTGGCCCTGACTGCTCCTGGTCTTTTCACACCTCCAGCTCTTCACCTCCGCACCTCGACCTGAAACGTCACCTATTCCCTCTCTCCAGAGATGCTGCCTGACCCGCTGAGTTACACCAGCTTCCTGTATCTGTCTTCGGTTTAAACCAGCATCTGCACTCCCTCACAACGCAGCGACTATGAACCGATAGCCTTCTCACTCTTCAGCCATTTGAGGCACGGCTGACACTGTCACCCCTCCCCAGTATTAATTGGTGGTCACATTTATGGGGACAACAGTGTCACTCTGGAGAAAGACACAAACCAGCTAGAAGTGACTCGATGCCAAAGCTCTGTGTTGTGCTTGACAACGGGGTAGGCTCCTGTCACTAAAGATGTTGTATTGCAGAATGCTTTTCCAAAATCAGCCTTTTCAGGCCAGTTTTGAAATTAATAGTTTCATAAACAGATGTAATCAAAAATGCTTTTGCAGTATCTTTGCTATCCAAGGTCTGGTCTTTAGCTGACAGGAACAGAACTGGAAGATAGATGCAAAAATGCTGGAGCAACTCAGCGGGTCAGGCAGCATCTCTGGGGAAAGGGAGTCAGTGACGTTTTGTGTTGAAACCCTTCTTCAGACTCCAGACTTCAGGAGGAAGAAGGGTTTGGACCCAAAAAGTCACCTATTCCTTTTATCCAGAGATGCTGTCTGACCCACTGAATTACGCCAACATTCAGTGCAAACCAGCATCTGCTGTTCCTTCCTCTGCAGAACGGAACGGTGGTGCACTGGTAGAGTTGCTGCCTGACAGCGCCAGAAACCCAGGTTCAATCCTAACTACAGGTGTTTTCTGTATGGATTTTGTACATTCTACTCGTGACCATGTGGGTTTTGTCCAGGTGCTCCAGTTTCCTCCCACACTCCAAAGCCAACAGGTTTATAGGGTTATTGGTTTGGTAAAATTGTAAATTGTCCCCAGTGTGTGTAGGATAGTGTTAGTGTGCGGGGATCGCTGGTTGGCACAGACTAGGTGGGTCAAAAGGCCTGTTTCTGTGCTGTATCCCTAATCTATATTTAAATCTTTTTATTTGAATTTCACAGCAATTTGCATACATACAATGATAACACACAGTGACAGTCAAGGCATAATTGTGCAACAGTATGTAAGCGACCCTCAAAGCCCTTACCCTTACCCACCTTCAACCCACCCGAATCTAAACTAAACTGGGAGCCTGCCTGACCTTTATGGAGCTCCAAGCAGACTTCACTTCTGAAACCACCGTGAAATATTCCTATTAAGCTCAAGATTTGTTTTGGTAAATCAATATTCAAATTCAATCCCTATTCGATTTCTGCTTAGCACATGAAAGCTTTTGATCTTCCAAATCCACTTTTCATCTCAATGAGGAACATATGGTACTGTCATGTTTTTTTAACTTTTTATCTCACTCGTTAGTTAATGCTGGGAATTGTCCACCTACACATGATGTTCAGAGCACTGGCCAAAATAACATCTCAGTGCACAGGAGGTATTTCTGACAAGCTCAGCTAATGCGTGCTCCTTCAACTTTATGCTTCCTTGTAAACACTCCAAACAATTACTAAAACAATTTCTTTAGTCAGATCCAGGGGCCATAGTCTTTGAATAAAGGGGAGGCCATTTAAGACTGAGGTGAGTGAAAACATTTTCACCCAGAGAGTTGTGAATTTGTGGAATTCCCTGCCATAGAGGGCAGTGGAGGCCAAAACACTGGATGGATTTAAGAGAGAGTTAGATAGAGCTCTAGGGGCTAGTTGATTGGGGACGATCAGCCATGATCGCATTGAATGGTGGTGCTGGCTCGAAGGGCCGAATTGCCTCCTCCTGCACCTATTTTCTATGTTTCTATGTTTCTATGGTGGTGAATCTGTGGAATTCTTTGCCACAGAAGGCTGTGGAGACAAGTCAGTGGATATTTTTAAGGCAGAGATGGGTAGATTCTTGATTATTACAGGTGTCAGAGGTTGTGGGGAGAAGGCAGGAGAATGGGGATAGGAGGGAGAGATAGAGATAGATCAGCCATGATTGAATGGCAGAGTCGACTTGATGGGCCGAATGGCCAAATTCTACTCCAATTCCTTACGACCCACTGAGTTGCTCCAACACTTTGGTACAAACCAGCATCTGCAGTTCCTTTCTACACACACTGTTTTAGTGCTGGATGAGACGCCCCCTCTCCAGGGTGGCACACTTTTAGGTTCCTAGAAACCAGTGATTTTATTAATAGATTGGAAGTCTTTTGCCTGAAGAATTTTTAAAAGAGAAACAAGCATATGGGCCTGATTCGTGGTTCTCTCTTGAACTTCTACATGTGTACATTAGAGAGCATATTGACAATAAACAATAGACAATAGGTGCAGGAGTAGGCCATTCAGTCCTTCGAGCCAGCACTGCCATTCAATGTGGTCATGGCTGATCATCCACAATCACTACCCCGTTCCTGCCTTCTCACCATATCCCCTGACTCCGCTATCTTTAAGAGCCCTATCTAGCTCACTCTTGAAAGTATCCAGAGAACCGGCCTCCACCGCCCTCTGAAGCAGAGAATTCCACAGACTCACAACTCTCTGTGTGAAAAAGTGTTTCCTCATCTCCGTTCTAAATGGCTCACCCCTTATTCTTAAATTGTGGCCCCTGGTTCTGGATTCCCCCAACATCGGGAACATTGTTCCTGCCTCTAGCGTGTCCAAACCCTTAATAATCTTATATGTTTCAATAAGATAGTTCAAGTTCAAGTTCAAGTGAGTTTATTGTCATGTGTCCCTGTATAGGACAATGAAATTCTTGCTTTGCTTAAGCACACAGAAAATAGTAGGCATTTACTACAAAACAGATAAATGTGTCCATATACCATGATATAAATATATACACACATGAATAAATAAACTGGTAGTGCAAATAACAGAAAGTGGTTGCTAATAATCAGAGTTTTGTCCGAGCCAGGTTTAATAACCTGATGGCTGAGGGGAAGTAGCTATTCCTGAACCTGGTTGTTGCAGTCTTCAGGCTCCTGTACCTTCTACCTGAAGGTAGCAGGGAGATCAGTGTGTGGCCAGGATGGTGTGGGTCTTTGATGATACTGCCAGCCTTTTTGAGGCAGCGACTGCGATAAATCCCCTCGATGGAAGGAAGGTCAGAGCCGATGATGGACTGGGCAGTGTTTACTACTTTTTGTAATCTTTTCCTCTCCAGGGCGCTCAAATTTCCGAACCAAGCCACGATGCAACCGGTCAGTATGCTCTCGACTGTGCACCTGTAGAAGTTAGAGAGAGTCTTCCTTGACAATCCGACTCTCCGTAATCTTCTCAGGAAGTAGAGGCGCTGATGAGCTTTTTTGATAATTGCGTTCGTGTTCTCGGACCAGGAAAGATCTTCAGAGATGTGCACCCCCAGGAATTTGAAGTTCTTGACCCTTTCAACCATCGACCCGTTGATATAAATGGGGCTGTGGGTCCCCCTCCTACTCCTTCCAAAGTCCACAATCAGTTCCTTGGTTTTGCTGGTGTTCAGGGCCAGGTTATTGCGCTGGCACCATATGGACAGTTGCTCGATCTCTCTTCTGTACTCTGACTCATCCCCATCAGTGATACGCCCCACAATAGTGGTGTCATCAGCGAACTTGATGATGGAGTTCGCACTGTGGTTCGCTACGCAGTCATGGGTATAGAGTGAGTACAGCAGGGGGCTGAGCACGCAGCCTTGAGGTGCTCCCGTGCTGATTGTTATTGAGGCTGACACATTTCCACCAATACGAACAGACTGTGGTCTGTGGACGAGGAAGTCGAGGATCCAGTTGCAGAGGGATGCGCAGAGACCCAGTTCTGCGAGTTTGGTAACCAGTTTGGAGGGGATGATTGTGTTAAATGCCAAGCTGTAATCAATGAATAACAGCCTGACATATGAGTTTTTGTTGTCCAAGTGGTCCAGTGCGGAGTGGAGGGCCAGCGAGATCGCATCCACCGTTGATCTGTTGTGGCGGTATGCGAACTGCAGTGGGTCCAGGTTTTTGTCGATGTAGGAGTTGATTTGCTCCATGATCAACCTCTCAAAGCACTTCATCACCACCGGCGTTAGTGCCACTGGTCGATAGTCATTGAGGCATGTCACCTTACTCTTCTTGGGCACCGGTATAATTGATGCCCTTTTAAAGCAGGTGGGGACCTCAGACCTCAGAAGTGAGAGGTTGAAAATGTCCGTAAAAACTCCCGCCAGTTGGTCCGCACAGGTTTTTAGAACACGGCCGGGTATACCATCAGGTCCAGGTGCTTTTCGGGGGTTCACCCCTCTGAAGGATTTCCTGACATCGGCCTCTGTGACTGAGACTGAAATGCCATCACAGCGAATGGGGGATCGGGAAGGCACATCAGTATTCTCCCTGTCAAAGCGTGCGTAAAACGCATTGAGCTCGTCAGGGAGTGATGTTACACCGGCATTCGAGCTGCCTCCTGGTTTTGCCTTGTAGGAGGTGATTGCATTCAGACCCTGCCACAGCTGCCGAACATCTGTCTCGTCCTCCAGTTTGGAGCAGAAGTCCCTGTGTCTGGACTTCAGGAGAGTACGGATCTCATAGTTCATCCAAGGTTTCTGATTGGGAAACACTCGGAAGGTTTTTGTAGGGATGCAGTCCTCCACACATCCTCTCATCCTTCTAAATTCCAGAGTATACAAGCCCAGCCGTTCCATTCTCTCAGCATATGACATTCCTGCCATCATGTTGACTGGTTGCATCATGGCCTGGTTCAGCAACTCGAACACTCAGGATGAAGGCGATTACATTGAGTAGTGGACCCTTCCCCTTTCCATCATGGGTGTTCACCTCCCCACCATTAAAAATATATATAGGAGACGCTGCCTCAAAATGACAGCCAGCATCATCAAGGACCCACACCATCCTGGCCACCCTCACTTCATACCTACCATCAGGAAGAAGGTGTAGGAGTCTGAAAACCGTGACCACTAGGTTCTGCCAGGAAAACACAGACCTCCAGATTCAGGGACAGTTTCTTCCCAGCAGTCCTGATCATTGGAGAACTTTGAACTATCTTTAATTGAACTCTATCTCACAGTAATTGCAGTACACTTTATCCTTTATCTGCATGCTGTGGGTGGCTTGGTTTTTGTACTGGTTAGCACGCAGCAAAAAAATACTTTTCACTGAACCTTGGTACACTTGAAAAGAATAAACGAAATTAAACTAAACTTCTAGAAAAGCCTCTTCCCAACAACCATAAGGGCCTTAAACACTGCACACATTAATCTCAACCATGAACTTCTATGGCTGTACTAAGTGCACTAAGTAATGACTGTTTTGACCTGGTATTTGGGGTTAGTAATTGATGTTATTATACATTTATTTTGATTGATTCATTAAATTGTTGTTTAATATGTTATCTTTGTGTATTGTGTTTGTCCTGTTATGCTGCTACAAATAAATAATTTATTTGTTTCAATAGACAATATAAACAATAGACAATAGGTGCAGGCGTAGGCGATTTGGCCCTTCGAGCCAGCACTGCCATTCAATGTGATCATGGCTGATCATTCCCAATCAGTACCCCGACCCTGCCTTCTCCCCATATCCCCTGATACCGCTATTTTTAAGAGCCCTATCTAGCTCTCTCATGAAAGCATCCAGAGAACCTGCCACCACCTGCCTGAGGCAGAGAATTCCACAGACTCACCACCCTCTGTGAGAAAAAGTGTTTCCTCGTCTCCGTTCCAAATGGCTTACTCCTTATTCTTAAACTGAGGCCTCTGGTTCTGGACTACCCCAACATTGGGAACATGTTTCCTGCCTCTAGCGTGTCCAAGCCCTTAACATTCTTATATGTTTCAATGAGATCCCCTCTCATTCTTCTAAACTCCACTGTGTCGGAGCTGACTGATAAAAGAATCAAGTGCACGAAACTATTGAAGGCACTGCAGATGCTGGTTCACCAAAAAAAAAGACACAAAATGCTGGAGTAACTCAGCGGGTCAGGCAGCATCTCTGGAGAACATGGATAGGTGACGTTTCAGGTCGGGACCCTTCTTCAGATAAGGATCCCGACCCGCATCTACCCAAAACGTTCGCCAGAGATGCTGCCTGGCTCGCTTAGTTACTCCAGCACTTTGTGTCTTTTTTTTTGGTGAACCAGCATCTGCAGTGCCTTCAATAGTTTCGTGCACTTGATTCTTTTATCAGTTAGCTCCGGGACACTGAAGCTCACCACACATCTGTCTGAAGAAGGGTCCCGACCGAAGCGTCACCTGACCATAATATAGTCACAAATTGCTGGAGTAACTCAGTGGGACAGGCAACATTTGAACTACTGGAATAATGGCCCGATGCAACGGTGCCAACTGGCCTGCTCTCTGCACCAGAGATTCCAAAAGCACCAAAAAGCAAAGCGGCGACACAGTGGGGCAGCAGGCATAATCTAGGTCTGAGATGCCTCAAGAGGGCAGGGATTGGTGTGCTGTTGAACACAAGTTTTTATACCCGCCTTACAGCGCCAGAGATCCGGGATCAATCCTGACAAAGGGTGCTGTCTGTATGAAGTTTGTACGTTCTCCCTGTGACCGCGTGGGGTTTCTCCGGGTGCTCGGTAAAAATGTCAATTGCCCCTTGTGTTAGTGTACGAGAATCGCTGGTTGATGTGGTCTCGGTGGGGCGAAGGGCCTGTTTCCGTGCTATATCTCCAAAATCTAAAAAGCTCTAAATCAATAAAAAGCTTTGCAAAGTCCCAAACAAAACACAAGAGTGTAGGAACGGAACTGCAGATACTGGTTTAAATCGGAGCACCCGGTGAAAACTCACGATGTCACAGGCAGAACGCACAAGCACCCGTGGTCAGGATCGAACACGGGTACCTGACGTTGGCGGCAGCAACTCGGCCGCTGCGCCACCGTGCAGCCCGAAAGAGAACAATGAAGTTACATTAAAGAAGAAGAAATATAGTTCGCGGTCAGGGTTTGGTTTTGTTTAATCCGACAGTAAATATGAAAGAAGAATTGAAAATCCACCTGGGAAAGAGGAAAGACAAGTTGACATGTGTTTCCGCCGCCAGAACTGACGAGAGGAACCACCCGAAAAATAGCAGTGGGCCAGCGAAAGGATTAAGGCGAGAAGCAAATAGCGAGCGCAGCTTGAAACTACTGAGAGCCAAAGCGCCAAGAATTCCTCACACTTAGCCGACAGAAGGCAGCGACCGAACACTGCCAGGCAGCGCCATGCTCCGGGTGGGAGGGGTGGTGCTAGGTGTGTGGTCTGTCTGAACGGGGCCAAGTATGAAACGTTTCAGAGCAATTCACAGCCGGCACCGATGACCAAGGAAAGGTGGAGGCTACAATTGGTGGTTGCGGCTCCCTTCGTTATCGCCTCTCCCACAGCCAACCATGGACCCATTGTGGGCTCCACCTTTCTTTGGTCATCGGTGCCGATCCTCAGTGTGGGGAGGAAACCGGAGCACCCGGTGAAACCCCACACGGTCACAAGTAGAACGTGCAAACGTCACACGGACAGCGCCCGAAGTCAGGATCGAACCCGAGACTCTGGCGCCGTAAGGCAGCAACTCTCCCGCTATCCCACTGTGCCGCCTCTTGTTCATAAGTTATAGGAGCAGAATTGGGCCATTTGTTTCCATCACGTCTACTCCACCATTCAATCACGTCTGATCTATCTTTCCCTCTCCATCCGATTCTCCTGCCTTCTCCCCGTAACCCCTGACACCCTCACTAATCAATAATCTACCAATCTCCACCTTAGAAATTATCCACTGACTTGGCCTCCACAGCCGTCTGTGGCAATGAATCCCACAGATTCACCACCCTCTGACTAAAGAAGACTGTTGGTGGGATGAGCAATTATTGAACTGCAGACAATAAATCGGGTAGATAGATGCACAGTTTCTTACCCAGAGTGGGCGAATCGAGGACCCGAGGACATGGGTTTAAGGTGAGGGGGAAAAGATTTAATAGGAATCTGAGGGGTAACTTTTTCACACAAAGGGTGGTGGGTGTATGGAAAGGTTGAGGCAGGGACTATCCCAACGTTTAAGAAACAGTTCGACAAGTACATGGATAGGACAAGGTGCACAAAAATGCTGGAGAAACTAAGCGGGTGCAGCAGCATCTATGGAGCGAAGGAAATAGGCAACGTTTCGGCCCGAAACGTTGCCTATTTCCTTCGCTCCATAGATGCTGCTGCACCCGCTTAGTTTCTCCAGCATTTTTGTGTACCTTCGATTTTCCAGCATCTGCAGTTCCTTCGTAAACACATGGATAGGATAAGTTTGGTGGGATATGGACCAAACGCGTGTAGGTGGTACTAGTGTAGATGGGACATCGGTGCGGGCAAGTTGGGTCGAAGAGCCTGTTTCTACACTGCATCACTCTATGACTATGACTCTAAGCGAGCACACAGGTGGTTAATGGAATAAGAGACGGGGGGGGGGCGGAGCGGGGTGTAAAGGTAGTCTGTAATAAGAATGCTGTTGTGATGAAATAAGTACATGTTTCAACCTGAGTGACAGGATGATTTACGCCAGGCTTGCTATTGTACGGCGGGCTCCCACAGCGAGTCGGTACACAGCCAATCCTCACAACCACCCTCTCAGGAACACCAACCCGCCGCCGTCTTAAATTATTCAAATCTCTTCTCGCAGTTTACAGCGCACCAAAGAGGCAGCAAATTGCTCAATTTTCCTCCATTTAGGAGACCGCGGAAGACAAATAGCTAAAAGGGAAGCAGGTTTACAATATTTTATCCCATGTGCCAAAACAAGCCAACCTCTTGCCTTGCCCGCTTGGTTGGTGTGTGTGTGTGTGTGTGTGTGTGTGTGTGTGTGTGTGTGTGTGTGTGTGTGTGTGTGTGTGTGTAGGGAGAGAGAGAGAGAGTTCCGAAGGGGAGTCTCATGCTGGGGCTGCATCCATCACGCGTAGCTTCCAGCGCTGCTTACACAAGACAGGAGCGGTGTGGAAGCCCCGGGTCAAACAGATTGCGAGATTTATAACGGCCTCTCGACAGTCTAATAACGCAGCGGAGATGTGTGTTGCCAGTACAGTGGGTGGGTGCGGGTTGGGTTTGGGGGGGGGGGTTAGTTTGTGCTTCTCCGCACAAAACCTGTCCAGAAAATAAATTAATTGTGCTAATTCACCGGAGCTACAGCAGCAAGCCAGTCACCTCCAACCTCTATTGTACTATTTACATGGAGTTTTATAACCCAGAGGGACCCGGGACTTGATTCAATTCCATAGCAAAACGCCAGATGAAGGCAATGTTTAGACTGGCGGAGTCTGGTGAATGTAGATCATCGTATTATAGCTTCACCTCAATCCCCAGTCTGTTCACACGAGTCAAATTGATTTGGATAAAGAAATGTCTATGTTTGTGTAACCTGGGGCTGAGGTAATCACTTCTTTAATCCACTATTCCAACTGTATTTCTCCCTCCATGATCGCGCCCCCCACTGTCACGCTGGGTGGTTGGGGCCATGCCCGTTAGTGACTGCTAAAGATAAGGCCGTGGCATGTGGGGTGTGTGGATACGAAGCGAGCGAGAGCGAGGGGATAAGGACACTTTCACGACTGTCGCTAGCGCCAAATTCCAACCGGTTGCTGTTTGCCACATATAAAGCGCTCTTTCTCAAATCCAGGGGAGCTAACTCCAGAATTCATTCACGGGACCTCTGACAGTTAGTGCTCATTCGTAATTTAAGGATGCGGTGAGCGTGGCGCAGCGGTAGAGTTGCTGCCTCACAGCGCTAGAGACCCGGGTTCGAGCCTGCTGTCTCCGCGTTCTCCCTGTGACCGCGCGGGTTTTCTCCCGGTGCTCGGGTTTTCCTTCTACACTCCAAAGACCTCGAGAATTGTAGCTTAATTAGCTTCAGGGACAAAAAAAATGTGTCGTTTGTAAGTTAATTGGCTTCAGTAAAATAGTAAATTCGGTTTCGGTAAAAAAAAAAACACTGTAAATTGTCCCCGTGTGTGCTTGTGATTCTAGTCCCCGTAGCTTGTGAACCTGTGAACGTGATTTAAGGCCACGATCAATGATGTGGATTATACCTCAGCTGGAAATTTGAGCAAAACTAAGTGCCGGAGGAACTCAGTGGATCAGACAGCATCCGTGGGAGGAATTGAGAGACTGATTGTAGTAGGGAGTCTTCTTCGTGCTGGTTGTAGTATTGTAGAGAAAGCTGGTGCCTGGGTGATCGCTGATCGGTGCGGACTCCGTGAGCCGAAGGGCTTGTTGTAAGTCTGTAGTCTAAAGTAAAGGGACTGGAGTTACATATGGGCCAGAGCAGGGAAATCTTCGCTGGAGACATCAGTGGAGCAGATAGGTTTTTATGACAATCCGCTGGTTTCATGGACATTATTACCGATAGCAGTTTTTAAATGCCAGGGTATTTAATCACCTGGATTTAAATGTCCCAGCTGGTGTGTGCTGGGTCTTGAAGATCAAGGGACCCGGCCACCAGAGTTAATAAGGGGGCGAGGAGCGCCATTAGGGGCAGGGGGCGTTTGAAGACGCACAATGGAACATGGTCCGGTTTCCTCCCACACTCCAAAGAATTACAAGTGTGTAGGTTAATTGGCTTCGGTAACAATTGTAAATCCTAGTGTGTAGGATAGTGCTGGTGTTACGGGGTGATCGCTGATCAGCGCGGACTCGGTGGGCCGAAGGGCCTGTTTCCGCCTGTACCTCTAGACTAAGTTCAACTGAACAGTGAGGCAGAACTGGATCTCTCCTCATATTCTCCTACATTTTCTACAACCTCATTGAACAACTTTACAAAGGAAGATCCCAGATTTGGTCTTTAGTCAGGGGGTGGTAGTTAATCTGTGGAACTCATATCACAGAGGGCTGTGGAGGCCAAGTCAGGGGATATTTTTAAGGCAAAGGTGGACAAATTCTTGATTCGAACGGATTTCAAGGGTTATGGGGAGAAGGCAGGAAAAGTTTTAAAAGTGAAAAATCTGTCAGTAAAATTGCAAACTCGCCCATGGTTCTCAGGTGGGTTTTAACATGCAAAATGAAAACTGACAATTATCCCATTCCTTAGCTTGCATCTGAGTAAGATTTATTTCAAAACTCATTGATAGTTTACGATTATTTAAATGGTAAATGTAGCTTCAGAAGCGTTTTCATTTTGCATGTTAAACCCCACCAGAGAACCATGGGCGATTTTGCAATTTTACTGACGGATTTTTCACTTTTCAAACTTTTCATATAACAAATGAATAAAGATAAAACGTCAATAATGCCACTTTTGATGAAATGCAGCGAGCAAACGCGATAATTCCCGATATTTTCGATCTTTATATCTCCACGGCGAATGTCCGCTAACCACTTCCGCTGTTTTTGCCCCTTCAGCTCCCTCTTGTATTTACCTTCGTTTTTATCTATCTTCTGGACTGTAAAGTTAGATAACTGTGTCTCACGGTCACCCCGACTGGCACAGTTATTTACAGCTCACAAACGGGCCGTTTTCGCGGTTTTTAACGGGTGTGAAAGTGCGCGTTTTCAGCATCACTAACATGTACCGGAAGTGACGCTTGTACCCCAGTTAGATTTTGCAGTCACGTGGGTGAGGATCTATGCTCCAGTGACCTTTCGTGAAATCACCCTATACGGGTTTACCTCCACCGCGGGACGGCCAGCCCGGGACGATGGGCCAGTTGTGTGTGTGTGTGTGTGTGTGTGTGTGTGTGTGTGTGTGTGTGTGTGTGTGTGTGTGTGTGTGGGTGTGTGTGTGTGTGTGTGTGTGTGTGTGGGTGGGTGGGTGGGTGTGTGTGTGTGTGTGTGGGTGTGGGTGTGTGTTTGTGTGGGTGTGTGTGTGGGTGTGGGTGGGTGGGGGGGGGGGGGTGGGGGATACACTATTGCACCCCATCGCAAACTCAACAGTCCCGGGCAAAGCACTCTTAGGTTGATGGAATATTCTATCGGTTTACTCGTAAGTCAAATATTGTTTTACTGAAGATGTACGGCACATTGGTAGAGTTGCTGCCTTTCCGCGCCAGAGATCCAGGTTCAATTCTGGCCACAGGTGCTGTCCGTACGGAGTTTGCGCGTTCTCCCTGTGACCGTGAGAGTTTTCTCATGGTGCTTGCTCTCTCTCTCTCTCTCTCTCTCTCTCTCTCTCTCGTTTCGACGTACAGCATGGAAACAGGTCCTTCGGCCAATCGAGTCCATGTCGGCCCGTGATAATCCCATGCACTAGCAGTCCTACACACCAGGGACAATTTACTTTCTTTACCAAAGTCAATTAACCTACAAACCTGCATGTCTTTGGGATGTCAGAGGAATCTGGAGCACCTGGAGAAAACCCACACGGTTACAGGGAGAACATATTTATAAACTCCGTACAGGCAGCACCAATAGTCTCTGGCGCTGTAAGGCAGCAACTCTACCGCTGCACCACTGTGCCACGCTTTAGGATCTTACATATTTCAAAAGGATCACCCTTCATTTGTCTAAACTAGTGATTCCCAACCTGGGGCCATATGGCCCCCATGGCAAATTTCAGGGGGGCCACAGAAAAAAATTGGGATTTAGGGGGCCACAGGTTCAATGAAGGGGGCCACAGAGCTACCACCCTGTTGCCTCCTAAATTTCAGTTCTAATAAATTTAAATCTATGTAGTTGAGATATGTTTGATGTTTGTGGAATAGAATAAAAGAGAATATATGTGCAATTAATAGACACTGATATTTTCATGGAAGGTATTAGAATATTGAAGTACTTTTTTTCTGCTAATAATCTCAGGGGGGGGGGGGCACAGAAAAATTAAAAGATCCCAAGGGGGCCATGAGCTAAAAAAAGGTTGGGAACCACTGGTCTAAACCCCAAATATGTACTGCATTGTCCATGGCATATACTTTGTACTGAATGTTAACATAAGACTCCATCAGACTGCTCACCTGGGCATAACAAACCCCACAGCACCATGTCCATACCAGACCATGGGAGTTAACCCACAGGTTCCTGGCTAACATTATCCCTTAAACATCATAACCCAAACACTGGAAATATACAGCAGGTCAAGTAGAATCTCGGGAGAAAGAAACAGAGTTAATGCTTCACACAATGGACACAATATGCTGGAGTAACAGTGGGTTAGGCAGCAGCATCTCTGGAGAAAAGGAATATCTGTTGTTTCGGGTCGAGACCCTTCATCAGTCTATTTATTTTTTCCATAGATACTGCCTGGCCCACTGACTCACTCCAGTATTATGTGTCTATCTTTAAGGATAAGTGATGTTTCGGGTCGGGACCCTTCTTCAGAAAGCTATGCGGTGAGTTTTAGTGTCCCGGAACTGGCTGATGAAAATATTAAAATACATGAAACTATTGAAGATGGAGAGAGAAAACTGCAGGTGCTTGTTTACCAAAAAAAAGACACAAAGTGCTGGAATAAATCAGAAAGTAATGTAACATTAATGTTTCAGACTATGGATCCTAATAAGAACTGACAATGGCCATCGACGATGCCAGTAAACCAGACCTCCTCTCAGCCACTTGATCCATTGCCACGTCTCAGGAGTGCTGAGATCCAGGATTGTCTGAAATGGAATGCAGCGTGCACTGGCCTGATTACAAGGTGGTTAGAATCACTCACAATCTGAACATTCGGGGAATTAATCCCTTCCTGTTGATTAAATTGATGAAGGGCTCTCGGAAGCACTTTACAACCCCATGGAAGTCCTCACTTGCACCCTGTCCTCTAGGAATCCAAATACTCACAAGATGAACTAACTAACTAACTAACTAACTAACTAACTAACTAACTAACTAACTAACTAACTAACTAACTAACTAACTAACTAACTAACTAACTAACTAACTAACTAACTAACTAACTAACTAACTAACTAACTAACTAACTCTCTCTCTCTCTCTCTCTCTCTCTCTCTCTCTCTCTCTCTCTCTCTCTCTCTCTCTCTCTCTCTCTCTCTCTCTCTCTCTCCTGATAACAGACCGAGGTGACTAATGTCACCAGAGGCCACTTCAGATGTACAATAGTTGAAATTGTGTCGTCACCTCCTCAGCTGATGGCAAAGCAGTGCCCTGGTGGATAAGAGATGTCTGGTCAGGTTTCAACAGATGGCATTTCTCTAGTTTGGTCAGTTTGGGGAGACACTGTTTGAGGAAGCTCCAGACAGTCACTGCATGGTCTACAGAACCTACAGGGTGGGGATTTGCAGGATGGGGCTGTTACTTGCCACAGCACTCTCCACACATTCCAGAGCTGTCCCAGTATCGATCCCTCCTCAAGCAATAAAAACCCTCCTGCAGAGGGAATTGAACAAAGAGGGACCCGGCATGGGTGGGGGGGGAGGGGGGAGGGTGGGAGGGGGGAGAGGATGGACGGGGGTAGGGAGGGGGGGGGGTGGGAGGGTGGGAGGGGGGAGAGGATGGACGGGGGGAGGGGGGGGGAGAGGATGGGCGGGGGGGGGGCGGGAGGGGGGAGGCTGGAGGGGGAAGGGGGTAGGGGTGAGGGGAGGAGGGGGGGAGGGTGAGGGGGGGGGAGGGGGGAGGGGGGGGGCGAGGGGAGGGGGGTGGAGGGAGGGGAGGGGGGAGGGGGGGAGGGAGGGAGGGGGGAGGGGGGGTCGCCGAGACAACAAAGAGAGACCCAGTATGGAGGGCCACCGAAAGAACAAAGGGACATAGAAACATAGAAACATAGAAAATAGGTGCAGGAGTAGGCCATTCGGCCCTTCGAGCCTGCACCGCCATTCAATATGATCATGGCTGATCATCCAACTCAGTATCCTGTACCTGCCTTCTCTCCATACCCCCTGATCCCTTTAGCCACAAGGGACTGTAATGGACCATAGGGACTGTAATGAATACTTTTGTAACTTTGTCGGTACCCTATATGTGGCGCACTTGTGTATTGTAACAAAGCACAAAACAAAAACAAAGCATTTCTTCCTGTTGATTTTAAGTTGATGAAGGGCTCTTAGAAGCACTTTACACCCACATGGAAGCCCATCACTTGCACCCTGTTCCGCTAGGAATCCACAAACTCAGAAGATGAAGCTTCTCTGGGTACATGTGACAATAAAGTATCATTCATTCATTCTCCATGTGGAACTCTTGCTATTATCTAGTGCTGGATCGATACAGGCACGGATCATTTTGATGCAGATATCGTTGACTGCTTCCTTTGTGAGGAGCTCAAAGGTGCAATCAGCACCAAATGGTCCAGCACTCGGGCACAAAAGCAAAGGAGAGATGAAAATCAGGCCTGATGTAAAACAGGCCGGTTCAATATTACTGATCCCCCAAGAGCAATTTCCCCTCCTCCCCTTTTCTGTCAACTTTATTAACAAATGGCTGGAAGTGAGGACTTTGGGGAAACATGTGAATGCACGTCCAGCCCGACGTGGCTGATTGGGAGCAATTAGGGCCTTAAAGCTACGTTTATGACCTGTGAGAAGGCATGTGTGTTGGTCATAAATATTCACAGTAAATGTTGTGGCTTTTGTAGATACACAACTTAATGGTATCTTTCCATTGCCTTGTAGATAATCTTAGGTTGGAGATGCCTCTGGAAGGGCAGGGATTACTGTTGCCCAGTTGACCAAAGGTTTTATACCGTCCTACACACAGTGCCAGAGACCTGGGTTCGATCCTGACTATGGGTGCTGTCTACACAGCGTTTGTCACAGAGTTCTCCCCGTGACAGCGTGGGTCTTCACTGGGTGCTCCGGTTTCCTCCCATGCTCGAAAAGCATACAGGTTTGTAGCTTAATTGGCTTCCACAAAAACTGTAAATTGTTCCTGGTGTGTACGATAGTACTGGCGTGACAGGGATTGCTGGTTAGCACGGATTCGGTGGGCAGAAGGGCCTGTTTCTTTGCTGTATCTCTAAACTCCAAAGGTACGTGATGCATATAGCATATGATGAGCGCTTGACAGCACTGGGCCTCTACTCGCTGGAGTTTAGAAGGTTGAGGGGGGGACCTCATTGAAATTTACTGAATAATGAAAGGAATAATCTCGGCAACATCTGGCTCTGCTGGGAGTCAACGCAGAGTATATTCTGAATAGTGATCGATAAGGTGTTTGAGTAATAAGGGAATCAAGCAAAATGTGGGGGTAGCGCAGGGAAGTGGTGCTGAGGTAAAGGATTAGTCATGCTCCCATCGATTGGCATAGTTGAATGTCCTACTCCTGCTTTTATTTTTTATGCCCTTACGCAATTGAGTGAGGGATTACTGGCAGTAAGTCCGGGGCTGCCAAAGGCCATCATGAAGGGTTTTGAGAAATAAATTAATTGCTTAGTCCTGCTCTGTTGTGATGCAACTTCAGTTACTTTCCACACATTTTCTGCACAGGCGATAAACAGTGAGACAGCACAATTTTATAGGGTGTGTAGGAAGGAACTGCCGTTGCTGGTTTACACCGAAGATAGACTCAAAATGCTGGAGTAACTCAGCGGGTCAGGCAGTATCTCTGGAGCTGACCCGAAATGTTGCCTATTACTTTTCTCCAGAGATACTGCCTGACCCACTGAGTTGCTTCAGCTTTTTGTGTCTATCTTCAGCACAATTTTATACATGGATTAACTAACGCCAGCTCTTCTATTCTTGAGCTCCTGCAATATTTACTCAGGAACAATAGTTAGAATGCAGATGGCTAATGGTGATGGCTTTCTGTAAAATGTAAGTACCCTGCTGACACATATTACAGGGGCAAATTTATGTAGGAAGCATTGGAGGGTGATTACATTGATTGTGATAAGCAACATTCTTGATTTATTTACAGGGAATATTTGTTATAAAAATTGTGCTTTGTGTGCACTGTGTGAGTGTGCAGTCGTCCAAACTGAAACCCACAGAAGGGTCTTGCAGCTCCCTGAAGTCAAGGACAATCAGCGCCCCTCATAGATGTACCTACTGTACAAGAGACCTGTCACACAGATGTTAGAATGGAGCTCAATAACCAGGGCCCTGCCCTTCGCAGATATGAAACGGGGTGTTGCCCTTTCTCTAATCCATCAAGCACGACAAGCTTTCAAGCGGAGTGGTTAAAGATTTGTGTCAGACGTCATTGACGCAAGCAGCACCTGGCTTGCTGGTAATCGGGGCTCAAATCTGCCCGAATGCATAACTGGGTAGCCACTGATGTTACCTTCCCGCTCCAAAAAATGTAATATTTCATGTGAGAATGAAAATATTTCAGCCGTGTGTTAAATCGTGTCATTCGTATGGTATTAACTTCATAATGCAAGCCTTGTCACCCACTGCAGCTTTCCTTGATGTGTATATATGTGTATATACACGCACACTGAACTTTATTTATTATATTGTTCACAGTGTACTTACTATGGTTACATATTCTGTTGTGTTGCTACAAGTAAGAATTTCATTGTTCTATCTGGGACATATGACAATAAAACACACTTGACTCTTGGCTCTTGATGTTACTTGCTTTATCTTTTCTTGTATTTAATTCAGATGACCTTTGACTTTTTGTTTCCTTGCTCTGCTTGTAAGTTATTTTGTGTCCGTTCCCTGGGATTATCATTCATTTTCTGATTTGGTGTTTTCTTTAGCGGGGAAACAGGTAGAGTTTAACAAACATGTAATGATGTTATCTAAGGAGAACTCATTCTTCCTTCCATTCATGCTGGACTGAAAGCATTGACCCAATACACCCAGTGCAAGAGAACATTAAGACCAGAATGCATCCCAGGATCCAGATCGGTCCATTTTCAATGATATTTTCAATTCTGATATGTATTTAGACTCTGTGTCTGCCTCTCACTGGTAACAACTCCCATCCACCCAACAGAAACTCCCCAGTTTAAGGGGGAATCACGGAAGCAATTGTTGAATCTCACTAGAACCCCTGGTATTTAGCGACTTAAATAGCAGTAGACTTTACTTTAGGCTTTAGAGCTACAGCGTGAAAACAGGCCCTTCGACCCACTGAGTCCATGCCAACCAGCAATCACCTCGTACACTTGCACTATCCTCCGCACTAGGGACAATTTACAATTTACAGAAGCCAAGTAATCTACAAACCTGCACGTCTTTGGAGTGTGGGAGGAAACCGGAGCACCCGGAGAAAACCCACGCAGTCACAGGGAGAAAGTACACACTCCGTACAGACAGCACCCGTAGTCAGGATCGAACCTGGGTCTCTGGCGCTGTAAGGCACCAACTGTATTGCTGCCCCATGGGTCAGCTGGGCAGATGGGTAGTCTACAAGATAGTGCACTCCTGTTGTCAATCACTGTGGGGATGCTGTGTGCTCCCAGTGAATTGACTTAGTATGCTCAGTGCCATCCTAGAAGGTCCCCCATTTTGGGCATCAAGGGCCAGCATCCCCGCGAGTCCATGACAAGGACACCATTTCTAGGGAACCATGAAAACTTCATTAACTGTTTCCTCACCCATCGTTAACGTTCATCGGAGAAAACAAGATTTAACAGGTATGAAAAATAGCATCTCTAGCAATATAGCATTCTCTCAGTCCACCACATTAGTGCAACTGTGTTTAAGAAGGAACTGCAGATGCTGGAAAATCGAAGGTACACGAAAATGCTGGAGAAACTCAGCGGGCGCAGCAGCATCTATGGAGCGAAGGAAATAGGCAACGTTTCGGGCCGTTTCGGCCCGAAACGTTGCCTATTTCCTTCGCTCCATAGATGCTGCTGCACCCGGTGAGTTTCTCCAGCATTTTTGTGTACATTAGTGCAACAGCTTGACAAAGCCCAAAGTTCCATTGAATCCCACATACCAATCTTTAAGCGTGAAATTCCTCCTTTAAGTTACTGTGCTTCTCAAATCCAGTTTTCTTTTGTCTTCCCTGCCGTTGTATACCTGCTCCAAACAAAGGAACTGTAGAAACAAGGAACTGCAGGTGCTGGCTTACAACAAAGAACACAAAGTGCTGGAGTAACTCAGCAGGTCATGCAGCATCTCTGGAAAACATGTGGAGGTGATGTTTAGGTTCGGAGCCCTACTTCAGTTTGAACCAGGATCCTGACCCGAAAAATCACCTATCCATGTTCTCCAGAGATGCTGCCTGACCCGTTGAGTAACTCCAGCACTTTGTGTCCGAATATGTTTATATTTGATTATGTTTCTGTGCAGTACATTCTATTTAGTAACATTATATTGAGAGTCATAGAGTTATAGAGTTCTACAGAATCAAAACAGGCTCTTTGGCCCAACTTGCAAACACCGACCAACATGTCCCATCTACACTAGTCCCACCTGCCTGCATTTGGCCCATCTCCCTCGAAGCCTGTCCTATTCACGAACCTGACTAAATTTCTCTTAAAATGTTGCATCTTAAATGTCTTAAATATTTAATAAAGTATTAAACAGTGCAGTTAGCTGCATGAATTTTTGATTGTTTCTTCATTATTTTTAGGTGTGCTGTACTCTCACTCAATCTGCATTGAGTTGGCTGGCTGCTCCCAGCCTCTGGTTTCTGTACTCAGCTTGGGAGTGTGGGGCCAGGAAGGAGAAAAATCATCCAGCTTTATCGCTCGTAAGTGCTATTCAGTGATCTTTGTGTGAAATACATGCATGAAGGTGGATGAAGTCTGAATTGTGCTCCACCATGTTGCTTCCAGCTTCTGTGGCCAGTACCTATCCATGCCTGGGAAGTTTCTCACAGTTAAACTACTCAGCCACCATAAACAGTGGGAAAAAAAAACCCTGATTAAACATGCAATGGCTGCAGAATTTGCAAAGCCCTGAACAAACCCTTGATCCATATCTTCAAGTAGGAGGGAAAGAAAGGCAAGTAGATGTAAATGCCAAAATCATGATGCGCAAAAAATTCAATCAAATGAGCATTCACAATGAATGCATTTTAGATTATCACCTACAACTGCTTCACATTGAATGTGGGCAACGGAACGGCAAATGGAATTTAACTCAGACAGGTGCAAAATGATAAATTTATGGACGTTAAACCACGGCAGGACATTAAAATACGAGAGGTAGAGAGGGTTAGACAGTCTGGACCTTCTTCCAATGATAGAAATATCTAATAATAGAGGGCATCGTTTTCAGGAGAGGGGCAGAGTTTAAAGATGGTACACACGGTAACATTTCTACACAGAGGGTAGTGGGTGCCTGGAACACATTGCCAAGGGGGTGTTGGAGGCAGAGACAATGGTGGCATTTAAGAGGCTTTTAGATAGTCACGCAAATATGCAGAACTGCAGAGATGTGGATCAGGTGTAGGCAGATTAGCATTTGTCTTGCATCAGGTTGGGTACGGACATTGTGGGCTGAAGGGCCTGTTCGTGTGCTGCACCATCTCATGTTCCAGGGCATACACCGTGTGTGGCAGGGCCTTGAGGAGTCTTGTTGTACAGAGAGGCATTGGGGTACAGGTTCATAGCTCCCTGAATGAGGGAAGACAGGTAGACATGGTGACAGGGAAGGTGTAGGACATGTATATCTTCATTGGTGGAGTCACTGAGTATAAAATATGTTATGGTTGTATATGGTGTTAGTTAAGTCACACTAGGAGCATAGTCTGTGGTTTTAGTTGTCACACTAGGATGCTGTAATTACGTGTGACAGGGTGATGTAAAGATTCACAAGGATGTGGCCGAGACTAGGAGATGTGAGTCATGAGGAGAGATTGGATAGATCGGCTCTGTTTTACCTGGGGCAATGGTGACATATACAATATATACAATTATGCGAAACATAGAGAGGATGGATAGTGTCAGTTTCCCATGGTAGGAGTGCCTAAAAGTAGAAGTGAGAAAGAGGAGGCTTAATGGGAATCTGAGGTGTATTTTTTCATGGGTGTTGGTTTTTCATGCAGTTGATATCTGGAATAAGCTGCCAGTCGGGTACAAACAGCAACAATAGTTAAGACACAAAAAGTGTAAGAAGGAACTGCAGATGCTGGTTTATACTTAAGATAGACACAAAATGCTGCTGTACCTCAACAGGTCAGGCAGCATATCTGGAGAAATAGAATAGGTGATGTTTGGGGTCAGAACCTTTCTTCGGACTGAAAGTAAAAGTTGGGGGGGGGGGGATAAACTGGAGGTGAGAAAACGAGCAGTGAGAGAGGGCATTGCAGAACACCCATCGAAGCGAGGAGGAGATTTAAGAGACATCTGGACAGTTACATGCATGGACAGGGCACAGAGGGATGTGGTTAATGCTGGCAAGTGGATTTGTATAGATAGGAATGTGGTCAACATAGACATGGTGGGCTGGAGGACCTGTTACCATGCTGTGCAATGCTTTGAATCATTCTGTGACTCTGCTCTCCCTGCTCTCTATTTGCTTGCCGTGAGGTGGCAGGGTGGTCCCGTACAGCTGGTGGACTCAGTCACTCCAGTCCATGGTGTGAGGGGAATGGTGACAACATGTCTGGAGCCCAGGGTTGGATAAAAAATATCCTGTGGGCTGGGGGACCTGTTTCCTGGTCTATGTTGCGGATGGCAAGGCCTTGGGGAGTGTTGTTGAACAGAGAGACTTTGGGGTACAGGTTCATAGCACCCTGAAGGTGGGAATACAGGTAGACAGTATGGGTGATGTGTGATCAGGGAAGGGAGAAGTGTGAGAGCAGAGACAAGCAGACGACTGGACGACTGGAAAAGGGTTCAGGGATAGATGGTGTTTCAACATCCAACAAGGCTTAAGGGGAAAAACATACCATTCTTTAGCCAGAGTACAGTTCAGTTTAGTTCAGTTCAGTTTACTTTAGTTTAGTCTAGTTTACAAACAACGACCGAGGGTGAGGGTGGTGAATCTGTGGAATTTGGTGCCACAGACGGCTATGGAGGCCAAGTCTTTGGGTGTTTTTAAAGTGGAAATCGATAGGTTCATTATTAGTAAGGGTGACAAAGGTTTTGGGGAGAAGGCAGGAGAATGGGGTTGAGAGGGAAAGATATATCAGCCATGATTGAATGGCGGAGTATGCGGGCCAAATGGCCCAATTCTGTCCTATCACTTATGAACATGATGTAAATCTGAAACTCAAACACTACATACTGGAGAAACAAAGATCTACAGATGCTGGTTAATTCGCATAAGGACAGAAAGTGCCTGTCATCAGGCCAGGAGGCATCTCTGGAGAAGGGGTTCGGCCCGAAACATTGCCTATTTCCTTCGCTCCATCGATGCTGTTGCACCCGCTGAGTTTCTCCAGCATTTTTGTCTATCTCCGGAGAACATTTTTGGAGACCTCACCTATCCATGGTCTCCCGAGATGCTGCCTGACTCTGCCTGACCTGCCGAGCACTTCACAAGTTATAGGAGTAGAATTAGGCCATTCGGCCCATAGAGCCTACCGTCATTCAATCATGGGTGATCTCATAATCCCATTTTCCTGCCTTCTCCCCATAACCCTTGACACCCCCTCTAAACAAGAATCTTGTCTGTGTCTCTGACTTAAAATATCCAATGACGTCTATTGACGTGTCCATGCAAAGGTGAATAATGCACATTTATCAAAAGGTCCGCCCCCGCCCCCGCCCCCCTCTGATTCCTGCACAAGGTTACAACCCAAGGTTGATTCGTGGTTGTAGAAGCTTCGTCGTGTCGGGACACGTTGTTGTTAATGTTTCCCATTCACCGACAATGATCATTCACAGACCTCCTGAACACACAAAGGCCACGACACAGTGAGCACATGCGAATCAAAGGCAATCGCTCGCATTCTGCATGAAATGTCTCAGGACCCGTTGGAAAACGCCGAGCCCCGACCCTATCCTGAGCCGAGGCCGGCGGATTTCCGTTGTTCTTTTACTCACGGAGACTGAATTGTAAAACATCTTAAAAGGTTTCTCGCAACCAATTGAAAGAGATGTCATTTCCCCTCACAATAACCTGTTGCTCTTAAGATTGAAATTTAAAAATCAAAGTTAATGTAAGGCTGAGTTAGTTACTCCGGCGCCTTGTGTCTGTCCTCAATATGTTAGTTGCAGCCAGAGGGAATAAAGTAGTCATAGTTTTATTGTTTATTATTTTCAAGAGGTGTTTTTTTTTTTTGTCCTCTTTAAACCAGTGGGGAATTCTCGCTCCCTGCAAGACTGTTATTTGCTGAGGAAAAATATCCCGCGTTTCGTTCCTTTTTTATCGAAAGTGTTGGAGTAACTCGGCGGGTCAGGCAGCATCTCTGGAGAACATGGATAGGCGGCGTTTCGGGTCGGGACCCTTCCTTAATATAATCCTATTCGCCATCAGTGAAGCCAAAAATAATTGTCGTCATAGATTTTAACTGAATGTCACAAGGTACACTGGCTGCTCTCAATTTTAACCCTGGGATTTTTTAAACTGATCCTTGACCTCCAGCTGCCTTTGATTGCGACGGCAACAGGACTGGTAGTAAATAAAGGAACAATGTAGCACAGAGGCCATGGGTTACCGTTTGAGCGCGAAACCCCCTCTCTTTCTCAAGGCCACTGAAGACAATATAAGACTTTTCAGTCCTATTTGCCTGAGCGAAGTCTTTTCACTGAATTTCACCTGATGTAATTTTCGTATTTTCTCCGGATATTATTTTAATTCAGATTTTCTTTTTTGGAAGTGTACAAAATCATGAGAGGAATAGATTGGTTGGATGCACCAAGTATTTTCCCCAAGGTGAGGGGTATCAAGAACCAGGTTTAAGGTGAGAGGGGAAATGTGAGGGGCAACTTTTTCACACAGGTGCATGGAACAAGCTGCCAGAGGAGGTAGTTGAGGCAGGTACTATAACAACATTTAAAATACACTTGGACAGGAGCGGGGATGGGAAAGGTTTAGAAGAATGTGGGCCAAAGACAGGTAAATGTGTCGAGCTTAGATGGGGCATCTTAGTCGGTATGGATTCTAGACCTGATAACCTGTTTCTGTGCTGTGCTACTTACTCCATGACTCTAACACCATAGTCTTGTTTTGATTTCACAGCCGGGGATTGTACATTAGCCCCGTGTTGCCTGCTCGTGATTCGTTCCCACATTTTGGAATTGAGTCAACCCAAATAGTCTCCATAGATAGACACAAAATGCTGGAGTAACTCAGTGGGTTAGACAGCATCTATAGAGAAAAGGAATAGGACCCGAAATGTCACCTATTCCTCTTCTCCAGAGATGCTTCTGACCCCCTGAGTTACCCCAGCATTTTGTGTCTATCTTCTGCTTAAACCAGCAGTTCCTTCCAACACAAAGAGTCTCCATCGCAGGACAAAATGATGTGCTGCTTCTCTTGCCCAGTTCTGTGAAAAACATAGAAAATAGGTGCAGGAGAAGGCCATTCAGCCCTTCGAGTCAGCACCACCATTCAATATGATCATGGCTGATCATCCAAAATCAGTACCCCGTTCCGGCTTTTTCCCCATATCCCTTAATTCCCTTAGCCCTAAGAGTACATCCAGTGAATTGGCCTGCACTGCCTTCTGTGGCAGAGAATTTCACAGATTCACAACTCTGGCTGAAAAAGTTCTTAGCTCATCTCAGTCCTAAATGGCCTACCCCTTATTCTTAAACTGTGAACCCTGGTTCTGGACTCCCCCAGCATTGGGAATATTTTTCCTGTATCTACCCTGTCCATTCCTCTAAGAATTTTAAATGTTTCTATAAGATACCCTCTCATCCTTCTAACTTCCAGTGAAATGTCGAAGAGTCTTCGGCCTAAAAACTTCCCCCCCCCCCCCCCCCCCCCCCCCCCCATAGATGTTGCTTCACCGCTGAATGTCTCCAGTATTTTCTGTTTATATATATGTATAAATATATGATTCAGCGGAGAAGCAGCATCTATATGTGTATGTCTTCTTATACATATATATAAGAACACACATATATATATATAAGAAGACACGCTGGATCTGCAAACGATTTAAAAGCATTTCCGAATATTTCAAGCCGTCTCAAAAGTAATTTAAAACATCACTAAATGAGAATGTGTCTTAGCCACCAATGCATTGAGGCGCTCAGCTGAGTGCGAGTAACAGGCGAGTCGAGCTGTGTGGCGCTCAGGCGCTGTGTAAATAGCTGGAGCTAATCTCACCCCCACGTGGGTTTGACATGCCAAGCCGTCCACATTCTCATAGGCTCCGCTTCCACCACTCACTTTGTCCCAAAGCTTCGGCAGGTTCTCGATTGGCTGCCAAACCACATTGTCCTCTCCTTTCCCACACTAACCCCTGCACTGCCGAAATCCTGAGGATAGACACAAAAATGCCCGAGTAACTCAGCGGGACCGGCAGCATCTCTGGAGAGAAGGAATGGGCGAAGTTTCGGGTCAAGACCCTTCTTCAGACTTTCTCACCTCTAGCTTCCCTCTCCCCTGACTCTCAGTCGGAAGAAGGGTCTCGATCCGAAACGTCACCCATTCCTTCTCTCCAGAGATGCTGCCTGTCCTGCTGAGTTACTCCAGCAATTCCAGCACGTCCACATCTTGAACAATGGATACAGCAGATGAGGTTGGAGGAGGTGCAAGTGAACCTCTGCCTAACCTGAAAGGACTGTCGGGGTCCCTGGACAGAGTCGAGGGAGAAGGTATTGCGACAGGTGTTGCATCTTCTGCGGATGCAGGCGAAGGTACCAGGGGAGGGGGTGGCTTGGGTGGGAAGGGGTGAGTTAACCAGGGAGTTGCGGAGGGAGCGGTCTCTGCGGAAGGCGGAAAGGGGTGGAGATGGGAAAATGTGACTCGTGGTAGGAAATTGGATGGTTCTGCGGTTGAGGAAGAAATGGAGGGCTTTAGGGCCTTCCTGGTGGGGGATGGAGGTGTAGGGTGTTCTACCAACACTCTACTCTGCCTAGCGGAGCTGGTCCTCACCCTCAACAACTTCTCCTTTGACTCCTCCCACTTCCTCCAAGGCGTAGCTATGGGCACCCGCATGGGCCCCAGCTACGCCTGCCTTTTTGTAGGGTACGTTGAACAATCCCTGTTCCAGACGAACACTGGCCCTATCCCCAAACTCTATCTCTGTTACATTGATGACTGCATCGGTGCTACCTCCTGCACCCATGCAGACTTAACCAACTTCACCAACAATTTTCATCCTGCACTCACGTTTACTTGGACCATCTCCGACGCTTCCCTCCCCTTTCTTGATCTCACAGTCTCCATCACAGGAAATAGACGATTAACTGACGTGTATACAGCCATGATCATATTGAGTGGCGGTGCAGGCTCGAAGGGCCGAATGGCCTACTCCTGCACCTAATTTCTATGTTTCTATATTACATACTGAATATGAATTACAAATTACAAATCTGAAGAAGGGTCTCAACCCGAAACGTCACCCATTCCTTCTCTCCAGAGATGCTGCCTGTTCCGCTGAGTTATTCCAGCATTTTGTGTCTACCTTCGTCTATTACAAACCCACTGACTCCCACACCTATCTCGACTACACTTCTTCCCACCCTGCTTCCTGCAAAGACTTTATCCCCTACTCCCAATTCCTCTGTCTATGCTGCATCTGCGCCCAAGATGAGGTGTTCCATATTAGGACATCCGAGATGTCCTCAGTCTTTAGAGAACGGGGGTTCCCCTTTCCCATCATAGATGAGGCCCTCACTCATGTCTCCTCGGTACCCCGCAGCTCCGCCCTTGCTCCCCCCCCCCCCCCCCCCCCCCCCCCCCAGGCGCAACAGAGTCCCCCTAGTCCTTACCTTCCATCTCATCGGCCGTCGCATACAACACATAATCCGAAATTTCCGCCACCTCCGACAGGATCCCACCACTAGTCACATTTTCCCATCTCCACCCCTTTCCGCCTTCCGCAGAGACTGTTCCAACCGCAACCCCCTGGTTAACTCATCCCTTCCCGCCCAAAAACACCCCCTCCCCTGGTACCTTCCCCTGCAGCCGCAGAAGATGCAACACCTGTCCCTATACCTCCTCCCTCGACTCTGTTCAGGGACCCCGACAGTCCATTCAGGTAAGACAGAGGTTCGCTTGCATCTTCTCCAACCTCATCCAATGAATCCGTTGTTCACGATGTGGACTCTTATACATTGGCGAGACCAAACGCAGACTGGGCGATCGTTTCGCGGAACACCTTCGCTCAGCCCGCCTGAAACTACCTGATCTCCCGGTTGCTGGACGCTTTCCTCCACAGCCCTTGCGGACCTAGGTCTCCTCCATTGTCAGAATGAAGTTAAACGCAAATTGGGCAGCTTACAGCCTAGTGGCATGAATATTTAATTATCTCTCTTCAGGTAGCCTAACGTTTTGTGCCTACGCCGCAGATTAGTGGAGATACTGATAATAAAAATAACACCTAACTCTGTGTCAGTCAGGAACTGTGCACTCTGTTCACAGTGGACTATCATGGTACAGCTGGTAGAACTGATGCCTCGTAGCGCCAGAGACCTGGGTTCGCCCCTGACCTCGGGTGCTATCTGCGTGCAGTTTGCAAGTTCTCCCTGTGAACGCGTGGGCTTCATCCGGGTGTTCCTGTTTGCTCCCACACCCCCAAACACATGCGGGTTTGTAGGTTTAGGAAGGGAACTGCAGATGCTGGTGTACACAAAAATTAGACATGGGTCGCCTGGGTGAGGGTGTCTGATGTTGAAAGACCCGAAACACCCAATGACCCTAGGTTACATCACTGATGATGTGTTCAGGAGCATCTATCGAAGTATTTGTATCAATAATAATTCATTCATAATAAACTTATTCATTCATAAAAATGCTGGAGTGACTGCGGGACAGGCGGCATCTCTGGATGGAAGGGATGGGTGGCGCTTCGGGTCGAGACTCTTCTTCAGTCTGAAACGTCTAAAGCTAAACTCTAGCGTTTTGTGGCTTTCTTCGCGTTTGTAGATTACCTGGCCTCTAAATTGCCCCTGATATTCAGGGAGTTGACGTGAAAGCATGATAATGTAGTGTGAGTGGACGAATACTGTTTTTTTAAATAGATTTTAGAGATAAAGCGCAGAAACAGGCCTTTCGGTTTCAGTACACAAACAGCAGTCTAACACCGTTCTAGCATTACATCCCTGTTCTGTGTCTCTGCAATAAACAGAAACACAACCTCAGCCCTTTCGAACTAACGTATTGACCAGTCCCTACTACCTTTAAGAAGACACAAGAGACGGTTGCTCCTACCTACCACCTTGAAGGATGTGTATACATATACTTCGTGCCTCTGTTCATTCACACCGCTCAATATCCCATATGTTGCTTTGTTGCAGATCGATTGCCTCGCCTTGTGTGTGTATTACATTCCACTGGCCACTTTTCTGCCCAACTGGCCTGGCATGTTCGTGCAATCGGCAGACTTCATTCTAAAGACGTCCCCACGAAATATTACGATCACTGCACAAATGTTACAAATGTATTTGTGGGACGTACTATCTGGTAAATACACTGTCATCGTATTGACACTTACATTGTGGTAAATGCAGAACTGCCCTTGAGTTCCCAAAGGCCGGCCGAGGATCCTCAACCTCGGATCCTCGGCCAATATTGCTTTATTTCCCGCACTCAGCGAAATGGCCACAGCCCAGACCCTCGCCACTTACTTTAGACTTTAGAGATACAGCGTGGAAACAGGCCCTTCGGCCGACCGAGTCCGCGCCGACCAACGGGTACACTACACACCAGGGACATTTTTACAAATTTTACTGAAGCCAACTAACCAATAAACCTGTACGTCTTTGAAGAGTGGGTGGATACCGGAGCACCCGGAGAAAGCCCACACGGTCACAGAGAGAACGTGCAAACTCCACACAGACAGCACCCGTGGTCAGATTCGAACCTGGGTCTCTGACGCTTTGCAAATGCAAACTGCCGCCCTTATTCGTGATATTTGTAACTTTAAGCATAACCGTAAAATGTTCCAATCACGGAGGGTGCAATCAATATGATGCAATTTGTATGTAATGCAAATATTTCTTCTGCGCTTTTCATAATCCCACGACATCCCACAGCATTTAACCCCCAATAAGGGAATTTTGAAATGCAGACACTTCAAAAGGTGGCGGCCAATCCGACGCCGCAAGATGTCACAAACGGTAAATGTTTTACACAGTAATCTGTATTTAATGTTTGATGGGAGTCATAGAGTCATATAGTATGGTCACCGGCCCTTCGACCCTCTGAGTCCACGCTGATCATCGACCCTCAGTGCCCACAAGCTCAATACTATCCCACTTTCCCATCCACTCCCCTGTACACTAGGGGCAGTTCGCAGCGGACAATTAACCTACTAACACTTAATGAAGTTTGGAAAATGGAGATACAAAGAACTACACAGGTTGGAATATTGAGAAAAACACAAAGTGCTGGAGGAACTCAGCGGGTCAGGCAGCATCTGGGTAGGGAATGTACAGGCGATATTTCGGGTCGGGACTCTTCCTCAGACTGATTTGTTTGAAAGATAATTGCCGAGGGGTAACCCTACTGACTCTTTAAAACGGTGCCTTTACCTTCACCCGAGAGACTAGACGCGCAAGGGCATAAAGTGCTGGAGTAACTCAGCGGATCGGGCAGCATCTCTGGAGAAGATGGATAGGTGACGGATCGGGTAGGGGCTAGACACGTTAGCTGATATTGGCGGCATGGTGGCACATCCTGACCACGGGTGCTGGCTATATAAGTGTGTTAATGTTAGTGTACCTACAACCTAGGGTAGTGTTCGTGAGCAGGAATCGCTGGTCGGTGCGGACTCGGTGAGCCGAAGGGCCTGTTTGCGCGCTGTATCGCTAAACTAAACTAATATAAAAGAAATACGACTTCGGGCAGTACCGCATCTTCTCAGCACTGCCAGACTAACTTCCACAGCCACGTCGATGCGATGCAACCTTCTGACTCGAAGATTGACACAACGTGCTGGAGTAACTAAGCGGGACAGGCAGCATCTCTGGAGAGGAGGAACGAATAGGTGGCGTTTCGGGTCGAGACGCTTCCACCAATTGATTTGCCATTGACGTTACAGCCAAGTGTTTTACGGCGAGTTTAGGTGAGAAGGCAGAATAATTACAGTGCTCTGCGATGCTAACGCGAAGCCGAAACTAAAAGCATTAGCTGAGCATTACAAGCGGCCAGAAAGTGATACATTTTGAAATAAGCAAAGTTAGAAATATCTGTTGTGAAAATTGACAAATAGTGTTACATTCAGACCAAAGGCTGGGTCATTATATTTGGGATATTATTCTAAATAGGCAAATCCCTCGCGTTGCGGCATTTATCATTGTCTTTTCTATTCAGCTGCCTTTTATTCTTTTTATAATGTATAATGTAATGAATAAACGGTCTCTCTGGGGGAAAAGATCCTTGTAAAACCCTTCAACCATTCAAGTGATTTATATCTTGAAGTTACATGTCAGAGAATCTGTATCTTTCATTCGGTAACATCGCCCCATTGAAGGTGTTCAGGTATCAGAATTAATCATCCCAGGTCTAGTCTTCCACACGGGGAGAAACAGTGTGTAAAAGGTGAGCGGGGACGTGCTTTGCACGCCGATATCCGCGTTCAAATCAGGAAGGACCGATACTTTATGAAGTGCATCATTTTCATTCAAGTGCATAATTTCCCACTGCTATTATTAGAGCGCCTGTTCTCAAGGAGCGATACCAGCGTGTCAGGATGCGGTTCAAAGTGCATTGGAAAACGGACTCCCATCACAGCCGGCCATTCCTTCACTGTGAAACACACGCGACCACTCTTTTGCCTTCTTTCCGTGCTGTAACTCTCTGCCAATCGAGATCTGGCATTCAAGTGTATTGATTTCTTTAGATTCATTGTCATAGAGATACTGCACAGAAACTGGCCCAAGATAGACACCAAAACGCTGGAGTAACTCAGCGGGACGGGCAGCATCTCTGGGTGACGTTTCGTGTCGAGACTCTTCTTCGGACTGAGAGTCGGGGAGTAGGGAAACGAGAGATATAGACAGTGATGCAGAGAGATATAGAACAAATGAATGAAAGATTTGCAAAAAAATAACAATGATAAATTAAACCGGCCATTGGTAGCTGTTTGCTCGGTTAGAACGAGAAGCTGGTGTGATTTGGGTGGGGGAGGGCTGGAGAGAGAGGGAATGCAGGAATTACTTGAAGTGAGAGAAATCAATATCCATGCCACTGTGTTGTAAACTGCCTAAGCGAAATATGAGATGCTGTTCCTCCAATTTGCGTTGGTCTCGCCAATGTGTAAGAGTCCACATCTTGAACAACAGACTGGCCCCTCAGCTCCACTCCTCTACTCTTAATGAGGTATGTCTTGAGCTAGTCCCATTTGCCCGCATTAGTGTGTATCTAGATTCTAGAGTCTATCTTTGCTGAGCCAAGCTGAAACTCCCCATGATCAGTTGTTCCCCAGCAATGTGTACACTGTGTGTAGTGACAGAGTCTCACGGGTGGGCGGGACAGTTGCATCACACTAGCAGATGCACCTTGTGGCAGCAAGTGTGAACGGCCACAGGTTTCTTCCATGGCGACTAAACTATCTGAATACCCAGCGTCAATCTTTGGTTTTAATCTTCCCTGCTCAATATGTGGGTGCTTGAATCCCTCTGGAATGCTCCCTCCACCCAGAAATATCCTGAGTCGTCCATTAGGTCCATGGGTCCTCCGCAGAAGTAATCTCCTCAAGACTTTGCATGGAACCTCATGGGGAAGTCCACCTGGCTCTATTTAATCCCTACCTTTGATAGAAATCCTCACTTACATTCTTCCAGAGTTGAGGAATGTCAGGATTTACGCGTGCTCCCAGTAACCGCAGTGTCGCCCCACTCTTTAATGTAATTGGCAAACTCCCGTTCTGTTGCACCGCCAGCATCATTTAAACTCTTCCCTCTGCCTTTGGCACAGCGTCTGTAATTCGCTTTGCAAGATTGCCGGAACTTGAGTGTGGCTCGTGGGTGGGGTGGTTGTGGAGGGAGGGGCAGCTGTTATGGGAAGCTGAAACAACATCAAGTAATCACAGTGCGGAGGAGAACAGATCATCCAGAAAACACGAGAGTCCTAACTACCCACAAGTAGCGAGTCAGTTCGATCTTGCTCAGAAGTGGATCCCTGGTCCGTCATTGCTGCTCATGTCCTTGACCACTGTAGAAATCACAAGGGAGCACGGTTCTGTCTAAGTAAGTCGTTGCAGTACATTCTGTAAATCATAAATACTGCAGCCACATTTCACCGCTGCTGGCAGTGTAGATATTAAGGCCAGTCGAATCATCATAGTTCTCCCCACAAGAACTCCTTGGCTGATTTTTAACATGGTTAACATGTAATGAACTCCATCGATGAGAGAGGATTTTGTGAACGTTACTTATTTCCCCTGACTTAAAACGTGAAACCTTCTTCCAAAATTCTTGGGGACTTTTATATTGATCTACTAAATTCGAGTGTACAACCATTCAAATGAATCCATATACTGCGTTCATTTGCAAAGCTAGTGTGGTGTTTTGAACAGATGTAAATGTTAGAAATTAGTGTCAACTTTTGTTGCCTGGAACTATGCATTATGCATTTCTGGTTCTCAGAGACGCATAGTGCATAGTTCCATAGAACAAAAGTTGACACTAATTTCTCTGCACTATGTCCTCTAAAAGTTATTGGTTCGAGTCCCCATTCAGGATCCTGAAATCATGCCTGATTTACTCATTCCAGACCGAGATCTGTTTCGTTGGGGAGAGATCGAGGCCCTGGCAACCCTCTCGCGTAGATGTGAAAGACTGGATGCCACGAATCTCTAAAAGAGCTTAAGTGCCCTGCTCAATATTTATGTCTCAACCAACATCACTCAGGCTGTGGGTAGCACAGTGGCGCAGCGACAGAGTTGCTACCTTACAGCGCCAGAGACCCGGGTTCCATCCTGACTACAGGTGCTGTCTGTACAAAGTTTGAACGTTCTCCCTGTGCCCGCATGAGTTTTCTCTGGGTGCTCCGGATTCTGTCAACATTCCAAAGACGTGCAGGTGTGTAGATTAATTGGCTTCTGTAGAATTGTCCCTAGTGTGTAGGATAGTACTGGTGTATAGGTGATTGGTGGTCGGTGCAAAAAAGGTGGGCCGCAGGTCCTGTTTCCACGTTGTATCTCTAAATCAAACTAAATGTAATCTGGTCATTGGAGCAGACTGCTGCTCATAGGCTGCAGGTTGTATTGAGAGGGCGCCCTTATGCATATGGCAGTACGGTGGCATAGCGGTGCAGTTGGTGCCTTATAGCGCCAGGGACCTGGGTTCGATCCTGACTACGGGCGCTGTCTGCACTGTGCTTGTAGATTCTCCTTGTTACCACGTGAGTTTTCTCCGGGTGCTTTGATTTCCTCCCATATTCCACAGGCGTGCAGGTCTGTAGGATAATTGGCTTCTGCAGAAATGTCCCTAGTCTATAGGATATAACTAGTGTTCAGGTGGTTGTCAGTCGGTGCAAATTAGGTGGACCTAAGGTCCTGTTTCCCATGTTGTATCTCTAAACTAAACTAAGTTTAATCTAGTAATTGGAGCAGACTGCTGCTCATAAACTGCAGGTTGCACAGAGAAGTGTTCTTCACAGGCCACTTTGATACCCTGACCTCACACCTCCAGAGCATGAGGCTTAGCATCAGATGCCATTGCATTTGACCTCCACCACTGGAAGCAGCACTGAGTCCAAAGATAGCGCACACAGAGAAGGGTCTCGACCCGAAACGTCACCCATTCCTTCTCTCCAGAGACGCTGCCTGTCCCGCTGAGTTTTTGTGTCCATCCATTAACTCGTCGCCTGTGGAACTTTGCTGTGTGCAAATTGCCTGCAAGAGGAACAATTTCAAAGTTAGTATTGTTCAAAGCAAAGGGGAGATGTCGGGGTTTAAGGTGGTTACAGCGTGGCACGTGTTAGCTGCCACATGAAACCTCAGTCCCATCTCTCCTTCTCCATGACTCAGTAAAGTGAGATCTCCTTGGAGCCATTCGTGGTTGAACTGTGATTATAAATCTGGCACGAGGGAGCCATCTCTTTTGGTGATTGCTTATGTGGTAGAAAGATATCACTTTCCAGTGTGAATTATGAGCCATCCATCTTCCTTTAGTGTTCAAGGTCCAGGCGTTACAACTGTTGCAAGCACGTAAGGTGGTGATGATATTTAAGGCTGGAAACATCCTGTGCTGCTGAAGGCATTGGTCCTAAGATGAGACCTCATGCTTATTTTCATGGAAGTCAACCATATACATCATAAGTTGTCAAAGGGTTCCAATGGTCTCAACTAACACATGTAAAAACTGAACGAAGGAGGGTCTCAGCATTGGGGGGGGGGGGCTTCTGCCACATGCAGGCAGTAGATAGAAACATAGAAAATAGGTGCAGCAGTAGGCCATTCGGCCCTTCGAGCCTGCACCGCCATTCAATATGATCATGGCTGATCATCCAACTCAGTATCCTGTACCTGCCTTCTCTCCATAACCCCTGATCCCTTTAGCCACAAGGGCCACATCTAACTCCCTCTTAAATATAGCCAATGAACTGGCCTCAACTACCTTCTGCGGCAGAGAATTCCAGAGATTCACCACTCTCTGTGTGAAAAAAGTTTTCCTCATCTCGGTCCTAAAAGATTTCCCCCTTATCCTTAAACTGTGACCCCCTGTCCTGGACTTCCCCAACATCGGGAACAATCTTCCTGCATCTAGCCTGTCCAACCCCTTAAGAATTTTGTAAGTTTCTATAAGATCCCCCCTCAATCTTCTAAATTCTAGTGAGTACAAACCGAGTCTATCCAGTCTTTCTTCATATGAAAGTCCTGACATCCCAGGAATCAGTCTGGTGAACCTTCTCTGTACTCCCTCTATGGCAAGAATGTCTTTCCTCAAATTAGGAGACCAAAACTGTACGCAATACTCCAGGTGTGGTCACACCAAGACCCTCTACAACTGCAGTAGAACCTCCCTGCTCCTATACTCAAATCCTTTTGCTATGAATGCTAACATACCATTCGCCTTTTTCACTGCCTGCTGCACCTGCATGCCTACTTTTAATGACTGGTGTACCATGACACCCAGGTCTCGTTGCATCTCCCCCTTTCCTAATCGGCCACCATTCAGATAATAATCTACTTTCCTGTTTTTGCCACCAAAGTGGATAACCTCACATTTATCCACATTATACTGCATCTGCCATGCATTTGCCCACTCACCCAGCCTATCCAAGTCACCTTGCAGCCTCCTAGCATCCTCCTCACAGCTAACACTGCCCCCCAGCTTCGTGTCATCCGCAAACTTGGAGATGTTGCATTCAATTCCCTCGTCCAAATCATTAATATATATCGTAAATAGCTGGGGTCCCAGAACTGAGCCTTGCGGTACCCCACTAGTCACTGCCTGCCATTGTGAAAAGGACCCGTTTACTCCAGCCAGCCAGTTCTCTATCCACATCAATACTGAACCCCCAATACCGTGTGCTTTAAGTTTGTATACTAATCTCTTATGTGGGACCTTGTCGAAAGCCTTCTGAAAGTCCAGATATAACACATCCACTGGTTCTCCCTTATCCACTCTACTAGTTACATCCTCGAAAAATTCTATAAGTTTCGTCAGACATGATTTACCCTTGATAAATCCATGCTGACTTTGTCCAATGATTTCACCACTTTCCAAATGTGCTGCTATCCCATCTTTAATAGGATAGGACCGTTCGGGGAACATTTGTAACTGTGTCGGCACCAAAACATGGCGACATTTGTGTACTGCCTGGATGAGGTCTGCTGTATGATTTTACCGTGTTGTATGCAAAATAAAGCATCTCATTGTACGTACTATGACAATCAGGTACCATTGAATCATTGTGGTGACTATTAATGCACAGTATTTCAAAAACAATGTGGTCTTCATGTCAGAGAAGGTTCACTGATTTGGCGCGGTGGTCCTATGGGAGCAAATCTGGCTTTAATTCAGTAATTTTATTGAACCCCCCGAGGTTCAGAGTGGCTTGACAAGGTAGATATTGAAAGGAGGCACAAAATGCTCTGGAGTAACTCAGCGGGACAGGCAGCATCTCTGGAGAGAAGGAATGGGTGACGTTTCGGGTCGAGACCCATCTTCAGACTGAGTTACTCCAACATTTTGTGTCTTCCTTCGATGTAAACCAACATCTGCAGTTCTTTCCTATGTAGATATTGGAAGGATGTTTCCCTTTCTGGAGCCATCTACTCTAGAGGGTCATCCACTTGAGGATGGAGATGAGGAGGAGTTTATTTTCTCAGAGATCACCCCAAGAATCTTTGAAACTACCCAAGAGAGCGGTGGGGGAAGAACCAATTGATATATTCAAGGTCAAGAAGGAGAGATTTTTGGTTCATTGGGCAGTCATGGGTTACAGTCAACAGGACCTCCTTGTGGACTTCATTGATCATCAGTACCAGCTCTGATTCCTTCTCGCCTGACACTCAATCTGAAGGAGGGTCTCGACCCGAAATGTCACCTGTTCCTTTTCTCCAGAGACGCCGAGATACTCCAGCATTTTGTGTCTATCTTCGGTGTAAACCAGCATCAGCAGTTCCTTCACACACTGGAGGAGCGCGAAGTTGAGGCCAAGGTCAGATCAGCCATGATACACTCAGCTGGACAGGTAGTGGAGTGAGTGGAGAGAGAAACAGAAATAAAATGTCAGGTCTGAAACCGGAACTGTTCCCTGTTGTTCTTTCCACAGGGACCGCCTAACCTGCTGAGTATTTCCAATGTTTTGTTTTTATTTCAGACTTTGAGGCTTTTAACTCTCCTTTGACCAGTCATGATCTTACTATTCCCGTCAGCTTGTTAACCTACTCGTCTCCCAATAGGATGAGGTTATGAAGTAGGAAAATAATTAGCTATCAAAAACCATTTGTGCCTCACATAACCAACAATGCTCTCCCGAGCACTTGTGCTTTGCTGGATATGGCCCAGTGTAAATACTCTCTTGTGTTTGTTCAGAAACTAATTGTGGTTGTTAATGCTGCCGTAGTATTATTTTGTCCGATAAGATCTGGCCGTACTGTTGCTTTTATTAAATTAGTTCTGTATATTCCAGGCCTCGGGATCATCCGTCATCCCAGCTACGAATGCCGTACCGACTGAGAAGCGACTGACCCTGACGACTGACGGCCAAGGGAATTGCTTGTCCATTATAACCAGGAATTCCTGTGGTATCCAGGACTGTTCATTGTGCGATTCCTTCGTATTTAATGTCAGTACTGAGTTGGCTTCTTCCGTATCGCAGGTGGGGAGGCAGGTGCACAGTTGGCCCATCTACAGGAGAATGCAAGAGTCAAGGCACCAGCAGGCATTTTGTTTTCCTTGAGGGAGGGAGGAGAAGGGGGTGGGGGGGGGGGGGTTTACAACTCAATAGAAACACCGAACTGCAGGGTCCCGCTGTGAAGGAGGCAACTGGGCTCCCAAACCAGTGAAGGCCCACTGCGCTTTGCTCCTCTGCTGCCTGGCGACCGGCGCCACATGTCAAAGGTCAGCGGCAGTGTCACACGGGGGCCATGTTTGTGTTGTGCCCAGAGCCAGTTTCACGCTGTTGTGAACCAACACAAAAAGCCACTCCAGAATCTCAACTAACGCAAGAAGGTTACATGCCAGAGATGATCAAACCTCTCCTCTTGGATACAACACCCCACACAACACAGTCTGTTCATGAATATTAACTTGATTTCTGCTTGAGAGCAAATAAAATGTAAATTGTTCCGCATAGGTGCCAAGCTGGACAGATGAGGCACAATATTGGTTGGCCAATGTTCATTACATATTTTGTTTGTTCCTTAATTTTTGCATTAGCTTAAAATGATTTAAAATTTTTAAAGAATCAATAATTGCAGAAAAAGGCATTCTATTCAGAAAACTGGATCAAAACCTGTTTTGGAATCCTTATACACAGAGAATTTTTCCTCTATCAATTTCCCAATGTTCCCTCCAATTCCACAGAGCTTTTTCTCTCCGGTGGGAATCGTTTTCTTTTCGTCAAGTGTTGGGGAGTGAGACTTAAGGAGGAAGCTCAGTCTACAACCCTCCCAACAACCAGCTCCCGATCAGAGGTGGCGGCTGAAACAGGATAATCAAGATTCATCGATAGGTACTCTCGGATACTTCGATGTACGATTAAAACAGCTGAAATGAAAAATTAGGAAATATTATTTGTTAAGCTGAAGTGCAGCCTCAGGTGATCATTTAGTCCAGCTATCTTCCATTTTCTAACCTACTCTGCTACAATTGTATAGGCAGCTTCTCCCATCTTTTATTTAGTTCATCAATATCCATATTAGAAGGGTCTTATATAAGGAGTCTAAAGAAGGGTCCAGACCTGAAATGTCACCCATCCTTTTTTTCCAGAAATGCTGCCGAACCCACTGATTTACTCCAGCATTTTATGTCTATCTTTCACATATAAGAGTCTTGAATCCTGGTTTGGGGAATGTCAAGGGCCGCTGAGGGCAGCAGGGAAGAGGTTAATCCTCAAAAGGACACAAAATGCTGGGGTAACACAGCGTGTCAGGCAGCATATCAGGAGAACATGGATAGGTGGCCTTTTGGGTCAACCTATCTGAGTCGGAAAAAGGGTCTCGAACCGAAACTTCACCTGTTCACATTCTCTAGATCTGGTGCGTGACACGCTGAGTTACTCCAGCACTTTGTGTCCTTTTGGGAATTAATCAGGTCTGCAGTTCCTTGTTTCTGCAAGAGATTAATGGTGACTGGTGGTCACACGGACATGGTGGCTGTGGGATATGGGAATGGGGGACACTGGCCGATCGCTCCCTTTGATATTCCATGAACAACTCAATGTTGGGATTTTACTCCCACTGCCCCTGCAGAGAGGTAATCATGGCGCCAAATCCATGGTTTGAAGCTGACTTCCACTGCTAGACATCTGAGATAAAACAGAAAATGCTACATTTCTCGCCAATGTGTGCTCCATCAAGAATAATGGGACAGAATTAAACTTAAGGTTCATGATGTAGGCTTTGAACAGACAGATTGAACCTGGAATCAGATCACTCCCCATTGTTCTGTAATATCATCATTTGGGTGGCAGAGTGGTGCAGCGGTAGAGTTGCTGTCTTACAGCGCCAGGTTCAATCCTGACTACGGGTGCTGTCCATATGGAGTTTGTACATTCTCAGTGTGACTGCGTGGTTTTCCTAGTGTGCTCTGGTCTCCTCGCACATCCCAAAGACGTACAGGTTTGTAGATTAATTGGCGTTGATAAAATATTGTAAATTGCCTCTTGTGTGTGGGATAGTGCTAGTGTGCAGGGATCATTGGTTGGTGCGGACTCGGTGGACTGAAGGCCTTGTTTCTGCACTGTTTCTCTAAACTGAACTAAACTAATTTAGCTTTTGGATTGTGGGGGGGGGGGGAGTCACTATTTAATTAAATAAATATTGTTCTGAACAGCCTGGACCATGGATCATGGACAACATTCCCAACATCATCGAAAGTCCCACAATCAGTTGCTTGTCTTTTGGTTCAACGACATCTCCTCAAATACCTGATGGGAAACTCTCTCTCACATACCCTCTCCACAGACGATGCCCGACCTGCTGCGTCTTTCCAATATTTTTGCTTTGAGGGCAATTATAGAGCATTTGAAGACAGGATCTATGATGGAAATGGTGAGGTGGGAGGGCGGAGGAAGAAGATGCTCCTCTGATAAGCTGAAACAAAGCCTGTCACAGTTGACACAAATCCAGTTACTCTGGAAGTCCTTCTGCACTAAAATGGTTTGCAACATGCCACACTGAAGATAAGGTTTCAAAGTTTAGACAATCTTAAAAGGTATATAATGCCAAAATAAATCTTCATCAAATTCAAGTCAGGTATCAGCATAAATAATCGTAAAATATGACCGATATTTTAGGTCAGACTGTTTTCTTCCCTTTGTCAGATGCAATTTAAAATGCAGAGCTGACTATCGTTTAGTTATAAGACATTTTTATTGAGCCTTGTTAGAAATGATTAGCATTATCTGCAGATCTCAAAACATGATAGACACAAAATGTTGGAGTAACTCAGCGGGCCAGGCAGTATCTCTGGAGAGAAGGAATGGGTGACGTTTTGGATCGAGATCCTTCTTCAGATCGAGTCAGGGGAGAGGGAGATATCCCCTCCCTCAGTGATTTCCTTGACTCCCTCTGAAGAAGGGTCTCGACCTGAAAGTCACCCATTCCTTCTCTCCATAGACGCTGCCTGGCCCGCTGAGTTGCTACAGCATTTTGTGTCTGTCTTCAGTTTAAACCAACACCTGCAGTTCCTTCCTCCAGATCTCAAAATAAGGTTGAAAATGGACACTGTAAACCAGTGCACTACTTGAGGCGACAAGAAAATAAAAGAAACGTGAATGCAGTAAACCCTCGTGTTTACAGACGTCTTTATAACAGATCTTGGTTATAGCGGACGGACGGACTGACATTCACCGCCAAGTCAGACTGCTGACGCCAACCCCAGCCACTTCCTCAGCCAATGCTGCCGCTGCTGCCTGCATTGCTGTCGTGAGACACAAAATGCTGGAGTCAAGGGTCTGTCCCACTTGGGCGTCATTTGCGTGTCATTTACGCAATATCCTAAAAATTGGTTGGCGCGTCATGACACGCTCATGGCGCGTGGTGAGGTGTGGTGGCATATGCAGTAGCGTGCGGTACCCCAGGATTTTGGGATGCTCAAAATCCTTGCACGCTGCATGCGTGACGTATCCCTTGCGCACGCTGATGTACTGATGGAATACGTTGAAGTACTGACGGCGTACGTGTTGCGCATGGTGACGCATGGTTACGCACAGTGACACACGAACGTTGCCTATGCTAATTTATTTTGCGTCACCGCGCGTCAACGTCCGTAACCATGCCATCGGCGCGCCGTTTGCGCGTCATTTGAGCGCCGCACCACGTGACCACCCGCGTATAAAGCGTTTTGAAAATTTTTCACTGGGAAAATCCTTGCCACGGAGATCAGACTAAGTACAAATGACATCGCAAATGGCTCCCAAAAGAGGCAGGGCCCTCAAAAGCACCTGGCGCGCGACTGTCGTACTGCTAGACGATTATCGCGACAGTCACTACCGGCCTGTCGCGTAAATGACGCACAAATGACGCCCAAGTGGGACAGGCCCTTCACTCAGCGGGTCAGGCAGCGCCTCTGGAGAAAAAGAATAGGTAACATTTAGGGTCGCGAGTCTTTCTCAGACTGAGAGTCAGGGGAATGGGAAACGAGAGATATAGACAGTGATATAGAACAAATGAATGAAAGATATGCAAAAAAAGAAACAATGATGGAAGAAATGGTCTATTATTAGTCATGAGCTAATTGTCAGATAACAATGGGGCGTTTCCTTGATCATCGTTACTTTTTTGAATATCTTTCATTAATTTGTTCTAGACCTTCTCTATATCACCATCTATATCTCTCGTTTCCCATTCCCCTGACTCTCAGTCTGAAGAAGGGTCTCAACTCCAGAGATGGTGCCTGACCCGCTGAGTTACTCCAGCTCTTTGTGTCTATCTTTGGTGTAAATCAGCATCTGCAGTTCCTTCCTGCTCATGGTGTATTGAGACCTTGGACCTTTGTAGCTTAGGGCAGGTAAAGCTTTGGTTTAAAGTTTCTGCTGAAAAAGGGCATCTTTGTCTTTGCCAGAGCAGTTGCTCAGAAATTGAATTGTTGGTTCTCTGAACATGAAATGCCATATATTACACTCAGTTATAGCGGACAACCGGCAATAACAGACACCATTCCCCCTGCTATGGTCCATAATAACAAGGGTTTATTGTATAGTAAAACCGGTCAGAAAGGGAGAATAAGTTCATAAGTTCCAGGAGTATTATTTGCCCATTCGGCCCATCGTCTACTCCACCATTCAATCATGGCTGATCTAACTTTCCCTCTCAACCCCATTCTCCTGCCTTCTCCCCATAATCCCTGACACTCTTACTGATCAAGAATCTGTCAATCTCTGCCTTAAACATATCCATTGACTTGGCCTCCACAGTCTTCTGTGGCAATTAATTCCACACATTCACCACCCTCTGACTAAAGAAATTCCTCCTAATTTATTTTCTACATCCTTTTATTCTGAGGCTATGACCTCTGGTCCTAGACTCTCTCACTAGTTAAAACATTCTCTCCACATTCACTCTATCCAGGCCTTTCACTATTTGGTAAGTTTCAGTGAGGTCCCCCCTCATCATGCATCTTTGCAATGCAGGCAGCATTTTATAACACCATTGTGATTTTGGTAGCAAGTGGACTACTGCAAAAAGATGTTAAAGTCAGATCACAAGTGTCTCTCACATTAATTGATAACTGATCCACAGTTTTATCAGATTCCTCAACAATAATCTCCCGCATGTTTCCTTTTTGATTCCAATCACTCAGCGTTTCCACCTTAAGAAGATCACTCGAGCTTAAATCCCTGAATATTACCTTTAAGCTTGCTTTTGAATTAATTCCAACTGAATGGACATCCCAGATGCTAAACTGGATTGCCAAGCCTGGCGAACATATTTCATGCACAATCAAGTCGCTGTTCTTTAAAGGAACAATAAATCATAGCGACTGATGATTTAACCAGCGCTGCCCATCTTCCGGCTGTGCCCACTATGTTCATCTCAGCAGGATCTCTTCTCCAATTTGGTTTCCCGACCTCCTTGGACATTAAGGCCATGCTTCTGGACGACGCAACATGATGCAGCTACCCGTGTCTCCAATCTGCCCTTCAGATTAAATGTTACCTGCAGCGATAAAGTGGAAAGGGAGGTCAAAGCAGCGGAGAAATTCAGTATGGATGCACAATAAAAAGCTGTAGAGCAATGAAGTTATTTAAAGAGTCTGTAGAAGGGCCTCGACCCGAAACGTCACACATTCCTTCTCTCCAGAGATGCTGCCTGTCCCGCTGAGTGACTCCAGCATTTTGTGTCTATCTACAGTTTCATGGCAATGACTTTTCATCAGATTCGGATAAAGCTGGAGATAAGTGGATCGAGGTTTAAGGTGGTGGGGAGGGGGGGGAGGAAGATTTAATGGGAACCTGAGGGGTAACCTTTTTACACAAAGGGTAGTAGGTGAATGGAACAAGTTGCCGGAGGAAGTAGTTGAGGCAGGTACTATCGCAACGTTTAAGAAAGATTTAGACAGGTACATGGGTACAGTAGGTTTAGAGGTATATGGACCAAAAGCAAGCAGATGGGACCGGTGTAGATGGGACATGTTGGTTGGTGAGGGCAAGTTTGGCCGAAGGGACTGTTTCCACGCTGTTTAACTCTGTGACTTCTGCACCTATTTTTCTATGTGACCGATATATGAATGATTGAATCAACATCACTACAGCCTTAATAGCTGGAGATTCAGCGACATTCTCACCCAACGCCTGGCTATTCACCCACCGTTTGCCCAGCGTAGCCTTCTCAGTGAGCATGTGTCATATGTGTCACATATGTAATATGTGAATATGTGATTCTGTTTTGTAGTTTTTTTTTGTTGCACAATCCGCAAGCATTGCCACTTTTCATTTCACTGCACATCTCTTATGTGTATGTGATGAATAACCTGACTTGACTTGACTTTTACCATCAAATCACACCTCCCTCTGTCTTCTATGCCAATGGCATTTTTTCCTGTCCTGAGCTATTCAAACGGTTCCTGTTTCACTGTTCTCCCACACTCATCCAAGTTCAACACAAACATTTTCACCAGGATACCTGCATGCTTTCTCCCCAGAAATAACACTGTGGATTCATACCCTTGCTGACGTTAACCATCACAGTCCCTCCTAAAGGCAACAACTCTACCGCTAAAGAGCTCATGCTCGTAACACAGTGGAATTTATTGTAGACTTTAGGAGAGCTCCCTCTCCCCTCACCCCACTTGCCATCAACAACATCACAGTCACATCCGTGGAGTCTTTTAAGTTCCTGGGAACCATCATCTCCAAGGACCTTAAATTGGGGGCCACTATCGACTCCACAGGCAGTTGAGGAAGCACAATCTGCCACAGGTAATGATGGTCCAATTCTATACGGCCATCTAGACTCTAGAGTCTATCCTCACCTTCTCCATCATAGTCTGGTTTGGCTCAGCCACCAAGCACTACATCCGGAGGCTGCAGCGAATCGTCTGATCAGCTGAGAAGGTTATCGGCTGCAACCTTCCCTCCATTGATGAACTGTACACTGCAAGGGCCAAGAAGCGAACGGGTAAGATCATCTCTGACTCCTCTCACCCTGGCCACAAACTCTATGAAACACTTCCCTCTGGAAGGCGACTTAGGACTGTCAAAGCTGCCACAGCCAGACATAAAAACAGTTTTTTTCCACAAGTAGTAGCTCTACTGAATAACCAAAAATCTGTAGCCTCCTTTTGCTCTGGTATTTTATTTAATTTGCATGTTTAATAATGTGAATCAATTATGTTTAATCAATAATGTTTTATTATTAATGTTTAATGTTTTCTGTGTCATTCCTAACTCTCACTGTATGTCATGTTGTCACTTGCGGGCAGTGCACCAAGGCAAATTCCTTGTATGTGAATACTTAGCCAATAAACTTATTCATTCATTCATTCATGTTCTCTCCTCTGAGTTGTCTGTCTTTCTGAATCTCTCCTTCCTTGAAGCTACCTAATGTCACCACTTCACCCCCCCCCCCCCCCCCATCCCCCACGCCCACCCCCCCCCCCCCTCCCCCCCCCCCACACACACACACCGCCCTCCCCCAACCCCATAGCTGTCAAATATCTATCCACATCTCCATCTTTGTCTACAATTATATTTTCATGCTCGTAATGACCATCAAGAAGTCATCTTGTATGATCTGGCACAGAGGAGGTGATACCGCCTGGGTATAACAGTCCTGATCACAGTGAATGGTAGGTCGATCGATCTACCGATCGCTCTGTCTGTCTGTCTGTCTGTCTGTCTGTCTGTCTGTCTGTCTGTCTGTCTGTCTGTCTGTCTGTCTGTCTGTCTGTCTATAACTGTCTGTCTGTCTGTCTATCTATAACTGTCTGTCTGTCTGTCTGTCTGTCTGTCTGTCTGTCTGTCTGTCTGTCTGTCTGTCTGGCCAAAGAGCTGAGTACTGCTATTTTCTTGCTCATGTATTCTGCCTTCTGCTCCTCATCTACATGATGTCCCTTGGAAATGTCATCAGGAAACAGGACACTATTTCCTCCGTAGGTGTGGTGGACGCACCATCAGTGCCAGCACTCCCTGCAATCTTCAAAATGTTTCTCCTTTCTTCAATACTGGATGGATAGAATTATTTTTGCAGCTGCATATTGAAGTGAACGATATTCAGATGCGATCTCGGCTGGTGGCTTCCTCCCACTCCCTGGTGGAGCTGAACCAATGTGTTCAGAATGTTGCTGTCATCACTAATCCTGTCCAAGCCATTCTCCCTCCCTCTACTCCTCTTGAACTCAAAGCCATCCTAAATCGGCGAGACCAAGCGTAGACTTGGCGATCGTTTTGCTGATCACCTACGCTCAGTCAACCTTGGCCTATGCGATCTTTCGGTTACCAAACACTTTAACTTCCCTTCCAATTCCCAAACTGACATGACCCACAGTGAGGCCACCTGCAAATTGAAGCAACAGCACCTCATATTTCGCTTGGAAAGCTTACCTTCCAGTGTATTTCTCTAATTTCAAGTAACTCCTGCCTTCGTCCCCCCCCCCCCCCCCCCCCCTTCCCCATCCTACCATCCTCCCAGTTTCCACTGATCACATCCTTGTATCTCTCTTGTTTTCACATCTTCCCAGGCCAACAATGGACCATTATGGGCTCCGACCTTCCTGAGGTCATCTGTTGATGACCCAGATTTGTTCTGGCCTTTTCTTGCCTCCAGTTTATTCCAAAAGTTATTCACCTTGCTATCTCCTCACTCCCTTGAAACACAAAGGGCAAATTAAATTTACGCCATGGAAACAGGCTCTATGGCCCACCGAATCCCCGCAAAAGATCACCCCCGTACGCTAGTTCTATCCCACACACTAGAGCAATTTACAGAGGCCAATTAACCTACACGCCTGTGGAATGTGGGAGGAAACCGGAGCACCTGGAGAAAGTCCACGCGGTCACTGGGAGAACGTATAAACTCCGTACAGACAACACCCGTGGTCAGGATCGAACCCGGGTCTCTACCGCTGCACGACCGTGCCGCCCTGTGCCCATCTGTGTTATCAATCTTTTGCCCTGACAATTCCTTATCTGTCTTGCTCTTTCATGTTCTCTAACACTGCTCCTGAGATGTGCCATGTTATTACATTAACGGACCTGTAGAAACATGAAGTGTGATCCATGTTCTGAGTACAAGATTTTAATTTAAAAATTGTTTTATTATCCCATCAGTGGATCTGCATGTACATCCCATCATTAGGATGTTATGTATCCTGTATAGTTTATTTCTAACAGAATCAACTGCATATTAAACTTGGAATCAGAGTGATACTTCTAAGGGGGAGTTCAGAATGCCTCTATGCATATCTTCCATTGTGATTACCCTGGCATCCTCCAATCTATCCCTTTGCCAATTCCCCAGAAGAAGGGTCTGGACCCTAAACGTCACCCATTCCTTATCTCCAGAGATGCTGCCTGTCCCTCTAAGCATTTTGTGTCCATCTTCGGTGTGAACCAGCATCTGCAGTTCCTTCTTTTTGTAATTTTATCGGTGTATTTGTGTTGACTCTTTTACGTTCTTTGTTTGCGAAAACAAACAATATCACTGTACTTAAGTGACAATAAAGTATCATTATCAGCGTCATTATGAAACGTAGAGACAATAGGGTTACAGAGGAAATCAGTGGGTGAATGGAATTGTTCTGTGAGCCAGCAGAGAGAGTTAGATCGAGCACTTAAAGATAGCGGAGTACTGATTGTGGATGATCAGCCATGGTCACAGTGAATAGCGGTGCTGGCTCAAATGGCCGTATGGTCTACTCCTGCACCTATTGTCTGTTGATGGGCTGAATGACAGCCTTTCAAGTTGTGAGGAAATATGGAAGAGAAACTGGGAAAATCGCTGGCTGGATTTGTGAAAGAGCGAGGGTTGGGTTGGAGCTATTTGGGTGGATCGGTGAAGAAGCCAGCAGGGCCGATGATAGAATGACCTCATTCTGTGCTGTGTTTTTTGCATGAATTTTTGTTTCGTTTAGTTTAGAGATACAGCGCGGAAATAGGCCCTTCGGTCCTCCGAGTCGGCACCGACAACCGCACACTCACACTATCATACGTACTGGGGACTATTTTTAATTATACCAAGCCAATTAACATACATATCTGTACGTCTTTGGAATATGAGAGGAAACCGGAGCACCCGGAGAAAACCCGCGCGGTCACAAGAAGAACGTACAATTTACTCCCGAGGTTAGAATCGAACCTTGGTCTCTGGCGCCGTAGGCAGTAACTTCACCGCTACGTCACCGTGCCAGCCTTTGTCTTTTAATTTATTTTTATTTTTGTACAACTGGTAGCCATACCATTCGTTTCCAGCCTTGCTGTTGACATATTAGACAATCCGGAAATAAACGGAGTGAAAAATGACTATAATTCTCAAGTACTGTGACTGCTATCCACATATCTGGCAGTGTAATTTCGAATTATTAATAGAAACACGCAGGCGCCTAATACAATTTCCTCAGCTGCACATAAATTCCAGCAAAAATTGGATTTTATTGAACCATTTTTAATCCTTTAAATCTTCTTTGTTAGGGACATATCTGTTCAATTTACAGCAGAATAACATATAATCCTTCCATTTATGTAACGGTATGCGTTGATCATTTAGATCAGAAGCCTTGTGATGTGTAATGAATGATATATACATTCGTTTTATTTCAGTCACTGAATAACAATCGGGTGGTTCAATTCACTGCAGAAATGGATCTCTGCTGATTTTCCGATACTTTGAAATTAACAAAAAAAAACCTGGATTAACGTCATTAAATACATCCTACATCCTCAACAAAGATACATCTTCAATATTTGCCTCGTTAATAATAGGCCTCTGATATACTCTAATACAGATCCGTTCATCTGCGTTTCTGATGCATTGTACCGAGACTATGGATATAGAGAAGGCGAATTTTCTGATGTAAGGAAGCTGGCTGGGATTCATTGAAGTATTAAATAATAATGGTCTTCTGGGAATGTCACACTGGGCAATTGCGGATAGACACGTCGATTGAATGACGGGACCACAGGTTGATTCCTTCAGTCGTTCAGCTTATCTGTTGTCCACAGTCAGTCCCTCGGAACAATAGACAGTCCATTCTAACCCTTTGATCGCGGCACCAGCGACTATTGTCTGAAGAAGGGTCTCGACCCGAAACCGTCACCCATTCCTTCTCTCCAGAGATGCTGCCTGCCTCGCTAAGTTAGTCCCGAATGTTGTGTCTACGGTTTAAACCAGCATTTACAGTTCCTTCCTGCACTAGTATGTGCTATTATGCTTTGTTTCCTCTGATGCTGTGTATCTCTGACTGCAACGATAGTGGCGACGATAGCAGGCCGGTAGCGTAGCCTGTTCTATTGGCTCCGGGTGACACACTGATAGGTGGTGGGATGATTTTTTTTTTTGTACTACTCAGCTTACGGCGTCCGATTGTACTCAATCAAGGCTGAAAATTACACCATTCGACCAGTCTGAGCGTTGTTGTTTTCAAATGTACTGCACAAAGGCGGCAGCCGAGATGCCAACACTTCCTGACGTGACCTACATTTCCCCACCACGAAATTTCCTCCCACGTTATATCTGGTAAGCATTAAGTATACCCGCCCAGTACAAGCAAGAACCGTGATTTATTTACAAGTGTTAGGAGATCTCCGGTCAGCTCAGCGAGGTAGAAGTCCTTGAATGCAGCCCGGAATAAAGGAAACTCACCTCTTGGGGGGTATCATTATCACCTGCTACCAGAGGCAGGGTAGGTGATTTCCATAAATATTGCCCGCAGAGACAGAGGTTTTGATATTATTTAACCAGAATTGAGAGTTATGCAGCTCTAAGCTGTCCTATTACCATCTGAGCTTGTTACTGCCTATTTATGGTGCCCTTTACATCTTAATAGTTCCCTTCCTAAAATGCTGGACTTCAGGCTGTCAAAGGTCTGAAATCGTTATAGATTCGGGGGGTGGCTGTCCGACAGAATGCACGTGTTTCCAGAAACATTCAATTGTCACAGCATTGCAGATGCAATTTATCAGTTCATAAGTTCGAGGAGCAGAATCAGTCCATTTGGTCCATCAGGTCTACTCCGCCATTCTATCATGGCTGATCTACAGTATCTTCCCCTCTCAACCCCATTCTCCTGCCTTCGCCCCATAACCCTTGTCACCCTTACTACATCAAGAATCTGTTAATCTCCGCCTTAAAAATATCAATTGACTTGGCCTCCACAGCCGTCTGTGACAATGCAATTCCACAGATTCAACACCCAATCAATTCAATTCAATTTTCAATTTAAAAACTTTATTGGCATGATAAAAAAAACATTGTTATATTGCCAAAGTATAAAACATGACATACATATTTGAAATGCATAAGTATAAATACGTATACAGTGTATGGATAGGTATGTCCCTGTACATAAACTTGCAATAGGCCTATAACCCTTTATTGATTGCTACACGTTCTTGCAGCTGTAAGCAGTACAACACAATAGCAAGTTTAGCAATTCAATATTAATTTCTTAGTGTTAGTTAATGTCGATTAGTGTGTGCGTATATATGTGCATGTTGGTCATTCACCGTCTCTCAGGTTATGGCATGCTGTTACGTATCACCCTCTGACTAAAGAAATTCCTCATCTCCTATCTAAAAGTACGTCCTTTAATTCTGAGGCTGACAATAGCGCAAAGTTACACTGCCACTTCAAAAGACTAATGTGCAGAGAAAAGTACTTTGAACATGAGACAATACAAGATACAGCGTCTCTTCACATATCCACATCACTGCATTAGGTATCTGAATCTGGTCCTAGGCTCTTCCACTAGTGGAAATTGTGTTTGCTACTCAAAACCACCAGAAAGGCAGGGTCTGTCAGAGGCAGGGTCAGCCAGTGGACCCGAGTCTCTTTTGGGACACCTGTGTGTTCAGGAACAGACTGAGCTACCACTGTCATGTAATGAGATAGTGTCATACGAGCAGACAGTGACAGGAAAACATTCACCATGTTTAGTTAAGTGTAGAGAAACAGCGCGGAAACAGGCCCTTCGGCCCACTGAGTGTGTGCCGACCAGCAATCCCCGCAAACTAACACTATCCTACACACTAGGGACAACTTACAATTTTACCAAAGCTAAGTATGTCTTTGGAGTGTGGGAGGAATCAGAAGAGCCCACGCGGTCACGGGGAGAACGTACAAACTTCGTACAGACAGCACCCATAGTCAGGATCGAACCCGGGTCTCTTACGCTGTAAAGCAGCAACTCTACCACTGTGCCACCCCTATTACCATAACATTTTAAATACCGTCTCCACTGTTGGGGCATTTATGTATTATTTAAAGTGAGGACTAAGATTCACAGAAATCTTCATTAAGAGATATGTGCAGGTGGCACAGTGTCGCAGCTGGTGGAGCTGCTGCCACACACAGCGCCGGAGACGCGGGCTCGATCCTGACTTCACACTTTTAGACTTCAGAGATACAGCACGGAAACAGGCCCTTCAGCCCACCAACTCACCGCTGACCAGCGATCACCCCATGCACTAGAACAATCCTACACACTAGAGACAATTTACAATTTTACCGAAGTTAATTAACCTACAACCCTGTTTGTCTTTGGAGTGTGGGAGGAAGCCAAAGCACCCAGAGAAACCCCATGCAATCACAGGGAGAACGTTCAAACTCCATACAGACAGCACCCATAGTCAGGATCGAACCCGGGTCTCTGGCGCTGGAAGGCAGCAACTCTACCACTGAGCCACCGTGCTGCCTTTATCTTGGACAGTGTCCGTGCAGAGTTTGCATGTTCTCTCTGTGATCACGAGGGCTTTTTCCCGAGACCTCTTCTCTCCAGAGAAGCTGCCTGGCCCGCTGAGTTACTCCAGCATTTTGTGTCTATCTTCGGTGTAAACCGAAACTTCGATGCAGTTTCTTCCTAAACGTTTAATATAATCAAGTTTGCTTCTATATTATCACTTGAAAGAGGCACTGAAGTGGACTGCGAATTGTCGAGCAAAATTAAATTGATGTTGTGAACTACTGCTTTGGGTTCAGTCAGTGAATAAATGACAACGCACTAAACTGATCTACCTGGAAACATGTCTAATTAACAAACAGCATGGTGAAAGTGCGGTGTGTGTGTGTGCAGACTGGTATAGGTAGCAAAAAAACAATATGCATGAAGGAACTGCAGATGCTGGTTACCACCGAGGATAGACACAAAATGCTGGAGCGACTCAGTGGTTGCAGGGGAAAATAACTTGTATGTGGTAGGAATGTCAGAAGAAACGTCTCGATCCAAAACGTCACCTAATCCTTTTCTGCCGGACCCGCTGAGTTACTCCAGCACTTTGTGTCTATCTTGGTAGCAGACAACAATACAATATACTTAACGTAGTGGGTATCTATGGAAACAAGTGAAGTGTTTTGGCTTCAATAAACATTTTTTCGACGGAATTATACTGAGTTTTGGTGGGTGAAGAGATATTGGATTGCAGCGCATTTATTTAAGAGTGTGTCCTACTGCAAATCAGAAAAACAACAGCAAAGACACAAGGAACTGCATATGCCGAAATCTTGTGTAAAACACAAAGTGCTGGAGTAACTCAGCAGGTCAGGCAGCATCTCTGGAGGATGTGGATAGGTGGTGTTTCAGGTCAGGATTATTATTCGGTCTGATGAAGGGTCCCGACATGAACCATTTTTAATCAGTAAAACAGTATAATTTGCAGTAGTTCAACATTGGAGTGGTTCATGGTTCACTCTGAAGCCAAATAGAAAATAAAGGGCACAGCTGGGCGGCAAGGTGGCGCAGTGGTAGAGTTGCTGCCATACAGCACCAGAGACCCGGGTTCAACCCTGACCACGGGTGCTGTCTATACGGAGTTTGTAAGTTCTCCCCGTGACCGCATGGGGTTTCTTTGAGTGCTCTGGTTTCCTCACACATGCCAAAGACGTACAGGATTTTGTAGACTAATTGGCTTGGGTAAAATATTGTAAATTGGCCCGAGTGTGTAGGATGGTGCTAGTGTGCGGGGATTGCTGGTCGGCGCGGACTCAGTGGGCCAAAGGGTCTGATTCCACGCAGTATCTCTAAAGTAAATAAACTAAACTAAACTTTTAAAATCTTTCCTTTTATAATTTTACTAACAAATAAATGCAATTGCCATCTTAAGGTGGTAACGGGGTAAAGAAAGCTCCACTTCACAAATAGCCAACTGAATGGTGAAAATATTCAGAACGTAACGTAAACTGCCGGCTATACTTGGAAGATAAACTCTGCTCCTTACATTGGTCACATAGACTCTGCATCGAAATACTGCTTAAAAAGGGAGTGAATGGGGAAGAATAGGAGGAAACGTTCCACATGTGAATTACAAACCAGCCCTTGGTAATTTAGCTTTAATTTTACTCAGAGAGGCAGCGTGGAAACAGGCCCTTCGGCCCACCGAGTCCGTACTAACAATCGAACACCCGTCCTATCCTACATAGGAGGGGCAATTTTATAGAATCCAATTGACCTATAGATCTGCACATCTTTGGAATGTGGGAGAAAACCCACGTGGTCACAGGGAGAACGTACAAACTCCATACAGACAGCACCCGTGGTCAGGATTGAACCCAGGTCTTTGGCACTGTAAGGCAGCAGCTTTACTCCGCTGTGCTACTGTGCCACCCCTAAATTTGATGCAGACATAAGAAATTTGCTTCTGTGTGTTATCATTCTTTAGTTTTTTAAATGTTCTATTCTGATACATTGGAAGACTATCAGTGAGGAGGTTAGTAGGTTTATATGCTGCATCCCATTAAGGTTATAGAGTCACAGAGTCTGACAACATGGGAACAGCCCCTTTGGTCCAACTTGCCCACACTGGCCAGCATGTCGCCATCTACACTAGTCCCACCTGCCTGCATTGGCCCATATCCCTCGAAACCTGTCCTATCCACGTACCTGTCTAAATGTTTCATAAACATTACGATAGTACCTACATCAACCACCTTCTCCAGCAGCTTGTTCCATACACCTACCACCCTTTGCATGAAAAAGTTACCCCTCAGGTTCCTACTAAATGTTTCCCCTTCACCTTAAACCTATGTCCTTTGGTTCTCGATTCCCTTACTCTGGCCGAGAGATTTTCGGCCAGAGATACATCTCATATGGACTGCGACCTTGTTGGACCAGGCACACTCACGCTGCTTCGAGCAAAGGGTCAAATGCCGAGAGTGGAGAAGCAAGACAGTGGAGGCACACTGGATTGCTTCTACACTTGACTGATCACCGAGCGCCGCTGGCTGCTGCTGACGAGAGCAGTCCTTACTTCCCCACCGTGGCAGGGAGCAAAGTGGACATGTTTGAAAGGAATGCCTATGGACAGCAGAGTCTGGGCCTTGCACAGATTAACTCCTCTACAGCAGAGTGAATTGAAGCACAAGCTCACAATTACAAAATGACTCCCACTTTCAGAAAAGAAGTGCTTTTGATTAACCCTTCCCCCTTCTAAATTTGTTTTATCACTCCTATGATGTAGGTAAAAACAACTTGAATATAACAGGTAGAAACAAAGAAATGCAGATGCCGGTTAATAGACAAAAAGGGCAGAAAGTGCTGGACTAACGGTGGCGCAGTGGTAGAGTTGCTGCCGCACAATGCCAGAGACAAGGGTTCAATCCTGACTGCGGGTGCTGTCTCTACGGAGTTTGTACGTTTTCCCTGTTACCGCGTGGATTTACCCCGGGTGCTCCAGATTCCTCCCACACTCCAAAGACGTGCAGGCTTGAAGGTTAATGGCGTTGGTAAAGATTGTAAATTGTCCCTAGCTTGTAGGATAGAGCTGGTGTGAGGGGATTCGGTGGGCTAAACGACCTGTTTCCATGCTGATCTCTAAGCTAAACTAAACTAAAGTCAGCAGGTCAGTCGGCATCTCTGGAGAACATCGAAAGGTGATGTTTCGGATTGAGACCTTGAAATGTCAAAGCGAGATCTTGAAATGTCCAAAACCTCACCTATCCATGGCCTCCAGAAATGCTGCCTGACCTGCTGAGTTACTCCAGCTCTTTATGTCCTTTTGAATGTAACAGATTAGCTTTCATGTTTGTGATTGAGCGATACATGCCATTAGGCTCAATATCTGATTAGTAAATGGGGGAGGGGAAGGTGTTCGACACCTAAAGATCCTGTAACAACATCACCAACCATATATATTTACCTCTGCTTAGCACTCTCCATACCCTCTATAACTCAAGTGAAATGCTCATTTCCTTTCTCACCTTTTCTCTAGCTCTGCCATATTCTCCCACTCGAGGTTTGGCTGTGCTGACAGATAAGGGTGACTCAAGTCTTCTCAAACACATCTGCTGCCAAACATCCATGTGCCACCTATTTTGACAAAATTGTATTGCATTCTGACAAGAATAGATAAACCAAATGTCAAATGCTGGTCTAAAATGTAAGGTATGAAACAGGATCCTATTTGAGATTTGCAGGAGCCAAAGAACTTGGTGTGTAGCTGAGAAAGAATTTAATAATTATTTAATAATACATACACAGCCCACGACAACCTCCAAGTATGAACTGAACTACATAGACGAGAGCAAAATTTTGTGTTTGCACTATTATCGTTTCATTGTTGTATGTATGTATGTGTCTATACCTTGAATGTCATATTATGTATATATATATATATATATATATATATATATATATGAAAGAACTGCAGATGCTGGTTTAAATTGAATGTTGACAGAAAATGCTGGAGTAACTCAGCGGGACAAGCAGCATCTCTGGAAGAAATGGGTGACGTTTCGGGTCGAGACATTTCTTCAGACTGAAAAAGGGTCTCGAACCCGAAATGTCACCCATTCCTTCTCTCCAGAGATGCTGCTTGTCCCGCTGTTACTCCAGCATTTTGTGTCTACCTTTGTGTGTGTGTGTGTGTGTGTGTGTGTGTGTGTGTGTGTGTGTGTGTGTGTGTGTGTGTGTGTGTGTGTGTGTGTGTGTGTGTGTGTGTGTGTGTGTGTGTGTGTGTGTGTGTGTGTGTGTGTGTGTGTGTTATATAGTTTATATGGTACTATGTTTACATATTCTGTAGTGTTGCTACAAGTAAACATTGAATTGTTCTGTTGTGTCTCAAACACTCTTTACTCTGGACTTCATCATTGGAGGCATAGAGTGTAGAGGCTGGGGAGGAATGTGGAACCTTTATAAAACCCTTATCAGACCTCAATTAGAATATTGTGTCAAATTCTGGTCATCACATTAGAGTCAGGGTCCAGCGATGTTTTAGGAGAATGGTTCGTGGGATGACAAGTACAAGAATAGATGAGAGCACAGTTAAGTGGGACTAGTCTAGATGGGGCATGTTGGTTGGTGTGTGCAAGTTGGGCCGAAGGGCCTGTTTCCACGCTGTATCACTCTATGACTCTCTCTGAGAACAGATTTTGCTTTCATTGGAGAAGACGGAAGGGAGATTTGATTGAAGTATATTAGATAATGAGGTTTAGATTTAGGTTTATTATTTTTACATGTCCTGAGGTACAGGTAAACACTTTGTTTTTGCACATCACCCAAACAGATCAGATATGCCCTACAAAACTACAATCGTCAAACTCAAGAACAATAGATAATGCAAAGGAGGACATACAGAGTGCAGAATATAGTTCAAAAACTCGTCCCATCTCAGTTCCATAGATAAACTATAATGTCCACAAAAGGATAGAGGTGAATCGGACAGCTTAGAAACATAGAAACATAGAAAAATAGGTACAAGAGTAGGCCATTCAGCCATTCGAGGCATTCAATATGATCATGGCTGATCATCAAAAATCAGTACCCCATTCCTTCCTTTTCCCTATATCCCTTGCTTCCTTTAGCCGTAAGAGTTAAATCTAACTCTCTCTTGAAAGCATCCACCGAATTGGCCTCCACTGCCTTCGGTGGCAGAGAATTCCACAGATTCACAGCTCTCTGGGTGAAGAATTTTTTCCTCATGCAAGGATCGTTCAAAGGCCAAGGGAAAGAAGCCGTTGCTGAGTCTGGTGGTGCGTTCCTTTAAGCTTCTGTACCTTCTGTTGGACAGGAGCAGGGAGAAGAAGGAATGACTGTGGTCCGATAAGTTTTTGATTTTGTTGGCTGCTTTTCTAAGGCAGTGAGAAGTGTAGATGCAGTCAATGGTCTGGACAGAGTGGACATTGGTTCCTCTGCTTGGGGGTCAAGAATTAGTGATGGATGATGTTAAATAACAGGGTAGAGATTTATGACCTTAAGAACATATGACATAGGAGCAGAATTAGGCCCTTCAGCACAGTGAGTCTTCCCCCCCATTCAATCATGGCTGATCTATTTTTCCCTCTCGACCCCATTCTCCTGCCTTCTCCCCGTAACATTTTGACACCACTATAATCAATCAATCAAGTGAAGAATCTATCAATTTCTGTGTTAAAAAATACCCAATGACTTGGCCTTCACAGCCATCTGTGGCAATTAATTCCACAGATTCTGGCTAAAGAAATTCCTCCTCATCTCCATTCTGAAGCTGTGTCCTTTTATTCTGAGGCTGTGCCCTCTGGTTCTAGACTCTCTCATTACTGGAAACATCCTCTCTACTTCCACTCCCTCCAGGCCTTTCATTACAAAGTAGGTTTCAATAAAATACCTCCTCATCCTTCTAAACTCCAGCGCGTACAGGCCCAGAGATTTCAAACACTCCTCATATGTTAACCCAATCATCCCTGGAATAATTCTCATAAACCTCCTCTGGACCCTCTCCAATGCCAGCACATCCTTCCTCAGATATGGTTCTCAAAGCTGCTCACAATATTCCAAATGTGGCCTCACCAGTGCCCAATAAATCCTCAGCATTTCAACAACATTTCAACATTTAAGAGTGACAAGTCATAGAAGCATAGAAACATAGAAAATAGGTGCAGGAGTAGGCCATTCGGCCCCTCGAGCCAGCACCACCATTCAATATGACTATGGCTGATCATCCAAAATCAGTACACCGTTCCTGCCTTCTCCCCATATCCCTTGATTCCATTAGCCCTAAGAGCTATATCTAACTCTCTCATATATACATTGCGTCATAGAGTCATACTTATACAGTGTGAGAATAGCATAACTTCGGCACAACATGCCAACACTGACTAACATGTCCCATCTACACTGGTCCCATCTGCCTATGTTTGGCCCATATCCCTTCAAACCTGTCCTATCCATGTACCTGACAAGAGGAAAAGCTTTCTTAAACAATGCTTGATTGGGTTAAGTTCAGTATAGATTAAAGACACAGCGGGGAAACAGGCCCTTTGGCCCACCGAGTCCGCGTCGACCAGTGAACACCCCATACAATAGCACTATCCTACACACTAGAGACAATTACAATTTTTACCGAAGCCAATTATGTAATTGGGGTGTGGGAGGAAACCAGAGCACCTGGAGAAAACCCACGCGGTCACAGGGAGAAAGTGCAAACTCAGAATCGAACCCGAGTCTCTGACGCTGTAAGGCAGCAACACTACCGCTGCACCACCGTGCTGCCCAAATTATTCTGAACTGGTTCGAGAGGCAAAGGCGCACCCCATCTCTAATTATTTTGTTTTAAGCAAATGAAGACGTTGACCTGACCAGCATGAATGATATAAAGAGGAGCTACCATCAATGACTGCGCTTTAATGTAAAAAGGTTGGGACATAAGATGACTCGTGGTCCGATGAATAGATTGCTGAGGCTGCTCTTGCTGTTCCATGCAGTTTGTGAGCCGCTAATGAGTGATTAATAGGGTGGCCTGCAGAATAAAAGGGTGCAAGGTCACACAGATCAGGGTGAGGAGTGACGCAGCTGTGAGCTGCTCCTAAGCAGAACGGCACATATCCTTAATGGAAATTTAGTGTCTCATAAACAAACGTGGAAAATTGCGATCCCGGATCAAAGTTGCTGCTGGAGTTTATTCTCCAGTCGAGCACACTGCAGGCTGGAACCACTTCCTGGTTTTGTGCGTTCATGAAAGATTAAAAAAGATTATTTGTTCAACCAAAATGGGAGTATGTCTGGAACTGTGTAGGAAGGAACAGGTTTGTATCGAAGATAGACTCAAAATGCTGGAGTTACTCAGCGGGTCAGGCAGCATCTCTTGGAGTAAAGTAATAGGTGACATTTCGGGTTTGAACCATTCTTCGGACTGTAGGGGACTGAAGTCTGAAGAAGGGTTCCGACCCAAAACGTCACCTATTCCTTTTCTCCAAGAGATGCTGCCTGACCCGCTGAGTAACTCCAGCATTTTGTGTCTATATTTGGAACTGGACATGACTGAACTCAGGCAGAGGAATATTTTCAGTGATAATCATAGATTGTGGCTTTAGCATGCTGAATAAATACCTTTTATTGTTCCCCGCTAGGTTTTTAAACCATGTGCTCAAGAGAGAGAATAGTCAAATGTGTTTTATTGTCATATATCTGAAAACAGAACAATGACATTCTTACTTGCAGCAGCACAACAGACAGGTAAACATAGTATTCTGTAAACACCATGATAAGCAACAAAAAAATCCTCCCACACTGACTCGTCAGTCACTTATCCTGTCCCATTTCCCAAGAGTAGCTCAAGCGGCACGGTGGCGCAGAGGTAGAATTGCTGCCTTATAGCGCCAGAGACCCGGGTTCGATCCTGATTACAAGTTCTGTCTGTACGGAGTTTGTACGTTCCCCCTGTGACCATGTGGGTTTTCTCCAGGTGCTGCAGTTTCCTCCCACACTCCAAAGACATACAGGTTTGGAAGCGAATTGGCTTCGGTAAAATTGTAAATTGTCCCCCGTGTATGGAATGATCACTGGTCAGCGTGGACTCAGTGGGCTGAAGGGCCTGTTTCCATGCTGTATCTCTAAAGTCTAAAGTCATCGTGTCTGGCTGAACAGTGAAATGCCTATCAACACTTTCATAACTAGTTAAAGTCGACAATATAAGATATTACTAGGATGTTGACAGGATTTGAGGGCCTGAGCTATAGGGAGAGTTCGAGCAGGCTAGGACTTTATTCATTGGAGTATAGGAAGATGAGGGGGTGATCATACAGAGGTGTATAAGATCATGAGGGGAATAGGTATTTTACCCAGAGCAGGGGAATCGAGAACCAGAGGACATAGGTTTAAGGTGAGGAGGGAAAGATTTAATAGGAACTTGAGGAGGAACGTTTTTACACTAAGGGTGGTGGCCATATAGAACGAGTGACAAGAGGATGTAGTTGAGACAGGTACTATCTCAACATTTAAAATACATTTGGACATGTACATGGATAAGATATGGGCCAAAAACAGGTAGGTGTGATTAGTGTTTAAGAAGGAACTGCAGATGCTGGAAAATCGAAGGTACACAAAAAAGCTGGAGAAACTCAGCGGGTGCAGCAGCATCTATGGAGTGAAGGAAATAGGCAACGTTTCAGGTCCGAAACGTTGCCTATTTCCTTCGCTCCATAGATGCTGCTGCACCCGCTGAGTTTCTCCAGCTTTTTTGTGAACCTTAGGTTTGATTAGTGTTGGCTAACGTGGGTAAATTGGGCCGAAGGATCTGTTTCCTTGCTGGATGACTCTATGTTGAGTCATAGATTTATACAGCTACATTGTTGCACCATTGCGTTATAGTGTTACTGATCATCGCAATCAATAAATAATGATGTGGGTGGGAATCACCAGCCTCTGTCACTGATCTCACTATCATGTGCTGCAGACTCAGAAATGAATTACTTTTGGAGATACAAAGAACTTCAGATGCTGGCATCTTGAGCAAAACATAAAGTGCTGGAGTAACTCACCAGGTCTGTGGGGGGAATAGAAAGGCAAATGTTTTGGGTAGTCACCCTTCGTCAGGAGAGGTGACACTTTTAGGTTAGACCCTTCCTTGGCCTGAAGAAGGTGTCCTGATCCATTCCCACACAGATCTTTCTGCCCTAGGTCTCCTCCATTGTCAGAGTGAGGAACAGCATCTCATATTTTACTTGGGCAGCCTACAGCCCAGTGGTATGAATATTGAATTCTCTCACTTCAGGTAGCCCCGGCAGTCCCTCTCTCTCTCTCTATCCCTCCCCCACCCAAGTCACACCAGCTTCTCATTTCCACCCTACTAACAGCTAACAATGGCCTGTTTCCTTTATCATCATTACTTTTTGGCATATCTTTCATTCATTGTTCTTTATCTCTCCACATCACCGTCTATATCTCTCGTTTCCCTTGTCCCTAACCAATCTGAAGAAGGGTCTCAACCCGAAACCTCACCCATTCCTTCTCTCCAGAGATGCTGTCTGTCCCGTTGAGTTACTCCAGCTTTTTGTGTATATCCTGATCCAAAACATCGCCTGTTCATTCCTTCCACAGATGCTGCCTGACCAGCAGAGTTACTCCAGCACTTTAAAACATTTCACAGTACCTCGCTACATGTGACAATAAACTAAACGGAACTGAACTGAACTTTGTGTTTTGTACTGAATCACTCTTGTTGCATTGATGCAGTTTTATACTACTGAGCTTATAACTCAAAGCATGAGCCCTGATAGAACATCAGTCTCCCCATTGTAGTGGAGTCTTCTGCGTGGGACGAGGGAGGGTGGCATAAAATTGTAGGTATAAGTGGTTATGGGGAGAAGGCATGAGAATGGGGTTAGGAGGGAGAGATAGATCAGCCATGATTGAATGACAGAGTAGACTTGATGGGCCGAATGTCCTAATTCTGCTCGTATTCCTTAAGACATGACCTTAGATTTACACAACATCAAAGGAGGATAGAATCAAAATGCCTTCTAGTTAGCTAATGGCTTGCTCTTTCTGTTGGGAATTGCAAGTATAGAATTATGAAAGATTGAACTTAGAAAGCAGTTAATACAATAATATGTTACTTTGAACCACAGCTAGATTCTGAGAGAACAGATGGGAAGTGAAGGGAGGGACTGCAGATGCTGGTTTACACCAAAGATAGACTCAAAATGATGGAGTAACTCAGCGGGACAGGCAGCATCTCTGGAGAGAAGGAATGGGTGACGTTTTGGGTCGAGACCCATCTTCAGACCCAGATGGGAGCGTGGTCAAAAAGAATTAGGCAGGCCGAAGGGCCTGTCTCAACACTGTATAATTTGATGACAAGGCAGAAGGGAGAGGAAAAATTTAGAAAATTTTTTTTTACAAAGCTGGAGGCTAAAGAATGAATTAAAAGTTTGTTTATCAAACTCTATGACTATGAACTGCTAAAAAGAATAACTTGGTTTTAAGCGCAGGTTGGGGAGTGAGTTATTTTATCTTCAGGATGTACGATTTTATTAAAGAATGAATATGGAAAGTCATTCAAATGGATTAGCATTGATTTCTTCATAACATTTTGAATACATGAAAAAAATCGGTGGATTGTTCAAAGTCAAGTCTGGCAGTCTGGATAGCACAGGGTGCGAGTTTCAATGGCAGCCTTGTGATCGACTAACCCTGATGGGGAGATAAAGCCAGTTCTCGGTCAGTTACTGTTGGATCAAACACTCTGTACAGCATTCTATCTCAGGGACCACTCCTAAACCCCTGCCGCCCACTCATCACAGTCAGCTGGAGTGGCCAGAAAGCGGTTCTGATGGCTTGTCTCTGATCTTATTTGCCCTTCAGATTTCACATCTGGAAACAGGCTAATTCGGAATTAAGGAAGGCAAGCAAATTTAAATCAAGACAGAGACACGAGAGGCTGCAGATGCTGGAAACGGGAGCAGGAATAGTCAGTGTTGGAGGAATTCAGTGAGTCAAGCAGCTTCTTTGGCGGCAAAACGATGGTTGGCGTTTTGGATCGGGACCCTGCATCAGAACCTTAACCTGAGGCCAGGATTGAAACTCATTTGGGGCAGCACGGTGACACAGCGGTAGAGTTGGTGCCTTATAGCACCAGAGACCCAGGTTCGATGCTGCCTACGGGTGCCCCTTGTACAGAGTTTATATGTTCCCCCTTCATGAGTGTGAAGTCTGCTGTATGATTTCATGCAAAATGAATGAATTTCACTGCGCCTAGGTACATGTGACAATAAAGTATAATGGAATGTGGGGAGAGAATCGTAGGTCTAAAGGGATTTGGGAGTGCTGGTACAGGATTTCCAAAATTTTAATTTGCAAGTCGAATTGGTAGTAAGGAAGGCATATGCAATGTGAGCATTCATTTTGAGAGGAATAGAATATAAAAACAGAGATATGATGCTGCGGCTTTATAAGGCGCTGGTCAGACCTCATTTGGAATATTATGAGCAGTTTTGGGCCCCGTATGTGAGGAAGGATGTGCTGGTATTGCAGTGATTCCAGAGAAGGTTTACAAGAATGATCCCAGGAATGAGTGGGTTTGACGGCACTGGGCCTATACTCGCTGGAGTTAGAATATGAGGGGGAACCTCATTGAAACTTACCGAGTAGTGAAAGGCCTCGGTAGAGTGGATGTGGAGAGGATGTTCACTAACATGGTGGTGGGTATATGGCACAGTGGAGCAGCGATAGAGTTACTGCCTTACAGTGGCAGAGACCCGGGTTCGATCCTGACTACAGGTGCTGTCTGTACAGAGTTTTCTCCCAGTGAGCATACGGGTTTTCTCCGGGTGCTCCAGTTTCCTCCCACACTCCAAAGACGTACAGGTTTGTAGATTAATTGTGTAAATGGTCCCTGTGTGTAGGAGAGTGCTTGGGGTGATAGTTGGATGGCACAGACTCAGTGGGCCAAAGGGCCTGTTTCCATGCTGTATCTCTAAATTCTAATGTCTAAAATCTAAAGTCTAAAGGTAGTTGAGACAGGTACAATAACAACATTTTAAAGACACTTGGACAGGTACATGGATAGGAAAGGGATATAGACCAAACACGGGCAAATGGGACTAGCTTAGATGGGGCATCTTGAGTGTGCAGGTGGAACGGACTTTGGACTGGCAGCAAAACTTGCATGTGTAAATATGCAAAAAGAATTTCACTGTGCAGTTGCACGTGTGACAAATAAGGCACAATTGAACCATTGGACAGCAGGGGCAAGTTGGGCTGAAGGGCCTGTTTCTGTGCTGTAAGATGCATACTGGTTGGCACACAACAAAAGCTATTCACTGTAGAAACAAAAGGCTGGAGTAACTCAACGGGACAGACAGAATCTCTGGAGAGAAGGAATGGGTGATGTTTCAGGTCGAGTCCCTTCTTCAAACTGTAATCTATTCACTGTACCTTGGTACATGTGCCAATAAACTAAACTAGATAGATAGATAATAAACTAAACTATGATACTAAAACCCTATGACAAAGGAAACTGGGCCACATCCAGGGAAATCACATCTTTGGAAGTAAAGACTGTGGATGTCAGTAAATGGCAAGATTGTGCCGGTAATCTAAAAGCCTGTTATCAGGGTTTACGGATTCGATGAAGAATGACCGACTACCCAGAGCGGCCTGGAGCCATTGCCTGACATGGCACAGGACGGCGCCACCAAGAAGAAAAAGCTGGCAGCAGAAAGAAGCAAACAACCCATGGAAAAGGAAAAGGCAGCAATGAATCTGGAACTACTACTTGATTGATCAGGCAGTGTCACAGCAGGACATGGGCCACAATGCAGGGAAATACAGCATCGCCCTCTGGAGTCGAGGCGAGTTACTGCAGGTGACACAGAGATGGATTTTTATTACAAACCAGCTAATCTCTTCAAGAAGGATTGAGAATCAGATCCCCTGCATATTTTGATTTTACTTTTCTGCCAAACTGTGAATTAGGGTCACAGAATCATAAATTCATACAGTGAGGAAACAGCCCCTTTGGCCCAACATGCCCACACCGACCAACATGTCCCATATGCACTGGTCCCACCTGCCTGCGTTTGGCCCACACCCCTTAATCCCGTCCTATCCATGTACCTGACTAATTGGTAATGCCTGACTCGCTGAGTTACTCCAGCATTCTGTGTCTATCTTCGGTGTAAACTACCAGTTCCTTCCTACACAATACTCTAAACGTAGCCTCACCAATGTCTCATATGACTGCAACATGACTTCGCAACTGTATCTCCACAATCACGAACATCCAACTAGCACTTTACTTTGGGAATATCTTTACTCGGGTAGTTCATTCGAACCATCCAACTTTTATTCACTGAAACCATCTGGAGCTCGGCAAAAAAAAAAGTTTACATTTCTAAGTGCAGCGTTGCACATGTTGGGAGAGCATATTAAGGTAACTAATCATTCTCCATTGACGGCTGAGCTATAAATGAAGATGGCATCGCCTTGTTTATGTAGAACGTGATAATTACAGTCTTCCCTTTTATGTGAGTTAAATAAATACAAGGGGGGTCTTAACACCAAAGATCAGTCTGATTTCACTCAGTGCCAACGTCAGCTGCCGTCAATGAAATCCACCGCGAGTGGGGGAAGAGATCTGTTCTCCATTAGTGAATCTCCCGTTTTGTTTTTTTTAAATCACAGGTGGGGAGCCGGGGATGTGTTCACAGCCCCCGAAGCTGCCTCACAACAGCTACAGTGGGTTATCACATCTGAGCTTCGTCCTGTCATCAGCAAATGACTGCCATATCTGCCCGCCCATCCAGCCAGGCACCGCACGCTACCCCGCACACACTGTCAATGGGTTTAACTCTTGCGTTACAATAAATAGCAGACAGTGACTGAAGCAAGTGCCCCGCCCGCCCGCCGTGACCATTTGTTGCAGTTTAGAGATACAGGGCAAAAACAGGCCCTTCGGCCCACCGAGTCCACGCCGACCAGCGATCCCCGTGACCCCAGCGCACACAACACACTCGGGACAATTTACAATTCTCACCACAGCCAAGTAACCCACAAAAACCTGTGCGTCTTTGGAGTGTGAGAGGGAACCGGAGCACCCGGGGGAAACCCCACGCGGGAGAACGTACAAACTCCACATGAACAGCGCCTGGTGTCAGGATTGAACCAGGTCTCTGGTGCTATAAGGCAGCAAATCTACAGCTGCGCCACTGTGCCGCCCAGCGCACAATATTTATGTTAGATGGAATTCTCAGAAAGATGTCAATTCCGAACTCATCTATTGATGGTGCTCATAATAGATAATGCATCAATTGGCCACTAGGGGCGCCGCATTGAAGGGCAGCCTCTGCCAACGTCAACCGCCTCAACTTCTCCACTCCCCTGTCTCACTCCAATCTCTCCCCCCCTGAACGCACTGCCATCGAATCACTCCGCAACAACCCAGATTGGGTTATCAAACCAGCCGACAAGGGAGGTGCCGTGGTAGTCTGGCGCGTCGATCTCTACAAAGCTGAGGCCACGCGCCAACTCTCGGACACCTCCTCCTACTTACCCCTGGACCATGACCCCACTGACGAGCACCAGGCCACCATATCTAGCACCATCACCAACTTCATCAACTCCCACGCCCTGCCCGACCAAGCTTCCAACCTCATCGTTCCCCAGCCCCGCACGGCCCCGTTTTACCTCCTCCCCAAAATCCACAAACCCGGCTCTCCCGGCAGACCCATTGTCTCTGCTTGTTCGTGCCCCACCAAACTCATCTCCACATACCTTGACTCCATACTATCCCCCTTGGTCAAATCCCTCCCCACCTATGTTCTAGACACCTCAGACACTCTCGGCCGCCTCCGCGCATTCCACTCTCCAGGCCCTCACCCCCTCATCTTCACCATGGACGTCCAGTCACTCTACACCTCCATCCCCCACCAGGATGGCCTCAAAGCCCTCCGGTTCTTCCTCGACCAGAGGAGCAACCTATACCCAGCGGCCCGAAACGTCGCCTATTTCCTTCGCTCCATAGATGCTGCTGCACCCGCTGAGTTCCTCCAGCAATTTTGTGTACCTTCGATATTCCAGCATCTGCAGTTTCCTTTTGAACAACCTATACCCAGCCACTGATACTCTCCTCCGCCTAGCAGAGTTGGTACTCACCCTCAACAACTTTACATTTGACTCCTCCCATTTCCTCCAAACACAAGGCGTAGCTATGGGCACACGCATGGGCCCCAGCTACGCCTGCCTCTTTGTCGGGTACGTCGAACAATCCTTGTTCAATACGTACCAGGGCCCCATCCCCGACCTCTACCTCCGTTACATTGACGACTGCTTTGGGGCCACCTCCTGCACCCACACACAACTGACTGACTTCATCCACTTCACCACCAACTTCCATCCGGCACTCAAATACACCTGGACCATTTCCGACACTTCCCTACCATTCCTTGACCTCACCATTTCCATCGCAGGGGATAGACTTCTGACCGACATACACTACAAACCCACTGACTCACATGGCTATCTGGACTAAACGTCTTCCCACCCTGCCCCCTGTAAGGACTCCATCCCCTACTCCCAATTCCTCCGTCTACGCCGCATCTGCTCCCAGGATGAGACGTTCCACACCAGGGCATCGGAAATGTCCTCGCTCTTCAGGGAACGGGGATTCCCCTCCTCCACCATAGATGAGGCTCGCACCAGGGTCTCATCCATACCCCGCAACACTGCTCTCTCTCCCCATCCCCGCAACAAGGGCAGAGTCCCCCTAGTCCTCACCTTTCACCCCACCAGCCGGCAAATACAACAAATCATCCTCCGCCATTTTCGCCACCTCCAACGTGAACCCCACCACTCGCCACATCTTCCCATCTCCCCCCATGTCTGCCTTCCGCAAAGACCGCCCCCTCCGCAACTCCCTTGTCAATTCTTCCCTTCCCTCCCGTCCATCCACTCCCCGGGCACTTTCCATTGCAACCGCAAGAAATGCAGCACCTGTCCCTTTACCTCCCCCCTCGACTCCATTCAAGGACCCAAGCAGTTGTTCCAGGTGCGACAAAGGTTCACCTGTATCTCCACCAACCTCATCTACTGCATCCGCTGCTCTAGATGCCAGCTGATTTACATTGGTGAGACTAAGCGGAGGTTGGGCGATCGTTTCGCCGAACACCTCCGCTCAGTCCGCAATAACCTACCTGAACTCCCGGTGGCTCAGCACTTCAACTCCCCCTCCCATTCCCAATCCGACCTCTCTGTCCTGGGTCTCCTCCATTGTCAGAGTGAGCAACACCGGAAATTGGAGGAACAGCACCTCATATTCCGCCTGGGTAGGCTGCGGCCGGCGGGCATGAACATTGAATTCTCCCAATTTTGCTAGCCCTTGCTGTCTCCTCCTCTTCCTTAACCCTCGAGCTGTCTCCTCCCATCCCCCCGCCCTCGGGCTCCTCCTCCTCCCCTTTTTCATTCCTTCCCCCCCCCCCCCACCCCCTATCCGTCTGAAGAAGGGTTTCGGCCCGAAACGTCATCTATTTCCTTCGCTCCATAGATGCTGCTGCACCCGCTGAGTTTCTCCAGCATTTTTGTGTGTCTGCCTACAGTCTGTTTGTTTTTCCATCTTTTTTTATTTTTAGTTAGTTTTAAAAGTATGTTTCTTTAGTTTATCTAGCTTCTCTATGTGGGGGAGGGGGGTAGGGTAAGGGGGAACCCGTTTCCAAGTCACTTCCTGGCAAGAATGCGAGTATTCTCCGAGTCGCGTCCTCGCCCCCCTCGCGGCCAACCACCTGGATTGGAGCGGCCTTTCCTGCCGGGGACCGGACCAGAACTTCAGCAGCGGCGGCGCAGCGCTGGATACATCGTGCAGCACACACTACACACTCGATGCCTTCCCTGGATCGCCGTTGAAGCTCCGGAGTGTTGGGCCGCTGCTCCAACATCGTGGAGCTGTGGTTCGTAGAGCTCCCAGCGCGGGCGGCGCTGACCAACATCGCGGAGTCCTGGGGCCCTTTGCCGAGGGCCACCAGCGTTGAATCTCCGCCCAGCGTGGCCTGTGGACTTCGGGAGCCGCGGACTCTGGTGGCCGATTCGGATGTCCACGCCGCTGAGGGTGTCCTCCAGTCCCGACGTCGGACTTCCATCACCCCGGGCGAGCGGTCCTGAACATCGGGCCGCCCATAGCGGCGACAGCGGGGGGTTCGGGAGCCCCCCAACCACGGGAGGACAGCAGAGGAGGATGACTGAATTTTGGAGCCTTCCCTCACAGTGGGAATTTGACCCCGCTGTGTGGGGATGTCTGTGTTAAAGACTTTCACGTTCTGTGCTCTTTATTATTCGTATGGCTGTATGGCGACCACACATTTCACTGTATCAATTGGTACATGTGACAAATAAATGTATCTTGTATCTTGTATCACTTAGACAGTGCTGACTGCCTAGAGGAGGTGAGCTTTATTGACCTTTCTGTCCTGGGTCTCCTCCACTGTCACAGTGGGGCCACACACAGATTGGAGGAACAGCACCTCAAATTTCGCTTGGGCAGTTTACAACCAAGCAGTATGAACGTTGATTTCTCTCATTTCAAGTAACCCCTGCATTCCCTCTCTCCACCCCCTCCCCCACTCTAGTTGTCTTACTAGTTACACTGTTTGCACCCTTGGATCCCTTTGTTATCACCTCTTCCCCAGCCAACAATGGGCCATTATGGGCTCCACTCTTCCTTGGCCATCTATGGCCGGCCCTGCTTTGTTCTGGGCCTTTTCTTACCCCCAGTTCTCTCCCCTCTACTTTGAGTCTGAAGAAGGGTCCTGACCCAAAAAGTCACCCATCCTTTTGCTCCAGAGATGCTGTCTGGCCCGCTGAGTTACTCCAGCACTTTGTGTCTATCTTTGGTATAAACCAGCATCTGCAGTTCCTTTCTACATATATTCACAGTAGATTAGTTTAGTGATACAGAGTGGAAACAGGCCCTTCGACCCGCTGAGTCCATGCAGACCATCGATCACCCATACACTAGTTCTATGTAATCCCACCTTTGCATCCTACACACCGGGGACAACTTACAGAAGCCAATTAATCGACAAACCTGCACGTCTTCGGATTGTGGGAGGAAACCAAAGCACCTGGAGAAAACCCACGCAGTCACAGGGAGAACGTACAAACTCCGCACAGACAGCACCCGTAGCATCAAACCCGGGTCTCTGGTGCCGTGAGGCAGAGGCTTCACCGCTGTGCCACCATGCTGCTCTGAAGAAGGTGGTGGTGTACTTCTGTTGAAGGCAGTGCCACTCCAAATAGCCAAATCCCACAACTAAGGCAAGACTCATGCCGCCTGTTTTTGTGTGACTCCATATATAAGGAAAAGCAACAATCTGGTCAACAATCCCCCTTCAAAAAGCACATGGTCGGTGATTCATCACTGCAGTGGAATTAAGCTTTGTGTAGGAAGGAACTGCAGATGCTGGTTTAACTAAAGATAGACACAAAAAGCTGGAGTAACTCAGCGGGTCAGACAGCATCTCTGGGGAAAAAGAATAGATGACATTTCGGGTTGAGACCAATTCTTCAGAATTAAGCTGCTTAGTTGATCCCTTTCAGATTGCCGCTCAGAAGTATTTTTTCAACAATAAGCCTTGTGGTGCTCCAAAAATTCTCTAAGTTGTTGGATGATTCCAATTTCACCTTTGCTAATTTTTGTTGCCTACAATGTGGGGTGAAGATCAGCAACTGAAGATATCCACCATCTCTATTCAAGGAAGTCTGACAGCTATTGATCTAGCATTGGGCTGGGCTATTTACTGGTTGCTCTGACAACCGTACAAGTTAGGAGCCAAGCCAAGAGTGAAATCAAGAGTGTTTTATTGTCATATGCCCTGAAATGGAACAGTGAAATGCTTACTTCCAGATTTAAGTGAAGAACTTGATATCTGATTGATATTCCATTGTTAAACTGGGTGATGATGAGAGAGACAAAGTCCTGCTGCTATAGGATTATTCGGCCACAATCATAAATTCATAAGTTCTAGGAGCAGAATTAGGCCATTCGGCCCATCAAGACCACACTGCCATTCAATCATGGCTGACCTATCTGTCTCTCTCAACCCCATTCTCCTGCCTTCTCTTTAAAACAAAGTGCTGGAGGAACTCAGTGGGTCGAACAGCATCTGTGGAGGGAAATAGACAGATGACATTTTGGGTCTTAAAGAAGGGTGCCAACCCTTAACGTTGTCTGTCCGTTTCCCTCCGCAGATGCTGCCTGACCTGCTGAGTTCCTCCCACAGCTTTAGTTTGCTCAAGATTCCAGCATCTAGAAACTTGGGTGTCACCAATTATTTTATCTGTTTGTGGAGAAATATGTGCCGAAACTCAGTGTACGGGGTGATCGCTGGTTGGTGCGGTCTCGGTGGACACTGTATCTCTAAAGTTTCCACACTGTATCTCTAAAATCTAAAGTCCTGGCACATGTTGACCACATCGGACGGAGTCCTCTGTACAGAAATGGAAATAAGTCATCTTTGACCCTGAGGCACTGACCAAGAAGATACCTCTGGGAAACTCTGTGAGCCATTTCAGATGGAATGAGTGGACAGATGGTTATTTGATGCGTAGAGCTCACCAACATCTACCTTTGTCGTGGTTCTTGAAGATACTTTAATAAAACCTGCTAATGATTAGGAATGGTCTTTGATAGACTGCAGAGCTAGGTATACAGAGGTAATCACATATTCCAGGAAACAATGGTTGAAATGTTTTGTTGTCCAGATGGTACATGAATAATCCATCAGCGGCAAGTTGCTCAATTTCAATTATGAAAGTGTAAGTGCATGTGGATTTTTGTGATATTTTGTGAGACATCTATTTTGTTTGACTTGGTTAGGAGGTGGGGTGATATTAATGGACAACTTTCCCTCAGCTGTATGTATATAAATTATCTGGAATTAATTGTGCTTAATCTGCACATGGGGCTAGCTTGATAGGACACCGCTTTATTTTTAAACCAAGCAAAACATTCCAATCCAGACTTTGCTTCTTTGGATATATGTAAATTCTCAAAATTTAAAGTGGAAAGTAGGAGGCAATTTTATGCAGAACGATTTAAAAAAATTCATTATCTTTCAAAGGCAACCAAAATACGCCGTGATTTTGCAAAATGTAAATTACCGCAACCGTGTGGGTTTTCTCCGGGTGCTCCAGTTTCCTCCCACACTCCAAAGACATACAGGTTTGTAGGTCAATTGGCTTAGTATAAATGTAATATTGTCCCTAGTGTGTGTTGGGATAGTGTTAGTGTGCGGGGCTGGTTGGTGCAGACTCGGTGGGCCCTTTTGTTCGAATACAAAGAATCAGCTGGTTTGAAAGCATCATTTGATTAGTAACTTTACCTGATTAAATTTATCTTAGATTAAATTACGTCAATACTAAAAGAAGTTCTAAAAAAAAACACATAATAATAATAATAATAATAATAATAATAATAAATTTTAAATTATAGACTAACGATGTTGATAATTTATCTGGATACTGGCAGATCAAGATCCGTTTACAATCTCTTTCTAAAAGCAGACTGAGATACTTAAGTTAGTTCAAAGCAAACCTTGAGTTTATTAATACAGTACTGGGATCTGTTCAACATGCCCTTTAAAGAGGTAATTTTTATGTGATTATGCACCACAAGAACATCTAGTTCCTTTATTTACCTTTGATGTGTAAAAGTCTGCAAGCTTTATTGGAAATAAGTTGTGCAGTTGAAGAGGCTGCATGATCTTTGTAAGAGGATGGGTGAGATCAGCACTAATGTGGAGGAGCGGTGGGGGGTGAATTGCCATTGAACTCAGTAGCGGGAAGAGACCACATTGACGATTGTATTTTTAGTTTAGTTCAGAGATACAATGTGGAAACAGGCCCTCGGGCCCACTGATTCCAAGCCGACCAATGATCAGAAGAATGGTTCCGACCCTAAACCTCACCTGTTCCATTTCTCCAGAGATTCTGCCTGACCCTCTGAGTTACTCCAGCACTCTGTGTCTACCTTCCGACCGATGATCACACTAGTTCTGTGTTATCCCAGTTTTGCATCCCACACACTTGGGGCAATTTCGAGGCCAATTAAACTCCAAACATGCACGTCTTTGGAGTCCGGGAGGAAACCGGAGCACCCGGAGAAAACCCACACGGTCACGGGGAGAACGTACAAACTACGTACAGACGGTACCCAGAGTCAGGATCGAACTGTGAGGCAGCAGCTCTACCACTGTTGCCACCCTGCTACACCATTGTGCCACCCTGAAAAACAACATTTTTGGTCAGATGCAGAGCTGACTCACGGCACATGGAATCAACTTGCGTCCGTTGCCTAAGGAGGTCCAAAATAAAACATCTGTTTTATTCTAACGTCAAGGCGATAGGTAGAAAGCCTTTTTTTTTTTCAGTTGAGTCTTTTAAGCTCGTTTTACAGTAATGCCTGTGATTAATGCTTTAATTTACTTTCACATTAATGACACCCATTATCACAGCTAATTTGACAAGCCTAAATGGAATCCAGAACATCTGAACAAAAATGTTGTTTTTCAATAGCTGGAAACATATGTTGACCTCTTTGGAATTATTAAAAATGACTATTTGCTGGAAACAATAGCGGGCTAGAGTGTTCTGCTGTGTGTTGTAAAAGTACCAGTGGGAACGCGGGCTACAGGAGGAGGGCTTGAACCAGACTCTCATTTTAATGTTTAAGGCAGGCTGAAACTCAAGCCTGTGTGGAAGAACCTTTCTCCTGTTTTCAGTTTGCTCTGTTCCTCTCTGACACGTCATCATCGAGAATAAAGTGATCCCCTCAAAGCGCAGATCTTAAGATTCAGGAATTGCTAAGAGCAAAGTTTTGACATGCATTCTTATGTAATGATACCGGGACGATATATATTTTTAATAATATATGATGCTATCTATCTCTCCTCCTTCCAATTACAGCGCAGCCCTGGAAGAAAACGTCAGAACGCTGACCAGATAGACCGATTCAAAGTGTCGGCTAATCAGTGCGGAGTGAGTTAAACGCAGTTATTAAAATATGTTTAAAAGCACACGGGGATGAGTAGCGCACGGAGAGATGACTGGAAGTAATATTTATTTGAACAAGAGACTTTTATTTGAAGACATGAAAATATTTCCTTGGAAAAAAGCTAAATTGTTGAGTTGTCAGGGTATTTGAACCGTCTGGCAGGTTTCAGTACAAGTGAAAACAATAAAATGAGAATATGGCAGGGGTGGAGCTGGAAGCTCTTTGTGAAGATGGTGCTGTGTGGAGTTTCTCAATACTCTTACCATGGCTTGAGGCAAGAGAGTTAATTAGCTGTTTAATGGTGACTTGTGCAGTGGCTTCAGGAGAATGCATCTGTTCACTTTTTCTTATCTGTCACCTCACCAAATATTTTTTTTCATTATCAGGCTTCGGCATCAGATCTTTCCGCTCTCTGTGCAAAGAAGACATTGCGGGAAGTACAGCAGGTCTAGACCCTGCTCTCTTTACACACACGCAATTCCATCCACATTCTGACAGCTACAATCATTGCCACCCTGTACAAGAGGCTCTATAAGGCGCTGGTCAGGCCGCAGTTGGAGTATTGTGAGCAATTTTGGGCCCAACATCTGAGGAAGGATGTGCTGGCTCTGGCTTTTGAAAGGAGGTTTACGAGAATGATTAACAGTGGGTTAACATAAGATGAATGTTTCGACAGAACTGGGCCTCTACCCGCTGGAGTTTAGAAGGATGAGGGGGATCCTCAGAAACTTAACGAATAGTGAAAGGCCTGGATGAAGTGAATGTGGAGAGGATGTTTCCACTTGTGACTTGTGCAGTGACTTCCACTCAGCATGGATTTATAAAGGGAAAACCATGCTTGACTAATCTTCTGGAATTGTTTGAGGATGTAACAAGTAGAATGGATAAGGGAGAGCCAGTGGATGTGGTGTATCTGGACTTTCAATCAGCCTATGACAAGGTCCCACATAAGAGATTAGCGTGCAAAATTAGAGCACATGGTATTGGGGTAGGGTATTGACATGGATGGAGAACTGGTTGTCAGACAGGAAGCAAAGAGTAGGAATTAACGGGTCCTTTTCAGAATGGCAGGCAGTGACTAGTGGGGTGCCGCAAGGCTCGGGTGCTGGGTACCCAGTTATTTACAATATAAATTAACGATTTAGTCGAGGGAATTAAATGTGACATCTCCAAGTTTGCGGATGACACTAAGCTGGGTGGCAGTGTAAGCTGCAATGAGGATGCTAAGAGGCTGCAGGATTACTTGGATAGGTTGGGTGAGTGGGCAGATGCATGGCATATGCAGTATAATGTGGATAAATGTGAAGTTATCCACTTTGCTGGCAAGAACAGGAAGGCAGATTATTATCTGAATGGTGTCAGATTAGGAATAGGGGAGGTGCAACGAGACCTGGGTGTGCTTGTACAACAGTCACTGAAAGTAAGCATGCAGGTACAGCAGGCAGTGAAGAAAGCTAGTGGCATGTTGGCCTTCATTGCGACAGGATTTGTGTTTAGGAGCAAGGAGCTCCTACTGCATTTGTATAGGGCCCTAGTGAGACCACACCTGGAGTATTGTGTGCAATTTTGGTCTCCTAATTTGAGGAAGGACATTATTGCTATTGAGGGAGTGCAGCGTAGGTTCACCAGGTTAATTCCCGGGATGGCGGGACTGACATATGATGAAAGAATGGGTCGACTGGGCTTGTATGCACTGGAATTTAGGATGAGAGGGAATCTTATAGAAACATATAAAATTCTTAAAGGATTGGACAGGCTAGATGCAAGAAAAATGTTCCCGATGTTGGAGTCCAGAACCAAGGGTCACAGTTTAAGAATAAGGGGTAGGCCATTTAGGACTGAGATATAAGATTGTTAAGGTTTTGGACACGCTAGAGGCAGGAAACATGTTCCCAATGTTGTGGGAGTCCAGAACCAGGGCCACAGTTTAAGAATAAGGAGGAAGCCATTTAGAATGGAGACGAGGAAACTTTTTCTCACAGAGTGGTGAGTCTGTGGAATTCTCTGCCTCAGAGGGCGGTGGAGGTGGGTTCGCTGGATGCTTTCAAGAGAGAGCTAGATAGGGCTCTTAAAAATAGCGGAGTCAGGGGAAATGGGGAGAAGGCAGGAACGGGGTACTGATTGGGGATGATCAGCCATGATCACATTGAATGGCGGTGCTGGTTCGAAGGGCCAAATGGCCTACTCCTGCACCTATTGTCTATTGTCTATTGAGATGAGGAAAAACCTCTTCGCCCAGACAGTTATGAATCTGTGGTATTCTCTGCCACAGAAGGCAGTGGAGGCCAATTCACTGAATTGTTTCAAGAGATAGTTAGATTTAGCTCTTAGGGCTAAAGGAATCAAGGGATATGCGGAAATAGCAGGAACGGGGTACTGATTTTAGATGATCAGCCATGATCTTATTGAATGGCGGTGCTGGCTCAAAGGGCCGAATGGCCTATCTCTGCACCTATTTTTCCATGCTATGTTTCTAGTGGGAGAGTCTAGGATCAGATGTCATAGCCTCAGAATTAAAGTATGTTCCTTCAGTAGGGAGATGAGGAATCTTTAGTCAGAGGGTGGTGAATCTGTGGAATTCTTTGCCACAGATGGCTGTGGAGGCCGACAATCGATATTTTTAAGGCAGAGATAGATGGATTCTTGATTAGTACGGGTGTCAGGGGTTATGGGGAGAAGGCAGGAGTATGGGATGAGGATGGAGAGATAGATCAGCCATGATTGAACGGCAAAGTGGACGATGGGCCAATGACCTAATTCTGTTCCTGTCACATGAATTTTACATTTGTGCAGCCACGGATACCAGGCTGCAGGTAAAGCAAGCTGACCCTCATACCATCTACCTTCGTTCAACTGTCTGACTGTCCATTCGGTAGTGATTCCTTCCCTGTTAAAGTAAACGCCTTCATATAAACAGAAGAATAAGTAGCATTTGTGGAGATAACAGAGAAAGTGGGCAATGGTGGACAGTGCCCAGTCCATCACAGATCATCCCCACCATCACAGAGATCTATAGAAGGCCCTGCCTCCAAAAGGCAGCCAATATTATAAAAGATCCATTCATATTTTGCTTGGGCAGCTTATGACCCAGCGGTATGAATATTGATTTCTCTAATTCAAATAACTCCCGCATTCCCCCTCTCTCCATCCATCCCCCACCCTAGTGGTCCTGCTAGTTTTACTGTTTAGCAGTCAGTGGTGAGTGCTTTACATTTTGGGGCTGATATAAGAGCAAAGACCATCTTGTGCAATGTATGTTCTAAAGGTACAGACCTTGGAAGGATTTGAAAACACGGGTGAGAATTTTAACAAGGAGCTAACGAACGTCAACAAATACAGGGCTGAGCGATGACTGAAATGATACGTGTTCGGACACAGACACTAGAGGTTTGGTTGAGGTCTAGTGTAGAACATGTTTAGTTTAGTTTAGAGATACAGCGCGGAAACAGGCCCTTCGGCCCACTGAGTCCCCACCAACCAGCGATCCCTGCACATTAACACTACCCTACACACACTATGGACAATATTACATTGATATCAAGCCATTTAACCTACAAATCTGGATGTCTTTGGAGTGTGGGAGGAAACCGAAGAACTCTGAGAAAACTCATGCAGGTCATGGGGAGAATGTACAAACTCCTAACAGACAAGACCTGTAGTCAGGATCGAACCCGGGTGTCTGGTGCTGCAAGGTGCCACTGTGCCACCCTGCTGTCCAAGGCAGTGGGGCCTACTCAAAGGGCCTTGGAGCAACCTAGTCTGAAGGTGACATGAGGGATGTGGCAGGAGATCAGACTCCGCACAAGGATTCAGCACCCAGTGGATGCCGGAGGTGAGTTGAGGATGAGCCGCTGAGAGAACAAAGACGGACCCGGTGTGGGAGGGCCACTGAGTCCGAAGAGGGACCATTGGGACCACATTGAACACTTTATCGGTGCCCTATAGGTGGTGACACTTTGTATACTTTGTGTATGATGTGCAAAACAAAGAATTTCACTGTGACACGTCGCATGTGATAATAAAGTTTCATTCATTCATTCATTTGGTTTTAGTTCATGACTTCTGGGCTGATTCCAATGTGCACTTGTGGTGGGAAGGTGTCTCTGTAAAAAGTTAGTACAGTATCGTGAATACTGATACTTGCAAGACAATCTATTTTGCTGCCACTCCTGAAATGAGTGGGAATACATAAGACATGGCCATGTCAAAAAATTGGATGATGGTCAGAGATGCTGAACCCTTCTACAGAGCCTGAACTTCATGATTGACATGAAAAGTTACGTGAAATAAGTGGCTATTTCTTAACCGTGTCCAGCTTACTGTGGCTATCCCTCCAACTTGCTCCAGATTTTGATTTGCACGTCGGATATTTCCCTTTATCATCTCACATCTCTGCTGTAATTCCAAAGGAGTTTTGGTGAGTCAAAGTAATAGAATAGGGGCAAACACTAAAGGCTGTTAAAAACCCCCCATCATGTTAATTAACAATAGATGGCAACACTCAGTGGAGTCAGCAATGAAAGAGTTATTACTGATAAATCTGTACAATGTCATAATATGTCCTTCTCAGTAAAAGGCTGGTGACAGCATCGCTGGTAGACCATCCCCAGTAGTAATAATTAGGCAGCTTTACTTACGGCTTGTACAAGTCCTGATGGAGCAGCGGAGGGCCAGATCCACGGTGGAACAAAGAGCAAAATATGAACAAATTCTCATAATTGCCATCCTGAATGTAAGTAACTATGATTTTATCTGTTACATCGAGAGTAGAACATCATAGGACATCCAGATTCATTAACTCCATATGCCTTTGATCTCTCGTTTTCACACCTTACCCGTCCATATCTCTGTGCCTCCCTCTCCCCTGACTCTCAGTCTGAAGGTCTCGATCCGAAACGTCACCCATTCCTTCTACCCAGAGATGCTGCCTAACCCACTGAGTTACTTCAGCATTTTGTGTCTATCTTGGGTCTCAGGTGATGCTTCCTGGTAATCTGACGAATAATTTAATGCACAAAGTGCTGGATTGCCTCAGTGGGTCAAGCAGCATCTTTAGACTTTAGGCTTTAGAGATACAGCGCAGGAACAGAGCTTTTAGCTCACTGGCTAACCTCCACACACTCGGGACAATTTTTACGTTGCCGAAGCCATTTAACCTACAAATCTGTACGTCTTTGAAGTGTGGGAGGTAACCAGAGCATGCTGAGAAAACCCACGCAGTCACAGCGAGAACATACAGCACAAACTGCACACAGACAGCACGGGTAGTCAGGATCAAGCCCGGAGTTTCTGGCGCTGTAAGGCAGCAACTGTTCCACTGCGCCACTGTGCCACCCTCTGTAGCATCTCGGCAGGACATGGATAGGGTGGCACGGTGGTGCAGCAGTAGAGTTGTTGCCTTACTTCGTCAGGGATCCGGGTTCGATCCTGACTACGGGTCTTATCTGTATGGAGTTTGTATATTCTCCCTGTGACCGCGTGGGTTTTCTCCAGGTGCTCCGGTTACCCCCCCATATTCCAAAGACATGCAGCTTTGTAGGTTAATTGGCTTGTGTAAATTGCCCCTAGTGTGTAGGATGTGAATCTGGGATAACATAGAACTAGTGTACGGGTGATTGTTGGTCGGTGTGATGCAGTGGGCCGAAGGGCCTGTTTCCGTGCTGCATCTCTAAAAATGAAAACTAAAGGTGACATTTCAGACAGCACCCGTGGTCAGGATCGAACCCGGGTCTCAGGCGCTGTAAGGCAGCAACTCTACCGCTGCGCCACCGTGCCGTCTCGCATGTTCCCTGCAATGAACAAAGATCAAGGCATGGTTCATAGTCATGGGGAGAAAACCTGAGCACCGGGAGGAAACCCACACGGGAACAGGTAAAACGTGCAAACTCCACACAGACAGCACCCGAGGTCAGGATTGAATGCAGGTCTCTGGCACTGTGAGGCAGCAGTGAGGCCCATTGCTTCACACTGATGATCTTATGTAGGAATGTTTTAGCTGGTCAAGCCCCCAGTGTGGGAAACAGCCCCACCATCTGACTCAGGGGCACGAGAGGGGAATAGAATTGGAGGGGGAATAAGAAGATGGTTAGTAACAGAGCCACACTCACACACACTGTTGTCAAAATGCATGAATAGATTGACAGTCCTGCTGGGATGATTATCTGAGGCTTGAGAGTGAATAAAAATTAAACAGGATACCGTACAAATCCTGTCTCCTGTGAGGCCTGCTGCTAAACTGATGATATGATAATGTCAAATATCAATGCCAGAACACAGTCATAAATCTTTCTCTCCTTAACCTGCGGAGCTGCTGTGCCTTTGATACAAAACCCAGCGCAAGTCAGATATGAAATTAAAGATGTAGAAAGTGAGGCTGCACAGGAAGTTTCCTCATTTCTCAGCTTCACTGGGAGTCTGGGATATTGGGACTTTTATCTCACGTGTCGGAATTCTCCAAACGGTTTGAAATGTAAACACTAGTATTCACCGTGGCTAATGCAGCTCTACCACCCATTTTCTGGCACCCTTGGTTCCAGAGCCTTGTCGGGTTAGCTGTTCTGCTCGACCCACAGAGGTCCACGGCCTCCGAGAGGAGTCCAATGGCTACGGAACGGTCTGCCTAGGCCACCGAGGGTCCGTGATACCGGGCCAGCAACGGTGGCCTCGGAAGTCAGCTATGTGAACTAATCTGCTGGCTCTGGACGGGCCAGAGTTCCAGAGCTCCAGCCGCAGGGGGCAAATTCAACCCGCTGATCGGCCACAGAAGTCCGATGAGGTTGAGACTGACTGCCTCACCCAGCCTAGGAACCAGATTTTGAGGGGATACTTCTGGGGGGGACGATTTTAAATGAGCCCTAGTCATTTTGTCCGGATTGAAATAGGTGCCGGACCACCGGTTGCTGGAAAGTCTGCGGTGGATACTTAGTATTTTGTGTCCATCTTATGGATAGGTGACATTTTGGGATGAGACCCTGCTTCAGCTTGTGAATGGCACCAACATATGGGGACTGTGCATTTGTGGGTTGGGCAAAAAAATAAATTCACTGTGCGCTACATGCGTGACAATAACGAACCATTGAACCATTGACTGAACCATTCAGTCTGCTGCTTGGCCTGCAGAGTTACTCCAGCACTTTGTGTTCTTTTGTTTCCCAAATATTATGTTTGTCTGTATTTCCCATTCAGTGGGAAATAGAAGTACCTTGGATTTTGAGAGAATTTCCATTAATGGACGCGGAGAGAATTTGGACCAGAGGCCAAATCCTCAGAATAAAAGGACGTATCTAGGAAAATGGACAAGGGAGAGCCAGTGGATGCAGTGTACCTGGACTTTCAGAAAGCATTTGATATGGTCCCACCTGGAGATTAGTGGGCCAAATTAGGGGACATGGTATTGGAGGTAGAGTGCTGACATGGTTAGAAAATTGGTTGGCAGAGAAGAAACAAAGAGTAAGGATTAATGGGTCCCTTTCAGAATGGCAGGCATTGACTAGTGGGGTACCGCAAGGCTCGGTGCTGGGACCGCAGCTATTTACAATATACATCAATGATTTAGATGAAGGGATTCAAAGTAACATTAGCAAATTCGCAGATGACACAAAGCTGGGTGGCATTGTGAATTGTGAGGAGGATGCTATGAGAATGCAGGGTGACTTGGACAGGTTGGGGGAGTGGGCAGATGCATGGCAGATGCAGTTTAACATGGATAAATGTGAGGTCATCCACTTTGGTAGCAAAAACAGGAAGGCAGATTATTATCTAAATGGTGTCAAATTGGGAAAAGGGAAAGCACAACAGGGTCTGAGGGTCCTTATTCATCAGTCATTTAAAGTCAGCATGCAGGTACAACAGGCAGTGAAGAAAGCTAATGGCATGTTAGCCTTCATAACAAGAGGAGTTGAGTATAGGAGCAAAGAGGTCCTTCTGCAGTTGTATAGGGCCCTGGTGAGACCACACCTGGAGTATTGTGTGCAATTTTGGTCCCCTAATTTGAGGAAGGACAACATTACATCTGGAAGAGATGAGATTCCTCTTAGCAGGTAAAGCAAACCAATTCCAAAAGACGTGGTCTACGTTTATGGACCTATTACAAGCATGAGGTGCAATAGTAATTTTAAAAATAAATAAATAAATAAATGGTATCAGGACCTGGCAATGGGAGGTAAAACAACAAAAACAGACTTGGTTGGTAGTCTTTCTGCGGAGTTTAATGTTATAATAGAGCGATTGTCCTTACTTTCTTTTTCTTTCTTTTCTAGGGTCTACTTTCTTACTTTACTTCCTTCTCTAACTTCTTTTCTAAGGGGCTTTCTTTTCCCAACACTCTCCTGCACTTCACGACTCTTGCGCACCTTCTTTACTTTCCTTACTTCTATCTTTTTCTTAAAGCTTAAAAAAAAAAATGAAGCGGTACAAAAAAATGTATTAAGATATATGTGTTGTGTGTTATTGTAATTTACCGTACTTCTAATAAAAAAATAAAAATAAAAATAAAAAAAATAAAAAAATAAAAAAATAAAAAAAAGGACATTCTTGCTATTGAGGGAGTGCAGCGTAGGTTCACAAGGTTAATTCCCGGGATGGCGGGACTGTCATATGCTGAGAGAATGGAGTGGCTGGGCTTGTAGACGCTGGAATTTAGAAGGATGATAGGGTATCTTATTGAAACATATAAGATTATTAAGAGTTTGGACATGCTAGAGGTAGGAGACATGTTCCCGATGTTGGGGGAGTCCAGACCAGGGGCCACAGTTTAAGAATAAGGGGTAAGGCATTTAGAACGGAGACGAGGAAACACTTTTTCACACAGAGAGTTGTGAGTCTGTGGAATTCTCTGCCTCAGAGGACAATGGAGGCCCGTTCTCTGGATACTTTCAAGAGAGAGCTTGATAGGGCTCTTAAAGATAGCAAAGTCAGGAGATATGGGGAGAAGGCAGGAACGGGGTACTGATTGTGGATGATCAGCCATGATCACATTGAATGGCGGTGCTGGCTCGAAGGGCCGAATGGCCTGCACCTATTGTCTATTGATGTACCTTTAGAAAAGAGATGAGGAGGGATTTCTTGAGTCAGACGGTGGTGAATCTGTGGAATTCATTGTCGCAGACGGCTGTGGAGGCGGTCAATGGATATTCTTAAGGCGGAAATTGACAGATTCTTGATTAGTACGGGTGTCAGGGGCTTTGGGGAGAAGGCAGGAGAATTGGGTTGAGAGGGGAAGATAGATCAGCCATGATTGAATGGCAGAGTAATGGACTTGATGGACCGAATGGCCTAATTCTGCTCCTATTACTTAGGAACTTATGAAGTACCCGCAGAAAATTGTTTAATGTCCAGTATCCTTTACCTGTACAGAGGGAAGCTAAGGTTGCATGTTGTGACTGCTCTGGCACTGAAGGGGTTAACAGCATCTATTCCATCACAGTGGAAATGACAATAACCAGCGCACAGACCCCAAAGATGGCCGCCCTAACCTTGAGGTGAAGCGAGCGCACAGTGTCAGAGCAGCTTGTTGGACATTTCTGTTCACATCCATCCCATCCCCTGGCCAGTAGCCCTCCCTCACACCCTCCCCTTCCATTGGCCACCGGCTAATCCCTCTCACAAATCACAAGAGGCCGTCAGCTTTGTGGCCTCCAATGAAAAGGGGCAGCCTCGCTCAGAAGGATTAGATTCTGTAGTCAGTGGGTTCTAACAATTTCAAATAGGTTTAACAAGAGATTACCAGCGTGGAATCCGAGCTCGCTCAATTGCCAAGCTTTCTCCTAAATGATGATTGCTCCTCCTCTTCTGGGAATCAGTAAAAGGTTTGGATTTGACACATGCCTTGAAGCACGAGTTTCATTTCCATGTTTCGAAAAACAATCAGTATTTTGTGGCTTTTTTTTTTTTGCGTTAATCTTGAAGGAGAGCAATGTGCGAGGCTTGGTGTTATTTCAAATTTCTCGTCGAAAGGCTCTTAATTAGGACTTAATATTTTCAGTCTTGTTTTTTGTTTAGGCCTGTAAGGGCTTATTAACACAACAATCACCTGTGTGTGGGCGTAGCTTTGTCAGTCGACTGTGCAGGGAGAATATACTAACCAAGCTAGGCAGCTGGAACAAAGGAGGGAGAATAAAATGGTTCAGTCACTGGCAAAACAATACTCGGGGAACACCACAAATTGATCTCAGGAATTGAAAAGCTGTTCGCATTGTCTAGCCCAGGGGGATGAATCCAGCCAGTTTCACTTAACAACATCACACAAACCAACCTCCCATTGACTCCATCTACACTTCAAGCCGCCTCAGCAAGGCCACCAGCACAATCAAGGACTAGTCTCAGCCCAGTCACTCCCTGCTCACCGCTCTCCCATCAGGGAAGAGATAAAGAAGTGTGAAAGCGCACACCTCCAGGTTCAGGGACAGTTTCTGCCCAGCTGGAATCAGGCAACTCAACCATCCGGTCCGTCGGCACAGGGGCGCAGCGGTAGAGTTGCTGCCTCACAGCGCCATTCGACACGGGTTTGATCCTGACTACGGATGCTGTCTGTACTGAGATTGTGCGTTTTCCCCGTGATCGCCTGGGTTTCCTCCAGGTGCTCCAGTTTCCCTCCACATTCCAAGGATGTATCGGTTTGTAGGGTAATTAGTTTCTGTAAATTGTTTCTAGTTTGTGGGATAGAACTAGTGTATGGGTATCGTTGGTCGGCACGGACTCCATGGGCCGAATGGCCTGTTTCCACATCTTGAAACTAAACAAAACATCTTATCAACATCTAGAGAGCGGTCCTGAGATACCATTTACCACATTGGACACCCTCGTACTTCATTGGACACCCTCGGATTATCTTTATTTGGACTTTACTGGACTTTATCTTGCACACTAAACGTTATTCCCTTTATCATGTATGTACACTGTGGACGGCTCGATTGTAATCATATATTGTCTTTCTGCTGACTGCAGAGCAAGCAACAAATACCCTTGGACTGTATCCAGGTTCACATGACAATAAACTAAACTAAAAACAAAGTCCTCCATTTGACTTCTGACCTCTGCTAACTTTACCTGAGATGTGTCAAGGAGAAGCTGTGTAAGTCAGTGCTGGGACAGGGAGAGTAAATGGTGTGGGGAGAGGAGAACATCACCCAGTAATACTCCTTCAGATTGATGCATGCTGGCTCAGCAGACAATTTCTGTACATTTGCTAATCGAGGATGCGCTTGGGTATGGGGATACTGTACTGGACTGTATGTACTCTGTGCTGCAATGCCTGGGGAAAGGCTTCTGAAGCTCAATGCCTGGGGAAAGGCTTCTGAAGCCACCAAGCACCAAACTTCTACAGATGGGACGACAGATGGCACAATGGGCTAAGTGTTCGGCTGGCGACCGGAAGGTAGCCGTTTCGAATCCCGCTTGGAATGCATACTGTCGTTGTGTCCTTGGGCAAGACACTTCACCCACCTTTGCCTGTGTGTGAATGTGTGTGAATGTGTGTGAGTGATTGGTGGTGGTCGGAGGGGCCGTAGGCGCAGATTGGCAGCCACGCTTCCGTCAGTCTGCCCCAGGGCAGCTGTGGCTACAGAAGTAGCTTACCACCACCGAGTGTGACTGAGGAGTGAATGAATAATGCGATGTAAAGCGCCTTGAGTATTAGAAAGGCGCTATATAAATCCCATCCATTATTATTAGATGCACCATAGATAACATACTGTCAGGTTGCATCACTGCCTGGTTTGGAAACAGCTCTGCCTAAGGTGGCAAGGAATTGCAAAGAGTTGTTTGTGGATGTAGCCCAGTCCAAATCGGACTTCCCTACAATGATTCCATCTACACTTCACGCTGCCTCAGTAAAGCAACTAACACAATCCAAGACTTGTCCCACCCCAGTCATTTGTTCTTCTCCCAGCTCCTATCTGACAAAAGGTACAGAAGTTTGAAAGTGTGCATGACCAGACTTAGGAACAGCTTCTTCCCTTCTATTCTTCCTTCTGAGGAGGAATTTCTTGTCAGAGGGTGGTGAATCTGTAGAATTCATTGCCACAGACGGCGGTGGAGGCCGTCATTGGGTATTTTTAAAGTGGAGATGAATAACCTTGATTAGTAGGCTGTCAAAGGTAATGGGGAGAGGCAGGAAAATGGTGTTGAGTGGAAAAATAGGTCAGCTGTGATCAAATCACAGAGCAGTCTCGATGGGGGTGGGGGATGGGGGGGGGGGGGAAGGGCCTAATCTGCTCGTATGTCTCATGAACCTGAATTATAATCATGCTTCTGATTGGCCCTTCCATAGTTTAGTTTAATTTAGTTTACATTATTTTCACCTGCAGCGAGGTACAGTGAAAAACTTGTTTGGTGTATGCTAACCAGTTAGTGGAAAGACTATACATGATTACAATTGAGCCATTCACAGTACACATATACATGATTATGGGAATAACATTTATGCAAGATAAAATCCAGTAAAGTCCAATTAAAGATAGTCCAAGGGTCCTCAATAAGATAGATAGTGGCTCAGGACCACTCTCTATTTGTTGGTAGGATGGTTCAGTTGCCTGATAACAGTTGGGTTAAAACTGAATCTGGTGTGCTAGGGTAAGCTAGGGGACTGTCCAGTTCACCTCTCCTATTGTGGACATTGGACTTTGTCCATGGAACTGATGTGCTACACTGCTGAGAACTATATTCTGCACTCTGTATCTTCCCCTTTGCTCAACCTATTGTTCGAGTTTGACAATTGTATTTAGGCACAGTATTATCTGCTCTGTTTAGATAACATGCAAAACAAGTCACTTCACTGTACCTCAGTTCATGTGACAATAATAAACCTAAACAGGGTCAATCTCTTGTAGTAATTTATTCAAAGGACTTGACACGATGGCAGTGGGCTTTTCAATTTAGCCAGGCTCTCCCTGGTGTTAATCATGCTCTCACAATGAAGGTTTCAAGAGGGCATAACAGTAGATAGACTGAATGACAGTGAAGCATTTACATTTGGATAGTTGCAGGGACTGGGAAGATTTTGATGGATTTGGGCCAAATGCAGGCAAATGGGACTAGGCTCAAACGGCACCTTGGTCAACATGGAAGAGTTGGGCTGAAGGGCCTGTTTCCATGCTCTATACTCACTCTATGACTCCAATGGCAACAAATATCCAAGTCATGATATCCAAATAGGTGACTGTGGCTATACCTAATGCAGGTGATTGTCTAAAGTTTTACCAAAGCCTGCAAAAGTGAGGTAAATAATTCCAACAGGGCAGGCCACCAAGTATTTTGTTCGTGCACCATCAATTAGAATTCCAATAGTAAAAAGAGCAAAGGAGCAAAACAGCCTACCTTGAGTTTGTGAAGAAAAAAAGGTAAGACTGGGATTGGAGTAGTCAGCCAGCATCCCTGGAGGACATGGCTGACCAGATTCCACCGCAAATACGTCCAGTGAGTGGCCACCCTCCATGCGTGGTTTTAGTTTAGTTTATTGACATGTGTACCAAGGTACAGTGAAAATATTTTTGCACATCCAAATTCTAACAGCAGGTCTAGTTTAATTTATTATTATCATGGGTACCGAGAAAAGCATTTTTGTTATACAAGACTATACATGATTACATTCGGGCTGTCCACAGTGTACAGATTCAGGTAACCTTATATTGCAGATTGTGCTTTAGTATAGTTTAATTTAGTTTGGAGATACAGCACGGAAACAGGCCCTTTGGCCCATTGAGTCCATAACAACCAGCGATCCCAGCACATTACCACTATCCTACACACACTAGGGAAAATTTACAATTTTTGTCGACAATTAACTTACAAACCTGCACTTCTTTGGAGTGTGGGAGGAAACCGGAGATCTCAGAGAAAACCATGCAATGAAAACTCTGTACAGACAGCACCCGTAGTCAGGATCGAACCCGGGTCTCTGGCACTGTGAGGCAGCAAGTCTACCACTACGCCACCACGGACTTACCCCTAAGTGGGCTTGGCCTCCGTCGCAAAGTACGGTAAACTGTAAAGTATTTCTGTACAGCTATTCCACAACATCATTTCAAGGTCTCATCCGCAAGCAATAGTGTCCTAGCTATTTATTTGTTGCTGTAGCAACATCGAATGGTCTCTGCATGATATTTCCCGTTTAACTACGGAGAATTGAACACTATGACATGATATGTCCCGCAGCAAGTCCAGCTTGTTTATTCCTTATCTTTAAAAAGCTTCCTTTACATTTAAACAGGTAGAAAACAGTAAAGGTACAGGGTCCATTTCGAAGTTTACACGCCCTGTAAAAATCTAATATATGTTAGTCTCTCGTTTGTGGGAAATATCTTTCTCAGCTTCAACTACATTTAGCAGTTCCTCCATAAACTTAAGATCAAATAATAAAAATCAATTTGTTTTAAGAACAGATTTACTGCATTAATAATGTATTTATTATATTTGGTTTTACAATGTCATACATAGTAAAATGTAAAAATATATTGTTATAAATTGTAAGAATTAATATAAAAATACATATAGGCTTCAAAAAGTAATAACTTTTAGACTTTAGACTTTAGAGATACAGCGTGGAAACATGCCCTTCAGCCAACTGAGTCTTGGCCAACTGGCGATCACCCCGTACATTAGCACTATCGTACACACTAGGGACAATTTACAATTTTACCGAAGCCAAATAATCTACGCCTTTGGAGTGTGGGAGGAAACCGGAGCACCCAGAGAAAATCCACGTAGTCACAGGGAGAACGTAAAAACTCCATACAGACAGCACCCGTAGTTAGGATCGAACCCGGGTCTCTGGTGCTGTGAGGCAGCAACTCTACCGCTGCACCACTGGAAAACAAAATTAAATTAAATTCTACCTGGCCTAATTTTATTGATGAATGCATTGAAGTTTAAACTGCCTCAGTATACTTCACCCAGTCCGGTCTTCCTCAGATCTACTTGGAAGCTTCTCCAAAGACCATCTAGGCTTATTCAACAGAATTTGCAATAAGAGCCTCAACATTTCCAACTAAATTCTTCACATTGAATAATCCACGAATAAGGAAATAATTGGGTGTTTCCTGGACATGTCAGATCTATTGAAAGTGAGTCCCTGGCAGATACAATTAAGGAGGAATTACTTTGTCATTTCTTTTTGAGTTTTCCCTGGCAAAGCAGGATATTTTAACTGGAATCTATGCCTTTGCAAAGGGTAGTGAAAAATAAGCTAGATTCCTTGCTTCTGATTAATTCTCATCAATAAGGGAATTGGAAGCATGACTGGGTGGGGCAGCAAATCAGTAAATATGTCGTGAAGGATTTCCATCAACAGGCCCAAGCCCTTTCCCCACTGCTAATATCAGGCAGGAGGTACACAGAAGCCCGGAGTCCCACACCACCAGGTTCAGGAACAGCTACGTTCCAACAACCCTCAAGTTTTTGAACCGACCTGCGCTACCCTAATCCAAACTCAGCAACAGAACTCCACGGGCCACCTCTTGCACCGCCAAGGACTTGTTTTTCTAATTGTGTTATGTCCTAATGTCTTGTCTCTTTACAGTGGGTGTTTTTTCTCTTTTACTGTCAACTTAACTTGCTTTCACCGTGAACCCTGTAGACACTCAGACCACACAAACTTCTTAAAAAAAAAAAAAGAGTTGGAAGCTGAAACAAAGAAGAATGTGGATTCTTTTCGCTGGACAACACTTCATACGTTCACAGGTTATAGGAGCAGAATTAGGCAATTCAGCCCGTCAAGTTTACTCCGCCATTCAATCATGGCTGATCTATCTTTCACTCACAACCCCATTCTCCTGCCTTCTCCCCATAACCCCGGACACCTGTACTAATCAAGAATCTATCAATCACCACCATAAAAATATCCATAGATGGCCTCCACAGCCATCTGTGGCAATAAATTCACCCCACAGCCTTGAGGTTTCCAGATTTAAAAAAGGAAGAGTTGTAGGTCAGTCGGGGTTTATTCGATTTAGTCGGAGGTACAAATGTACCGTGAACAATGGTAAATTCAGTTATTGATCAAAATTACTTCACAATCCTGAGGCAGCTCTACCTGGCAATAGATCTGATGGATTTTCTGAGAACGGGTGTCAAGGATCTTCTGAGCCTGCCTACACAGAGCACGTACCCACTGTGGGCATGTTCTCCATCAGTCTGCCCACATCCCTCTGATCCTCCTCCATGCCCTTCCAATCGATTCCAGCATCAATCAATTCAGTAGCGGCATTGTACTGTGGCTGGAAATGTCTTACTCTAGACTTTAGACTTTAAAGATACAGCGTGGAAACAGACCCTTCGGCCCACTGAGTCCACACAGACCGTACGCTAGCACTATCCTGCACAGAATTTACAATGATCAAAAAGCCAATTAAACTATAAACCTGCATGTCTTTTGAGTGTGGGAGGAAACCAGAGCACCCGGAGGAAATCCCAAGCGGTCACAGGGAGAACGTACAAACTCCGTACAGACAGCACCCATAGTCAGGATTAAACCTGGGTCTCTGGCACTGTAAGGCAGCAAATCTACTGCTACATCATTGTTTTATACTAGTATACTGCAATACTTGTATTATGGAATGCAAAGTTCACAGGTTCACAAGTTATAGGTGTTGAATTAGGCATTCGGCCCATCGAGTCTACTCCGCCATTCAATCATGGCTGATCTCTGCCTCCTAATCCCATTTTCCTGCCTTCTCCCCATAACCCTTGACACCCATTCTAATCAAGAATTTGTCTATCTCTGCTTTAAAAATATCCACTGACTTGGCCTCCACAGCCCTCTGTGGCAATGAGTTCCACAGATTATCTACCCAGTGACTAAAGTTCTTCCTCACCTCCTTTCTAAAAGAGCTCCCTTTAATTCTGAGGCTATGACCTCTGGTCCGAGACTCTCCCACCAGTAGAAACATCCTTTCCACATCCACTCTATCTATGCCTTTCATTATTCTGTAAGTTTCAATGAGGTGACCCTTCAACCTTCTAAACTCCAGCAAGTAGAGGCCCAGTGCTGTCAAACTCTCATCACATGCTAACCCACTCATTCCTGGAATCATTCTTGTAAACATTCTCTGGACCCTCTCATGAGCCAGCACATCCTTCCTCAGATATGAGGCCCAAATGTGCTCATAGTACTCCAAAAGCGGCCTGACCAGTGCCCTATAGCGCCTTAACATTACATCTCAGGCTTCACTTGCAATCCAGCGGCAGAGAACACGGCACTGAAGCCAATAGAGTCTGTTTCAGCATGGTGTTAGACAGGGAATTCTACAATATTATTCTGTGAACTTTGCAATTACCCCCTCTTGTTGTCCCACAGTGACAGTGTTTAGGTGACCTCCCACTCTATTTTAACAAAATAAGGCATGAGCCAATTTCTAGACCAAAGCCTTTTAGATGGTAGGGTGTAAACTTTAAGAAATTTAAGAAATTAGGAATGGCACAGTGGCGCAGCAGTAGACCTGATGCCATTTTTATGCCCCTGTCCCACTTAGGAAACCTGAGCGGATACCTCTGGAGACTTTGCGCCCCGCCCAAGGTTTCCGTGCGGTTCCCGGAGGTTGCAGGTGGTTGCCGGAGGTTGCAGGTAGTGGAAGCAGGTAGGGGGACTGACAAAAACCTCCGGGAACCGCACGGAAACCTTGGGTGGTTGAACAAAGTCTCCAGAGGTTTCCGTTCAGGTTTCCTAAGTGGGACAGGGCATACACGCCAGAGACCAGGGTTCAATCTTGACTACAGGTGCTGTCTGTACAGAGTTTGTACATTCTCCCTGTGATCACATGAGTTTTCTGCAGGTGCTTGGCTTCCTCACACATTCCAAAGATGTGCAGGTTTGCAGGTTAATTGTTTTTTTGTAAATTGCTCTTAGTGATCAGGTGATCAACAGTCTGAATGGACTTGGTGGGCTGAAATGCCTGTTTCCACACCATCTATCTAAACTCTGAAATTGTCTGTGGCATGGTTAAAGTACAAATTGAACAGTCCCCATCAACCATCAATCACCATTCACACTAGTTCTATGTAATCCCACTTTCTCATCCACTCCCTACACACTAGTGGGGAATTTACGGAGGCCAATTTACCTACAAACCCACACGAGTTTGAGATGTGGAATGAAGCCGGAACACCCAGAGGAAACCCACGAGGTCACAGGGAGGACGTGCAAACTCCGTACAGACAACGTCCGAGGTCGGGATCGAACCCAGCAAATTTGGGCCCCATATCTGAGGAAAGATGTGCTGCCTCTGGAGAGGGTCCAGAGGAAGTTTACAGGAATGATTCCAGGAATGAATGGGTTAGCATATGATGAGCGTTAGACAGCACTTTGGCCTCTACTCGCTGAAGTTGGAGGGGGGACTTCATTTAAACTTACAGAATAATGAAAGGCATGGATAGAGAGGATGTGGAAAGGATATTTCCACCGGTGGGAGAGGCTAGGACTAGAGGTCATAGCCTCAGAATTAAAGGGTGCTCCTTAAAAAGATGAGGAGGAACTTTCTTAGCCAGAGGGTAGTTAATCTGTGGAACTCATTGCCACAGAGGAGTTGTGGAGTCTATCAGTGGATATTTTTAAGGCAGAGATAGACAGGTTCTTGATTAGAACGGGTGTGAAGGATTATGGGGAGAAGGCAGGAAAATGGGATTAGGTGGCAGAGATCAGCCATGATTGAACGATGGAGTAAACTAGATGGGCCGAATGGCCTAATTCCACCACTATAAGTTGTTGAGACCTCGTCTCTGTGGGTTTTCCCTTGTCTCCGTGGCTGACTGTTATGCTGCTGTTCTGTGGCTCTAATTAGAGAGAATCCCTTACAGTCGTGCATCAGGATGACAATAATACAGCAATGGTTTTCAAGCACTTTCCGATCAGACAGGCAGATATGTTGGTACATACTCCTGTGTGTAAACCACTCTGGTGCTCTTATGAGCATAGTTTGCTGGACTAGAGGAACTGAAATCCAATTTTGATAAATTCACCTACATTTAGTTTGATGAAGGGGGAATTTGCTTAAATCAAAATAGTGCTTCCCTGTAAGTTCCTGAAAATTGAAGGCAGAATAAACTAAATGTAACTGAAAATATTTTAGCTCAATTCATTGCAAAAAGCATAACCCTCAAATCATAATATACATGTTAACCAGGTTGTGAAAGGCAGACATTGAAGAAGGGTCTCGACCCAAAATGTTACTATCCCTTTTCTCCAGAGATGCTGCCTGACCCGCTATATGCTATATGACCCTCTGAGTTACTCCAGCTTTTTGTGTCTATCTTTGGTTGAAAACAGCATCTGGAGTTCCTTCCAACACATTGGAACATAAGCATTGTGCTCTTAATAATTCAATTCAATTCAATTCAATTCAATTCAATTTCTTTATTTGTCATTCAAAAACAAGTTTGAACAAAATGTTGTTGCCATGCAGTCAGAACAGTAAAAAAGCAACAAAACACACAATTAAACACAATTTAGCACAAACATCCATCACAGTGACTCTCCTCCAGGCACCTCCTCATTATGATGGAAGGTAAAAAAAAATGAAGTGGGTCTTGTTCAGTCTCATTGTCTGTAACTCGTTTTCACCAAGCCCACAGCTAACAATGGCCTGTTTCCGTGTTCGGCTGGCGACCGGAAGGTAGCCGGTTCGAATCCCGCTTGGAGTGCATACTGTCGTTGTGTCCTTGGGCAAGACACTTCACCCACCTTTGCCTGTGTGTGAATGTGTGTGAATGATTGGTGGTGGTCGGAGGGGCCGTAGGCGCAGATTAGCAGCCACGCTTCCGTCAGTCTGCCCCAGGGCAGCTGTGGTTACAGAAGTAGCTCACCACCACCGAGTGTGACTGAGGAATGTATGAATAATGCGATGTAAAGCGCCTTGAGTATTCTAGGAAAGGCGCTATATAAATCCCATCCATTATTATTATTATTATTATTATTTATCATCATTACTTTTTTGCATATTTTTAATTGATTTGTCCCATATTCTCTATATCACCATCTATATCTCTTGTTTCCCTTTCCCCTGACTGATAGCCTGAAGAAGGGTCTTGAACCGAAACATCACCTATTCCTTTTCTCCAGAGATGCTGTCTTACCCGCTGAGTTACTCAAGCTTTTTGTGTCTACCTTTGGTAAGGTCACAAGTGGTCAATTAACTGTCATAGCTACAGATCTGCTGGCCCCTACTGACTGAAGAGTCTCATTACATCTCAGACTCAATACCTTGACAGTGTTAACCAGTCAGATACCATTTCAGTTCCACTCACACGGACACTACATTTTATAAAATGAGCTCTCATCGAACACATATTTAAATCCAACCTCGAAATGCTACAAAGGGAATCTGCAGGATGTTATGTAAGTGTCAACAGGTAGTATATTTTTCAGATTGCCTGCTATTAGCCAAGTCAAATATAATCGTAGTGTTTTAACTGCTAACACAAAGGCTTTCCATAGAACGTCAGAAAGTAGAAGGGCACATATAGTCACTAGGAATAGGGAATCATGATAGGAATGTTTGTGCAAAGGGATATCTCATTCTTTACACAAATGAAAAACTGGTTCACTAACACCAGAAGACAGAAGTCTGAAGAAGGGTCCCGACTCGAATCCTCACCCAACCTTTCTCTCCAGAGATACCTCCTGACCTGCCGAGTTACTCCAGCATTTTGTGTCTATCTTCACTAATTCCAGAACTGTTTTGATGTTTCATGTTCATGGAATGGATGAATTTGGATTATTCCTGGCTGTGTAACAAACATTATATAGCTAATGCATGATAATAATTTCATCATGGCTTTTTTTTAATTTACTGGCTGTTATTGCCATTATTTGTTGTTCATCCTTATTTTTCCACTGGTTCACTAATTCCAGATGACTGAAGTTTGAAGAAGGGTCCCGGCCTGAAATGTCACCTATCATTTTTTCTCGTGAGATGCTGCCTGACCAACTGAGTTACTCCAGCACTTTGTCTGAACCTGCATAACAGTGTCTATCTTCATATTGTGACATACATTGTCTCTAGTGTGTAGGATAGTGCTAGTGTAAGGGGTAATGTCTGGTCGGTGCAGACTCGGTGGGCCAAAGGGCCTGTTGCCGTGCTGTATCTCTAAAGACTAAAGAGTGGACAGAACAAAATGCAGATAAAATCAAGGAGGGATGATGTTGTGGCACATTTGAAGTTACACAGAGCCTACTTGCTGATTCTGACTAGTAAATGCAACTGGTGAGTCAGAAATCAATTAAAAGGGTTTTAACCGTGAGTGATGAGGGGGAAGCACAGGAACGAAATATTGATGCTTTTTCCAGGGCTTCAGAGAAGAAACAAAAGTTATAGAGGGAGAGAGAGTGGCTCACATAATCCATTGATCTGGAAATGATTACATAGCACATGCCAACCAATCAAAAATTCCGCGTCTGATTTAAAAAATATATTATTTTGGAGATGCAACATGGAAACAGGCCCTTCGGCCCATTGAGTCCATGCCGACCATCGATCACACTAGTTCTATGTTATCCCGTTTTCCCATCCACTCCCTATACACCAAGGGCAATTTACGGAGGCCAATTCACCTAGAAACACATTCGGCTTTGGGATGTGGGAGGAAACCCATGCAGTCACGGAGAGAATGTGCAAACTCCACATGACAGCAGCTGAGGTCAGGTTCGAACCCGGGTCCCTGGCGCTGTTAGGCAGCAACTCCACCAGCTGCACCACAGCGCTGCACCGGATATGTAATCTAACTCCTAGCATCATGGATTTACACGCCCTTCCAAATCATATAAGATTCAGATTTCACCTATTTGCATTAATTTGTAATATTCAATCATGTATTTGGGCATATTTATTGTTCACTGCCAGATGTGTTTTAGGATGTCAAACTATGCATTCTTCAGCAAAGGTCTCATCATGTCCTTCCGACCGCGAGTAAAATATCTGTTTTTCGGAGGGAGAAAGGGAGAAAGAACACAAGCTCATAAATATCAAATTACATCTGAGACAATTGGCACTCATCCATTAGTATTCCCATGTCAGTGTGTTGAGGCCAAGGCCTTCATGCCCTCATGTCTAAGAAGGTTGACTCGGTGCCGCAGCGGTAGAGTTGCTGCCTTACAGCGCCAGAAACCCGGGCTCGATTACGACTGGAAGTGATGTCTGTACGGAGTTTGTACGTTCTCCCCTTGACCATGTGAGTTTTCCCCGGGTGCTCCGGTTTCCACATACACTCCAAAGACATACAGGTTTGCAGGTTAATTGGCTTTGGTAAAAGTTGGTAATTGTCCCCCTGTGCGTAGGAAAGTGCTGCTGTACGGGGATTGCTGGTCAGCGTTGACTCGGTGGGCCGAAGAGCCTGTATCCCTAAACTAAACTAAAGCAGTGCTTGAGAAGTTTTACTATTTGTATTGGGGCATTTCAAGCCGCCAATAAGAGACAATGTAAGTATTAGACAATCAGAAATGCATGAATGCATGATGGGTGTTGCTTATTCCTTGTGCTTCACACTCCCATCACATAAAGAAATTGAGATGTAAAAGTCTGCAATTTTACAGCATTCCAGGTCCCCAAATCTGTAAAAAAACAAAGAACAATGCATCCCTCCCCTTGATGGCACTGGCGCAGCAGCAGAGTTACTGCTTTACAGCACCAGAGACCTGAGTTCGATCCTGACTACGGGTGCTGTCTGTATGGAGTTTGTACGTTCTCCCCGTGGCCGTGCGTTTTCTCTCGAGCATTCCAGTTTCCTCCCGCACTCCAAAGACATCCAGATTTGTAGGTTAATTGGCTTTGGTAAATTGTAAAAACTGTCCTTAGTGTGTAGGATGATGTTAGTGTACGGGGTTATCGTTGGTCGGTCTGGACTCGATAGGCCGAAGGGCCTGTATCCACACTGTATCTCTAAACTAAACTAAAAGGTCTCGACCCGTAACGACGCCTGTCCATTTCCTTCGACGGGTGCTGCCTGACCTGCTGAATTTCTCCAGCGCTTTGTTCTTTGCACAAGAATCCAGCATCTGCAGTCTCTTGTGGCTCAGAAAACTATTCCATTTTCTCAGTGTGTGGTTTGGTTAAAAACAAATTCATGTTTACTTTTCAAACAGATAAAACACGTTTAGCCACAAACAGTAGCCAGTTGATTTAGGGTTGCAATTGTTGAAGGGTAGCAATATGATTATAACATAGTCAGAAGCTGCACAACAGCAGCCTGCAGAGATGCAGCAACTTATAAGCAGTAAATTTTCACACGGCATTTTACACAAACACTATCACTCAACATTTGACATTGCACAAACGATGAAATGCTTGTTCAAACAGGTAATTTGAAATAAAACCTTAAAATGGCTTCATTTGCGTGCAGTTCAGGTGGCCCCATTCCAGGAAAGATGTGGAGGGGCAGAAGAGGTTTACCAGAACGTGCTCCAGCTGCCCTTCTTCAGTCTCAACCCGAAATGTCACTTCTCCTTGTTCTCCGTGGACGCTGCATGACCGGCTGATTTACTCCAGCACTCTGTGTCCTTTTGGACAAACTTGGATTGTTTTCTCTGGAACTCCTGAGACCAAGGGGAGACCTAATGAAAGTATATGAAATTATGAGAGGCAGATATACGGTAGACAGTCAGAACCTTTTTCCCAGGGTGGAAAGATCAAAGATTAGAGGGCACGGCTTTAAGGCGAGAAGTTAAAAAAATTTAAAGGAAGGCGGACACAAAAAGCTGGAGTAACGCAGCGGGTCAGGCAGCATCTCTGGAGAGAAGGAATAGGTATCATTTTGGGTCGAAACCTTTATTCAGACAGAGAGTCAGAGAAGGGTTAAAGAAGATTTAAAAACAGTTTAAAGGAGATGTGCGGAGCAGGTTTTTGGAGGCAGATATGCTAGTGGTGTTTATGACATGAATATGCAGGGCAGACTTTAGATTTAGGTTTAGGTTTATTGTTGTCATGTATATGGAGGTACAGTGAAAAGCTTTGTTTGCATGCTATCCAATCAAATCAGATAATACTGTACTTAAATGCAATCTAGCTGAACTCGTGCAATAGAGAGATCAAAGGGAAAGATATAGAGTGCAGAATATAGTTCTCAGCAGTGTAGCGCAACAGTTCCAGAGACAGGGAGGGATAAGGATCATGTGCTGGCAGATGAAATGAGTTTATCTTGGCACAGGCGTTGTGGGCTGAAGGGCCTGTTCCTGTGCTGTACTGTACTAGATTAGATTAGATTCAATTTTATGGTTATTGCACTTTTCAATGCTACAAAATTGTTTAGCCTGCAGTCATAACATAGAATAAATAACAAAAACACACACAAAAAGTCCCAAAGTCCTTGTCTCTTCCCTCCTTGCTCTCCCTCTGCGCTGAGGCGATCCAGGCCTCCGATGTTATGACCCCGCCGGGTGATGGTAAGTAGTCAGCCCCGCGGCTGAATCCGAGCTCCGCGAATGGGCCGGTTCAAACTCCGCGGCCCGGGACGTTCGAAGCTGCCGCCCTCCAGTCCAGCGGACGAAGCTGTTGCTGCGGGAGCTCCGGAAACAAACTATGGTCTATGTTCTACTAAGAGCAGGGACCTGAAGGGAATGGTTGCTGAAGGTCTGAGTCCCTATGAATGTTAGTGGCCATAGGGGAAGCCCGGTGACACAGCGGTAAAGTAACCGCCTTACAGCAACCGGGTTCGATCCTGACTACGGGTGCTGTCTATACAGAGTTTATACATTGTCCTCGTGACTGCGTGGGTTTACTCCGGGTGCTCCAGTTTCCTCCCACACTCCAAAGACGTGCGGGGTATGTAGGTTAATTGGCTTTGGTATAATGGTAAAATGTCCCTAGAATGTAGGATAATGCTGGAGAATGGGGCGATCGCTGGTCTGCGCAGACCTGGTGGGCCAAAGGGCCTGTTTCCGCACTGTATCTCTTCAAGTCTAAATGGGGGCAGATAACTCTGCGGGTTGTGGGAGACTTTAGTTACCAGGAAAGGCAAGGGTGTAGAGAAATTTGATAGACAAGAAATCAGTATTTTAAAATCAAGCCATTGCTTATGTCGAAAGTACCATTGGTCAGTGGGAGTGATGCTGAATGTGCCTTGGTTGTAACATGCACAAGAGCAAAGTAAAACCTCTAAATGTCACTCTCCATTAAACAAAACAGCAGCACACAAACACATTCCAGCGTTATGCACAGAAAATGTTAACATATGTCCAACTTCAATTGCAACAGAATCTACCTGTGTAACATATGACCATAATCACCAGGGGTATTGTCTGAATTGTGAAGACTGCCAGCTCCAGTGGAGGCACAATAATAATCTCCAGAGGCAGTATCTTCATTGTGAAAAATGACAGCTCCAGCAAGCTGACAACATCACAACTATCAGAAGAGGCTTGCAGCTTGCTGCTCGGCATTTACAGTTGTAATGGGAAACAGGGTGACAAAAATGAAACAAAAGCTTGTCAAAAACATACTTGCGTTGCATAATTGCACTCGCATTAACATTGTGGTTCTCCTGCCCGACAACATATTTCATAAATACACAGCAACTGATTAACAAACCAACCTTATTCACAGTACCACCCTTTGATACAATAACGCATATTGAATTCTTGAGTGCGTCGGGAGGAACTGCATATGCTGGTTGTAAGCCGAAGACAGACACCAAACCCTGGAGTGACTCAGCGGGTCAGGCAGCATCTCTGGAGAAAAGGAATGGGTGACGTTTTGGGATATAAGTTCATAAGTGGTAGGAGCAGAATTAGGCCATTCGGCCCATCAAATGTATTCCGCTATTCAATCATGGCTGATCTATCTTTCGCTTCTAACCCCATTCTCCTTCCTTCTCCTCATAACCCCTGACACCCATACTAATCAAGAATCTTATCTATCTCTGTCTTGAAAATATCCATTGACTTGGATTCCAAGGTGAAAAGGTTGATGTTGCCAGAGAACATAGAACAGCGTAGCTCAGGAACAGGCCCTTCGGTCCACAATATCTGTGCCGAACACGATGCCAAGACAAACTCTTATCTGTAGGAAGGAACTGCAGATGCTGGTTTATACCGAGGATAGACACAAAATGCTGGTGAAACTCAACGGGGCAGGCAGCGTCTCTGGAGAAAAGAAACAGGTAACGTTTCTGGTTGGAACACTTCTTCGGGCAGTCTGAAAGAGGGTTCCGACCCGAAACATCACCTGTTCCTTTTATCCGGAGATGCTGCCTGACCCGCTGAGTAAACTCTGATCTGTCTCCACGTAATCCATATTCCACCATTCCATGCATATCGATGTGCCTATCCAAAAGGGTGATCGTAAACACCACCAGCATGCCTAAAATGCTACCTCTGGCAGTGCATTCCAGGAACCCACCACACTCTGTTAAACATATGATCTGCACACCTCCTTTAAACTTTGCTCCTCTCACTTTAAAGCTATGCCTTCTGGTATTTGACGTTTTCATCACGGGATAAAGCTTCTGACTGTCTATACAAGTAACAAGGCAGGTGCCACAACCAGAGAGCAGTCCTGAATTACTATCTAACTCATTGGTGACCTTCGGTCTATCCTTCATCGGGCTTAGCCGCCTTTACCTTGCACTAAACGTTATTCCCTTATCATGTATCTATACACTGTAAATGGCTCGATTGTAATCATGTATTGTCCTTCCGCTGACTGGATAGCACGCAACAAAAGCTTCTCTAAGTAGTTCGGTGCATGTGACAATAAATTAATCTGATAAAGATGATAAGATGCTGAGGAAGATGAAGAAGCCATATGATGGGTTGCAGAAGGTATAGAATGCTGAGGGTGGATGGGATTAGAGGTGCCTTGTGGTAACCACAGAAAAAGGTGATCCATACCATGGAGACCAACAAAGGTGGAAGGTGGGAAGAAAGGAGCTTGACAGTGTTTCCAAAAAGGAAGGGAAGGAATTGGACGTCGACCAGAGAGGAATTCAATCTTTAGTTGAGAAATAAAGATTTTTGGAAGGACAGTTATGGAAGATAGCATTAACAGGCAGCGGTTGAGTTGCTGCCTTACAGCGCCAGAAACCCGGGTTCGATCCATATTACGGGAGATGGCTGTACGGAGTTTCTATGTTCTCCCTGTGACCACGTGGGTTTCCTCCAGGTACTCCGGTTTCCTCCCACATCCCAAAAACGTGTAGGTTTATAGGTTAATCGGCTTCTGTAAATTGTCCCTAGTGTGTGGGATAGAACTAATGTTGACTGGCGTGAACTCGGTGGGCCGAAGGGCCTGTTTCCACGGTGTATCTCTAATCTAAATTAAGATGTAATGAAGCTGAGGAAAGTGGGAACATGCATAAACAGTTTTAGTTTTAGTGATACAGCATGGAAACAGGCCCTTCAGCCCACGGCGTCCGTGCCGACCAGCAGTCACACGTTTTTATCCTAAACGCTAGGGCCAATTTACAGAAGCCAATTAACCTACAAAACTGCACGACTTTCGAATAAGATAAACATAGAAATCAGGAAGTCACTGTCTGAATTAAAATCAATTCCAACAAAACTGGACATTGTGCCTTCCCTCATAATGGGAACCATTGTGGGGGGATGTTCTTTATGTTTAAATCTCTTATTAATGTTATGTCTGTATTCTTTCTTTATGTGCTGCATTGGCAAGAAGCATTTCACTACACCTAGGTGTATGTGACCATTAAATAACCTTTGAACCTTTGAACCTTTTTGCAGAGTTCAGTTAAAGGAAACTCACAAATTGTGACAAGGAAAAAGTATTCTAAAACATTATAAATCTACCAGAAATATAATGAGAAATATGTTATGTGGTGAATGTATTGATTGAAGGATACAGCAAGGAAACAGGCCCAGGCATGGAAACAACCATGCCAACCTTTGATCACTCCTTCACACTAGTTCTATGTTGTCACATTTTCTAATCTAAGCCCTGGGGGTAATTTATAGAGTCCACTTAACCTATAAGCCCACATATCTTTGAAACGTGGGAGGAAACCGGAAAACCCAGAGGAAACCCGCGCAGTCACAGGGAGGACATGCAAACTCCACACGGACAGCACCTGAGGTCAGGATCGAAGCTGGGCCTCCGAACACTGTGAGGCAGCAGCTTTACCGAATGTGCCACTGTGTGTTCTCGTAAATGTATCCAGATTGTTGATAAGATTGAATCTATTAATAATGTAAGGATGGTAAGGGAGGAACCTTGAAGTGGAATTCACTCTAGTTTTTCACCTGAGTGAGATGCAGTATGTACTTACATTCTTCATTCTTCATTGATCTTGTAGAGGTGTATATAATCATGAGAGGAATTACTATGAGAGGTTGATGCACAGAGTCTCTTGCCCAAAGTAGGTGAGGCAGAGGACATCGGTTTATGGTGAAGGGGAAAAAGAATCTGAGGGGTAACTTTTTCACACAAAGGGTGGTGGGTGTATGGAACAAGCTGCCAAAAGATGTAGTTGAGGCAGGGACTATCCCAACATTTAAGTAAGAGTTGGGTACATGGGTAGAACAGGTTTGGAGGGATATGGACCAAAACATGGGTAGGTGGGACTAGTGTAGATGGGACATGTTGGGGGGTGTGGGCAAGTTGGGCTGAAGAGCCTGTTACCACGCTGTATCACTCTATTGACTCTGCTGTCTTAAGGACCAAGTATCTCTTGTTCAATTATTACATAACATTACATATGCAGCAATGATTGATGTCAATTCTCAGCTAGTCCACCAGGTGGTGCTTTCCACTAACTAAAAGTGAAAGCAAACCAGGTTCTATTAAAGCTGTAAAAAGTTCTGGAGTAACTCAGCGGATCAGGCAGCATCTCTGGAGATAAAGGATAAGTGACATTTTGGGACGGGATCTTTGTTCAGACTGAAAGAGGGGGAGAGGGGAAGTGGGGGGATGGGAGTGGGGTGGGGGGTGGGGGGGCGGTGGAGAACAGGAGAAGAGAAAAGACTAGGACAAAATCAGAGCTGACAACAGATGACCTCAGGCAGGATTGAAGAAGGGTCTCGACCCGAAACGTCGCCTATTTCCTTCGCTCCATAGATGCTGCCTCACCCGCTGAGTTTCTCCAGCATTTTTGTTTACCTTCGATTTTCCAGCATTTGCAGTTCCTTCTGAAACACCTCAGGCAGGATAGTTCCCTGGTGGGTTCATTGATGGCCAGGGAAGGTGTGATCTCAAGAGAGTTACATGATACATTGCAGCAAGCTGTAGAACTGGTTAGAGACTAGGGTGGAGGATGGGGGGGGGGGGAGAGGCTTATTAGCAGAAGTTACTTAAAATTAGAGAATTTAACGTTCATACCGCTGTGTGGAAGCTACCCAAACAAAATATGAGGTGCTGTTCCTCTGTATCCCTTTTACTCCCCCACAGGGACTTGCACCCATTTCCCCCCCATCCCCATCCCCCGTATTCCTTCCCCTGGCTGCACAATTTGCAACTCTTCAATCGATTTGTCTCATTCCTATTTTAATCTCTGGTCTATGTCCAACCATCTGCCTATAAATCTATATCTGCCTACAAAGAGAAAAGAATGAGTACAGGATACAATGGCACAGCTACAGAGAAAGTGCAGATACAAACAATATGCGAGGGCTTCAACTCAGTAGGTTGGGAAATTGGGAATTCCCGTCTACCAGTAACTCTACCGCTGCGCCACCGTTCCAGCCACTAAGTATTGGATGGAGCTGTTCCCAAACCATGCTGTGATGCATCCTGATAAAATGCTTCGCACGACACATCTGTGGAGGTTGGTGAGAGTATTTGGGGACATGTCAAACTTCCGAAGCATTCTAAGGAAGTAGAGGTGTTGCTGTGCTTTCTTGGCCATTGCTTCAGTATATGGGTGGTCCAGGACAAGTTGCTGGTGATATTCACTCGTAGGAATTTGAAGCTTTCAACCATTTGTTTGCTGGTATTTAAAATATTTACACTGAGGAACTTGAAGCTCTCAACCATCTCCAGCACCATTGAAACATTGAATGTGATGCGTACTCACACCCTCCTTCCTGAAGTCGATGACCATGAGTTTGCTGGCTTTGAGGGAGTGGTTGCTATTCTGACACCTTGCTATTAAACTGTCTACTCCATCCTGTACTCTGTCTCATCATTGATCGGAGATGCAGCCCAGTAGTGTCATCTGCAGATGGATTAATGTGCTTGGAAGATAAATATTAGCTAAGTCATTAGGGAGGATCCTCATCTGGCACCCTGCTCTTAGAGTCATAGTGATACAGTGTGGAAATAGGCCCTTCTGCCCAACTTGCCCATGCCGACCAACATGCCCCATCTCCACGTCCCGCCTGCCCACGCTTGGCTCATATCCCTCTAAACCTATCCTAGCCATGTACCTGTCCCAATATCTCTTAATCATTATGATAGGACCTGCCTCAACTACCCCCTCCGGCAGCTTGTTCTATATACCAACTACCCTTTGTGTAAAAAATGTTGTCCCTCGTGTTCCTATTAAATCTTCCCCTCCCCTCACGTTAGACCTATGTCCTCTGAATCTCGATTTCCCTACTATGGGCGAAAGACCTGATCTATTCCCCTCATGATCTTGTACACTTGTAGGCGGCACAGTGGTGCAGTGGTAGAGTTGCTGCCAGTGGCGGACTCGGTCTAAAATCATTGGTTGCCATCAGGGGCCCACTTGCCATCGGGCAAGCTTGCAACCTGGCCAGTCCGCCACTGGTTGCTGCCTTATAGCGCCAGAGACACAGGTTCGATCCTGACTATGAGTGCTGTCTGTACGGGGGTGTTTGTACATTCTCCCCTTGACCTGCGTGGGTTTTTTTCCGGATCTCCAGTTTCCTCCCACACTCCAAAGACATTCAGGTTTGTAGGTTATTTGGCTTGGTATAATTGTAAATTGCCAATAGTGTGTGCAGGATAGTGTAAGTGTGCAGGGATCGCTGGTCGGCGTGGGCCGAAGGGCCTGTTTCCGGGGCTGTATCTCTGAACTAAAATAAATACTAAAAGAAAATCTATTTCTTCTTCAATGGAATGCCATGGGGTCTTTCACACCCACCTGAGGGACCAGGCCTTGCTTTAAGATCCCATCCCAAAAGCTGTAGCTCCAACAGTGCAGCTCCCTCATTGATCCATGCATTCCAGTGCATTGTGTATCTGGAATGGGAATGACACAACCTTCACACTCAGAGGGAGGTTACTACCAACCAAGCCACAGCTGACACAGCAAGTCACCAGCTTATCTAATCACGAATGTTATGGTACACAATTCAAGCACATTTACTAAAAATACATTGAAATTAAGCTTCTGACCCTTACTCTACATTATGCCAGATCATTTAAAGGGCCTGTCTCACTTAGGCTATTTTTTAGGCGACTACAGGTGACTAGGCTGTCGCCACATGGTCGCCAGGGTGTCGCCTGTATGGTTGTGAGTAGTCTTCTCAGTTGCCCAAAGAGTTGTAGCGTCTTTCTGGTCGCCGCTGGATTTTCAACATGTTCAAAAAATTTCGGCGACAGTGGGTTGACGCCAATGAGCGTAGCTTGACTTCTCCTGACATAGTTGCTGTCATAGTTTGTCACCAGGTGACGTGGGTTGTCACCGCTGCCAACTTCGGTGAATTCCATTGATGACTACCTATGTCAACCTACGTCAACCGGCGACAGGTACCGGCGACTGAATTGTCTTCAGTTGTCGCCGATAGGGTCGTAGCTTGTTGTAGGTGGACGTAGGTTGACTTCGGTTGTTGCCTGTATGGTCTTAGGTTGTCGTAGGTGTGGTCGTACGTGGATGTCCTAATGGGTCGCCGGTTAACAGTAGCTTGCCGTAGCATGACGTCGACTAGGTGGTAGGTTGTTGTAACTTGTCGTAGACATTGTCGTGGGGGGGGTCTAGTCGCCGGTTTTTCGGCGACCTGCTACGACTATGACAGTCGTTGGAAGATGCCTAAAAAATCGCCTAAGTGGTACAGACCCTTAACTCTTTGTTTTCACCACGATAATAACAATTTCCAATTGGCTGCTTAAAGGGCCTGTCCCACGTAGGCGATTTTTTAGGTGAGTACAGGCAACTGTCGCAAAATTTTCAACATGTTGAAACTTTTTCGGCGACAGTGGCGGGTATTTTGCTGTCGTAGGTTGTCGCCAGGTTAACGTAGGTTATCACCAGGTGACGTAGGTGAATTCCATTGTCCATGTTACCTGGAAGTTGTTACCGCGCGTCACTGCCTACGCCACCACGCGCCATGCGCGCGTAATGCCAACTGCGTGACGTGCAAATGACGCCTGTGGGACAGGCCCTTTACTCTCTCTTGAATAAGAAGAGAGAGCTCAAGTAACACTTGCCCTGCATATCACCTTTAAACTTTGCCCCTTTCACGTTAAAGATGCCTTTGATATTTCCAGCATGGAAAAAAATTCTGGCTGCCTACCCTATTTATATGGCTCTTATGAGTACAACCAATTTCTGTATCTGAATATTAATTTGGCAAGAAATCTGAGATGAGATAAAAATGACACAGAGAAAATGTCACAGTTTTTCTGGAATTGTTCCTTTGGATGAAATATTAAAGTAAGATTATGATCTGGTGATTCAGAAGGGATGTTTATAAAACCATGGGTGTTATTTGAAGAACATGTTGTTCTGGCTGCCTATTCTCTCTCTCTATCCAAATACAATAACTACCTGTTAATTTTATTTTTGACTTGACAAATTGTTACATTTCAAAATAATTCATTTGGATTGTTGAACTGCTTCAGGTCACATTTGGACAGAAAGTGTTTGGAGACGAGCAGGATCCAAATGCAAGATTTTAAAAGTTTAATCTTCATAAAGTATCCCCCAAAAAAGTAGATGAAAGGTTATAATCCAGTAATTCAGGACATGTCCCCAAAGACTGGAGATAGCACACATTTTGTTAGATAGGATATATTTTATTTGGTTGTCTCAGCAGTTAATAAGCACATCACTCCCATGGTGTTGGTATGTTTGTGGTCTCAGATAGTTGGCATTCTTCTGGTGAATAACAGGAGATAACAGCACCTTCGAAACAGACTGTTAACTTTTTAAATTGTAAAGCAGTACAGTTGTTGCCTGACAGTGCCAGAGACCCGGGTTTGATCCTGACTGCAGGTGCTGTCTGTACAGAGTTTATACATTCTCCCTGTGACCACGTGGGTTTTCTCCGGGTGCTCTGGGTTTCCTACCACACTCCAAAGAAGTACAGGTCTGTAAGTTAATTGGCTTTCGTAAAATTGTAAATTGTCCCTAGTGTGTAGGATAGTGATAGTGTATGGGGATCGCTGGTCAGTGTGGACTCGGTGGGCCAAAGGGCCTGTTTCCACACTGTATCTCGAAAGTCTAAAGTAAACATCATCTGCATTGTCCATGAATAAAATCCTTTGCTTATTTGAAGCAATTTTTCCTACATATTTAGATTTGATTTCTTATTGTTCGTAAATTATTCGCGGAATCAATCTTTTCTTGTTGCTGATCCTTGTGCAACTGAAACCGCAAATCAGTTTGCAGAAGTTAGCGATTTCGACATCGTGCCTTGCATCAAAGATTAGGAACAAATCACGGGCATCTGGAGATTCAAGGAGCTTATTCCAGCTATAGTAAAACAAGAAATAGGAAGTGCAAATGTTAAACACAAGGAATAACGACGTGCAAAGGCTAAACACAAGGAATGATTATTTCCTGGCACAGGTTCCCTGAGCTGTGTACAGATGACGTTGGAAGGTGGTGGTGGTGGGGTGAGGTGGGGGGGCGGGGGAGGTGGGGGGGCGGTCATGTTTCCAGGAACAACAGCTCAACACTTCATCTTTGGATTGATATAGTCATTGGTTTTACACTCTGACTAATAGTTGGCAGCTGGAGATGGCATTGGGAAGGGATTTTGCTGCCAACTCATTTTCTGATGTCTGCCAGTCATTGCCGGTATTTAAGAAAAGTCTAAAATCGGACTCAAAAGAAACACAGACTTTCTTCTCTGCAATGAGCCGGCACATAGCCATCCCTTTTATTAGTTAAGTGGTAATCTGCAACCACAAGCCACATAAGACATTGGTAGTTTATTTGATTAATGGCATAAAATGTTTTGAGGAATTTGATGCCGATAATGCACATTAATAATACATTGTCTGCCGTGTAGAAGCAAAGTCTAGATTGTCCAGGTGGGGAAAACCAACTAAAATAATGAATGTTTATTTGGTTTGTCATCACTTGGGATTAATCAAGGTACTTTTCATTCTGCCATACCTGAAGATAGAGACAGACTTCCATAATACTCCACCTATACAGGGCTCTCACTTAACTTTTTTTCTCTGTTGCTAGCCGGGCAACCTATGCAGCTTTTTAGGTTGCCAAATGACAGTTTAGGTGGTCATTTAAGACGGCTTCATAACGCGTGCTATAATGTGCTCGGACGAAGTGCGTATTTACCAGTTAGAATTATGCTCAATGAAGCATTCACATATTATTTCTGATTCAAATAAAGTCACAAACTAAACATATTCACCAATCAAGACATGATATATACCACAATGACATGCAGCAAAATTATAATACAGCATCTCAACTCTTTTTACACGTTGCAATGAATGCAATTCTATTATTTCTTTCCACTTCCAAACAAAAATGTGTTTGGATTATTCAGCGTATGATCAACCTCGGTAACACCAAGTGCAGGCTTGGCGATCGCTTCGCACAACACCTCCACTCAGTTCGCAATAACCAACCTGATCTCCCGCTGGCTCAGCACTTCAATTCCCCCTCCCACTCCGAATCCGACCTTTCTGTCCTGGGCCTCCTCCATGGCCAGAGTGAATCCCACCGCAAATTGGAGGAACAGCACCTCATATTTCAATTGGGTAGTTTACACCCCAGTGGTATGAACATTGACTTCTCCAATTTCAGGGAGTCCTTGCTTCATACAAGTCTACTTGTATGAAGCAAGATGTTGTCATCCTTGCATTGAATCTTAGAAAGATAGAACATAGGAGCAAGAGTAGACTATTTTACCCTCAGAACCTGCTCGACAGTTCATTACAATCATGGCTGATTGTTATCTGAATATCATACTCCCATTCTCTCCATCACCCCTTGTTGTCCTGTCTGTCTAGAAATCTATCTCCTACAAAATACATTCAGTGAATCGGTAGAAAATTCTATCGGTTCACCAGCTCTGTATTTTCATCATCTCTGTTCTACATGTTTTAAGCATATACTGAGACAAAAAAAACCTTTGTCGCGGTCTCGGACCAGCCAATAAAAACACAGGCCTTGCAGGCAGTCCTGTCAGAACTTCTTATGTCTCAATATTTCCTCTTTCCTCCAGACCCCAACGAATATAAGCTAAAGTGTCATATAAGCCACCCAATTAGAGCAGCACTGTGGTGCAGTGGTGGAGTTGCTGCCTTACAGCACCAGAGTCCCGGGTTCGATCCTGACTGCGCCTGCTGTCTATACGGAGTTTGTACGTTCTCCCTGTGGCTGCGTGGCTTTTCTCCAGGTGCTCCGGTTTCCTCGCGCACTCCCAGAATGTACAGGATTGTAGGTTAATTGGCTTGTATAAATTGTAAATTGTCCCTAATGTTCCAGATAGTGCCAGTGTATGGGGTGATCGATGGTTGACGTGGACTCAGTGGGTCAAAACGCATTTCCACGCTCTATCTCTGTCTAAGGTTCTCCTCGTTAAACGGTCTTGTAAACCCAGGATTCAGTATGACGAACCTTTGCACCACTCCCGTTGCACCTTCCAGCGTGTTCAGCATTTGGGGTACATGGATACCCGGTCTCTTTTGTACATTTGAATTTCCTAATCTATCACTATTTACGTAAGACTTGGCCTTCTCTTTATCCTACTAAGATGGATGGCTTCACCTTCATCCACATCTTGCCCTCCGCTGAGCTGTCTCCTGCCCTATTCTTGCCAACATTTCCTCCTCCTGACCAGTAATGCCAGTCTGAAGAAGGGTGCCGACCCAAAACGTCACCCATCCTTTTTCTCCAGAAATGCTGCCTGACCCGCTGAGTTATTCCAGCCCTTTGTGTCTATCTGCTGAACACATCGTTAAATTGACACCCGCTCCTGTCTAACAATCGACCGCTGTGATCAGAATGATGGAGCCACGTGATGGCATCTCGTCTGACTACATGTCCTGCCCAAGGGGTTATTCATAAAGGAGCTAGTATTGTCGAGAAGGATCTGGATGAAAGCTGAAAGGGACAATTGTTATGATACCCCTGCGAGCTTGTCCAGTTCCATGTGATATGCACCACACTGCAACACGATACAGTTGTGTTGTGTTAAATTTGCACTTGAAGAGAGGAACCACTGACAATTGACGAAAGGACACCGCTTTATTCGAATGTACAATCGCTAACCACTTACAGCTTGCACAGTCTACAACCCATGAAGACATGAGGTGATCAATCTCAATCGAATTGATGGTGCCTGCTGTTCTCTTTATGTCTCAGATGGGGTAGCTTCTTACAATGGCTGGTCCCTGGCCCTTGTGCTGTTCCGTGACAAAGTTAACTCTTCTATCCGCATTTCAAGGCACCTTGTTGATCCACTGGCCTTATTGCTTAGCAGTTTATCAGGCATTTGTCTTCATGATTTGCACTACTCCCGTGACATGATGTCCTTTCTCCCGACTTAATTGCCACTTTGTCCTTGAGATAGCCAAAAGGATTGTTGTTTCGGAATCCTGTTATCAGGTCTTAAACGACTCGTTTTCAGACGAATCCGCTCAGTCAGCAATTCTGACTCCCTGTCACGCACTCCCTTATCATTCCCACAGAACTTACGGATCATTTCCTTACTCGGTCATTTTCAGCCTCTTGCCTGTCCATTGTTTTATTATTATTTCTTTATTTATATAGCACATTTTTAGTCAACTTGCATTGACCCCAAAGTGCTTCACATAATTACATCCACACACACAGGCAAAGGTGGGTGAAGTGTCTTGCCCAAGGACACACACAGGCAAAGGTGGGTGAAGTGTCTTGCCCAAGGACACAACGACAGTATGCACTCCAAGCGGGATTCGAACCAGCTACCTTCCGGTTGCCAGCCGAACACTTAGCCCATTGTGCCATCTGTCGCCCTTGACTATCACCTTGTTCAACAAAAACAAGCCATTTTAGACCACCTTTATGCATGAAATATATCATAAACTGATTCACCGAAGGGCCTGTTTCTCTAAAACTAAATAGCTCATTCAGTCTGAAGAAGGGTCTCGACCCGAAACATCACCCTTTCCTTCTCTCCAGAGATGCTGCCTGTCCCGCTGAATTACTCCAACTTTTTGTGTCTATCTTTGGTTTAAGCAGTTCCTTCTTACTCATCTCATTTATATAATTTGTAGGAAGGAACTGCAAATGCTGGTTTATACCGAAGATACACACAAAATGCTGAAGTAACTCAGCGGGTCAGGCAACATCTCTGGAGAAAAGGAACAGGTGATGTTTCAGGTCTGAAGGGTTCCTTTCTCCAGAGATGCTGCCTGACCCACTTTGTGTCTATCATTTATAATATTGTTATCCTTATGGACCTGTCCCACTTAGGCGACTGCAGAAAATTATGCAGTCGCCACATGTTCGCGGGTGGTTGCCAGGCAGTCGCCTTCATGGTCGTGAGGAGTTCCCGCATTTTGGGAACTAGTCGCGACCTCATTATGGCCGCCGTGAATTTTTCAACATGTTGAAAAATTAGCAGCGGCTAGAATGAAGCCGCCATGGAGTAGTGAGAATTCTCGTGCCGTAGGTGGGACGCCAGGAGGTCGAAGGTTCTCGCGGTTGTAGCCGGTGCTGACCGGTGAATTTCATTGGCTTTCATTGGGGGAAAATAAGGTAAGCAGTTTTCAGAACCAAGGATAACTGACCAGTAAAATTAAATGTCCGCCGAGCTTCACAGCCGTGTATCTCTGGCTTCTTAAAAGTTGTCTCTACTCCTTCTCCCCCCTCTTTTAAAGAACTTACCGTACACTGTGCTTTAGCCGTCTTTTTACAGCGCCAACCTTCATGTTCATCGCGGCGTGTGTCTGTTTCATCTTGGCTTTGCATCGTGTGAATGTTTTAGACAGTGCTCCCCCCGCTTGCCCTGTCCCCCGCCTGCATAAGGGGCTGTTGAAGGAAGCAATGTGTTTGTGTTTGTGTGTGTGTGTGTGTGTTCCACTCTGACAGTCGCCGTTCCAGTTGCCAGTTTTACAGGTCCACTGAAAAATCGCCTAAGTGGGACAGGCCCATTACATCCACATATACCCCAGCCCAAATCACCCACCCCAGCTGTTACTGAAGCAAAGGTCTATGTGGAGCAGCATCACAGGGCAAGTGGAATAGTGCAATTTAAGTTACAGACAGGAGTAATTTGGATGTGTTCCAGTTTACAAATAATGGAAGATGGGACGCTGTCTTGCTTACCTCAAGGCAACTTGGGAAATTGACTTGAGGTATCAAACATACAGATGAGAGCTTCAGCTACAAATAGGCTGCACCAGGAAATAACTCTTCCTTGAATTCAATGACTGGAAGATTTTGAGGTCAAAAGCTCGACTCCAAGTTATGTTTGTGGATAGTTTGCGGAAGCTGCCTTTGTGCTTCCTGCTTTTCTTCAGAGACAGCTTGCAATTAATCCAGTGCAGATAAGCACATCCTCTGATTTATTTAGACAACTCTTTGGAGGAGCTAATTCAAAAACTTTTGCACCCTAAATATGGCCGTCTTGTCCTCCCATGTTGCGATTGTTTTTTTCATACATATCTTTACAATAAATTGCATTGAATGTTCTGCACAATGGAGAATGTAGCCTCATAGTCCTTGTGTGGAGCTGCTGGTCAGAGAGCAAACAGCAAGGGTATGAATTGTGCAGAATGTATTGGGATTACCAACAATGCAAATGTTACTATGCGAAATAATGCAGCCCGAGTCACTGTAATGGCAGAAGCAAATTAGAGGGAATTTTGCTCCAGGGGTGTGCATATAGTGAAGCTGTAGAATGTGTACAGTTGGGTAACTGACTGCTCTGTTGTGACTGATTCTAGATTAATTTTATATACTGGAGAAATTACCTATAGTGGGAGTTTACTAGTTTGCGTCACATTCTCTTTCCACACTTGAAATGTGTTTTGCCAAGTATGGTTGTTGTACTTTTCTGTGCAATATATTATTTGGTGTGTGCCAGCCATACTCCCATCAGTTTATACATTGACAAGTCAGCCAGTGAGACTGAAAAATCTCCCTTTTTAGTTCCAACACCTCCTTATTATGCACAAGATTTCAGTTTCCTTGCCATTTCCTTCAGGTTAATTAAACACAATTGTGCCTATCCTTCTGGTCCACACCACAAGCACTTGGTGTGTATATACATACACCTGCATTGGATTGCACAGAACAAGATGACAAAATACTCACCCACAGACAGCAAGCGAACAGCAAATGGGAATTTACTTCTGGGATGTAGCTACTACCTGAATAGCACAGTATCACCTATAAGCCCATAGGACATAGGAGTAGAATTAGGCCATTCAGCCCACTCTACCATTCAATCATGGCTGATCAATTTTTCCTCAACACCTATTTTTCCTTAATTGCCTTATCCCCATAACATTTGACAGCCTTCCTCAGTAAGAACATATCAATCTCGCCCTTAAAAATACCTATCTTGGCTTCCACATCTTCATCATTCTATGGCTAAAGAAATTCACCCCCATGAGCAATACCATTTCCAGACACAGGAAAATTAGTCCCAGTATAGAACAGCTGTGCTATAAAGATCACCGTCTGGCTCGAAAAAAAATAAAGACAGGGTTTGGAATTCCAAACCACACCCTATGAAATATTTAGGAAGAAACTGCAGATGCTGGTTTAAACCGAAGATACGACACAAAAAGCTGGAATAACTCATTGGGTCAGACAGCATCCCCGGAGAAATAGATGACATTCTGGTCCCAAAACGTCACCTATTCCTTTTCTGCAGCGATGCTGTCTGACCCAATGAGTTATTCCAGCTTTTTGTGTCGTATCTTCAGAACTCAGGTGTTTCATTTCCTCCACGTTCGAGACAGAACACATCCAAAGGAATCCACACACACACACACACATATTAATGTTTCCATGCAGCAGCTGGGAGGTCCTGCTGGAAATTATGCTTCATTCAGCCATAACTGGATTTTTTTTTTTAACTCACTTTCAAAATACCCACGCCTTGGTTTGTGACAAGCATGGACTAGTGACCCTCGCAAGCATCAATTGGTCTCTGCTTAAAATGTAGACAGAATGGATGGGGCAATATACCACTGCTCCTTGATAGCTGCATTAGATGTAGTAGGGGACAATAGTGATCATGACTAAAGCAATGGTCCTCCTTTTATCAGAGACCACAGAGGCTGGATAGGCTAAATAAAACCCATGGAGGCTTATGAAGAATTTAGTGGATCAATCAAACTGCTCAACACCCAAGGAGAGGATTTAAGTTTTTTGTTTAAAAAAAAAAAAAAAAAAAGATTTAACAGATTTTAAAGATTCCCTCCAATCAGATGGCCATCATTGTATTGATCTTAATCTTATTTCAATCACTACCCTTTAACCCCTGCCTAGTAAAAGCAGAAACATTTTCACTTGTGTACCCCTCAAGGGTAAATTAATTTGGGTCCCAATATCCTTCAGCCATCCCACAGGGTAACATTTCTTGCATTCTTAACTGATCTATTAGCAGGTGCTCATTTATCCAGAGTTATTAACACATTATTAAGAGTAGAGGTTATTGACCCAATATTACAGTAAGCAGCTGCTCACTAATACATCACCTTGCTGTTCATACTAAATGTAATTTCCCATGACAGTACTATCCTTTTGCATAATTGACTGCAAACTCAGACATTAGTCAGCAACGTGTGACAGCTTTAGTTACATATCACAGAATAACCATTTGAGTCTGTTTAATTAAAAAAAAATAATAATAACCTCCCTTTCATACGAGGCTAGGAACAAACCCATATGGGGTTAGTTATAATAATAATAATAATAATGGATGGGATTTATATAGCGCCTTTCTAGAATACTCAAGGCGCTTTAGTTATGGTAGATGAGTAGGTGTTTGTTTGCCTTGGATTCCACTTGTGCAAAATCCAATTTGTGCAGTCAGTGCTCACACTGCATTGATCCTAATTCCATTCTATCTTCTCTTTGCAGCACTTACCAGAGACAGTCTTCCAACTGGCCAGTTTCTGGTCTTTTTTTTTTTTTTTTTTTTTAAGCACCAGTAATGGTTAATAGATCAAATACTATGCTTTTATTACACCAAGAGCTACCCGTAAAGTATAACATTAACCAAGCTATTGTTTCCATCCACCCAAAAATTTGCCTAAACACACCTTTGAAGCACTCAAGACTCCTAACCATTAACCCAAATGCCCAAGATATTTAATTAATATTCAAAAACAAGTAGGTAAATCACAAGTTAAGTGTTATGCATGAACAATTATACAAACAAACACTCAGTCACTGTCAGGTTTCTATAATTATTTTACTTGTTTTTCCCCTCAAAAATGAAGTGTCAGTTGGGCAATACAATTGTCAACATCCAGATGACTTACAAATTTGGGTTTTCTATGTGAAAATGAACATTAAGGCAACATACAAAAAAGAAATTTTACATAAATTAACTGATGCATAAATTTACAGGTGTAAATGCAACTTTTTTTTTGCAACTCAAAACTTTCAGCCCCATGAACTGCTGAGAAGTGACAGGAACAGCAGGGTTGTAAGGCCTGAAATGCAATATGTTTCAAACCCTGCTGGAATGGCAGCAAGACAGAAAGTGACTATTTGACAATCCAACAGTGCTCCTTATAAAACACTTCATACTAGCTTTCTGAAGGGGTGGTAAATTTCTTTACAAGTAAGCTCTTACTTCCAGTTTCATGAGGCTAGCATGAGGTGTAATTTGCCAGGGCAAAAACAAAAAACTTTCTTCTTCAAAAGTTATGCAGCAAACTCTACACATTTGCTTGCAGTTCATTTAGAAGCATTTGCGATGCACAATGGATGGGCCAGACTCATCATATTCCTGCTTGCTGATCCACATCTGCTGGAAGGTGGACAGGGATGCCAGGATGGAACCTCCGATCCAGACAGAGTATTTACGTTCAGGTGGAGCAATGATCTATTGAGGAAAAACATTGTATAAGTCACTGAAGAGAATACGTATACCCCTTCAGTAGGAGCGAGAACTTCAAATTTAATCAAGATTGTTTGAAACCTGAAGCGCTTTCCCATCATTTTCTTGCTTTTCACATACAAGTGGCCGAACTTATTTTCCCATTCATTAACAAGATTTGCTTTTCAAAACTACCACTTTATTTCATCAAGACAAATCAGTGTTGGGGACCTAAACTAAAGCCAAACAACCCCCACCTCAATGAGTCTGAAGAGCCCCGACCCAAAAGATCACTTATATACACATTCTCCAGAGACGCTGCATGACCAGCATTGTTTTTTTTGTTTGTAAATCAGCATCTGCAATTTGCCATTATGCCTCCAAAACCACCAAGCTTACCTTGATTTTCATGGTGCTGGGAGCAAGGGCTGTGATTTCTTTTTGCATTCTGTCAGCAATGCCAGGGTACATGGTGGTGCCACCAGACAATACTGTATTAGCATAAAGGTCTTTACGGATGTCAACATCACATTTCATGATAGAGTTGAAGGTAGTTTCATGGATGCCACAAGATTCCATACCTGGAAAGCAGGAAAAGACAATTGAAACCATGCCATAGCTGGACAATTTCATTTATATTCAAATATGTTTGTAGCTTGACCTGTACATAGCTGCATATGTAATACTGTACATTGGCTTATCAATTTAGCAGAACACTTCCAAAAGTGCTAGGCCAAATGAACAAAAACTCCAGAACTTGAAGTCTGGAACCAAATATGCAGGAATGTTACGATTGAAGAGTCAGAATCAACCAACTAGCTTTTGTACCTACCCAAGAAAGATGGCTGGAACAGAGCCTCAGGACATCTGAATCGCTCATTGCCAATGGTGATGACCTGACCATCAGGCAACTCGTAGCTCTTCTCCAGGGAAGAGGAGGAAGCAGCAGTGGCCATTTCTTGTTCGAAGTCCAGGGCTACATAGCACAGTTTTTCTTTGATGTCACGGACAATTTCCCTTTCTGCTGTGGTGGTGAAAGAGTACCCTCGTTCTGTTAGAATTTTCATGAGGTAGTCTGTCAGGTCACGACCAGCCAGATCCAGACGCAGGATAGCATGGGGTAGTGCATAACCCTCGTAAATGGGCACTGTATGGGTGACACCATCACCAGAGTCCATAACAATACCAGTGGTACGCCCAGAGGCATATAGGGATAGCACAGCCTGGATAGCAACATACATGGCTGGGGTGTTGAAGGTCTCAAACATGATCTGGAGGGAAGAAAAGAGTGTTAGTGGTGTAATGCAGTTGAGCCCTGCTCACAAGGAATTTGTTAGCATGCCAACATGCAAAAAAAATTGAATGGTTAAAGAAAGTGCAACTCAGAAGATGGCAGACAGAAATCAAATAAAGATGAAGCAGAAAGAAACCTGGAGACTTCAGGGAGAAATTCCAGAAGCAGAAGAGCATCCTGGAAACATTGAAAATAAATCATTAGGTTGAGGAGAATTGAGAGAAGAAAACAAAAGTTTATGGAAAACACACAATCATTTTTTTGTTAAAATTGTAATAACCTGTGTCATCTTTTCTCTGTTGGCTTTAGGGTTCAGGGGAGCTTCTGTAAGCAGGACAGGGTGTTCTTCTGGGGCTACACGAAGCTCATTGTAGAATGTGTGATGCCAAATCTTCTCCATATCGTCCCAGTTGGTCACAATTCCATGCTCGATAGGGTATTTCAAGGTAAGAATACCCCTTTTGCTCTGAGCCTCATCACCTACATAGCTGTCCTTCTGGCCCATACCAACCATGACACCCTGCAAACAAAAACCACTGTTACTTTAGATACAAGAACTTAACTGCAGTTGCACATTTTTATCAGCTCAAACGATAGTAATTTATACTCATGAAGCTTACCTGATGCCTTGGGCGTCCAACAATGGAGGGGAAAACTGCACGGGGAGCATCATCTCCGGCAAAACCAGCCTTGCACATTCCAGAACCATTGTCTATGACAAGTGCAGCAATCTCATCATCTGCCATTTTATCTGGAAAATAAAGCAGCAAGCTTAATATTTTTTTTTTAAACGAAAAAAAGACTGTCAACTGCATGACTCCTTGTAGTCAAATTGTCAAAGACTAAGCGGGAACAATTTCCTTCAGGGTACAGATTTTTGAGCAAACGCATTAGTTGATAATTTGTTTTAAACGATCAGGTCTACGGGTAGAGAATAATGTTGTGCATGGCTCAGCTAATCAGATTGAAGATTTCCATAAAAGGATATGGCTGGAGCCTAGCATGGATAACCCCCCCCCCCCCCAAATGCAACCAGAACTTCGGGAATTGACATTCTTTAAAATCTCTTTTGAAAAAAAACCCACCCCATGTACATGAAATCACAGCACTTTTCTTTTGTTACATACAGTAGTTCCAGGGTCAATCCAAATGAAACACCTTACACTGAACTCCTTCCAGCACACCTTTCTACTCATACCATGTGTAGTTTCCAATAAAATATCCCAAGGACCAGCCCCACCCAAGCCCTTTTGCACAAATTGAAACAAATGCGAAGCCTTTTAGCAATATTCCCCCAAGAAGCCAATCTTTTCTGGGTCTTTTGGAGACCTGGGTCAACCTCTGGCTGACCATGACTCGTGTGGAATATAGGGATAACAATCAAGTCCTAGTGCGGGAGCACATCAGGGAAAAAAATCACATACAATCAGCTAGACTCGGTAAGCCACGGATCAATGAAAGGGGTGGCAGCAGCAGCAAAAAAAAAATCAGTTCAGTGACAACTTCTCCCTTGCCAATCCTCCACCAGGAATGTTCACCATTTTAGCCCATATTTTCCAATGCCACCATTTTAAACCTTTCCCACCTTTCCCAAAAATTAAAAAAATCAAATGTTAAGCTCTTTTACAGCACTCTACAAGCTACAAACTCAAGGACATTCGCAGCACGCAAGAGGCAATTTAATGGACCCGTTATTTCCAAGCAACCTGACAAAGAACCGCTATAACCAATGGCAAAGATTTAAATCTTACGCTTTTAAATCACATGCCTTTGCATTACCTTAAGCCTTGCAGCATACCTTGTGCAAAAGGTTGCTGCAATCTGGACAGATATGCGTTTTTAAAAACGGTAAGAAAAATACTAAATTTGAAAAAGAATCAAGATATTTAACGGTGGTGAGACAACCTGCTTAAATGTTGTTTCTGAGAACTGATGTACAATTATTGTTTTTTACCTTTTTAGTTGTTCTCAGGGGTCGAGCACCACTACCACCAAATGCGTCCTGTCGCTGGAGCTGCCGGAGTGACTGTGACCGCTCTCCCCCTCGCCCCGCTCTCTAATGGACCGAGACTCCTCCCCCTCCCCCTCCCCCTCCCTTCCCCCCTCCCCGTCCCCAAGGCCGCGCGCACTGCTGCACACATGCCCATATTTGGGCATCTTTCACCAGCTCGCGCCGCCATTGGCCGGGGCCGCCGGCCCGCGCGCCCCCGCAGATGTCCGACACTCTTCGCCGACTGCCGTTAACCGGGCCGCTCGCGCCCGCGCCCGCGCCTCCCCCCTCCCCGCGCGCGTCACGCGACGTCAAAGTCTCTGCAGCCGCGCATCGCGCATAACGGGCGCACACACACACACACGGCGCGAGATTTTTTTCAACGGCCCCGGCCCCACAATCTGAATACCCGATAACTGTTCCCAACTGCAGGATCCGTGTTAGCAGCGTGATTTAAAAAAAACACTGTTCGGGGCTCGGTCTTTTGGGATCGGCCCGGAGAAGTGGCTATTGAATAACATTCGTATTCGATATACGGATCTGTTCTTCTTCTTCTTTCGTGTGGCATGCACAGCCTAAAGTTGTTGGACAACTTGTTCTATTTGATCTTCCGTTTGTGCACGTCGAGTTGATTGCATTAGTCGAAACAGGGCGGACCACGTGAAGGTTGCAATCTTCTACCCCACGGATCTGTTATGTGATGTGCATTGTCAGGGAATCCGGGCTCTTGTGTGAGACGATGGTGAGAATGTTATAGGAAAAAGCATGTCTGTTTTAAATGTATTTGGCCAGGCGTCCTATAATTGAGACGTTATTCGATATGTAGCCGTGTTGCTGATTCTGTGGTGACAAAAGGACATCTGCTTTCCATCCCTGTGGGACACCATGACGGACGCAGGGGTACAGTGTCCTATCTCGGTTACAATGCACTCCCATGTCCTCCCACCCAACCTATCTGGAAAAATGAGTGAAAATGCACCAACTGGGATGGACCGCGATGGGCTGAGCCGCAGCAGCTCTTGTAACCATATTTGGACTTATTCAGTGTTCCAAGTTGGGAGCAAAGACTTTCAACCCCACGCACAGCTAACCTCTTAAACCACGCTTCTGAAGCTAATCTAGGCGTTAGAGAATTTGACCAACCTTGATTAACGTTAACATTGCTGCCAATGGAACTAAATGCAACATCTGGTAAAAGGAGCAGAAGACAAAACGGGTTTAGGTTTATGCCACTGATTTTGCCAAGCAATGATTGATTGCAACCAAACTGAAACGTAATCCGTTCTTTATTAAATTGCAATTCACTATTCACTGAAGTTCAGCTTCAGAAAAGCATATCAGACTTTGAATGCAAAATAAAAACTTGGACAAAGCACCTCTCTGGCATTATGTGTTCCTGTCCAGTTGTGTTCCTTGGCCGCCGCATAGTAGGATGTAGGTTACTTGTGTCACTATTCCCTAGAGCTCAGGGATGATGCTAAGTTTGAAGGTGGAGTATAATAACCAATGACATATACTGGTAGCTTTCTTGCAAAAAAATATGAACAGATGACTGAGTTGCCTTCAGAGATAGGGGGTGATGGAAGGCATCATAAAGTAAAAATGCAGGAAATTCAGTAGAATGTTGTACAGTGAACTCTTGCAGCACTAGATGATATCATGCATTCCGACACAGTTGGATTCTAAGGGAAAAAGGGTGCTCTGAATCCAGGGCTGTTAATGTGTAAAAGAAACACTGGCTCTCTTCCAAATCCTCACAATTTTAAAAATCAGGCTCCTGATATATTAAATCCAACAGTACAATACCAATTTTACACTACCTGGATTCCGGTCTCAACTTAGTTTAGTGAGTAAAGCAGAGAAACTCAGGCCCTTCGGTCCGAGTCCACGCTGACCATCGATCATAAGTACACATTGGATCCATGCCAATACATTTTCACATCGACTCCCTACACAATAGGAGCAATTTGCAGTGGCCAATTAATCTATAAATCTGCATGTCTTTGGGATGTGGGAAGAAACCGGAGCACCCAGAGGAAACCCACATGGTCACAGGGAGAACGTGCAAACTCCACACAGACGGCACCCAAAGTCAGGATAAAACAAGGGTATCTGGTGCCGTGAGGCAGCGAGTCGACGAAATTTGCCCTTGTTCCGTCCTTGTAACAGTATTGTCTTGTCGAAATCACACAAGAAATGTATTGATTGCTCTCATCCAAATTTAATCACTGATGGCTTTGCAATACATTTGGGTGAACCTAAAATGAAAGGTGTGCAAAATCTGACAATCAGTCAGGATTCACAAGGATATTTTGCAAATAGCAAAACCTTCGTAACTCCATAGAACATTTGTTTTTCACCCTTTTTTCTCCCAAGTTATTCATAATTCAATGTTCTGCCTTGTGTAACTTTTGTGCATTGTATCAGGTTTTATTCATCTGCATTTCTTTCTGTTATCCGTTACTTTACACTCTGAATACTAATGTATTCTGTGTTGGTATTTGTTCCTTTGTTGTTATTCAGTCATTATCTTTACATTCTGCACTTTCTCTTCCTGCAGTATCATTTATATATTACACAGTTGTATAACATCGCTGATTGTCTTCTATAATTGATGCACGTTGGCTTTTACTTTTCCCACATATAAATGGCTACATGTCAACTACAATCTGGCTGCAAAGTGCTTAGGGACGCTATGGAAGGGAGTGGGAAAGCAAGATACCTGTACTTAGAAAAATCTTTCAATTTAAATTAAGTAGATCAGGTTTGTTCATGTGTCAACAACAACTTGCTGTTATATTCTGAAACATTAACTTTCTCCTTTGCCAAATGGGTAATTATATTACAATTGTTGTGCTAATCAACACTTGTTGGAAGGCCCATGCATTTTTTATTCATTTACAGGCCGTGTATGTGTCACTAATTGTCCTATGGAAAGTTAAGGTGATCTGCCTTTTGACTGCAACAGTTCTCTTTGTGAAGGAACTACCTCAGTTTTATTGGGTAGAAAATACAAGATTTAAGACCAGTGATAATGAAGGAATAACAACATATTCCCAAGGCAGGATTTAGAGAGGAATTTACTGGTGATGGTATTTATTTTTGTCTGCTGCACTTATGCTTCCGCTGGCACGAGTTGAGTATGTGCTTTCAGGCAGTCATGGTGCAGATTTACATTGCATTGTGCAATTGGTACACACCAAAGCCACGGGTTGATTTGCAACATCACTTAGCCTCACGAGGAGGGGGGGGGGGGGGGGGGGGGGGGGGGGGGGGGAGAGCAGAGAAAATTAAAACATAATTTAAAATAGTTGTTGTTAAGATGAGATCCCAAATCCTTGCCTTTAATCCCAAATCCTTAACTTCAACCAAAATAAATAAGAGGCTGTAGCATGCATCTGTAATGAGACAAACATCACCTTAAAGGCCTCCGTTTTGTTTCAGAGATGAAAGATCAAAAGTGCACCCTGGTGTCAATCTGCCATTTGTTTATACTCATTGCTTCCTGATACAATCAATCTGTAAAAGGGTCCCGACCCAAAACATCACCTATCCCTGCTCTCCAGAGATGCTGCCTGACCTGCTGAGTTACTCTAGTATTTCGTGTCTTCCAGAGTAAACAAAGTTTATTACAGGATTCAGCGTGGTGAGAATAATCCAAGAGTCAATAATGTAACTCAAGCTGATAAGCAAGATTACATCGTTTGTTCTATGTTTGATATTTTATTTCCACAATTATTTTCTGTTCTTTTGTAGCTATATAAAATCAGCAACAGTACATCTTGATTTATCTTGATTTCACCAATTCTTCATATTGCACTAATTTACTCCACTTACCTTCCTCATCCACTGCACAACATCTGAATTTACCACCTGGTGACAACCCTCGAAAGACCCATTTTCTTTCTTAATTTCAATCAGTACGCTCAGCTGCTCCTACAACAAATTCCGTCCTTGCTTTCTTCACTTCCTGAAAGCCATTGTCTTGCCATCCCATTCAGCATGTAGACATATAGCTTGAACATCTGAAATGCCTCAATCACAATAAACCTTCTATCCAGTTACTTCTTTCTGCTATGAATCCTTGCATTCACCAGGCTTGTACACTGTCACTTTCTGTCCCAGAAACAACAACTGCTTCAAATATGCCCTGTCAGATCCCAATCTCTTCCATCTCTGGCAAACTCAATCAATATATTGTACAAACAACATCACTTAGCCTCACGACCAAAGATAGACACAAAGTGCTGGAGTAACTCAACAGGTCAGGCAGCATCTCTGGAGAAAAAGGATGGGTGGTGTTTCGGGTTGGGACACTTCTTCAGAATGAAGAAAGGTCCTGACCCGTAACATCACCCATACTTTCTCTTCAGAGTTGTGGCCTGGCCTGCTGAGTTACTCCAGCACTTTGCATTTATCTAAACTCAATCAATGTAAACTCCTTCCTCACAAGTGTAAAACCATTTGGGTTTTATTATCAACTACCCATCTTCATTGACTCTTTCAATGCTTTTCCCAATCTTCAGATCAAAGATCCTATTGTTTAATTCCATAGTTTATTTTCCATTTCCACACATTCCAGCACAAAATTCATGGGGTATTTAACCTAATCCTATCTCAGATGCTAATTAACCAGATTTCCCTCATAATCAAAGCTTTTCAAATTCATCAGCCTGTTTCTATCTATTGGCATTAGGTTTGTTCTCAACTACTCTATTCTCCAAATTCTAATTCAAATCCAACTTTCCTTTTCTCCATGAGATTCCAGATCCCGTGATCCTTGCATAAACAATCTCACAAAAATACAACTTGTTCAATGAGTCCCAACTTTCTGCCTCTGCACCAAATGGTTAACTCTATTCTCTACATCTGGAACCACAGCCCACACCCTTTTATCCTACAACATGCCGCTAACATCTTTGAATCATTAAGATTTATTTGAACCAAAACTTACTTCTGCTAGGTAAAGGAAATACCTCAGACAATATCTTTAGCTCATGTCAACATCCATATGCTTGCAGGTCAATTCACCATCCACATTTCACTATATTACGCAAAGACAGGTGGGTGACTCTTGCTAAGCCTGAACTCTGCTTCCTCCAATATCTCCAATCTATTCCTAAAGCTACTTATTCTTCCCACTTTGTAAACAACACTCAATCTATACCTTTCTACCTCACTTGGGAGTTTCCTTAGTGAGCTCCCTGCTTCATTGCTTCCATAAACTTATCTTAATCAGAGTAGATTCTTAATGCTCTTATTTCAGAGTACTCTGATCCAAATTCACAAATTAGTAACTGAACTTATACCCTTTGCAGATTTAAACAGATGACAGAAAATCTCCCCTGAGAAATACAATTATGGCTTCTAATCACATTTGGAAACCTGTGAATTAATTTGAATGCAACAAACATTGCTTAATATTACTCCTCCAATGTCATAAATATAATTGCCTTGGAAATCCACATGGGAGCAATCTAGCACAGGGGTACACTCAGAGCTCCAGTGTTGATCATTGTTGAACCCTTCTGGGCGAAAGGGATTCATTTATTGTATGGTTATGTCAGCTTTCTGTACCTCTGAGGATGTATCGGAAATGATCAGCAGATTACATCATGAAAATATTTTAAATATCTAGGGTGTCCAGAGCACAATGTTAGCTTCTTCTCCCATTTCACACCAGCATCAGTCCCTGACAAATAGGTTTAATTCCGTCCCGACCAGACTTAACGTCTGACAGCATTATATTGCGTTCCACATTGAATCGGGCCTGTTCAAACCCTCAAATTCAGAATACACCATCTGAAGTCAATTGTGTAAAATATTCAGTTGAGAGAGAAAAAAACCCACTGCTGGGTGTAAAGACATTAGGCTGAATATTGCTAGAGGTAACAGCTAGTGTTCAGCCATTTCAACAAGTACATCCTTTGACACACCTGTTATGAGCAATGTTGGAGACCCAGTCACTGCCTAGACACAGCGGGTGCTGTCCAGTGCTGTCTATGGAGTTTGTCCAGTGCTGTCTATATAGTTTCCACCTTCTCCGTGCGACTCTGCAGTTTCCTTATGAATATCTCCCATATCCCAAAGACGTGGGTTAGTAGGTTCATTTGCCTCTGTAAATTACCCCTGCTGTGCAGGTGAGTGGTATGAGCATATGGAATGAATTAAGATATGTGATTTATGTAGAATTAGTGTTAATGAATGGTTGATGGTTATCGCTGACTCAGCAGGGTGAATGACCAGTTTTTGTGCTGAACCTCTCTCTGACTCTAATTTCACTATGTGACTTGCGTGTGTGTTGAGCCAACACGATCAATGTTCTACATCCAGCCTGGGTAAGTGCAGGTGCAAGGACGGCAGGGTAATGATTCAGGCAGCACACTAGGTTTAGTGCAGAAAGAGAAAAAAATAATAAACCCGTTCCATATGCCTCAGGCATCAAGATTATAAAACAAGCATGAAAAGAAGGACCTACTAATAAAGTAAGAAACTTGGCAGAAAGAATGCTTGAACTTTATATTTAAATCATACTGGAAAACTATCAGCTGTGAAGTTCTATTAGAGTTATAAATATCATACTTAAAGTGGGAAGAAGTCACAGAGTGACACACAGTACACAGAGTAGATCAGCAGGTCAGACAGAGTCTCAGTATAATATGGATAGGTGGCGTTTCAAGCCAAGACCCTTCTTCAGATGTGAATGTTTTAAATCTGAAATACAAGCAGAAAGTGGTGGAAGTGTTTGGTAGGTCAGGCACCATCTGTGGAGAGTAGGGTTAATGTTTCACATCAATGAGGTACCATTGGACCTGACCTGCTGACTATTGACAACATTTTACACATTCACTACGCAGTTACGTATCTCTGATGTCGAAAACAAATAATATCACTATCACACTTGTAATCAGGGGAGCACCATAGCACTTTGGGAGAATTTCATCAGGAAGAGCTGTTATTTTCTCCTGAATTATTGTTGGGATCTGGCTGAAGGGACATTGCAACTCCAAAGTACCTTAGCTAAATCATTTCCTACTTCTTGGGCAGTATTTGTGAAAAACGAAACAGAGTTCTGAATCGCAAACTGGACCAGAAACACAAACCGTTTCTCTCTCCAGCAAATGCTACCTGACCTGCTGGGTCATCCTTGACTTCACAAGTTAGCTCATGCTGCTCCAGCGGTGTTTGTTTTATGCCTCAGAGTTTCTGAACTAAGGAAAGGAAATACATCATCCTGCTCCTGACTAGCTTTGTGTAGTTCATTTTGGCAGCAGGGATTTCTGATATAACTTGGTCCAGAGAAACTAAAAAAACAGGAAACTGAGTATCCCTGCAAGAAAGAAGTTCATATCTGATAAGGAAACTTCATAATTTCAAAGATGGCATTTTTAAATTCCTACATAAAATGGGATGGTTAGCAAAACACTGACCTAATAGGAAATAATTCACGGACCAAAGAGAAAATAATTTGCAGAGCTACTGGGAATGTTCTACAAAGAACCTGCACAGAATTAATCGGCTGAATGACCAAAAAATATCCCATAGCAAACAATAAAATTCTTTTTAAAATGTAAACTTTAATGGTTTCTTAGAGATTACGGACCTTCCAAGATATTCAATAGCCACCTATTACTCTTCAGGTTAATTTTACAGTATTGCAAATGCTCTTCTTAAACATTAAATGTTATTCAAATGTAAATACAAAGATGCAATTAAATTGGAAAGAGTGCAGAGAGAATTTATGAGGATATTGCCAAGACTTGAGGCCCTGAGCTATGGGGAGAGGTTGAGCAACCTAGGACTTTATTCTTTGGATCATTAGGGACTAAGAGGTGATCTTAGAGACAAGTATAAAATCATGAAGGGGAATAGATAGGGTGAATATGTATCTGGACTTTCAAAAAGCCTTTAATGTATCTGGACTTTCAAAAAGTATTTGACAAGGTCCCACATAAGAGATTAGTGTGCATAATTAGAGCACATGGTATTGGTGCTAGGGTATTGATAGAGAACTGGTTGGCAGACAGCAAGCAAAGAGTAGGAATTAACGGGTCCTTTTCAGAATGGCAGGCAGTGACTAATGGGGTGCTGCAAGGCTCAATGCTGGGACCCCTGTTATTTACAATATATATTAACGATTTAGATGAGGGAATTAAATGTAACATCTCCATGTGTGTGGATGACACAAAGCAGGGTGGCAGTGTGATCTGCGAGTAGGATGCTATGAGGCTACAGGGTGACTTGGATAGGTTGAGTGAGCAGATGCATGGCAGATGCAGTATAATGTGGATACATTTGAGGTTATCCACTTTGGTGGCAAGAACAGGAAGGCAAATTATTATCTACATGGTGTCAGATTAGGAAAAGGGGAGGTGCAACGAGACCTGGGTGCCCTTGTACATCAGTCACTGAAAGTAAGCACGCAGGTACAGCAGGCAGTGAAGAAAGCTAATGGCATGTTGGCCTTCATTGCGAGAGGATTTGAATTTAGGAGCAAGGAGGTCCTTTTGCAGTTGTACAGGGCCTGGTGAGACCGCACCTGGAGTATTGTGTGCAGATTTGGTCTCCTAATTTGAGGAAGGACATTATTGCTATTGAGGGAGTGCAGCGTAGGTTCATCAGGTTAATTCCCGGGATGGAGAGACTGACATGTGATGAAAGAATGGGTCGACTGGGCTTGTATTCACTAGCATTTTGAAGCATGAGAGGGGATCTTATAGATAGAAACATAAAACTCTTAAAGGATTAGACAGGCTAGATGCAGGAAAAATGTTCTCGATGTTGGGGGAGTCCAGAACCAGGGTTCACAGTTTAAGAATAAGGGGTAGGCCATTTAGGACTGAAATGAGAAGAAAAAAAAAAATCATCCAGCGAGTTGTGAATCTGTGGAATTCTGCCCCAGAAGGCAGTGGAGGCCAATTCACTGCATGATTTCAAGAGAGAGTGAGATTTAGCTCTTAGGGCTGAAGGAATCAAGTATATGGGGAAAAAGCAGAAACGGAATACTGATATTGGCTGATGAGCCATGATCATATTGAATGGCGGTGCTGACTCAAAGGGCCAAATGGACCTATTTTCTAGGTTGCTATGAATACATACGGTCTTTTATCCAGGGTAAGGGAAACTAGAGGGCATACATTTAAAGTGAGGGGGGAAAGATTTAACAGGAGCCTGAAAGGCAACTGTGGTAGGTATATGGAACGAGCTGCCAAGGAAGTAGTTAAGGCAGGTACAATAACAGCATTTAAAAGACATTTAGACAGGTAAATAGATAAGAAAAGTTCAGAAGAATATGGGCCAAAAAGGAGATAAAGAAGACTAGCTTAGATGGGGTGTCTTAGTTGGCATAGGCAATATAGCTGAAGATCCTATTTCTTTGCTGTTTGTCTTTATGAGTAATAGTTTTCAGTTAAAGTGATTCAGCACTCCACCATCACTAAAAATATTAATGTATATCAAGAGGAGAATAATCAGAATATTCTTCTATTTTGCCAAATGTGATTTTCTCTTGTTCATTTAACCATTTACTTTCAAAGACAGATTCCAATTTGAATCATTTCCTGCCTTTTCACCATGGAATGTAAATGAAGGTGGGGTTGCCAATGAATTAATCTTGTCATTTGCATTCAAGACATTCATGGCATTTCTGAGATTTTTCCTAACCTTTGAAACGATGACTTCTTCATTTTCTTAACAATCATTCTCTTGCACGGAATTAGCTGCTTACCTTTGACCTGATTCTACTTACTTTTGATTTGCATTGTCCATACATTCTCCTCACATAAAGTTGTGAGTTTTGAAACATTACTTCTTTAACATGTAAAATTTTCCAAATCAACAACAGATTGGAATAATAAGTAGAATCTCCATTAGGCAACAGGAATGTAACTAAAACTCCCATGAGAGGTAAACCTAAACTAAATCTCCAAAGTGGAAATTCTTTTTCATTATTTTTAATTACCACAAAAATGTGGGCTTCCCCTCGTATTTTTGCACTTCACATATACAGCACTCTCACTTCTGCTTCATTTTTTTAATTGAAATTACATTGTCACTGACATTCAGAGGTACTAATTTAGCATAAAAACAAACTGTTAGAGGAACCCAGTTGGCCAAGCAACGTCTGATGGAATTAAAAAAAAATTCAAAATAAAATGTTATTCCAATTAAAAAATAAATATGAAACAAAAGCCATACAAAAGTTCCCACATGACTCAGCTCCTCAAAGTTCAGTAGCAAAAAGAACCAAGACCATGGACATCCCCAAAAGAGCCTTCACATTGACTGCGGCAAGCTTCAGTGTGCCCGTCAGCATGTACCCCTGCAGTCTAGAATGGAGGGAAATGGACAGTCAATGAGACGAGTCAACACTCTTCCTCTGGATTGAAAGAGTGGAGGGGAGATAGCCAGTATAAAATGGTGAGAGGGGTGGGGCAGGTCCTGGCAGCCGAAAGTTGGATCCAGGTGAGGAGCTGTGGATTGTGGATTGAGTCAGGTGGTGGAGAAAGGAGTGGAGCTAACCACAGAGGATGGGATGTGATTGGTGGAGGTTACCATAGGCTGCAGATGATGGAATCCAATGGAAACGTAGTAATTGTGGGAGGATCTGGAGGGACAGAGGGACCAAGGGGGGAGGTTATCTGAAAATAGAGAATTTAATGTACATGCCATTGGGATATAGATTACCAAGATGGAATAGCGTGATGTTCCTTTAGTTTGGGTTTGGCTTCACCTTAGCAGAGGAAGAAGCCAAGGACAGACATGTCAGTGAGAAAATGGGGAGGGTAATTAATAGTTTGCAACTCGGAGCTCCAGGATAACTTAATGCTAATTTAGCTTGATGCTTGCTGGCCTTAAATTTTCTTTATATGGGCATGTGCCCACACCACGATGTTGGATTAATATTGGTATTTGGGGATAAAGCAGAGCCAGGGGATGACTAGGAATCTGTATCCAAATACTAGCCCCTTAGTCAAATAACTAGTTACATTAATTCCTAATAAAACAAGAATTGCATTTTCATACAATTTTATTCAATGGCATTTATAAATGTTCAAAATGCAATTAATGTTTCATTTGGAATTAATGTAGCTCTAGATATTTGACTAAGGGGCAAGTGTTTAGCTATTCTTTGACTATGACTATACCACAAATATCAATATTAATCCAAGATGGAGTACAGGAAGGAGATATAAAACGTAGTAACATGGTGTTAGGACAATAGTGTTGGATAAAACACTATCCAAATTGTGAGTCTGTGGAATTCTCTGCCTCAGAGGGGCGGTGGCCGGTTCTCTGGATACTTTCAAGAGAGAGCTAGATAGGGCTCTTAAAGATAGCGGAGTCAGGAGATATGGGGAGAAGGCAGGAACGGGGTACTGATTGGGGATGATCAGCCATGATCACAATGAATGGTGGTGCTGGCTCGAAGGGCCGAATGGCCTACTCCTGCATCTATTGTCTATTGTCATAATGCTATCCAGTCAGTAGATTGTGTAGATACACGATAAAGGGAATAACGTTTAGTGCAAGATGAAGTTTAGTAAAGTCCAAATAGTCCGAGGGCCTCTAATTAATTAAATGGTCGATCAGGATCGCTATCTAGTTGGTGACAGGATGGTTCAGTTGCTTGATAACAGCTGGGAAGAAACTGCCTCTGAATCTGGAGGTATGCATTTTCACACTTCTGTTCCTCTTGCCTGATGGGAGAGGGGAGAAGATGGTAGTGTCCACGGTGAGACTTGTCCATGATTACGCTGGTGGCTTTGCCGAGGCAGCGTGAAATGTAGTTGGAGTCAATGGAAGGGAGGTTGGTTTGCCTGATGGTCTGGACTGCGCCCACAATTCTCTGCAATTTCTTATGGTCTTGGATGGAGCCATTTCCCAAGCCATGCTGTGGTGCATCCCGATATCTTGCCTTAACAAATCTCTAAAAATACCGATCAATTTGTGTAAATTGCATTATTACGCAACTCTAAATTTACAATATGAGTCATTGTTTGCATGATGTTTTATAGATTTATAACAATTATTTAAAAATTAACTTTTCCAACCACAATATCAATTCACAATTAATGATTGACTGTAACAACTAAAATCTCATTTGCTTTTTTGATGTATGTTAAAGATCTCCTATGATGGTAAGTTCTACCAGTGTCCCAGATGCACAGTCACAGGTTATTCATCTGATTATTGTCAGTGGACTTGAGGGATTGGTATCGACATGGATTGAGAACTGATTATTGACAGCAAGCAAAGAGTGGAATAAACAGATCTTTTTCATGTTGGCGTGTTGTCACATTTGGTGGAGACAGAGCTCGGGGCTTGAGCCCCAGCTATTCACAATTTATATCTATGAACTTGCTGAAAAGATTAAATGCGTAGGTCCAAGTTTTCTGATGATACTAAACTTGGTGTGATTGCAAATACAGAGGAAGATGTAAAGAGGCTTTGAGAAATATGGACAAGCTAAATTACGCATTGGGAATATGGCAGATGTAATAGAGAATGGAAAATTGTGAGGTAAGAGAATCATATTGTCCTACAGCAAGGAAACAGGCCCTGCGGCCCAACTTGCCCATGCTATCAAGCATGCCCAATTTACATTAATCCCACCTGCCTGCGTTTGACCCATAATCTATCGTGTCCATTTACCTGTCCAAATGTTTCTTAAACGTTGTGATAGTACTTGGCTCAACCAGCTTCTCTGGCAGCTAGTTTAATATATCTCCCACCTTTGTGTAAAATAGTTGCCCCTCAGGTTCTTATTAATTCTTTCCCCCCTCATCTTAAACCTATGACCCCTGGGTCTTGGCCAAGTGGGTCATCTACTGTGGGTTAGAAAAGACAGTCTTTATTAAACACTGAGCAAATGGATCATGTTGATGTTCAAAAGAACTATTTGTAATTTTATTCTAGTGAATGAAGACCAACATGCAGGTGTAGCAGATCATTAGGAGGACAAATAGTATGTCAGTCTTTAACATGAGAGTGTTTGAACTCAGGAGTCAAGTCAAGTCAAGTTTATTCGTCACATACACATACGAGATGTGCAGTGAAATGAAAAGTGGCAATGCTCGCGGACTTTGTGCAAAAAGACAAACAAACAAACAACCAAACAAACTACAAACAGACAAACAACAAACAACAAACAGAATGGAACAGAATTCTAAGGAATTCTTTTTGCAGTGGTATAGAGCCTTGGTGGCAATACACCAGGCAGACTGAACAGTTTTGCTCTCCTTATCTAAGAAGGAATGCATTTGCAATGCAGAGAGTGCCGTGAAGACTCATTATATTGCTTGCAGAGATGTTGGGTTGGCCTTAGCTATAGAAGGAGAGATTGAATAGATATGGTAAGTATTTTTTTAGAATTTAGAAGAATGCGAGGAATTCTCATACAAACATATAAAAAGGGTTTGACAGATTAGATGCAGGGAAGATATCTCCTTAGCCACAAGTGTAAACCAAGGAGGAGAGATAAAGAACTACAGATGTTTGTTTACCAAAATAGACACAAAGTGCTAGAGCAAAGGGCTTGTCCCACTTGGCTGTCATTTGCGCCTCATTTACGCGTCATATGTAAAATAGGTTGACACGTCGTGACGTGTGGTGGTATCGTGCGGCGCTCCAGGATTTCGTAGAGTAACAAAATCCTCGCACGCCACCTGCGTGACGTATCGCGTACGCACACTGACGCATTGGGCACGCACGCTGACGCATTGGGTACGCACGCTGACGTATTGGCGTCGCACGCTGGTGTCCCGACGTCTCACGTGTATCGCGTGGTGACGCATGGTTACGTCACCGTGCGTAACCATGCGTCGCCGCATAGTATTCTAATGGCGTCACGCGCACCAGACGGCATGATGACGCGTGATTTGCTCGCGACGTCGCACGTAAGGACGCGTCGACCTATTTTACATATGACGCGTAAATGAGGCGCAAATGACGGCCATGGGACAGGCCCTTAACTGCATGGGTCACTCAGCATCTGTAGAACATGGATAGGTGATGTTTTAGGATGGGATCCAAGGAGGCACAGTTTGAGAATAGGGGGAAAGCTATTAACGAATGTGATGAGGGGAAAATTCTTCATCAAGAATATGATGCACCCTTGGAACTTTCTCCCATGGATAGCTGAAAAGGTTCAGTCATTGAATTTATTCAATACGGAGAATGATGGATTTCTGGATGTTAGTGCTGAGGTAGAAGATGAGCCATGACATTGATGAATGGCAGAGCCGGCTCGATGGCCTGGATGACCTACTTCTATGCCTATTGTTTTATTATCTTATGCCTGCAATATTCTTTCACCATTGAGAACATATTAAAGTAAATCCTTGTATATTACATGCCAATGACATGTTTAGAATAAGCTGGTACTTCAATTTACCTAATGACTCATGGAAATTATTTGCATTGGACATTCAGATTATTTCAAATGTATATATATAAACAAGTATTTCTCACACTTTTGAATAAATTTGAATAATGTATAGGGCATGAACAGAATGAAAAATAAACCAATCTTAGTTGCGTGAAACTCTAACATGAATAAAACCAACTGATGAAATATTGTCTTTTGCAGCATTGTACAGAAGTGATGGATTAAATGCGATATAAATATACCACCAAGCTTTGCATTTCAAGTTCAAGTTAGTTTATTGTCATGTGGCCCTGATGGGACAATGAAATTCTTGCTTTGCTTCAGCATTTACATACAAAATCATGCTAAAGATCAATTTTGAGGATTTTAACAGGTTGTATCTCAGCTTGGTATGAGAATTGCTCTGCTCTTAACCTCTTGAAACTGCAGAGAGTGAGTGGTGAATACAGCCCAGTCCATCATAGGCTTGTCACTTCCTTCCATCCAGTCCATCTTCACGTTGTGTTGCACCAAGAAGGCTAGAAGCATTGTCAAGGATGTCTGCCATCGTGCCCATTCCGTTATCCCTCTTCTACCTTCTGAAAGAAGATACGAGATACTTGAACATAAGAGAATAGCGTGCAAAATTAGAACACATAGTATTGGGGGTAGGGTATTGACATGGATAGAGAACTGGATGGCAGACAGGAAACAAAGGGTAGGAATTAACGGGTCTTTTTCAAAATGGCAGGCAGTGATTAGTGGTGTGCCGCAAGTCAGAGCAGGGACCCCAGTTCTTAACAATATATATCAATGATTTAGACGAGGGAATTAAATGTAACATCTCCAAGTTTGCAGATGACCCAAAGCTGGGTGACAGTGTGAGCTGCGAGGAGGATGCTATGAGGCTGCAGGGTAGGTTGGGTGAGTGGGCAGATGCATGGCAGATGCAGTATCATGTACATAAATGTGAGGTTATCCATTTTGGTGGCAAGAACAGGAAGGCAAATTATTATCTGAATGGTGTCAGATTAGGAAAAGGGGAGGTGCAACGAGACCTGGGTGCCCTTGTACATCAGTCACTGAAAGTAAGCACGCAGGTACAGCAGGCAGTGAAGAAAGCATGTTGGCCTTCATGGCGAGAGGATTCGAGTTTAGGAGCAAGGAGGTCCTATTGCAGTTGTACAGGGCCCTGGTGAGACTACACCTGGAGTATTGTGTGTAGATTTGGTCTCCTAATTTGAGGAAGGACATTATTGCTATTGATGGAGTATGGTGTAGATTCACCACGTTAATTCCTGGATGGCGGGACTGACATATGATGAAAGAATGGGTCGAGTGGGCTTGTATGCATTGGAATTTAGAAGCGTGAGAGGGGATCTTATAGAAACATATAAAATTCTTAAAGGATTGGACAGGCTAGATGCAGGAAAAATGTTCCCGATGTTGGGGGAGTCCAGAACCAGGGGTCACAGTTTAAATATAAGGGGTAGGCCATTTGAGAAGGTTGTTGGCTGCAAGGGCCAGGAAGCAAGCGGGTAAGATCACAGGGCTGCCAACATTGGTTGAGAGTTGGGAGAGACAAAGCCTGAGGGACCGTGGCGACCGAGGGGGGGGGGGGGGGGGGGGGAGGGGGGGGGGGGAGATTTTTGCACAATTTTTCAGCTTAAAATTGTGCAATCTGGTGCACACTGTAGCGAGTCTTTTAACTTACACTTGAATGCAATATTTATGCTTTAAATTGGATTAGCTATGAATAAGGTTAGGCTAAATTACATTCCACAGTAGAGCCAGGCTCTGATCAACAGGTGCAGCACGTGAATGATCTTCATAGTATATTCATGTATGGAAATCAGATATATAATCAAACACTTGGCCCATGTTGACCAACCTGGGTCTCACTGCACACCTGGTACTACTCCTGACCCTGACTCCAGTTGCATACCTTCTCTCATTCCTGACCCTGAGTCCAGCCTTACACCTGGTCCCCTATTCTACCCTGATCATAGCTGCTTACCTGCTTAGGTTCCCAGTGCTGAACACTCCCACTGTCCCAGCTTTGACTGCACACCTAGTACTATTCCAGACCTTGCCTCTGGATGCACACTTGCTCCTAGTCCCTCTGCACTGACAATATATCTGGCCCACACATAAAGCCCCATATCTGACCCCCTGGACTTAACCTATTATGTTCAAGTCCACAGGTGCTTATCCAATGAGTAATCTTTTATAGGGCACTTCACACCCAATGGATTCCTTGTTATCTGACATGCTAGTTACTTTGTCAAAGAAGTCGTCAATTGGTTGAACACAATTTCTCATCCATAAAATTATACTCACTCAGCTGTATAAGTATTCTGTTACCATTTCCTTCATTTTCCTAACAAACTGTCCTGAAGTCATTTTCAACCCCAATATTTTCAGTGTTTTGCTGTTTATTACAATTATTATATTAAACTTTGAATCTTCAGATGTCCTGGTTCAAGCTAAAGACAAATAATAACATCCTCACACATTCCCCTGCAAATATCTCTGTCACTCCTTCAAAGTATGCCCCTTCTTTGAACAAGCTCTTAAACATCGCATCTGAATGAGTTTCCATCTGATTACACTCCTTGAGGATGTTCATCTACGTGTTCAATTAATAAAGCAACAAGATGGGGACATTTCTATTCAACCTGTCAAAGGAATTTGGGGAGGGGGAGGGTTTAGAAATAGTCAGTGAGGTAAACAAACATAATAGTTGTGTGGCAAATAACAATAGTACTACTTTCCCAATGTTTAACTGAAGGAAATAATGAGTTATCGGGGCTGTACGTTGTGACAGACAGCCTGACACCTTGCATGTCATTTTAATATTACACTTATCCCATCCCCCTGGATATTCCGGATTAATAAATTAAGGTTTTGTCAACTAATTACAAATCAGGCTAATTACAAATCAATAACATTAGCCAACTTCGAAACACGAAGCGTTGAGCATTGGGATCCAGACATCACGGACAACTGGCCTCAGTTCCCCGCTCACATCTCGCAGTGCTCTCTGTCTGGACCAGGGGCCACCGAGCGTTTTTGAAAGTGGGGAGGCTGAGCGATCACTGATCACTGGCCTTGGGGGTACCCGGCGAGGGAGTGGAGCAACTGAGTGGGGGGAGCGACGTTTTGAAATTTGATGTATTAAAATCATGTTTTAGTGCATTGTAGAAGTATGATTTCAATATTTTTGGTTTGAAGTAATAATAATAATAATAATAATAATAATAATAATAATCTTTATTGTCATTGTACAAGACAACGAAATTTTGTTGGAGCAGTCCTCCAGCTGCACAGGAATATGAGTATAAAAATACGTTTAAAAAAAGAACTATTAAAAAATTAGACTATAAACATACAGGAGTATGGGCGGGTGTGTGAGAGAGAGGGGGGGGATCAGTGTGGGAGGGGGATAGAGTTCAGTAGTGTCACAGCTCTATGGTAGAAGCTGTTTTTCAGTCTTGTCGTGCGGGCGCTCAGTGTCCTGTATCGTCTTCCTGAGGGCAGGAGGGTGAAGAGACAGTGTCCAGGGTGTGTGCTGTCTCTAATGATGCCCTTGACCCTCCGGATGCAGCGGGTCCGGTAGATGTCCTCCAGACTGGGGAGCTGGGTGCCAGTGATCCTCTCAGCAGTCTTAATGACGCGTTGGAGAGCTTTCCTGTTCTCTGCGGTGCAGCCAGAGTACCATACTGTGATGCAGTATGTGAGAACTGACTCGATGGCTGACCTGTAGAAGTTCACCAGCAGCTGTTGTGGGAGACGTGCCCTCTTCAAGCACCTCAGGAAGTGAAGCCTTTGAAGTCCTTTCTTGGCCGTCGCCGTGATGTTGACGGTCCAGGTCAGGTCGTGGCTGATGTTGACCCCGAGGTACCTGATGTTCTACACAGCCTCCACTGTCTCGCCGTTAATGGTGATGGGCTGATGGATGAAGGTCTTCGGTCTCCTCCTGAAGTCCAGGATCATCTCCTTTGTTTTTGCTGCGTTGAGGATCAGGTTGTTCTCACGGCTCCAGCTCACCAGGTTCTCTACCTCTGTCCTGTAGGCGGCCTCGTTGTTACTCGTGATCCTGCCTACCACGATGGTGTCATCTGCAAACTTTAGTATGGTGTTGGCCTCGTGGGTGGGTTTGCAGTCGAGAGTGTAGAGGGAGAAGAGGAAGGGGCTCAACACACAGCCCTGTGGTGCACCGATGTTCAGGGTGATGCTGGAGGAGACCTGCCTCCCCATGCGCACAGTCTGTGGTCGGCCGGTGAGAAAGTCCAGGACCCAGCTGCTCAGGTGTGTGTTGAGGCCCAGGTGGTCCAGCTTAGTGACTAGTTTATGGGGGGGGATGGTGTTAAAGGCGGAGCTATAATCTATGAATAGCATCCGCACATAACTGTCCCGCTGGTCAAGGTGTGTCAGGGTGGAGTGGAGGGCCAGTGACACTGCGTCCTCCGTCGACCTGTTTGCCCTATAGGCAAATTGGTGGTGGTCTAAGGAGGGGGGGATGTTGTTCTTCAAGTGTCCCAGTACCAGACGTTCGAAGCACTTCATCACCACCGGTGTCAGCACCACTGGCCGATAGTCGTTGAGGGACCTGATGGCTGATTGTTTTGGCACAGGGATGATTGTGGCTGTCTTGAGGCATGTGGGGACGGAGGCCTGCAGCAGGGAGGTGTTAAACAGGTCCGTGAGCACCGCAGTCAGCTCCCCTGCGCAGTGCTTCAGAACCCGCCCTGGTACTCCGTCAGGTCCGGTGGCCTTGTTGGGGTTGATGTGCTGCAGGGTCCGTCTCACGTCGTGGGGGCTCAGAGTCAGCACCGGTGGTGAGGGTCCCTGCTGTGCCCGTATGTTGTCACTGCTGTCGGCGCAATCAAACCTGGCAAAAAAACAGTTCAGGTCGTCAGGGAGGGATGAGCTTTGTGCGTGTGTGGAGCTGTTGTAGCCGGTGATGGTTCTGATGCCCTGCCACACGCGTCGAGAGTCTGAGCTGTTAAAATGCTCCTCGATACGCTTCGTGTAGCGGTGCTTTGCTTCCCTGATGCCCTTCCTCAGACTGGACCTTGCTGTTCTGTAGGCCTCTGCATCACCTGAGTGGAAAGCTGCATCCCGGGCCTTCAGCAGACCAGTTACAGTGCCATTCATCCATGGCTTATGGTTGGGGAGTGTCAGTATTGTCCTCTGTGTGGTGACACTGTACATACAGAAGGTGATGTAATCCAATACTGATGAGGTGTAGGTGTTGAGGTCTGTGTGGTTGTTGTGAGTGGCAGCCTGTTTAAAGATGTCCCAATCTGTTTTTATTTCAGATTGTCAGCATCTGAGGCTTGCCGATGACCAAAGTATTTTTAAGAGGTAACTTTTTAAGGGGTAACTTTTTCCACACAAAGGGTGGTGGGCGTATGGAACAAGCTGCCAGAGGAGGTAGTTGAGGCAGGGACTTTCCCAACATTTAAGAAACAGTTAGACTGATACATGGATAGGACAGGTTTGGAGGGATATGGACCAAAAGCAGGTAGTGTAGCTGGAACATGTTGGCGGGTGTGGACAAGTTGCGCCGAAGGGCCTATTCTCACAGTGCATCACTCTATGACTACATTATACCTCCACCATGCATGAATGCTTCAAAATAAAGTGGTCGAGTTTTATTGTCATATAGAAACATAGAAAATAGGTGCAGGAATAGGCCATTCGGCCCTTCAAGCCAGCACTGCCATTCAATATGATCATGGCTGTTCATTTAAAATAAGCACCTCTTTCCTGTTTTTTTCCCCATATCCCTTGATTTTACTAACCCCAAGAGCTAAATGTAACTCTCTCTTGAAAACATCCAGTGAATTGGCCTCCACTGCCTTCTGTGGCAGAGAATTCCACAGATTCACAACTTTCTGCGTGAGGAAAGTTTGTCCTCTTCTCAGTCCTAACTGGCCTACCCTTTATTCTTAAACTGTGACCCCTGGTTCTGAACTCCCCCAACATCGGGAACATTTTTCCTGCAGTTACATTAAGTGAAAGTCTAGCAGGCAAGCAGGATGCTTTCTCCAACCACCCCCATTTGAAGGCCACTATCTTCCACCGTTTCTACCCAGTGCTTGGTACTTACTTCCAGCAGCCACTGGTTGTCCTCCAGGATGCACCGAGCTGCAGTCTGATCCATGCCGGTCACCTGGGTAAATTCGGCACAGAGACTCTCACGGCAACGGCGCAACTCTTCCGGCGCCTCCGACGGCCCGGGACTCTTGCACTGTGGCTGCTCTATGGCCGGAGCTGCAGCAAGCGACTCGCCAGCCCGACAAACATTCGCCAGCCTGGCAAACACTCGCCAGCCCGGCAAACACTCGCCAGCCCCGGCTCCCCGTCCGCATCTGTCTCCGCCGCTGCATATGCTTCCATCCCTCCCTCAGCCCCGGCTCTCCAACACCCGCGACCCATGCAGTTGATATGAGTTTTGACATTTTTGTTGATCACAGAATTTCTCATGGCAGAGCGTGAGAAATTTGTGATCAGCGTGAGAGCGTGAGAATTTGGCCAAATGCGTGATTCTCACGCTCAATGCGTGAGAGTTGGCAGCCCTGAGATCATCTCTGACCCCTCTCACCCTGGCCACAAACTCTTTGAAGCACCTCCCTCTGGAAGGCAACTCTGGACTGTCAAAGCCGCCACAGCCAGACATAAAAACAGCTTTTTTCCACGAACATTAGCTCTATAACCAAAAGTCTGTAACCTCCTTTAGCTCTGGTATTTTATTTCATTCACATCTATAAACTATAATGTTTTATTATTATTGTTTAATGTTTTATGTGTCATTCTGAATTGTTACTGTATGTCATGTTGTTACTTGTGAGCGGAGCACCAAGGCAAATTCCTTGTATGTGCACATAATTGGCCAATATACTTATTCATTCATGAAGAAGAAAATTTTCACCAAGAGAGTTGTGAATCTGTGGAATTCTCTGCCCCAGAAGGCCAATTCACTGGATGTTTTCAAGAGAGTTAGATTTAGCTCTTAGGGCCAAAGGAATCAAGGGATATGGGGAAAAAGCAGGAATGGGGTACTGATTTTAGATGATCAGCCATGATCATATTGAATGGCGGTGCTGGCTTGAAGGGCCGAACGGCCTACTCTTGCACCTATTTTTTAATGTTTCTATGAAAGCCCAGTCATCCAGGCATAGAATAGTTTCCTCCCACTGCTATCAGACTCCTGAACCAGTCATCTCTTTCACACCACCATCACGAAGGTGTCACATACTCTTATTCTTAACTCTACCTCATTCAGTTATTTTATTGTACTTTAATATTCTTTTTCAGTTTGCACCAAATGTTTTGCATCACCCTACTGTTTTACCCTCACTTTTGTTGCATTTTTCATTACTGTATGTGTACTGTTTACCCTGGGAATTCATGCGAACAAGGAATTTCATTGCAACCTGGTGTATATGACAATAAACAAATCTGGTTTTCGCTTCAACCAATTTGTTTTGGGAACGTCTGGGCAAACAAAGGAACCAGCAATCATTCTGTTCAACCAGGGAACATAAACGCAACACAGATTTGAAATGAAATTATACATGGGATAGATTTTTTTTTTGGATTACCAAGAAATACATTGACGTTTGCCCATGACTGCCTCCGTGTAAACTGTCCATCTTTTTTTTGTCCCTCAGTGACCTTGTTGGAGTGTGGCATTGGTTCGGCACCATAATCCTCCAGGATAATTGTCACACTTCCGAGTTGTAGCATAGATGGGTCTCCATGAATTGCTTTGAGGTGCAGGGACCAGAATGTTTTTGCACACGAGGGATGGGATCTGGTGGCGGACTTCAGTTCTGCAGAGGGTGTCAAACAGTACTTTCCCGAATCGATTAGAATACTCAGGAAGAATAAATGCAGTAGGTAGGGACAGAAAATAACTCTCCACTTTCATTCGCTCATATGGCACCACAGCAAAGTTGCTGCCTCACAGCGCCAGAAACCCGCGTTTTATCCTGACTAGGGTGCTGTCTGTATAGAGTTTGTATGTTCTCCCCCTGACTGCGTAGGTTTTCTCCGGGTCCTCCGGTTTCTTTCCACATTCCAATGACGTACGGGTGTGTAAGTTTATTGGCTTTTGTAAATTGTCCCTCGTGTGTAGGATAGTGTTAGTGTACGGGGATCGCTGGTCGGTGCGGACGCGAAGTGCCAAAGTTTCTGCACTGTATCTCTAAACTAAAAAAACTAGGCTTTCTTTCTATCCAGATCATAAATAATTTGGTATCCTAGAACAATTCACTTTGCAATTATTTGTTCAGAGCTAAATAATATTTCAAAAATGGATCAGGGAAAATAAACAGAAAATAATAAAATTGGATTAGAAACTGAGGAAGATCATTCCAAAAAAGTTTTAAGAAAATGTAATGCAAATAATTTTTATTACAGATTACAAATGTGATATTTTAACAATTCATATAATAATATAAATAGTAAAAATCATCCAATGCTATTAATGTTAAACGATTGTAAAAAGATTGTAAAGGTTGGTTATAAATTGAGCACTTTAGCTTTAAATTCCTGTTGCTGCACATTTCTAAGTAATTAACTTTCTGCAATTTCTCCAGCGAGAGAGAGTTGTAACTAATGGAACATGAGAGATCTTAGGAGTTTGTCTGGGGTATATTTCTGCTGAGATGTCTGGAAAGATTTAGTCCTTAGTGCAGGACTAGAAAGGTAGGAAAAAGTAAAAGTCTATCGAGAAGCCCTAACTTATGAGTATATTTTCTTCTTGTATACGAAGGTGACAAAGAAGATTTTTTTTCCTGCCATCTGGAAATAAGAGGTGCCACACAGCATAAATGTATTACAATTAAGGGTGGGAATAGGTAAAGAATTTTTGTAAAGTTCTATTCATATGAACTAAACTAAACTACTAACTGGAGCCTGAAGAAAGGTCCCAACATGAAACATCACCTATCCTCCTCCAGAGATGCTACCTGACCCGTTGAGATAATCCAGCGCTTTGTGTTGTACTCAAGATTCCAGCATTTGTAGTTCCTTTTGTCTATCAAATTATCTTTCTCAATTCTTTTTATTTGTCAAAGGCATTGATTGGTATCCATTCCCCAACAAGAGCCAATTGTCATCAGGAGACAGTAGTTTCCATCAGAGTTCTGTCAGAAGATAGATACAACCTTTAATTTCTTTTGATAAGGGTTTCTAATTACTAAGGTATCAGGAGACAAGCTCGTTTATGTTGGTTAGATTTGTTTTCATGTCCTGTAGCTTTTTGATTGTACTATCTCTAAAATTGATTAGGTAATAGATGCCTGGCTGTAGAAGGGAAGCTAAGTAAAGAAGAGTGCAGTGTGTAAGCAAAACTAATGACATGAGACTCGGTATGAAATAATCATTAGAAACCAATCCACCAAGGCTAGCAGTGTAGCATACATTCCGACACAACCGAAACTTAACCTGCGCTGTTAGTAAAATAGGAACGTGACTAGGAAATCAGAGACTGACCACTACTTTAAAGAGATTAAACACAACAGTAATTCATGGATTCCTTAAGTAGATATAATGCTTGCTGCACTGCAGGAAAACCTGCAAAATTATACTGTGTTTACCATAAATTCTTAAATCAATGCTCTTATAGGGCAACACAGTGGCACAGTTGGAGTTGCTGCCTTACAGCGCCCTAGACGCGGGGTTGATTCTGTCTACGGGTGCTATCTGTACAGAATTTGCACGTTCTCCCTGTGAACACCTAGGTTTTCTCTGGGTGCTCCGGTTTCCTTGCACATTCCAAAGATGTGTAGGTTTGTAGGTTGATTGGCTTGTGTAAATTGTCCTTAGTGTGTAGGATAGAACTGGTGTACAGGTGATCATTGGTCGCCGTGGACTCGGTGGGCCAGAGGGCCTGTTTGCACGCTATATCTCTCAACTAAACTAAACTAAAATATCATTAAAAACAGACATTTTATTGAAAGGCGTGAATCATGATATCTTTATTTTTTTAGCATTATTTTTTCTGCATCCAGTTACTACCTGACTGAGATGGCAGGACAATAATTGTTCAAAGACCTCAACATTTGACAAGCTAATTGGAAATGTGTCACATGTGTGATCTATGGCAATTTAGTCTCAATTCTCTTTATTTCTTTCCAGGTGGGAAAACTGATATTTTTTTCAGCAAACCAAGAAATGAAACACCACCTTTTGATTAAGCAAATAACATTATTTTTATATTAATGCCCATTAAATTACTACTTCACCCACGTACTGATGCAGCCAACGTCATGAATGATGAAATGAGGAAACCTCATTCTGGAAACCTCTTCCGCACCCGTCACCACATCCTTTCTGTGAGGGGGTGACCAGAACCACAGACAATAACTCGTTTTCACCTAACACACAGTTAACAATGGGCTGTTTTCTTTATCATTGTTACTTTATTGCATATCTTTCATTCATTTCCTCTATATTTCTCTATATCATCGTACATATCTCTCATTTCCCTTTCAAGTCCAAGTTCACATTTATTGCCATATGCACCAATTAAGGTACAGTTGAATTTGATTTACCATGCAGCCATACAAACAAAAGAGCACAATATACAATAGAATATAACATGAACATCCACCACAGTGGAATTAACATTCTTCACTGTGGTGGAAGGCAATAACTTTATCAGTCCTCGTCCCTTGTTCATCCATGGTCAGGGCCATGAACCATCCGCAGTCGCTGCTACGGATGGCCTGATGTACAGGCACTCTCATCGGGATGCTTGAAACTCCGACATCGGGACGGGCGGACACTCCGCGGCTTGGAGGTCCCGAATCGGCCGCTTCCTATTGGAGATCGGAGCTTCACGATGTTATAGGCCGCAGGCTTGCGGTCGGAGCTCTTAAAGTCCACACCGCGCCCGCGGCTAGAAGCTCCGCAGACCACGGCTTCAGGATGCCGTAGTCCACGGGCCAGCGATCGGAGCACTTCTTCTGGCGACCCCCGGCAAGGGATCGCCCGGCTCCGCGATGGAAAGTCCGCGCTGTAGAAGGGTCTCAACCCGAAATGTCACCTATTCCTTTTCTCCAGAGATGCTGACTGACCCGCTGAGTTACTCCAGCTCTTTGTGTCTATTTTTGATTTAAACCAGCATCTGCAGTTCCTTCCTACACAATATTCCAAATGCAGCCTAACCAAACTGCAACACAACTTCCTGACTCTTATACACAATGCCCCGAATGAAGGCAAGCATACTATATGCCTTCATTACCAATCTGTCTACTTGTGTTGATGCTGCCTATTACACGGCATCTGACTGACTGCTCTGTGGCCTCGGTAGATTACCATCAATGCTTTCTGGCCACTAAAGTTGTAAAACCTGAGGCAGGTGCATAGGCAAACAAGATCAAAGCTAAAATGTCCCTGGCAAAGCAGGAATTTTAATGACGAATGCTATGCCCTGACTCAATTTTGATGAAAGGTCTCAGATCTGAAAATTTAACTCTTTCTCTTTCCATGGATGCTGGGTTTTCTGGATTTTCAGTTTTTATTTCTAAGCCTTAGTTTGTCGATGTGTTTCCTATCTTACATTTGAAATCACTCTCCTCTCCTAAACCAGCAGTGTGTCAAGGATTTGAGTTAATCACTTGGATTGGATAAATATTACTTAATTTTAGACTAAACAATTAATTGTATCAGAATTCCTTCCACTCTTCTTTCCCCCAAAACTGATCCAATTGCTGTTTGAAAACAAATATGGATGCGTGCCTCAATTAACTTTCGTTTCAGCACCATTTTCTGAGTACTTGTTCAATAACAATAGCATAAATCTTGGAGTGCAAAATAACATTAATGTACCCACAATTAACATGATTTTTACTTGCAACATATAAGTCATGGCAATATTCCTTTGGGTTAAAAAGTTGTGTGAATTGCAGAAACATGGCAGGTACAAATTGGTTTTGGCCCCTCTCCAGGACCAAACTAAATGACATGCTGCAAGAAGTCTGTGGCCCGAAGCAACTAAAGAAATGAACCTTTTAACATTTTTTTAAATTGAGGGCCACCACTTTTGTCAATCAAAAAGAGACAAAAGCAAAAAAATGAAATTGCTGTAAATCTGAAAGAAAAAAAAAATTGGAATTAACAGGTCAGCCAGCATTTGTGAAGAGTCAGAGTTAATGTTTCAGGCCTTCTGATGATATGTCTTTGACATGAAATGTTATCTCTGTTTCTCTATCCGCAGATACTGCATGACAACACCCACTGAATGCTTCCAATATTTTCTGTGTTTATATCAGTTGGTCTTTCATCCATTGGCAGGTTTCCAAAAGTCGGTGTTAACAGCTCTGCCTGTCGCCTTGCTGATATATTCCTTGGGGTGGACAAATGGGGGAAGGGAGAGGGCTGGTGACATTGAACACTAACAGCTGCTATCAGAGGTGCCAGATATTGGGTGCATGCTGCAACTTCCGGCTCTGTAATAAAGTGGATGGAGAAGGTCTTGACAGGAGACAGATACTACTGAAGTAAGAGTGATCCTACTCAAATCTGAACCGATCTGTACTTTGGCCTGCTACTTAATGCTAACCAATTCTGCTCAGATATCCTCTGAAGCATAACAAACAGGATGAATCCATTTTTATGCTGACTGGCTGTATAGAATCACAAAATGTCTGGAACACAGATTGAAGCCATTTGGCCCATTGAGTCAGTGCAGGCTGTATATAAAGCCAGCTCGGCCAATTCCACGTGACACCATGTTTTTGAAAATCCTTTCCTTTTGAAATGCTACTATTGATGTTGCCACCACTACCACATCTGGCAGTGCATTCCAGAACCTATCAGTCATTCCTGGCTCATTTGCCAAACATCTTCATTCTATCCACCCAGGTTCTTGGCTTCTTTGATAAATCAAAGAGTTTCTCTCCTTCTAGTCTAGTCTAATCATATCCTTTCTGATTTTAAACACTTCTGTCAAGTCTCCTCGAAACTGCTTTTCTAAGCAGAACAAAGCTGGCTTGTCGAGCAACTCCCATCCTCATCCCTGGAATCATTTTGGTTAATCTCTACTGAACCTTCTCCATAGCTTACCCATCTTTGGGACGGCACAGTGGCACAACGGTAGAGTTGGTGTCTTACAGAGCCAGGGACCCGGATTCAATCCTGACTATGGGTGCTGTCTGCTCAGAGTTTGTACATTCTCCCTGTGACTGCCGGGTTCTCTCCGGGTGCTCCAGTTCCTGCTGTAATCTGATAACAAAGGGGATAAAGCTGTTCCTGTATCTGGTTATACATACTTTTAAGCTTTTGTATCTTCTGCCATTGAGAGCCAGGAGAAGAGGAAATGACCAGGATGAAAAAGTCCTTGATTATGTTGGCTGCATTCTCGATGCAGTGTGAAGTGCAGATGGAGATGATGGTGGGAAGGCTGGTTTGCATGATGGTCTAGCTCTAGGCTACATCCACAACTCTCTGCAGTATTTTATGGCTTTGGGCAGAGCTCGAAGGGCCAAATGGCCTCCTCTTGCACCTATTGTCTATGTTCCCAAACCAGGCTGTGGTGCAATCTGATAGTATGCTATTTACAGTGCATCTGTAGAAGTTGGTAAGAGTTGTTGGAGACTGGCCAAACTTCCTTAGTTTCTTGAGCATGTAGAGGCATTGGTGTGCTTTCTTGGCCTTGGATTCAATGTAGTTAGACAGATTGTTGGTGATGTTTATGCCTAGAAACCTGAAGCTCTTGTTCATTTCCACTTTGGCACCATTGATGCTGATTGGGGCATGTACTCTATCATACTTCCTAAAGTTAATAATTAGCTCCTTCATCTTGCTGACATTGAGGAAGGGGTTGGTGTCTTCACATTATGTTACTAAGCTCTCCATCTCCTTCCTGTACTCCGTCTCAGCATTGTTTGACATCCAGCCCACTGCAGTAGTGTCATCTGCAAACTAGTAGATGGAGTTTGAGAAGAAATTGGCCTGACAGTTGTGAGTGTCTATGGAGTATAGAGGGGAGAGAGCATATCCTTACGGTGTACCAGTGGTGAGAATTATTGTGGAGGATGATTGTGGTCTATGGATCGGAAAGTCGAGGATCCAGTGGGAAAGGGGTGCTGATTCCTAGGTCCAGCAGTTTGGAGACGAGTTTGGTTATAGTCTTGAAAGCATAGCTACATTCAATAAATAAGAGCCTGGTCTTGATGTCCTTGCTATCTAGATGCTCCAGTGATGAATGTCAGGGTAAGGGAGATGGCTTCTGCCATGGACCTGTTGCGATAGTAGGCAAACTGTAGTTGGTCAAGGCTATCTGGGAGGCTGGAGTTAATGTGTGCCATGACCAGGCTCTCAAAACGTCATGATGGTGGGTGTCAGAGCCACTGGCCAGTAGTCTTTAAGGCACTCTACCTTACTTTTATTTGGCATCGGGATGATTGTGGACAGAATGAGAGGTTAAAAATGTCTGTGACTACCTCGACCAGTTTGTCCGCACAGATCCTGAGGACATGACCAGGAACTCCATCCAGGCCAGTGGTTTTCGATGGGTTCACCATCAGGAAGGTTGATCTGACACCTACAACTACAACAGTGACTGAGGGTGCAGGCACATCCGAGGCTATCGGGGCAGATGACGACATTCCACCAACATTCTGTTCAAAGTGAGCATGGAATGCATTTTACTTGTCTGAAAGGGACCCGTTATCACCAGAGAAACTGCCCAACTTCAGTATGTAGCCGTGTGGTAAGCAATCCTTGCCCCATCAAAAGGTGGCTGTGCGGTTATTTATTTCTGTTAGATTAAACATTTATGGATACTAAGGCTTGAGAGGAACCTGGTAAAATCACCTGTAGAAGTGACTGGGTCTGTCTACTTGACTAATTTGGTCTAATGCAGTCTAATTGGGAAGCTTACAACCCAGTGGTACGAATATTGATTTCTCTCATTTCAATTAACCCTTGTATTCCCTCGCTCTCCGTCACTCCCCACCTTAGTAGTCCTGCTAGTTTCACTGTTCATATCCTTTCATTATCACCTCTAATTTCCCTCTTTCCTGACTCTCACTCTGAAGAAGGGTCTCGACCCGAAATGTCGCCTATTCTATTTCTCCAGAGATGCTGCCTGAGTTACTCCAGCATTTTGTGTCTATCTTCAGTCTACTTGAATTTTGTTTCAGCAGAATTGTTCTACACTGTAACTGCATGAGGGATGTTTTGACCATATAAATAACATTTAGTTTGAGCCTTCATCATCATTGAATGATGGTTTAAGTTGTGAATATACCACTCATGTTAAAATTAGTGCAAAATCACCACTCATGATTAAAGCTGGTGCAAAATCTCATCAGAAACTAATTTTTGTTGTTGCACTATCATTGTGATCATTTTCGCAAACTGCCACCTGAAAGACAACATGAGTGTAAATGAAAAACTTGCACGCAAACTAAAATGATAAACAGTTATTAAAGTTAACTATCGCAGAAATGTGCTCAGAATTGATTAACACTGCCTTAACGCAACTTTCATCTACTCTACACTTTTTCTGGAATTGTGCCGACAAATTGCAAACCCATATGTTTTTAGTCAATGGCCACTAAGCATGTTTGGAATTACTTTATTTTCATTTTGAAGTATTTGGTGCTTTTAAGTTTTTCTTTGTTTAAAAAAAAAGAAGTTATATAGGTTTTCAAATGTTTCTGAATTTCTGAAATGTTCAGTTTATTTTAGCGCTTTTACTGCTTTCATAGGATGTGATGTAGCCATTTTTATTTTTATTTTTTTTCGGGAGCAGGTACTCTTTTGCCACGTGTGGTCCTTATTACTGACCAGAAGGCTGTATTATTGAGCAAGGCCGGATCTGTGAGGAAAAGTCCCAGTGAGTCTCATGTGAAAGTTAAAAAACAAACATTATAAATAAATGCACATTTCTTTTTTGATGTAAAATCCTGGACTGTTTGAACATAGAATAGCACTGTGTTGGACATGCCCATCAGCCCATGATGTCTATGCCAAGCTATACTAATCTTCTCTGCCTGCACCTGATCCATATCCTTCCATTCCCTGCATATCCTGGTGTCTATCCAAAAGCCAACCAAACTCCACTATTTGATATGCCTCCCCCACTACCTTAGGCAAAGCATTGTAGACACCCAGTTCTTTCTCTGTGAAAAGCTTAACCCGCACATCTCCCATAAACTTTTCTCCTCTCACCTTAAAGCTCCACCCTGGGAAAAATGTTCTGACTGTATAGTACATTTATATACTTCAGGCAGGTCTCCCTTCAGCCTCCAATGCTCTAGAGAAAATAATCAATGTTTGAATAGTTTCAATAGCCTGATTAGCAAATAAACTGCCTGGTGTAATTTTATACTACGCGGAACAGGCTCAACCTAAATTAATTTCTAGTGCTTTGAAAAGTTAAAATCAGCTGGAGTTACATGGCTGAAAGCTCTCTGTTGTTCTTTCCTGCAGGTTGAGGTGGATGGGAAAGATGCAGGTGTGTTTGATGTATTTTATGGATGAATTATTCCTAAAGGCTCAGAGCTAGCCACATTATCAAAGTTGATGTAGTTGCTTCAGTAGAGCTTTGGAGAATATATTAATTGCTTGCAAATCATAACGGATTACCTAAATTAACTAAATTAGGTTACAGGTTAAAAGTGGGAAAGACTCATAGTCACAAGTTATACAGCATGGAAACAGGTCCCTTAGCCCAACACATCCATGATGACCAATATGCTCATCTAAATTAGTTCCATATGCCCGTATTTGGCCCATAGCTCTCTAAACCTTTCCTATCCATGTACCTGCCCAAGTGTCCTTTAAATGCTGTTATTGTGCCTGACTCAACTACTTCCTGTGGCAATAGACACAAAAAGCTGCAGTAACTCAGCGGGACAGGCAGCAGAAGGAATGGGTGAAGTTTCGGGTCGAAATCCTTCTTCAGACTGGTTCGGGATAAGGTAAACGAGAGATATAGACAGTGATGTGGAGAGATAAAGAACAATGAATGAAAGATGCTGGTTTACACCGAAGATAGACAGAAAATGCTGGAGTAACTCAGTGGGCCAGAATGTTTTTACAGCATTCACGATAAGCCACGGATTCTTAATTTGGGTTTGCACAGTAATAAACCTGTTGCTTGTTACTCTTCGAAGACAGGCAGAGAATCTGCTATGGTGTACATGGAAACATAAAGCATTGTCACCAGGCGCATGGTAGCAGTGTCTAGATGCACACTGCACCCATTCACCAGCCGGAGTCTAGTTTTATAGCTGAGTTCATAGAGTCATAACATCATGCAGTGATACAGCATAGAAACAGGCCCTTTGGCCCAATTTGTTCACACCTGCCAACATGTCCCAGCTACATTAGTCCCACCTGCCCGTGTTTGGTCCGTATCCTTCCAAACCTGTCCTCTCCATTTACCTGTCTAATTCTTTCTTAAACGTTGGGATAGTCCCTGCCTTACCTACCTCCTCTGGCAGCTTGTTCCATACACCCACCACCCTTTATGTGAAAAGGTTTCCCCTCAGATTCCTATTAAATATTTTCTCCTTTGCCTTAAACCTGTCCTCTGTCCTTGATTCACCTACTCTGGGCAAGAGACTCTGTGCTTCTACCAGATCTATTCCTCTCATTATTTTATACACCTCTATAAGATTATTCCCTCATCCTGCTGTGTTCCAAGGAATAGAGTCCCAGCCTACTCAACCGCTTCCTTTAGCTCAGACCTTCTGGGCCTGGCAACATTCTCGTATGTACCCTTTCCAGCCTCATCTTCATTTAGTAATGTTTTATTTTGCCGGGAAAGGAGATAACTGAAGGTAGAGACAGGACAGATGGAGGAAGGTGTTTTGGAATACCACAGGATAAAAGGATTAAGACTGAGAAATCGAGGCTCTGAGTTAATTGCAAAGAAGCTTACACTATAACAGAAGCCGGCTGTAGATGACCCGCTGAGAAGGAATCAGAGACCCGGGTAACTCTACCCTCCAGCACAAGAGAAAGAGGACACCAAGCCAACTCTACTGCAGGTAAACGCTATCGCATTTCATCCAAGTTTACACGCTGAAAAAACTGCGCAATAATTCAGAGGCACGGGTAGCCGGTGAGCAAGGGTTGAGAGATGTACTCTGGAGGCTGGAGGTGCCTGTATCTAAAGGTGCTCTGAGACAGAAGAAAGGACTCTCCAGTCAACCGCATTGAGTCTGAAGAGATATATCCACTGGGACTCAAGGGGAGCGAAGGAAACGTACAAAGGACCACTGTTTGACATAAACCTTCCTTTCGTCGCGCTATCGGGCGCTGCTATTAATGACAGAGCGCTGGCAGTCTATTAAAATTCGTGTGTATAATCCTCGACGTGCAGACTTCAGCAGGCGAGACAAGCAATTTACTTCCCACCAAAAAAAAAAATCGACTTGCACAAAAACAGATCTTGAAATCCTAAAGCTTTGAGAATATTTAAATTATTTGCTGAGGTGCTTTTTTTTGTTAATCGCTATTAAAGGCTTTATAGCGGATAGTGGGAGAGCTAAGAGGGTAAATGACTGGACATTTAAGCCAACGTCACTGGATGCGTGTGTAGTGTTTGGATGTTTTGGCAATTTGGACCTCTTTAAGTCTTTAAGGAGCAGATCCACACAAAAAAAGTGCTTGTATTGTTTCTGAGAACAGCTGGAAGAGCGGGTTGAAGTTGCCCTGCAAGTTGGAAAAAATAAGTTGAAAGGAAAGAGATGCCCACTAACGGAACCCACCAAGCTTTAAAGATCCAATTTGGACTAATCAACTACAACAACAAATACTTGACGGCAGAAGCGTTTGGTTTCAAGGTGAATGCATCAGGCGCCAGCCTAAAGAAGAAACAGATCTGGACGTTGGAGCAAGACGATGGCAAAAACTCCGTGGTCTTTCTCAGGAGTCACCTTGGGCGCTACCTGTTGGCTAACAAGGATGGCAACGTGTCATGTGAAGCCGAGAAGCCAGACGATGACTGTAGGTTCACGGTCATTGCACATGGCGACGGCAGGTGGACCTTGCAATCTGAACCCCACAAGCGCTACTTTGGTGGAACCGAAGACCATCTCTCGTGTTTTGCCCAGAACATCACCGAGTCTGAATTCTGGTCTATTCACCTGGCCAGCCATCCCCAGGCGAACCTTTTAAGCGTCAATCGGAAAAGATACGCCCATCTCTCGATGCAAGAGGACGAGCTATCCGCTGATAGCAACATTCCCTGGGGGGTGGATGCTCTCATCACTCTGATCTATCAAGATAAGAAGTACAGCATCCAGACCTGCGACAACAGGTTTCTCCGTACCGATGGGAAGCTAGTTAACAAGCGAGATTTGGACACTAGCTACACCTTGGAATTTAAAGCTGGGAAAATCGCCTTCAAGGACCACGAGGGGAAATATCTGAGTGCAATGGGACCGATTGGCACTCTGAGGTCGGGAAGAAACTCCAAGCCTGGCAAGGATGATCTCTTCGATTTGGAGCAGAGTCACCCCCAAGTGGTTTTACGGGCTTGCAACGGCCGCCTGGTATCAATCAGACAAGGTGAGATACATGTAGAAAGCCTATTTCCTTCGCTCCATAGATGCTGCTGCACCCGCTGAGTTTCCCCAGCAATTTTGTGTACCTTCGATATTCCAGCATCTGCAGTTCCCTTTTGAAGAACTGCAGATGCCGGTTTATACCAGAGATAAAGTGCTGGTGTAACTCAGCGGGTCGGGGGATTGGGGGTGTGGTGGGGTGGGGGTGGGTAGGTGGCAGTGAAGAGCTGGAGGGAGTTGAGAAAAGACCAGGACCATTCAGGGCCAGCAACAAATTACCTCAGGCAGGGTGGAGCTCTTAGTAGGCCCATTGTTGGCTCGGGAAGGTATGATCTCAAGAGGAATATAATGTGGTGAATTGTGCAACTGGTTAAGCAATTAGGGTGGAGGAGGGGGGCAGGCAGGGGAGTGTTATTAGAAGTTACTTAAAATTAGAGAATTCAATGTTCATACCAGGTACACAAAAAAGCTGGAGAAACTCAGCTGGTGCAGCAGCATCTATGGAGCGAAGGAAATAGGCAACGTTTCGGGCCGAAACCGTTTGGTTGTAAGCTACCCAAGCAAAATGTGAGGTGCTGTTTCTCCAATTTATGTGTGGCCTCAATCTAGCAATGGCGGTGGCCCAGGACAGGATGGTCAGTATGGAAATGGGTGGGTAGGGGAGTTGAAATGCTTGGCAACCGGGAGACTCGGCGGACTGAGCGGGAAAAGGTGAGATCTTTCACTGGTTTACTTGGACAAAGTTAAAACCACATCTTTCAAAACATAATTAATGGTACAGCACAGGTGCGGGTTATTCGGCCCACAATGACCAGAATATTATTCTTGTTACGAAATCATCAAAACTTTTACTGCTAAAGTTAGTTTACTTCCTAAGCAACTGTTGTAGTGTGTCAGGAGAAACCAGCAAATTCATATTCTAATGCAAGAGTCATAGAGTGTGGATAATCACTTCTTAAAACCCATCTCTTCTCCGTGGCCTTTGATACCCAGTAAGATGTCGACTTTATTTACTTGATTTAATTTCTTATTTTGATTGCTTTTATTGCGTGGCTATTATTTTTACTCATGTTTTATGTCTTTTAATTTATTGTTGTATTTCATATGTAATTTTTGCGCCTTATGTGAGCTGTTATGTTATGTTCTGTTATGTTGCCTGTTTATGATGTCTTGTTTATTCTTCTGTACAGCACTTTGGTCAACATTGGTTGTTTTAAAGTGCTTAACAAATAAAGTTGGATTGGATTGGATTGGATACAATGTGGAAACAGCCCTTCGGCCCAACTTGCCCACACCCGCCAACATGTCTCAGCTATACTAGTCCCACTTCCCCGGGTTTGGTCCATATTCCTCCAAACCTGTTCTATTTATGTACCTGCAAACTGTGCGGAGGTGTCGGGCGAAGCGATCGCCAAGTCTGCGCTTGGTCTCAATGATGAAGAGCAGTTGACACCTAGACACCGAGGTGTCAACTGCTTTACATCGGTGAGACCAAGCGCAGGCTTGGCGATCGCTTCGCCCAACACCTCCGCATAGTTCACATTAACCAACCTGATCTCCCGGTGGCTCAGCACTTCAACTCCCCCTCCCATTCCAAATCCGACCTTTCTGTCCTGGGCCTCCTCCGTGGCCAGAGTGAGTCCCACCGCAAATTGGAGGAGCAGCACCTCATATTTTGCTTGGTTAGTTTACACCCCAGCGGTTTGAACATTGACTTCTCCAATTTTGGGTAGTCCTTGCTTTCTCCCTCCTTCCCCTCCCCTTCCCATCTCTCCCACAGCCCACTGTCTCCACCTCTTCCTTTCTTCTTCCTGCCCCCCCCCCCCACCCCACCATCAGTCTGAAGAAGGGTCTCGACCCGAAACATCACCTATTCCTTCGCTCCATGGATGCTGCCTCACCCGCTGAGTTTCTCCAGCATTTTTGTCTACCTTCGATTCTTCCAGCATCTGCAGTTCTTTCCTAAACCATCCAGTGAACAGAAGCTTTCTAAAATATATTAGAAGTAGTTTCGCAAAGCACACATGCAATTAAATATTAAATTCAATTTATAAATCTGTATACAATTCCTAGAAATGACTGGAGACATTTTATCCAGATATATTTCAATAATTATTCATCTCTAGTCAATTGTAAAGGGATCTCTAGATAGTTTTGTTGCTTTTCACTATCAGTTTTGGACATTTCCAAGGTTTCCTCATGAAGACAAGCGCAGATTTCAGATTAATCCTACAAATTACACCAGTTACAAGAATAAGTCAAGGTGCAATTTCCAGACTTTTAGTAATAGTTGTTCCAAATATTTTCTGTTATGGCATTTATAAAATTCTTTGCAATGAGGAGTTTAATGCCTTGAATTCATCCCTGGTTGGCAGGAACAACCCCCTGAGTTGGGAATTAAGACAGCTTTTGGACTCAGGCAGGAGGCTTAAGGAACTGAAGAGTAGTCCGTATGGTACTTGATTTTCATGTGCCATTCAGTAAGATCATGGGTTCTTTGCACTCATTCACCAAATCTTCTGATTGCTTTAGTTTACAAAAATCTCGAGAGAAAGTGCCATTCTGGGAGTTAATGCAGGGTGATATTCACCATATGTCTTGCTGATTGATACTTAATCTGAGAGTGTGTAGGAAGGAACTGCAGATGTTGGTTTAAACCGAAGATAGACATAAAATGCTGGAGTAATTCAGTGGGACAGGCAGCATCTCTGGAGAGAAGGAATGGGTGACGTTTCGGGTCGAGACCCTTCTTCAGACTAGTCAGGGGAAAGGCAAACAAGAGATATAGACAGTGATGTAGAGAGGTATAGAACAAATGAATGAAAGATCTGCAAAAAAGTAACTATGATAAAGGAAACTTGCCATTGTTAGCTGTTTGCTAGGTGAGAACGGGAACCTGGTGCAATCTGGGTGGGGGAGGGATGGAGAGAAAGGGAGTGCAGGGGTTACTTGAAGTTAGAGAAATCAATATTCATAACACTGGGTTGTAACCTGCCCAAGCGAAATATGAGATGCTGTTGGAGTACTTAATTCTGATACATCTGGGCAAAGGAGAAATGGTTGTATATTCCAAGCAGTGAAATCCTTCACATTCCTGCATATTTTTCACTTTAGTTTATGCCTGCGAATTAAATTAAACAGAGTGGGGAATTGGTGGACTTATTTCTCTATTCACTTTCAAGATATTGTTTTTCTAAATGGCTTAATTACAGTAAAACCCAATGCTGCCCTTATGTTAACATCAGGAATGACTGCAGTGAGACAGCAAATGTAGCATCCCTTCTATCTTTTTGTCATTCTGCATGCAGAACTGCTTTTAGGTTAAGGGTAAGCCAGTGATACATGTGTCGATTCCCAGTTTCTTGTTCACAGCAATAAATTATAGTCGACTGGTGCAGAGAATGGATTTGTGGAGCTTTGTGTAATAAAAAAGGCATTTAAATCGTCTTCATAAATTTGACTTTTTAGAGTCAGAGCAATTTTCCCAGGGTGGAAATAAATGTCAAAGCCTCAAGGACATAACCGTAAGTTGAGGGAGGCAAAGTCTAAAGGCAATGTGCAAGCAAGTTCTTTACACAGAGAGTGGTGGATGCCTGGAAGACCCAAGGCTCATCGGACCGTGGAACCTGGCCGAAGGCTTGGCGGGCCGCCGTACCGGGAGCACGCTTGAAGGCTCGGTGGACCAAGGTACCAAACTTGGGACAAGCAATGAACATGTCTCTGCTCCCTTCAAACTACTTTGATCCTGTTGCATCAACAATCCAAATAATCTGAAATTAAATTTTCGTGTAGATCAGATCTGAACCTCTTCAGTTTCAGGAGACATCTTTCGCAGTCAACTAAATGTCGGACAACAATCAGTAACAAGAAGAATCTACCCTATCATAATGATTTTTACCCATTTTTCTATCTAGTCTGCATCTTTATTATCAAATCTAACCTTATTGTTTGCAATTTTATAGTTTACGGAATTCATGAAAAAAATTGTAGACTTTAAAGATCTAAAGGGTCGAAGCTGAGTTGGCCCACCCTCTCCGCACCGACCAATGATCACCCCATACGCTAGCACTATCCTACACACTAGGGACAATTTATAATTTTACCGAATAACCTGTACGTCTTTGGAGTGTGAGAGGAAACCGGAGCGCCCATAGAAAATCCACGCGGCCACAGGGAGAACGTACAAACTCCATACAGACAACATCCGCAGTCAAGATCGAACCCGGGTCTCTGACGCTGTAAGGCAGCAACTCTACCGCTGCGCCACTGTGCTGCCCAACACTTGTATTTACAAAGAATTTAATTATATCTTCCAGAAAGATTTCAAAGCGCTCCCCACACTATCACATATCTTGCAGACACAAAATCCATTTTGTTAGCAAAAAGACATCTTGGACAGGAATATAATTAATTGGCTTTTTATAGGTTAATTTCAGGAGGTCTCATTAGGTATCGTAAAAAACACTTGTTTTCTTTCTTTCCGATAGTGCCTTTGGGTCTTAGGGTTTTATAGAGGGCAGCTCCAGCAGTGCAGCACTTCATACTTAAGGGCCTATCCCACTTACGTGTCCTTGGCATGCTAATTACGCGACCTCATGGTCGCGTTGAGGCACGACAGTACCACGAAGGTCGCGCGCGACCTAATTCGACCGCACAGCTGTCTGGACCGTGTGACGTCATTTGAAGATGGACGCAAAATGTAGGAGTAACTCAGCGGGACCGGCAGCATCTCTGGAGAGAAGCAATGGGTGATGTTTTAGGTCGAGACCCTTCGTCAGTCTGAAAGAAGGGTCTTGACCCGAAACATCATCCATTCCTTCTCTCCCGAAATGCTGCCGGTCCTGCTGAGTTACTCCAGCATTTTGTGTCTATCTTCAATTTTCTTGGCCCTGCTCTGGGAGTAGAAGTGGGGGCGGATCCGGACCGCAACGGCCGTGAGTCCCAGGCCGAGTTCGGCGATCGTTTGCATGCTTCTGCTGCTGTTGCATCGTAGCAGGGTTTTGGGCCTGTCCCACTTTGGCCGTCAGTTCCACGACAGGCCATTAGCGCGCGAAGATTTCGTTCGCTACAAAAATGTTGAAGCCCCGCGCGATGTCACACACAACTACATACCCCTCCCCGCTTCTCAGTGGGACCGGCCATACGATGCACGCGCGCCTCAACGCGAACACGAGATCGCGTAATTTGCGTGCCAAGGACACGTAAGTGGGACAGGCCCTTTGCAGCAATTATGTTAAATGGGCCTAGTGGATGTTTTCCTGGGTTGTATCACCTTGTGGAATCCACAACCATCTGGGCAAGGAGGCAATTGCTTCAAACTGAATAGATTATCACTTCTTATTCCATTTCCACAATGACGGAGATCATTATGGAGGTAGTTGAGGCAAGTACCATTGCAACATTTGAGAAACATTTAGAGAGGTACATGGATAGGATAATTTCAGAGGGATATAGGCCAGGTAGGCAGGTGGGAATAATGTAGATGAGACATATTGGTTGGTGTGGGCATGTTGGGCTAAAGGGTCTGTTTCTACGCTGTATGACTCTGACTGTGACTTTATGACTCAATGGAGATCGAAACTGTTATGAACAATCACAAATCACTTAAAGGACAATAAGCTAATTGGCTCAATAGAGAAAACAGCACAAATGGGACTTCACAGGTATTCTTCTGGCTATGACAAGGAAAGCATTGAATGTGCCTACATAGATCCATATTCCCAGATGTAAGAGACTCAGATAGCACCAGCATCTTGTCCCACTGCCTTCGTATTCTCTTTGGATGGACTTGTGAACATGTCATTTTTTCTTTGGCATCTGACAGAACAGGGTAGACTGTCAGAAACGTTCTCCCTGGACGGAGATGTCAAAGACTAGAGGGCATAGCTTTAAGGTGAAAGGGCAGGTTTTTTTTTTAACACAGGGTATCTGGTAGGTACCTGGAATGTGATGCCTGGGTGGTGGTGGAGGCTGATACAATAGTGATGTGGAAGAGGGTTTGAGATATGCAGGGAATGGAGGGGTATGGGTCATGTGTAGGCAGAAGGAGGCTGGCTTAACTTGCCATCATGTTAGCACTGGCATTGTGGGCCAAAGGACCTGTTCCTATGCCGTACTGTTCTACGTATTATGTTAACATTTCTTAGAATAAAGGGGAGGCCATTTAAGACTGAGGTGAGAAAAAACCTTTTCACCCAGAGAGTTGTGAATTTGTGGAATTCCTTGCCACAAAGGGCAGTGGAGGCCAAATCACTGGATGGATTTAAGAGAGAGTTAGATAGAGCTCTAGGGGCTAGTGGAATCAACGGATATGGGGTGAAGGCAGATACGGGTCTGCCATGATCACAATGAATGGCGGTGCTGGCTCGAAAGGCCGAATTACCTCCTCCTGCACCTATTTTCTATGTTTCTATGTTTCTATGTAACAAGTGGGAAATTGGCCACATGCATTTAACCAAGGAATAATTAGGTAGACTGGACCTATAATCATCTAATGTAGTTTTGTCCCTATGTATTATGTTCCTATATTCTTTACATAAATGAGCCTTGTATGTTGCAAAAGCCCAGTACTTTCCATCTATCAATGTTATCACCCAACCCAAAGAATACTGATGTCTTGATTTTCATTCTGAAATTCATTCAGCAATATCTAGCTGTTGAATTCTTGCATAACTGAAAATTTCATCCTTAATTAAATACTCTTAAAATATTCCCTACCACAGTCTTTAAGCTAACAGGTTAAGCTAATATTATTAGATCTGAATCAGCAAGACCAAGTGTAGACCATGTGGCCGTTTTGTCAAACATTTGCTCTTAGTCCACCAAAGCCGACCAGAGATCCCAGTTGCTAACTGGTTTAACTCCCCTCCCCATTCTCGCACTGATCTTTCTGTCCTTAGCCTCTTTCACTGACAGAGTGAGGCTACACATAAACTGGAAGAGCAGCACCTCAAATTTAACCTGGATAGCCGACAACCCAACAGCACGAATATTGAATGCTCCAATTTTGTAAACCCCCCATTCCCCTCCCCTCATGCACTGGTACGCACACATTTCTCCCACCATCCCCATCACCCTCGGGCTCCTCCTCCTTTTTCCTTTCTTCTACCCGCCCCCCACCCCCCATCAATCTGAAGAAGGGTTTCAGCCCGAAACTTTATCTATTTCCTTCGCTCCATCGATGCTGCTGCGCCCGCTGAGTTTCTCCAGCATTTTTGTGTACCTTCGATTTTCCAGCATCTGCAGTTCCTTCTTAAACCCATCACCCTGTTCTTTTCTCTCCTCCTTTCACGCCCTCCACCCCATTTCACTCCGTACTTTGCCATTCTCTGTGTTACTCTGTCTGTGACTGTGTGGGTTTCCTCTGGTTTCCTCCCACAACGGCCATGATCACAATGAATGGCGGTGCTGGCTCGAAGGGCCGAATGGCCTCCTCCTGCATCTATTTTCTATGTTTCTATCCCGAAGACGTGCGGGTCTGTAGGTTAATTGGGCTCTGTAAAATTTCCCCTAATGTGTCGGGAGTGGATGAGAAAGTGGGACAACATAGAGCTAGTATGAACGGGAGATTGATGGTTGATGTGGACTCGATGGGCTGAAGGGCCTGTTTCCATGCTGGATCTCTAAACTAAACTAAAACAAAAATACCTCAGGATTTGTTTTATATCCAAAAGTATTTATTAAAAACAAATAAGAAAACCTAAAGGCTTCTTGGTTCTGCATCACTATTGTCTTTTAGAGATATTTGTAAAAAACATCTTTTGATGTTTGTAAAAATATATATTCTCATGCACATTGAATTTTCCTCATCCTATTCTTAATTCACTTAATTTTCATATTTTCCTTTTTGATATAGTGTTGGCAGGTTATATATCAATTTTAATTGGCTTATGTCTTTATTCATCCAGGACATTCTACACCAATTTTTTATCACTTTAATTTGTTTCTTGAAATATGCTTACAAGTACTGTCACCATCTCTTTGCTAAAAAAAATAATCCCATTTGTTTTTGATTGTTCCTTAAATTTACTGTGCCCAATTCACCCTTTACTATCTTTGCTCTCATTCTATCTGATATTCTATATTTTGTACAGATTATTTACTTCCCATTTGAATCTTAAACCTTATCAAATGAATTAATTAATCTGATTAATCAAAATCACTCTTTAAAAAGTTCATTCCTAATCATCCATCTGATTTGCTTCATTAAATTCAGCAAAGTCTTTGCCCAAAAAAAGTCCCCAGTTTGCTCAAGGTTTAGCCAGTAATGCCCTGTCCCAACTTTAGTCAGACCTTCTACTACCTGCAACCTCCGGAAAACACCTTCAACTAGCATCGCAACCGGCTTTGACTGAAAAATTACCGATTTTTAAAACGGCAACCTATATTTAGTCGCGGCTGGTTTTGAATTTTTTAAAATAATCGCCAGAACATAAAAGAAGCGGAAACCACTTTCGACCATTAGGGAGACTGACAAAAACCTCCGGGAACTGCACGGAAACCTTGGGTGGGGCGCAAAGTCTCCAGAGGTTTCCGTTCAGGTTTCCTAAGTGGGACAGGGGCATAACACGCCACGAGCTACTGATCCCTGACAAAGTTGTCAGAGTTTATTATTTCTGGAGTTACCAATTTCTAAATTTGAAAATGAGACAAAACACAATGAACTGTGAGGAGGGTGTAATACAATGGCAGCACAGCAGTAGAGTTTATGCCTTACAGCGCCAAAGACCCGGATTTGATCCTGACTATGGATGCTGTCTGTACGGAGTTTGGATGTTCTTCCCGTGACCTGCGTGGGTTTTCCCCAGGTGCTCCAGTTTTCTCCCACGTCCCAAAGATGTGCAGGTTTGAAGGTTAATTGGCTTCTGTAAAATTGTCCCTATGGTGTAGGATAGAACTATTGTACGGGGATTGCTGATCGGCACCGACTTGGGGGACCAAAGGGCCTGTTTCCTAAAATATCTCGAAAATTAAAACTACTGTACACTGAGAAGAAATGGACAGACAGGTGGAATGCATGACTCATGAAATGTAAAGTAAAAAAATGCAATTTGTTACATCTTGGTAGGAAAAAGAAGCGGCAGAGCAACATAAAAATGATTCAGCAAAAAAGAAATCTGAGGATGTATGTGTGTAAATGTTTGGAAGCGGCAAGGTACTTTGAGAAAGAAGTTATAAATAGTATATGGACTCTCAGCTTTATAAGCAGAAGCATGAAGCACAAAACCTAAAAACTCTTGGTTCAAACATACCTGTATTTATACCCATTAGGAAAGATATGAATGCCTTGTGAATGTGCACTCACGTGTTACAAAGATACACTGGCAAATTTGACGTTTTTCTCCATGGAACAGAGGAAGTTGAGAAGGGATCTGATAGATAAAATCCTGAATGGTCTAGACAGAGAAGATAAAGATAAAGCTGTTCTCATTGTAGAAGGGGCAAGAACCATAGAACGAAAAGACAAAAATGTGAAGAAGATTTGATGTGTAGGAAGGAATTGCAGGTGTTGGAAACAACTGCAGATGCTGGTTTAAATCGAAGGTAGACACAAAATGCTGGAGTAACTCAGCGGGTCAGGCAACATCTCTGGAGAGAAGGAATGGGTGACATTTCGGGACGAGACCCATCTTCAGACTCATTCCAACCATTCTGAAGAAGGGTCTCGATCCGAAACGTTTAGACATTGGCGATATAGTGTGGAAACAGACCCCACAGCCCACCGAGTCCACGCCGACCAGCGACTAACACAAGATAATTTACAGTTTTACCTACAGATAGCACCCATAGTCAGGGCCAAACACGGGTCTCTGACGGTGTAAGGCAGCAACTCTATCGCTACATCACTGTGCCGCTCTTAAGCTTACATAAGTTTATAATATTACGAGGAGTATAGATAGCTTAGGTAGTTAGAGTTTTTTTGAACAAGAGGGCAGAAGTTTAAGATAAGATGGGAAGAAATTTAAAGAAGATGGTAATTTTTTCACTCAAGAGAGTGGTGAATATCTGGAACAAGCTGCCAGAGGAGGTAGTGGAAGCAACTACAATTACGATGTTTGAAAGGTGTTTAGTCTTGGATAGAAACATAGAAACATAGAAATTAGGTGCAGGAGTAGGCCATTCGGCCCTTCGAGCCTGCACCGCCATTCAATATGATCATGACTGATCATCCAACTCAGTATCCCGTACCTGCCTTCTCTCCATACCCTCTGATCCCCTTAGCCACAAGGGCCACATCTAACTCCCTCGTAAATATAGCCAATGAACTGGCCTCAACTACCCTCTGTGGCAGAGAGTTCCAGAGATTCACCACTCTCTGTGTGAAAATTTTTTTTCTCATCTCGGTTTTAAAGGATTTCCCCCTTATCCTTAAGCTGTGACCCCTTGTCCTGGACTTCCCCAACATCGGGAACAATCTTCCTGCATCTAGCCTGTCCAACCCCTTAAGAATTTTGTAAGTTTCTATAAGATCCCCTCTCAATCTCCTAAATTCTAGAGAGTATAAATCAAGTCTATCCAGTCTTTCTTCATAAGACAGTCCTGACATCCCAGGAATCAGTCTGGTGAACCTTCTCTGCACTCCCTCTATGGCAATAATGTCCTTCCGCAGATTTGGAGACCAAAATTGTACGCAATACTCCAGGTGTGGTCTCACCAAGACCCTGTACAACTGCAGTAGAACCTCCCTGCTATACTCAAATCCTTTTGCTATGAAAGCTAACATACCATTCGCTTTCTTCACTGCCTGCTGCACCTGCATGCCTACTTTCAATGACTGGTGTACCATGACATCCAGGTCTCGCTGCATCTCCCCTTTTCCTACTCGGCCACCATTTAGATAATAGTCTGCTTTCCTGTTTTTGCCACCAAAATGGATAACCTCACATTTATCCACATTATACTGCATCTGCCAAACATTCGCCCACTCACCCAGCCTATCCAAGTCACCTTGCAGTCTCCTAGCATCCTCCTCACAGCTAACACTGCCCCCCAGCTTCGTGTCATCCGCAAACGTGGAGATATTGCCTTCAATTCCCTCATCCAGATCATTAATATATATTGTAAATAGCTGGGGTCCCAGCACTGAGCCTTGCGGTACCCCACTAGTCACTGCCCGCCATTGTGAAAAAGACCCGTTTACTCCTACTCTTTGCTTCCTGTTTGCCAGACAGTTCTCTATCCTGAACCATCAATACTGAACCCCCAATGCCGTGTGCTTTAAGTTTGTATACTAATCTCTTATGTGGGACCTTGTCGAAAGCCTTCTGGAAGTCCAGATACACCACATCCACTGGTTCTCCCCTATCCACGCTACTAGTTACATCCTCGAAAAATTCTATAAGATTCGTCAGACATGATTTACCTTTCGTAAATCCATGCTGACTTTGTCCAATGATTTCACCACTTTCCAAATGTGCTGCTATCCCATCTTTAATAACTGACTCTAGCAGTTTCCCCACTACCAGGGCTGTTAGTGTTAGACTAACTGGTCTGTAATTCCCCGTTTTCTCTCTCCCTCCCTTCTTAAAAAGTGGGGTTACGTTTGCTACCCGCCAATCCTCAGGAACTACTCCAGAATCTAAAGAGTTTTGAAAGATTATTACTAATGCATCCACTATTTCTGGAGCTACTTCCTTAAGTACTCTGGGATGCAGCCTGTCTGGCCCTGGGGATTTATCGGCCTTTAATCCATTCAATTTACCCAACACCACTTCCCGACTAACCTGGATTTCACTCAATTCCTCCAACTCCTTTGACCCGCGGTCCCCTGCTATTTCCGGCAGATTATTTATGTCTTCCTTAGTGAAGACGGAACCAAAGTAGTTATTCAATTGGTCCGCCATATCCTTGTTCCCCATGATCAACTCACCTGTTTCTGACTGCAAGGGACCTACATTTGTTTTAACTAATCTCTTTCTTTTCACATATCTATAAAAACTTTTGCAGTCAGTTTTCATGTTCCCTGCCAGTTTTCTTTCATAATCTATTTTTCCTTTCCTAATTAAGCCCTTTGTCCTCCTCTGCTGGTCTCTGAATTTCTCCCAGTCCTCTGGTATGCTTCTTTTTCTGGCTAATTTGTACACATCATCCTTCACTTTGATACTATCCCTGATTTCCTTTGTTATCCACGGATGCACTACCTTCCCTGATTTATTCTTTTGCCAAACTGGGATGAACAATTTTTGTAGTTCATCCATGCAGTTTTTAAATGTCTTCCATTGCATATCCACCGTCAATCCTTTTAGAATTAATTGCCAGTCAATCTTGGCCAATTCACGTCTCATACCCTCAAAGTTACCTTTCTTTAAGTTCAGAACCATTGTTTCTGAATTAACAATGTCACTCTCCATCCTAATGAAGAATTCAACCATATTATGGTCACTCTTGCCCAAGGGGGCACGTACAACAAGACTGCTAACTAACCCTTCCTCATTACTCAATACCCAGTCTAAAATAGCCTGCTCTCTCGTTGGTTCCTCTACATGTTGATTTAGATAACTATCCCGCATACATTCCAAGAAATCCTCTTCCTCAGCACCCCTGCCAATTTGATTCACCCAATCTATATGTAGATTGAAGTCACCCATTATAACTGTTTTGCCTTTGTCGCACGCATTTCTAATTTCCTGTTTGATACCATCTCCAACTTCCCTACTACTGTTAGGTGGCCTGTACACAACACCCACCAGCGTTTTCTGCCCCTTAGTGTTTCGCAGCTCTACCCATACCGATTCCACATCCTCCAAACTAATGTCCTTCCTTTCCATTGCATTAATCTCCTCTCTAACCAGCAACGCTACCGCACCTCCTTTTCCTTTCTCTCTATCCCTCCTGAATATTGAATATCCCTGGATGTTCAGCTCCCAGCCCTGGTCACCCTGGAGCCATGTCTCCGTGATCCCAACTATATCATAATCATTAATGGCTATCTGCACGTTCAACTCATCCACCTTATTACGAATACTCCTTGCATTGAGACACAAAGCCTTCAGGCTTGTTTTTACAACGCTCTTACCCCTTATACAATTATGTTGAAAAGTGGCCCTTTTTGATTTTTGCCCTAGTTTTGTCTGCCTGCCACTTCTATTTTTCACCTTGCTACCTAGGAAAGGCATTGAGAGACAAGCGTCTAATGCAGATAAATGGGATAAGCATGGAGGGCATCACATTCAGCGGGTACAAGATGGGCAGACAAGGACCTATTTCTGTGCTGTACAGTTCTATGATTCTATTGTCAACACTAGTCAACGTGCAAATTCGTAGTGCGTATATGAGCTTCAAACTTGCAATATTTAACCGATTTATGCTCTTTATAAAATATCAAGGACAATGATTATTTTTGAGGCCTGTATGTGTCTGAACAACAACATCTCATCTAATGTGGTAAAAATGCAGGGCTCAAGCACTGTGCAATTATTTTAGTACAACTGGGAAGCTCAACGAAAACAATCAGCTTTTCCTGCTAACACTCCTAAACTCTTCCTCACAATCCTGAAATAGTTACGCTAAGAAAATATTAGAAAACAGGGGTGAACAAGCCTGTGAGCACAAACAGTTCTTTGTAAAATACATAGCAACACCCTGCTGGGTCACCTTACACTGAATAATTTATCAGTTTATCTACTTGATAAAAACTATTCACATTCCCAAAGAGGGAGTCAGCAATTAAACAGTGGATGATATGAAGCTCAATATTTATCTGCCCTCTATGAACCCTTCAGCCTATTCATTGCAGAAGTCTCAATCTTAACCATTTTGATAACCTAATTGTTGTCAGTGTGAGACCAAACGCAAACAGCACCTCATGTTTCGCTTTGGCAACTCAGTACCCAGTGGTATGAATATTGATTTCTCTGACTTCAAGTAACCCTTACATTCCCTCTCCCTCCTCTCTCCCCCACCTAAGTCGTTGTTCTAGCTTCAAAGTCGTCTTGTTGAGTCTCATTGTCTGTAACTCGTTTTCACCGAGCCCACAGCTAACAATGGCCTTTCCTTTACCATCATTACTTGTTTGCATATCTTTCACTAATCTCTTCTATATCTCTCGTTTCCCTTTGTCTGAAGAAAGGTCAGTCTGAAGACAGGCCTCGACCCGAAACGTAACCAATTCCTTTTCTCCAGAGATGCTGCCTGACTCGCTGAGTTATCTCAGCTTTTTGTGTTTATCCTTAGTACAAAAGCCCCATTTGGGTGAGAGAATTTTGTACAATCTGACCACTATTCTTTGACAATATGAACATAAGGAATAGGACCAGGGATAGACCATAAGAGCCATGGACCTGTTTGGCTTTTCAATAACATAATTCTGACTGATCTTATATCGACCTTCAATTTTCTGTTGGCTTCGGATACATTTGATTCCCGTGTTGATTTAAAAATCTATCTCAGCCTTAGGTACACTCAATGTCTACAATGTACTTTGTCCACCAGGGATGCCGTACGATTGGCAACCCTGCAAATAGTCTGTTTGTTTTTTCGTCTTTTTTTAATTTTTAGTATTTGTGTAAATGTTCTCCAGTTTGTTTTATGTGGGGGGAGGGGGAGGGGGAGGGGAATCTTTTTTTTTCAGTTTCTTACCTTGCCGGAGATGTGATTAATTTTCGGATCGCATTCTCCGTTCGCTCTGCGGCCTACCATTGATGGAGCTGGAGGCTTTCTCGTGGCATGGACTTACATCGGAGTCGATCCCTTGCCTGGAATCGCTCCGACCGCAGCCTGCCGACTTTACATCGGGAGCTCACAGTCTCGGGAGAGGCTCTGGATGTCGGGAGCTCCAATGTCGCAGAAGGTTCAACCAGCCCCGACGCGAGGTTCGATCGTCTGGCGCGGAGGAGCTGACATCCTCCTGATGCAGGAGCAGATTGCCTCGATGCAGAGGGCCCTTAAATGAACAACCTCATTTTGAATAGGAACTGCGGATGCTGGTTTATACTGAAGATAGACACAAAATGCTGGAGTAATTCAGCGGGTCAGGCAGCATCTCTGGAGAAAAGGAATAGGTGACATTTTGGGTCAGACCCTTAGAAACATAGAAACATAGAAAGATAGAAAATAGGTGCAGGAGAAGGCCATTTGGCTCTTCGAGCAAGCACCGCCATTCATTGCGATCATGGCTGATCGTCCCCAATTAATAACCCGTGCCTGCCTTCTCCCCATATCCCTTGATTCCACTAGCCCCTAGAGCTCTAACTCTCTCTTAAATCCATCCAGTGATTTGGGCTCCACTGCCCTCTGTGGCAGGGAATTCCACAAATTCACAACTCTCTGGGTGAAAAAGTTTTTTCTCGCCTCAGTCTTAAATGGCCTCCCCTTTATTCAAAGACTGTGGCCCCTGGTTCTGGACTCGGCCAACATTGGGAACATTTTTCCTGCATCTAGCTTGTCCAGTCATTTTATAATTTTATATGCTTCTATAAGATCTCCCCTCCGGTGGGGGCGCTGCAATGGCGGCAGCCCTGTCAGCAGCGCGTTAGTTTTTTCAACTTTTTTTATTTTTTTAGTATGTTTTAAAGTATGTTTTTAATGTTTCTTTGTATGTTTTGTGTGGGGGGGTGTGTGGGGGGGGGGGGGTGAGGGGGAAACCGTTTCGGCCGCCTCCTCCATGGAGAGGCGACTTTTTCCTGGTCGCCTCCCCGTGGCCTAACAGCAAGGATCGGCGCGGCCTTTCCCGGAGACGCGCCCGGGGCTTCAGCGGCGGGCGCAGCGTGGACTCTCGGCGTGGAGCGGGCGAGCCCTCGCTGGGGCTCGCTGGAGGGGAGCGCTCCGTTTCGCTGGCCCGGGGCAGCCGGCAGCCTGAAGTCTGCACAGCTCCAGCTGGCGCGGCGTCTGCAGCCCGGGATCCCTCATGGGGGACCCGGGGGAAGAAGAAGCCATCACTGCCGGCCCGCGGCCAACTTCTACCGCGGGCCCGGCGTGAACTTACCATCACCCCTGGAGGGGGAGCTTCGACCATCGGCCCTGCGGTCTGCGGTGCTTCTGTCTGCGGCGCGGCAGGGACTTTAAATCTTCGACCGCCGGCCTGCGGCCTACAGCAACTTAAAGCCGCGGTCTCCGGTGGGGAAGAGCCGACTCTGGACTTACCTGGACTTGTACCTTGTCCTTTTACCATCTGGACGCCCGCAGCAACGGCTGCGGAGGGTTGAGGTCCCGACCACGGGGGAAAATGGAGGAGGACTTCCCAAATTGTGTGCCTTCCACCACAGTGATGAATGCTGTGGTGGATGTTTATGTTAAATTTTTACTTTGTTTTTGTGTGTGTTCTTTATAATTGTACCGCTGCTGACATATTCATTTCACTTGCACTTATGTGCAATGTGACAAATAAACCGTATTGTATTGTATTGTATTGTCCTTCTAAACTCCAGTGAATACAAGCCCAGTCTTTTCAATCTTTCCTCATATGACAGTCCCACCATCCCAGGGATCAATCTCGTGAACCTACGCTGCACTGCCTCAATCACAAGGATGTCCTTCCTCAAATTAGGAGACCAAAACTGTACGCAATACTCCAGATGTGGTCTTACCAGAGCCCTATACAACTGCAGAAGAACCTCTTTACTCCTATACTGAAATCCTCTTGTTATGAAGGCCAACATTCCATTAGCTTTCTTCACTGCCTGCTGTACCTGCACACCAACCTTCAGTGACTGGTGTACAAGGACACCCATGTCTTGCTGTACCTCACCCTTGCCTAACCTAATCCCATTGAGATAATAATCTGCCCCCTTGTTTTTGCCACCAAAGTGGATAACCTCATATTTATCTATATTATACTGCATCTGCCACGCATCTGCCACCCTTCTTCAGACTGAGTACAAACTTCATTTATGCAACCTGGCTAAGATCAAAATACATTGCCAGTGTAGCTAATGTTGTTCCCGTGTTTAATGCTAGGGATAATTTACAAACTTTACCAAAGCCAATTAACCTACAAACAAGTTCAAGTTCAAGTTCACATTTATTTGTCACATGCACCAATTACCTGTACGTCTTTGGAGTGTTGGAGGAAGCTGGAGCACCTGGGGAAAGCCCACGCGATCATGGGGAGAACAAACTCAGTACAGACAGCACCAGCAATCAGGATCGAACCAGGATCTCTTGCTCTGTAAGGCAGTGCCACCATTCATGAGTTGGGCCTGCCCTGCTTAGGATTCATCTGTAGCAGATGTGGATTCCCAAAGACCTCAAAACAAAATACATTTATTAAATTAATTAGAAAAATTAGTTTCCATTTGAGCCAAGTTGAGTGGAGCTCATGGTAACTTCTGAATGTTCACGAGGGTTTTTGTCTCTTGACCAAATTATTACTGATTGCACATTATTCCAAATACACAAGACAATGGTTTAGTGTAACACTGGGTTTTTCCTTTTAATTCAGATCAGCTCGTATCCTGAATTTCAATAGTAACAAAAGTAACTGTTGGCATTCCTGCAAGAAGCATGCGGAATTGTTGTTTCATGGTCAAGGTTGCGCAGTGCTGCTATCTCAGGGACTTAGAGCTCTGCTTGCAAATTGCTGAATTTGTGAGTTTAAGTCGCCGGCAAATCTGGCAGCCAACAGATAATGAGTTCTGTCAACACTCAGCTGGGCTCCCAGCAGCTATAAAGCCAGGCTAGAGTTCAGGATAGGAGGACAAGATGCACATATTTAGGGATGGGGTGCAGATTACACTAATCACCATAATAACTTGCGTCCAGCCCTGAAGCACAGTTTCTTGCATCATAGGTTATATGTTGTTTCAAAGCAACAAGCTTGCTTGCCGTGTGTTTTACAGTAATCCACCCATGAGTTATGATGTCTTCCTTATCCATCAAATATGTTTTACTTCTCACTGTTCTCAATCGCTATATAATGGGCTTATACTCTCTCTCCTTCCCCCCTGCACCCCACATATAACTGATAACTTCCTGATCACTTCTGGTTATCTGTTCACCAGTCACCCTGAGTATTTCCTCTGGCCATGCCAATGTTGATTTTCTGATAACTTCTCTGTTGCTTTGACTGTGCTCCATATTTGTCCTATTTTCATTTCAAGTGTGTAGTGGGGTTTTTTTCTGTTTTAGTTTCGAGATACAATGTGGAAACGGCTCCCTTCGTCCCACCGAATCCACGACGACCATCGATCACCTACACGCCAGTTTTAATGTTATATCACTTTCTCCTCCTACACACTAACGGCAATTTACAGAAGCCAATGATTCTACAAACCTGCACGTCTTTGGAATTGGGATGGCAGAAGTGGGAAGTAACTCACTGATTTACTAGCCTGTATTTAGAAGAGAGATTTCCTGCATCAACAGCTTTCTCCTGTAGCATGGTGATTTGCAGACCAACACTGCCTAGTGTAGGAAAGTAGCTAATCCAGTCCCGTGACAAAGATGATTATAATTTTGCATTGCACATCAGATTCTGTCCGAAGGTAATGGGCTTACAAACATTCGCACGCATACACGGATAAAAGGGACCTCTTCTAACTAATAGCGTTACTGCATGGATTTACAACTCTTACCTAATCAACTGCTCTACTTAACCTTTAGACAAAGTTTAAAAAAAATACCACTGAACCTATCAACATCAATCTTTATTATTCTAATTGGAGTGTTTGTGGATAAAAATCCTTTAACCTAAAAGCTGGAGGAGGTATAACATTCATACCAAAGTGAATCTGCTGAGAAAACAAAGTCTGTGTAAAGAACGGTGAGGGAGAAATGACAGCAACTTATATCGGTTACACCAGGCTAATTACTCCATTGAGGTGCAGTAAAGAGGACATTAAATACTGACATGGGTGAAATGCAGCATTTTTGGAATATCAACATAGTAAGATGTCATATTTTGCAATTTGAAGGCAGCACAGTGGCGAAGCTGGTAGAACCACTGCCACTCAGCATCAGGGACCCGGGTTCGATCCTGACCTCGGGTGCGATCTGTGCGGAGTTTGTGACATTCTCCACTTGGGTTTCCTCCGTGTGCTGTACTTTATTCCACATCCCAAAAGATGTGCATGTTTTCAGGTTAAATGGCCTCTGAAAATTGCCCCGAATGTATAAGGAGTGGATGAGAAAGTGAGATTACAAAGAACCAGTGTCAATGGGTGATCAATACTCAGTGTGGACACAGTGGGCCAAAGGGTGTGTTTCCATGCTGTATCTCTAAACTAAAAAAATGTTCTCCCTATGACTGCATCGGTTTCCTCTGGGTTCTCTGTTTTTTTCACATATTTCGAAAGACATGAGGGAGTTTAGTGTGTAGGGAGTGGATGCAAAAGGTGGGGCATTCTGTATCTTTCAATCGATCAGTCAACTAAGGATTGGACACTATCAAAGGCAGGGCACTGAAATGTTGATGAATAGAGAGACTGAGGAGTTTGTCCATAGTTTCCAGAAAGATGCAATGTAGGAAGATAAGGTGGTGAAGAAGGAAACTGGAGCACCCGAGAAAACCCACATGGTCACAGGGAGAATGTATAGGTTTGTTGGTTAATTGGCTTCTGTAAATTGTAAATTGTCCCTAGTGTGTAGGATCTTGCTAGTGTATGGGGTGATCGCTGGTCGGCGTGGACTTGGTGGGCGGAAGAGCCTGTTTTTACGCTGTATCTCTAAAATCTAAAGTCCAAAGTAAAGCTGCTGCCTCGCAGCGCCAGTTCGGGTCCGATCCTGACCTTGGGTACTCTCTGTGTGGAGTCTGCACGTTCTCCCTGTGACTGCATGGATTTCCTCCAGGCGCTCAGTTTCCCTCCCACATTGCAAAATCTTGTGGGTTTGTAGGATAGTTGGCCCAAGTGTGTAGGAAGTGAAAGAGAATTTGGGATAACATGGAACTTGTGTGAATGGGTGATCGATGGTCAGGGTGGGCCGAAGGGCCTATTTCGATGCTGTATCTCTATAGTAAACTAAACAGCTCGGAGGAATAGGGAGAAACACTAATGTCCAGATCCAAGTCTTTCAAGAAGGATGATACTGAGCAAGTAGGACATGTATCGCCGAACATCAAGGCCCAAAGCTCAGACTTTCAGCTTCTTCCTCGATGCTTTTTAGTTTAGTTCGGTTTAGAGATACAGCACGGATAAAGAACCTTCGGCCCACCGAGTCCGCGCCGACCTGTGCTCTCCACATGCTAGCACTATCCTCAATGTCCCTACTAATTGCAGGGACAATTTGACAATTTTTTTTACTGAAGCCAATTGGCCTACAAATCTTTGGAGTACGTCTTTGGAGTGAGGGAGGAAGCCAGAGCACACGGTGAAAACCCACGCAGGACACAGGGGGAACGTACAAACTCCACACAGACAGCAGCCGTAGCCAGGATCAAACCCGGGCACTGGCACTGTGAGGCAGCAACTCTACCGCTGTGCCACCATGCCCCTGAACCATTATCTTTCACACCTCATATCTGAGGTGCAGTCACGTACTCTTACTCTTAACATTGTTCCCGATGTTGGGGAAGTCCAGAACAAGGTGTCACAGTTTAAGGATGAAGGGGAAATCTTTTTTCACACAGAGAGTGGTGAATCTCTGGAATTCTCTGCCGCAGAAGGTAGTTGAGGCCAGTTCATTGGCTATATTTAAGAGGGAGTTAGATGTGGCCCTTGTGGCTAAAGGGATCAGGGGGTATGGAGAGAAGGCAGGTACAGGATACTGAGTTGGATGATCAGCCATGATCATATTGAATGGCGGTGCAGGCTCGAAGGGCCGAATGGCCTACTCCTGCACCTATTTTCTATGTTTCTATGTTTAACTCTACCTCATTCAGTTATCCTGTTATTATCCTTTAATATACTTTAGCTTTACAAGGATTTTGCACCATTCTGCTGTTTAGCACTAATGATTGTATTTATTTATCATTACTGTACATATACTACTTTGTGAGCTTCATGGGAACAAGGAATTTCATTGTACCCTAGTGCATCTGACAATAACCTAATCTAATCTAAATCCTGCACTGAAAATCATTCTCAGGCAAATGGTTTGGAAGAACAATGTTCATTCAGATTTCTCAGCTGAATTGCTCTCTAGATGGACATTAATTTACAGGCCAGCCCAACAGGAGGCACAAGATGGATAAACAAGTACTGTATCTATTGTTGACAATCTTCAGAATAATCCTGCTTCAATTTCAGAGCTGCAGTGTCCGTGAGCCCAGTAAATTGGTGGCAATACAACTATTCCAACTACATCAATTGAATCTTGCACAGCAAAAAGTTGAATAACATCAAGGATCTTGATCAATCGGCCAAGTGTGCTGAGGAATGGTTGATGGAATTTAATAGTGAAAAATGTGAGATGTTGCCAGTCCAACATGGCCCGGACCTACACAGTGAATGGTAGGGCTCTGGGTAGTGTTGTGGAGCAGATGGATCTAGGAGTGAAGATGCATAGCTCCCTGAAGGTGGAGTCACAAGTAGATCGAGTGGTCAAAATGGCTTTTGGCACATTGGCCTTCATCAGCCAGAGTATTGAGTATAGAAGTTGGGAGGTCATGCTGCAGTTGTATAAGACGTTGGTGAGGCCACACTTCGAGTGTTGTGTTCTGTTCTGGGCACCGTTTTATAGGAATGATAGGAAAGAGAGAAGGTTTATGAGGATGTTGCTGGGACTAGAGGGTGTGAGCTATATGCAGTGGTTGAGTAGGCTGGGACTCTATTCCTTGGAATGCAGGAGGATGAGGGGTGATCTTATAGAGGTGTATAAGATCATGAGAGGAATAGATGGGTAGATGCGCAGAGTTTCTTGCCCAGAATAGGTGAATCGAGGACCAGAGGTGAAGTACGCTTAAGGTGAAGGGGAAAATATTTAATCGGAATCTGAGGGGTAACTTTTTCACACAGAGAATAGTGGAGGTATGGAACAAGCTGCCAAAGGAGGTAGTTGAGGCTGGGACTATCACAAAATTTAAGAAGCAGTTATATAGGTACATGGATAGGACAGGTTTGGAGGGATATGGACCAAATGCCGGCAGGTGGGACTAGTATAGCTGGGACATGTTGGTCGAAAGGCCTGTTTCCACACTGTATCACTCTATGACTCTATAAACTAAACTAAGTTTCAACCATGACCCGACTTTATTCAACAGGTTGTCCCATATCTGGTCCTTTATGTGATAAAATGATTGGTTTGATTGGATCAACAATTGGCTCCCCTCCCCCCCACCAACCCCATCCCTACTCCTGAACCCACCCAAGGACCTATGTTTACCGCAGGTCTCCATTTATTGTTGCAATGCTCCCACTCTGCAAATCTACAAAAATATATAAATTCACTGCAAATTTGTTTTGCTGCTGGCTGCCTTTTTATTAACACTTCATTTTTGGAAATACTGCTTTTCTAAAAATATTGCTATGATTTTTGAATTGTGAATGCTAGAACTATGGCTGTTTAATCTCCACCAAATTAGATTAGAAAAACTAGATTAGAAACAAAATGAGGGTGCATGCAGCAGTCCATATAATTGCCACTTAATATACCTGTTCCGTGAATTTTCCCACAACAAATCTAGTGCTTCCTCCCTTGTGGACTTTACTGAACTGATAAGTGGCAAGAAATGTTGACCTGGAGTGACCATTGCAGTGGGAATGGTCAGGAAGAAGTGCACTTGATTGATTAACAGTTTATGCTTTATTGTCACATGTGGCATGTCACGGTGATATTCTTTGTTTTGCACACCATGCACAAAGTATGCAAAGAGTCGCCATGTATTGGACTCCGACAAAGTTACAAGTGTTCAATGTGGTCCCCAATGGTCTCCCTTTGTTCTCTCGGCACCCCCACCCCCACCCCCTTCCACCCATGCTGGGTCCCTCTTTGTTCACAGCGACCCCTCCCCAATGCCAGGTCCCTCTTTGTTCTGGCCGTATCCTCGACCCACCTCCAGCGCCCACTTCAGAACAGAATGCAAAAGATTTGTAACCTCTGACAGACTCTGAAGTGGACTGTAATTATACTCCAGTTAGGAAGTGGTGTCCTGTTCCATACATCCTTGGGAATGTTGGCAAGCCCATTGTCTTCGGCAAAATGAAAACAAATTCCACTTGAATTAGTCTGGTATTAGTCAGCAAGATGGTGCAACAGTGAGTGCTGCTGTCTAAACGTTCCGGGGACTGTGGTTTGATCCTGACCTCAGGAGCTATCTGTGCAGTTTGCACATTTGCTCTGTAACCGCATTGGTTTCCTCTGGGTGTTCTGGTTTCCTCCCACAACCCATAGACATGCTGGTAGGTTAATCAGCTGACGTAAGCATCGGTGAGAGGCAGCAAGAATCGAAGGGCAGGTTTGAGAGAGAAAGTTGCACGGATGGAGGGTTATAAGTGGAGGTAGAATGGATGGATCATTGTAAATGGAAGATAGACAGATAAAGCTGGAGTAACTCAGCATTTTTGGAGAGAAGGAATGCATGACTTTTTGGGTCGAGACCCTTGTAAATATATGATGACGTAACACATTGGACAAAAATGTGCAATGCATGGCTAGGAGTTGGCATTTCATAGTTTAGGTGGCACACTCCTCAAAGGTTTTCTGTTTTTTTGTTTTAACATTTATTTTTTATTTACACCCCTATTTTCCCCCTTCTTTCTTTGAGGTTTTGTTCATTTCTGTGCTACAGTTCTTCCAAACCGTTTGTCAGAGAAGTATTTTCAGGCGTAAGATATTGATTGGATAAGGATTTGTGGGGAGGGGGGATGGGGGTGGTTGGTGGAATGGTGGAGTGAGCTCTTCTTCACATTCACCATTTATTCCTCTTCCTTTTAGTCATAGAGTCACACAGCGAGGAAACAGGCCCTTCGACCCAACTTGCCCAAACCAACCAACACACCCCACCTACACTGGTCCCATCTACCTGCATTTGACCCATATGCCGCTAAACCTGTCCTATCCATGTACCCATCCAAATGTTTTTTTAAACGTGTGATTGTACCTGCCTTTTCTCCCTCTTCTGACAGCTTGTACCACCCATTCTGTAAAGAAGTTGCCCCTCAGGTTCCTATTAAATCTTTCCCCCCACCCTCACCTTAAACTCAGGGTAAAAGACTATGCGCATTTACCCTATCTATTCCTCTCATGATCTTATCTTTTCCTCTCTTCATCTTATCTATTCCTCTCATAACCTTATCTTTTCTTCCCCAAATAGTGTTAAACTTAAGTCCTGCCCATAGATTTTATATCCACGTGGCAGGTTTAACATTTTAACTGAAAGTAGCTCCAACAATAGTGCAGGATGGTGAATCTGTGGAATTCATTGCCACAGACGGCCGTGGAGACAAAGTCAATGGATATTTTGACGGCAGAGTTTAATAATAATAATAATACATTTTATTTATGGGCGCCTTTCAAGAGTCTCAAGGACACCTTACAAAAATTGAGCATGTAGAGGAAAAACATGTAAGGGGAATGAAATAAATAGTAGAGACATGACTAGTACACAAAGTAAAGACAGAATTCAATACAAAACACAGTATGAGGCAATTAATGCACAGATGAAAAGGGACGGGGACGTGGGGCTAAGGATAGGCAGAGGTGAAGAGATGGGTCTTGAGGCGGGACTGGAAGATGGTGAGGGACACGGAATTGCGGATCAGTTGGGGGAGGGAGTTCCAGAGCCTGGGAGCTGCCCTGGAGAAGGCTCTGTCCCCAAAACTGCGGAGGTTGGACTTGTGGATGGAGAGGAGACCGGCTGATGTGGATCTGAGGGACCGTGAGGGTTGGTAGGGGGAGAGGAGGTCAGTTTGATAGATTCTGGATTAGTACGGGTGTCAGGGGTTATGGGGAGAAGGCAGGAAAATGGGGTTGAGAGGGAAAGATAGATCAGCCATGATTGAATGGCATAGATTTGATGGGCCGAATAGCCTAACTCTGCTCCTATCACTTATGAACTTATGAGCACCCCGTCAATATGAAGCTTCTGAAGTCTGCTGAATGGATTAGTGCCAAAGACTTTCCTGCTCGTGTGAAGGTGCTACTATGGAGCAAACGTTGAAGTGGAGCAGTGAGGCCAGTTGTGCTCACCCCAGGCTCACCCCAGCTGAGACAGGTCAAGTGTGAGCCTGGATAAGTGTTGTCTGTCTGATTCTTCCACTCACTTGGCGACATCTCGTTGAATAATCTGGAACCATGAAGATGATTGTAAGATACAAATTGAACGTGAACAGTAGCAGTGAAGCAATGCTACTATACCTCCCTCCCGCTGCTCTACGCTATGAAAGCCTATGAGACTGACCACAGAACAAAGAGTAAAATGAGCCTGTCCCACTTGCGCACTTTTTCGGCGACTGCCGGCACCCGTCATAGGCTGTTGCAGGTCGCCAAAAATTTTCAACATTGAAAATTCAGCGGCAACCAGAGAGACGCTAAGACTCATTGGGCGACTGAGGAGACTATTCACGACCATACAGGCGACACGCTGGGGACATGTCGCGGGGTGAAGCCTGAATGGTCGTGAGTAGTCGCACAAAGAGTCCTAACTTGTTCTGGTTCGACGCTGGATGTTCAACATTATTGAAAGTTTTTGGCGACCTGCAATGACCTATGACGGGTGCAGGCAGTCGCAGAAAAAGTCGCGTAAGTGGGACAGGCCCATAACAGGTACCAATGCATCATCAGACACTTATGGATCCCAAAGACAAATTTTACTCTTCAATTGGTAATTAGTTTAGTGTTTAGAGATAGTGTTCAAGATCAAACCCAGGTCTGTGTCCCTGTGAGGCAGCAACTCTAGTGCTGCGCTACTGTGCCACCCTAAATATGGGACTAGCTTAGACGGGTCATCTTAATGATCAGCATGAATGAATTGGGCTGAAGGGCCTGTTTCCATTCTGTATAAGTCTGTGGCTACAGTATATCATTGTTGAAGTAATGCTCAAAATAATTTCTTAAAAAACTGAATATTTTTATAATGGCAGATGAGGTGCGATTTAATACAGTCAAACGTACATTGATCACGTTTGTGCCCCAATTAATCAGTGAATTAAACCATAGGTGATCTGGTTTCCTCCCATACCCCAAACGATGTGCTGGGAGATTAAAATACTACTGCAAGTTGCCCCTTAGTGTAAGTTTATTGCAAGAGAATCAAAAAGGAGTTGATGGGCACAAGTGAAAGAAAGTAATTTATAGAGGTACAGAAAAACGTTGAGAAATGGAATGGAATGGAACTTTACTTTACTTTACATCAGACTTTAGAGATACAGCGCGGAAACAGAGCCTTGGGCCCACCGAGTCCGCGCTGATCAGCAATCTATCTAACACACGATGAACAATTTTTACAACTTACCTAAGCCAATTAACCTACAAACCTGCACGTCCTTGGAGTGTGGGAGGAAATCGGAGCACCCGGAGATAACCCACACAGTCCCAAGGAGAACATACAAACTCCATACAGACAGCACCGTAGTCAGTATTTGGTGGTTTGAGGCTGCAACTCTGCTGTTGCACCACTGTGCCACCCTGCATGCCAGCATGGATCGGATGGGCTGAATGGCCTTCTTTAGTGCTGTAAGATAATCAAACGTGTACTCTGCTTGACTATTGTTGAAACAAATTGATCTGCCCTTGACCCTGTAACGTAAACCTTTGTGGAGAGATGGCTTTGTGTGTCATGACACAGGGTGCAACAAAATCATTTCATTATTTAAGCTTTACTGTGTTTACTGATATTTCAGCATCAAAATACAGAGATATAATGGTGCCTTCCTAGGTCTAAAGCTTTACAATAACAGTAAATATTGGGAATTGTTGTCAGGCTCTATTGCGTTTGTGCGTGAATAGTAGGGAGGATTCTTAGTGAGGACCTGGTTATAGGTTTAGTACTCGGCTCCAGTCCAGTGAGAGAACCAGGTGAGGTTACACAATCTCTACTGCAGCTCATAGAGCCATAGAGTGACCCAGTACGGAAACAGACCCCTTGGCCCAACTTGCCCACACCGGCCAACATATCCCAGCAACAACAGTCCCACCTGCCCGCGTTTGGTCCATATCCCTCCAAACCTGTCCTATCCATGTACCAGTCTAACTGTTTCTTAAATGTTGGGATAGTCCTTCTTGTCCTGGCAACTTCCTTCTAAATCTTCTCTGTATCCTTTCCAGCTTGACAACATCTTTTCTATAACATGGTGCCCAGAACTGAACACAATACTCTAAATGTGCCCTCACCAACGTCTTATACAACTTCTATACTCAATACTCTGGCTGATGAAGGCCAATGTGCCACACGCCTTTTTGACCACCCTATCTACCTGAGGCTCCACCTTCAAGAAACCATGCACCTGCACTCCTAGATCCCCACCTGCTCTACAACACTCTCCGGAGCCCTACCATTCCCTGTGTAGGTCCTGTCCATGTTAGACTTTCCAAAATGGAACACCTCACATTTCTCTGTAGTAAATTCCCCAGCCCACTTGGCCAATTGATCAAGATCCTGCTGCAATTTTTCATAACCATCTTCACTATCTGCAAAACCACCCACTTTTGTATCATTGCCAACTTGCTAATCTTGCCGTGTATGTTCTCATCCAAATCATTGATATAGATGACAAACAGTAACAGGCCTAGCACCAAACCGTGAAGGGCCTGTCCCACGAGCATGCGACTGCATGCGGCAAACGCGACCTAACGTGGTCGCTTGAGCCTTACGGCCTCGCGGGGCCGGTCCCACCTCGATCGCCGGAGCCGTATTGAGTTGTGCGGAGCTGGTCCCGACATCGCGCAGGGCTCCGAAAAACTGACAGTGTTCAAAAATTCAGCGCGGCAACGGCCTGCCGGCTCGCAGCCGCCTCGACGCCGTACGCACCACCTTGATGGGCATATGCAGCGTCTCGACGCCGTACGCACGTCTTGACGCCGTACGTCACTCGTGAACTTCCCGCGGACTTCGCTCAAACTTCACGTCACTCACTTGACCTCCGCGCGGCCCCCGCTTCCGGTTTGGTCCCACTCGCCGCATGCAGTCGCATGCTGGTGGGACCGGCCCTGTACGGGGATCACTCGACCTCCGCTTCCGGTTTGGTCGCGCTTGCTGCATGCAGTCGCATGCTCGTGTGACAGGCCCTTTAGGCACACCACTAGTCACAGGCCTCCAGTCCGACTGAGCGGCTGGGCTGCTGAAAGGAATGGAAGCCTGAGGCTAGTTTATCCATGCCTCTGTCCACAGCCTAAGGACCGATCAGGGGCGACACGGTGACGCAGCGGTACAGTTGCTTCCTCACAATGCCAGAGACCCGGTTTCGATCCTGACTACGGGTGCCGTCTATACTGAGTTTGTACATTCTCCCTGTGACCACGTGGGGTTTCTCCAGGTTCTCCCGTTTCCTCCCACACTCCAAAAAGATGCAGGTTCGTAGGTTAATTGGCCACTGTAAATTGTCCTTAGTGTGTAGGATAGTGCAAGTGTACGGGGTGATTGATGATCCGCACAGACTCGGTGGGCAAATAAGACTGTTTCTGCGCTGTATCTAAAAATCTAAAATTCTAGATCTAAATCAGAACCTTACATGGCTGGGAAAATTGCCTTTGCTGAAGAATTATTGACTACAGTGGGATAGACAGGAATGGTTAATTAGTTTTAAAGACCCACTCTTCAGGTGAGAAATTCTAAAGGCTTCTCTCACTTTGTGACATTGTTTCCTAATACCTTGTTTGTAATACCAGACTCTCGTGCCTAATCTGCTGCTATGACTACTCATTGACTTAACCAGTGCAGCCATCTGTAAGCCTTGAAGAATGAACTCGTAACAGAGTCAGCAAAGAAAAGTCTCCAACTCCTGTAGGAGAGCTGGATAACTCCTGTAGGAGAGCTGAACCAGATTTTTAAAGAATGATGTCTTTAAAAAAAGATTTAACCCATAAATATTACTAAGAACCTACCAAACCTTTCTTTGAAGGTAGATAAAAATGCTGGAGAAACTCAGCGGGTGAGGCAGCATCTCTGGAGAGAAGGAATGGGTGACGTTACGGTCGAGACCCTTCTTCAGACCTGGAGAGAAGGAATGGGTGACTTTTGTTACTTTGTCAATTGACTTTTGTTGGTCGACACAAAATGCTGGAGTAACTCAGTGGGACAGGCAGCATCTCTGGATAGAAGGAATGGGTGACGTTTCGGGTCGAGACCCTTCTTGAAACTCTTTGTGATTACAAGATACAGAGATTGAATGACATCCGCTAAATACCCCGGTGGTGCCAAAGTGATGTTATTTTAATTTAGGTACACAAGGAACTGCAGATGCTGAAATCCTGAGCAAAACACAAAATGCTGGGGTAACTCAGCAGGTCAGGCAGAACCTGTGGAGGGAATGGACAGATGACGTTTCGGATCAGGACCCTTCTTCTAACTCCTAATCTAATTTAATCATTGTTTTCTTGCTAGGCGTGAATATCTCTGCCAACCAGGATGAAGAAACACATCAGGAAACGTATCAGATGGAAATTGATAAAGAGACTAAGAAGTGTATCTTACGTACACACACGGGCAACTTCTGGACATTGGTGGCTCATGGAGGGATCCAATCCACAGCTACCGAAGTGTGAGTTATCTCCTTCACTGAGAGAGTTTAGGAATTATGTAAACTGGTCATTGTGTTAATACCATCAGCTGGCACAATGGTGGCATAGTGGCTCAGTATTAGAGTTGCTTCCTTGCAGCGCATGTGACCTGGGTTCGATCCTGACTACACGCGCTGTGGATGTTGAGTTTGTACATTCTTGTGATCGTGTTTTTATCCGGATGCTCTCGTTTCCTCCCACATCCCCAATCCTTGCAGGTTTGTAGGTTAATTGGTCTCGGTAAATTGTCCCCAGTGCGTAGGGTAATGCCAGTGTATGGGGATCGATGGTCGGCGTTGACTCGTTTAGCAAAAGGGCCTGTTTCCTCTCTGTATGTGTAAACTAACCTAAATTGCCAGCTAAAGATAGACACAAAATGCTGGTGTAACTCAGCGGGTGAGGCGGCATCTCTGGAGAAACGGAATAGGTGATATTTTGGGTCGGAACCCTTCGTCAGACAAGTTCCTCAGACCCCTTCAGTCTGAAGAAGAGTTCTGACCTGAAACGTCATCTATTCCTTCTCTCCAGAGTTGCTGTCTGACCCGCTGAGTTACTCCAGCATTTTGTTCCTAGCCTTTAGCGGACAATTTAGTTAGTTCTGGGTTTGCACCTGACTACGGGTGCTGTCTGTACGGAGTTTGTATGTTCTCCCTATGACCGTGTGGGTTTTTGTATCGGGTGTTCCGGTTTGAAGTTAATTAGCTTCGGTAAAAATAAAACTGTAAATTATTCCTATTGTGTAGGATAGTGCTGGTGTACAGGGTGATCACTTTTTTGGCACGGATTCGGTGGGCCGAAAGGCCTGTTTCCACACTGTATCTCTTTCACTGGATCTTTAGAGATACAGCGTGGGACACAGGCCCTCCGGCCCACTGAGTCCATGCCAACTAGTGAACACCCTGTACACTAGCACTATCCTACACACTAGGAATAATTGTCAATTTAAAAAAAAATATATAGTCTAAAAGCCTGAACACGTGGATCTGGTGAAAGATGGAGGTCAGACATGTGCACAGCTTTTAAATGGATTTTTAATGCTTTCAATTCCAGAGATGCCGACTGTATGTTTGAAATAGTATGGCGTGGGAGAAGAATCGCACTCAAGGCCAACAATGGCAAATACGTATGTACAAAGAAAAACGGACAGCTGGCATCTGTGAGCGATTCAGCTGGTGAGTTATGCAAGGAGAATCTCCTTAAGAAAAAGATAAATGTAGGAATGAGAATTATTATGTCATTTTCACTCATTGTGAACATCAATTCCTAAATCAATCTATTCTAACAATGGCTGTAGCCTTGATCAGGTTAATTGCCTCAATCAAATCATAGATTAGAATTCATGAATATGCAATTACATTTGGTAATAATATTATGCTGTACAATTTGACAGAAAAATGTTATGTACAGTACTAAATATTTGGAAGGTCGTAGTTAAAATTGTAGGTTGAAAATGTGCTTGTGGCATTCCGAAGAAAACCATCGAAGCTGATCTTCTAGTGCAGTGGGACAGGAATGCCACAGTGTCAAAGGTGCTAACTTTTGGATGGCTCATTAAACTAAACTCCATGTCCTCTCTCAAATGGATGTCAAATATTCCATGGCACTACTTACAAGAAAAGCAGGCTTCTGAATGGTCCTTCCATAAGCTAGAGTACTGTCCGATTCACCTCCAGGCCATTGCGGACATTGAACATGGACTCTGTAATTTAGACTTTTAGACTTTAGACTTCGGAGATACAGTGAGGAAACAGGCCCTTTGGCCCACCAAGTCTGTGCCCACCAGCCTTTACCCCATACACTAGCACTATCCTGCACACTTGGGCCAATTCACAATTTACAGAAGCCAATTAACCTACAAACTGTACGTCCTTGGAGTATGGAAGGATACCGGAACACCCGGAGAAAACTTGCAAGGTCACAGGGAGAACGTACAAACTCCTTGCAGGTAGCACCCGTAGTCAGGATTGAACCCGGGTCTCTGGTCACTGTAAGGCAGCAACTATACCACTGTGCCACAGTGCCACCCCTGTGCCGAACGAGTTTGGCTTGATTGTATCTATGTATAGTATTATCTGATTTGACTGGATTGCATGCAAAATGAAACCTTTCACTGAACATGTGACAATAATAAACCTAAAGTTTGATCTAAAAAGCAGGGGAATAGTGGCTGGTATCCCGGGCAACAGGTATCTCTCCATCAACATCATTAAAACCGTTCATCCAGTTATTGCTGTCTGTTGGGGCTTGCCGTTGTTAGCTGCCCGCCTTCCTAAATTACAACGGTGACAACATTTCAAAAGGATTAATTGGTTCAAAAATGCTTTGGGAAGTTCTCAAAGGGACATGAAAGGCATTACATACATATAAAAGTTTCTTTAAATTACTGCTTCATAATATATCATTAATAGAGTCACTAAAGAACACAATTTCAATGAAAAAAAACCTTCAAGCTCACTAACTCTCTACCCACAATCTGTAAATTGCCCGCAGTGCATGAATCAAGGAGAAACTATTTCTCATGGCAACAAAATGCATTGAGCACATCCAACCTACATATATTTCATGAGCTATTCCTTTCGAGATCACAATCAATATGCGGTCTCATGCCTGGCTAAATGGTCACTGTTACTAATTAAGCCTCTAAGTCTTTAGCTTAATTTTTTGTCTTTCTAAGCAAGAAGCTCATTAAACTAAATGTTTTAGCAAGTGACTTATGCTAAACCGCCTCGCATTTATCTTCAGGCAAATTGTTAATTAAGGAGCAAATGAAGCGAACAAGAAACACATTTTGTGAGCCATGTATTGACAGACAAGTGATTTTATATCGAATGATTACAGTAGAAAATCCATCAGATGTTTTACAGCTGGGAACTCGAGCAACACAGCAAGGTGTGACATTGGCTCTCCAAGCTCCTTTCCAAGTCTCATTCCTGAACAATTTTGAGCTTTAAGTTGTTCAGCGTTATATTTGTGACAAACATATTTCTCCGAGAACTCATGTCGTCTTTGATAAAATGAGGAGGAATTTGAAATAGTCAGCGGGTCAGGCAGCATCACTGGAGAACATGGATAGGTTCGGGTCAGGACCTGTCGTTAGATTGATCGGTGATGGGGGGGGGGGGGGGGGGGGGGGGGGGGGCGGGTGGGGATGCGGAATCTTTTCAAACACTTTGTGTCTATTTTTGATCTCGACCCGAAACGTCACCCATTCGTTCTCTCTGGAGATACTCCAACTTTTTATGTCTATCTTCGGTTTAAACCAGCATCTGCAGTTCCTTCTTATACATCTGCAGTTTCTTGTTTTGGCGAGGAATTTCAAATGATAATTAATTATACAATCTGGAATCCTCTAATATTCTGCTCAGATGCTAAATTGATGATGAAAAGTTCCAATCGGTAAAGCAGTGATAAGACCATTTCCACCATTTTTAGGGCAGCACAGTGGCACAGCTGGTAGAGCTGCTGACTCACAGCGCCAGAGACCCGGGTTCGATCCTGACCGTAGGTGCTGTCTGTGTGGAGTTTCACGTTCTCCCAGTGACCATGTGGGTTTCCTCCGGGTGATCTGGTTTCCTCCCACATTCCAAAGACATGCGATTTTGTAGGTTAATTGGCCTCTGTAAAAAATACCCCTAATGTGCATGGAATATATGAGAAACTGGGATAACGTAGAACTTGTGCAGTCGGCGTGGACTCGTTGGTTTATAGACAATAGACAATAGGTGCAGGAGTAGGCCATTTGGTCCTTCGAGCCAGCACCGCCATTCAATGTGATCATGGCTGATCATCCCCAATCAGTACCCCGTTCCTGCCTTCTCCCCATATCCCTTGACTCCGCCATCTTTAAGAGCCCTATCTAGGTCTCTCTTGAAAGGTTCAGAGAACCGGCCTCCACCACCCTCTGAGGCAGAGAATTCCACAGACTCACAACTCTCTGTGAGAAAAAGTGTTTCCTCGACTCCGTTCTAAATGACTTACCCCTTATTCTTAAACTGTGGCCCCTGGTTCTGGACTCCTCTAACATCAGGTACATGTGTCCAAACCCTTAATAATCTTATATGACTCAATAAGATTCCCTCTCATCCTTCTAAACTCCAGAGTATACAAGCCCAGCCGCTCCATTCTCTCGGCATATGGCAGTCCCGCCATCCCGGGAATTAACTTTGTGAAGCTACACTGCACTCCCTTTTTGAAGTTTGAAGGACTTGTTTCCATGCTGTATCTTTCAATCGTAGTTTTATTTAGTTTCTTATTGGCATGTGTACCAAGGTACTGTGAAAAGCTTTTTGCATGCTAGCCGGTCAGCGAAAAGACTATACATGAATATAAGCAAGCGTGGTGTACCATGGTGTACAGATATGGGATAAAAGGTATAACATTTAGCACATGGGCAGTCAGGACCGCTCTGTAGTTGGTGATAGGATGGTTCAGTCGCATGATAACAGCTTAGAAGAAACTGTTCCTGAATCCGGAGGTATGCGTTTTCAAACCTCCGTACCTCTTGCCCGATGGGAGAGGGGAGAAGAGGGAGTAACAGGGGTGAGACTGGTCCTTGGTTATGCTGCTGGCCTTGCCGAGGCAACGTGAAGCGTAGATGGAGCCAATGGAATGGTTGGTTAGTATGATGCTCTAGGCTACGTCAATTCCCCTCAGAATCAATTTCCCTCAGAATGATTGGCAGCACTTCACTGCTGCATAGGGGTCAAGGAAAGAGCATTCACCTTGCGGCCCTGTTTTCACCAATCCTTCCACCACCACGCACAAGAGGCACAAGACAGACACCTTGTATCCGGATGCCGAGATGTGTGTTCAGCTCTGGCTGAACAACTTCGAATCTTGTGTGTGGACTCCATAGGAAGAAGACTGCTGCGTGGCAAGACTGCGGACCACTGATTTTGTCTTGTCTTTGGCATCAGGTGAAGATGAAGAGTTTACACTGAGACTGATTAACAGACCTATCCTGGTTCTACGAGGAGATCATGGATTTGTCTCCCACCACAAAAGCTCCAGAACACTCGATGCCAACCGGTCGGCTTATGATGTCTTTCAGCTCGATTTTGAAAATGGAGCCTATCAGATTAAAGGTGAGCACCTGGATTCTAGGAGCATGTGTTGGATACACTTTTACTTGAGCTTAACATTCCACTCCTATCCCTTCCTCTGGATTTACATTTCACTCCTCCCTTTCTTTCCTAATTTGTCTCCTTTTTACGTCTGCCCTCCGTCACGTACTCCACCCTCTTCCAATCAAACCCCCCTCACCTGTATCCACCTATCGCTCATCAGACATGTATGTGCACATGATCCATATTACTCCATTTGCTGTTTATCCATATGCCCTTCTAAAAGCCTCTTAAATGCCATTATCATATCTGCCTGATTTGTTTAGTGTAGTTCAGCGAAACCTTTGGCCCGCTGTAGAAACAAAGAACTGCAGACCTGCATAAACTGGTCGACACAAGGTGCTGGAGTAACTCACCAGATCAGGCATCATCTCTGGAGAAAAAGGGCGGTTGAAGTTTTGGGTCCCGAAACGTTACTCCAGCACTTTGTGTCTACCTTTGGCCCACTGAGTCCACATCGACTTTTGATCATTCGTACACACTAGATCTGTTATTCTACCATCCTATCCACTCCCTATACACAGGGGGTAATGTATAGAGGCCACTTTAGATAACTCAGGACTTATGGGGATCACCCCATACACTAGCACTGTCCTACACACTAGGGACAATTTATTGACATTTTTTACCTACTGTAAGCCAATTAACCTACAAACCTGTAGGGCTTTGGAATGTGGGAGGAAACCAGAGCACCTGGAGGAAACCTGCGCAGTCACAGGGAGAACGTACAAACTCCGTACATACAGCCTCCATAGTCAGGATGGAACCCCGGACTCTGGCGCTGTACGGCAGCAACCCTACCGCTGCGCCACTGTGCCGCCCCAATGTATCAAATAAATTCCTGGGGAAAAAAACATTCATATTGAGCAACAAACATGTAAAATGATGTGAAGTGCGAAGGGTTGGCTTTGTGTAGTTGGCTTGGTATTCGATTCTTGGACACGGCTTTATCCCATCACAGCTTTAAACTTCTGTTCCTTCTCCACAGGCTCAGATGGCAAGTTCTGGTGCGTATCCAGTACCGGCACAATCTGCACTGACAGCACCATTCCTGAAGACTTTTACTTGGAGTTTCGAGATCACGGTCGACTGGCCATCAAAGGAAAGAACGAAAAATATCTGCGAGGAAACCAAGCAGGCACACTTAGAGCAGACGCGGATGAAGTAGACAGTTCCACATTGTGGGAATATTAAAGAATGGACAGTCCCAGTAGACCGTGTGAATTAGAGATGCGTTCTATGTATGATGTGATGGATATGTAGGGAAAAATCATAAGACAATCTGCAAAGATTAATATTAAATGTTAAATTAGGCCCTTTGTTAAGAATCCACCATTTCATAAAATCAACAGATCATAAGTGATAGGAGCAGAATTAGGCCATTTGGCCCATCATGTTTACTCCGCCATTCAATCATGGCTGATCTATCTCTCCCTCCTAACCCCATTCTCCTGCCTTCTCTCCATAACCTCTGACACACGTACTAATCAATTTCAATTTTGGGCAGCTTACAACCCAGTGGTAGGAAGATTGATTTCTCCAACTTCAAGTAACCCTGGTATCCCCTCTCTCTCCGTCCCTCCCACACCCAATTTGTTGTACTAGATTTAAAGTCGGCTTGTTGTCTCATTATCTGTCACTCAATTTCACCTCGCCCATAGCTAACAATGTTTCCTTTATCATCATTACTTTTTTGCATATCTTTAATTCATTTGTTCTATATCTCTCTATATCAACGTCTATATCTCTCGTTTCCCATTCCCCTGATTGTCAGTCTGAAGAAGGGTCTCGACCCGAAACGTCACCCATTCCTTTTCTCCAGAGATGCTATATGATCCTCTGAGTTATTCCAACTTTTTGTGTCTATCTTCTGTTTAAACCAGCATCTGCAGTTCCTTCCTACGCATTTGCATTTGTCATCTGATCTGTGGAGCCCATTTAACACTCACAACATATACTTTGGAGATAATGATTGCATGATATGCTTGGCATTTCAGTCTCATTCAAGGACAGCAGTAAGCTATGTATTGTCTTTTAGGCTTCAGTTTCTCACATTTATTGCAGGAAAATATTTTATGAAACTCATTCTAGTTAGGTGCTAACTGATTGCTTTGTATATATGGTGAGGTTTTATTTCATCCTTGATTAGATAATATGTACTTCTGCTAGTATAGCACGGAGACTGGGAACAAGTGAAAAACAACTGTATATATTGTAGATCTCAGCCTCAGTTATGATGCTTATTATACAGCAAGCATGTTTTTTAACGATATAGCATTGAAACAGGCCGTTCAGCCCACCAAGTCCATGCTGTTCATCGTCACCCTTTCCCACTAGTTCTATGTTATCCCACCTTTGCATCCACTCCCAATACTCTGGGGACAATTGGCAGAGGCCAATGAACCTAAAAAACCCGCATGTCTTTTATAATGTGGGAGGAAACTGGGGCATTTGGAGGAAATCCACGCGGTCAGAGGGAGAACATGCAAACTCAACACAGACAGCACCTGAGATCAGGGTCGAACCCGGATATCTGGCGCTGTGAGGCAGCAGCTCTACCAGCTGCATCAGTGTGTTGTATGGTAAGTGAACACATCAGCCAGGTACAGCAGAAACCCCATGTACATAAAACCTGCCATTATTATTAGTCTCCAAACAGTGATATGTTAAAAGTTTTGCATGTGGCTCAAATTTCTTATGATTCATTTCCTACCACATTGCCTCTGTCATATTTAGTTGATGATCCCTCCACTGTTACAAAATATGTCTTCTGATTGCAGTGACTAATGCCATAGGAGACCTGCCAGTAATCTGGCGACTCAAAGCATGACCTCTGAGTGCATTAAGCGGGTATGTCTCTGAACAGCTTCACATACAAATAATTTTCCTTGTACATTTGTATTTTAATTGGGTATGTAGATTGTTCACACACTGAACCTACTAGGATTCACTCGGTGACACAGTTAACTTTGTAATGGTCATATATATTGTCTGAGTAACAGTTATTTAGGGTGTTTCAAATATATATATTATTTAGTGCATACAGCTGTTGTCATAAAGTCTGTTCCTGTTTTGTTAGTAAATTAATACAGTCTAATCCTGAGAAATTACTTTAAGATTTGTGTTAATTTGGAACATAAACATTTTACATTTATAACTCTATTTATAATAAACTAGCAACGGGTGGCTGTCTTAACAACAGGACCAAGGGATATTGTGGATCATTTTAGTGGTTTGAATTTTCAGCACGGACATTATGGGCCTGTTTCTGTGCTGTACTGTTCTAAATCTGCAAGCCATTATTACTGGTGAATGGAAGTTAATTCTTAATATTCTTAGTGAGGTTCAGCGGCTATCAAGGATGACTATGTTGTCCTCTGATTGGTGTTAAAACACATGCCATGACTTCACACATTCACAACCATTGCAGGATGTCTACACCACTCTCTCTACAATGACAAGCTTGGGTGAAAAGTTCAGAGCATTGATACTAGTGTTCAGGTAAGTGCCAAGGTTCAATTTATACGTATACTAGTTAGCTGGTGCCTCTTCCTTGAAGGTGGTTGAGTAAGTAATGTTGGTGGGGAGTTGGGGGAATGGTGCATGTCTAGCACCAGTTGTTTCTGAGACATATATTATTCAGTGCTATTAGGCTTGGATTGTTTTCTGGACTCTGATTGTTTTCTATGGAATGTCAGAGGTTGAGGGGAGACATGATAGAAATATATTAAATTAAGATAGGGATAGATAGGGTAAACAATCAGAACTGTTTTTCCCAGGGTGGACATGACCAACACTAGAAGGCGTGAGAAGGCAAGAAGATGAGAGGGGGAACGATTAACGGAGGTGTATGGGGCAAGTATTTTACACAGATAGTTGTGGGGGCCTTGAATGTATTGCCAGGGGTGGCGATGAAGGCGGATGCGATAGTGGTGTTTAAGAGGCACACTGCAACTGCAGGGAATAGAGCGATATTGATCATGTACAGGCAGATGAGATCAGTTTAACTAGACCATGTTTGGCACAGGAATTGTGGGCCGAAGGATCCTTCCCTGTGCTGTACTGTTCTATATTCTATGTTTTATGTTAAACACTTTGCCACCAGGTGAATATGGCGAGAAGCTTTATATATAGTCCGATTATTCCAAATATCCTGCTTCTCTGAGACGTACTAATTAAAATGTACTATATTTCCCAAAGGCTTCCCAACTGTGCCGGTAGAGTTGCTGCCTTACAGCACCAGAGACCCGGGTTCTACCCTGACTATGGCTGCTGTCAGTACGGAGTTTGTACGTTCTCCCCGCAACCACGTGGGTTTTCTCCAAAGATTTACAGGTTTGTAGGTTAACTGACTTGGTATAAATGTGAATTGTTCACATTTGTGTCGGATAGTGTTAATGTGCTGGGATCACAGGTCGGTGCGGACTCGGTGGGCCGAAGGGCCTGTTTCCACGCTGTATCTATAAACTAAACTAAACTAAACTAACCATTTTTGTAGAAATCTCAGTACATCTTGGAAGGTGAATTTTAGATCTCTTCAGATATAACTGAAGATAACTGAAAATAGAGAGAGTACAGAGGAGATTTACTAGAATGTTGCCTGGGTTTCAACAACTAAGTTACAGAGATAGGTTGAATAAGTTAGGTCTTTATTCTCTGGAGCGCAGAAGGTTAAGGGGGGACTTGATAGAGGTCTTTAAAATGATGAGAGGGATAGACAGAGTTGATGTGATCAAGCTTTTCCCTTTGAGAATAGGGAAGATTCAAACAAGAGGACATGACTTCAGAATTAAGGGACAGAAGTTTAGGGGTAACATGAGGGGGAACTTCTTTACTCAGAGAGTGGTAGCGGTGTGGAATGAGCTTCCAGTGGAAGTGGTGGCGGCAGGTTCGTTGGTATCATTTAAAAATAAATTGGATAGGCATATGGATGAGAAAGGAATGGAGGGTTATGGTATGAGTGCAGGCAGGTGGGACTAAGGGAAAAAAGTTGTTCGGCACGGACTTGTAGGGCCGAGATGGCCTGTTTCCGTGCTGTAATTGTTATATGGTTATATGGTTGTTATATAACCCTAATAGGCGATTACCTTTTCTTTCATTCAGACACAGAGGAGTCGTACTGTCTTAAAAAAAACAAGTCGGGTCATCGATTTGATATTGGTGCACTGCTCACCTTGTCGTCTTTGCAGCAAATGAGCTTGTCACAAGAAATACCATTGAGGTCCTGCTGTGTGTATTTTGGTGGCGAGAGGGCGATGAGGGAAGAGGTCAAAATTAATTGTAAATTATCCATGGGATAGTGTGGGATAGTGCTAGTGTACGGGGATCGCTGGTCAGCACGGACTCGGTGGGCCGAAGGGCCTGTTTCCGCAGTGTATCTCTAAACTAAACATGTACTGAGGTACAATGCAGGAAGGAACTGCAGATGCTAGTTTAAACTGAAGATCGACACAGAAAGCGGGAATAACTCAGCTGGTCAGACAGCATCTCTGGAGAAAAGGAAAAAGTGATGTTTCGGGCCGAGGCTGAAGAAGGGTCTCGACCCAAAACGTCACCTATTCCTTTTCCTGAGAGATGCTGTCTGACCCGCTGAGTTACTCCAGCTTTCTGTGTCTACCTACTGAGGTACAGTGCTTTGTTCTGCATGCTGTCCAATCGAATCGAATAATATTATACATAGTTTATTATACATAAATACAATCATGCCAAAATCAAGTACAATAGGTAGGGCAAAAGGAAAGATACCGAGTGTAGAATGTAAGTTTCTGCATTGCAACGCACCAGTTCCAGAGACAAATTCAGTAGAAATCAGTTCCTCCTATGTTTTGCTAAGGCTGAACAGTTTAATCCAAAAGCCTTCTTTTAGTCATTCAGCAGTTCTTGTCACTTGTTGATTGTTTTAGATTGAATGTGGCAATGCAAAACATTCTCCAGGGTGCCCTTTTTGTTGCATTTGGCTCATGGTCTGCATTCTTCTGTCAGATCGCCTGGACTCGTTGAACAGGAACAAATACTCAGCTGGCAAAGTCCAAATAAGGAAGACCACTTCTGTAAATTGTGCAATCACACAGTGAGTTAATTGGTTTGCACATTGGCCGGTAATTACTAATCCAATTCATACGTTGTACAGAGATTAGTTTGGACAAACGGTCTGATGAAGGGTCGCGAAGATTAGTGAATCTTTTAAACACTGTAACATTCCTGTATCAGATGTTGTGCTCTGCAATTTTACAGCACAGGATTATAGTTTTACTCCCAGATAGTTTCAGCAGCATTCCCTAGTTCAGAGTTTCCAATTTTTTGCCCTGCCCTTTGATAAATGTATTGTCAAATTCGTCATTCTTGAGAGCGTGGAGAGGCTTAAAAACGTTGCATTTCTTGTACCTGCTGAATCCAAGAATGCAAGTATAAATGACAAATTTTAGTGCTTTTTATTTGATCACTAAAAGCAGTCTTGATAGTACGATATTTCCCTTTAATTGTGAAAGATTCAATGAAAGATTATCAATTTAATAAGTGCCAGTTGAATGTTTTAGTTTTAGAGATACAGCATAGAAACTGGCCCTTCGGTCCACCAAGTCCACATTGACTAGCCCCCCATAAACTAGTTCTATTGTACACACTGGGGACAATTTTCAGAAGCCACAAAATTCCCAATGATGGAGAAATCCAGAACCAGGGGCCACCATCTTAGAATAAAGGAGAGGCCATTTATAACTGAGATGAGAAAACACGTTTTCACCCAGAGAGTTGGGAATTTGTGGAATTCTCTGCCACAGAAGGCAGTGGAGGCCAATTCACTGGATGAATTTAAGAGCTAGATAGAGCTCTAGGGGCTAACGGAATCAAGGGATATGTGGAGAAGGCAGGCACGGGTTACTGATTGTGGATGATCAGCCATGATCACAATTAATGGCGGTGCAGGCTAGCAGGGCCAAATGGCCTCCTCCTGCACCTATTTTGTATGTTTCTAAAGTACAAACATTACGGAGGGTTAAAAGCAGAGATCCAGGTGACATATTCATACTGCTGTTACAGAGACCCTGCTCAGACACAATGGTCTGAATGGCTTCCTTCCACATTGTAAACCTCTATATCGAATGCAGCTGTACAATTATTTGTTTAAACATGCTTGCTGTAATTAGATTGTACACTTGACAAAGAAAAATGGTCCTCTTTCGAAATGATAATATTTCCAGATCTGATAGCATGGGTGTCATTTCATTTAAAGTTTATCTCAATAATGTTCTTTGTGATTCAATTGATTAAAAGATACAGCATTGAAACTGGCCCTTCGGCCTACCATGTCCATGCCAACCATTGATCACCCAGTTCTCTGTGATCCCACTTTTGCATCCACTCCTGACACAATAGGGGCAATTCACAGAGGCCAATTAAGTTGCAAACCCACACATCTTTGGGATGTTCAGTGTTTCGAGATATAGCATGCAAACAGGCCCTTTGGCCCACTGAGTCCACGCCGATCTGCCTACACATTTATTTTGCTGAGTCCAATTATCCTACAAACCCGCACGTCTTTGGGATGTTGGAAGAAACTGAAGCACTCGGAGGAGGCTCACGCAGTCACGGGGAGAAAGTGCAAACTCCACACAGACAGCACCCGAGGTCTGAAACCCACCCGGGTTCTGGCACTGTGAGGCAGCAACTCTACCAGTTGTGCCACTGTACATAAATTAGAGTAAATGATGAATAGTCGGCTTTCAACTGTTTCAACAACTAAATCCACACTCTGAATATGGCTCAGCATCAGATCGCATTTCACCTGGGTTCCACAAGCAAAAGCTGGAACCAAGTAGAAAGGACCTTGGTATAGAACGACTCAAAGGTTCAATGGTGCTCTATTTGTCACAAATGCAACTGCACAGTGAATTTTTTTGTGCATATATTACAAATGCAGGCACCACCTTGTTTGGACACAATTCCAAAGTCCAGTCAGCCCGCGCACTCGATGTACTGGAGCAGTTGCCGTGGACCGACGTTCCTTGTCTGACCGTCTTTGTATCCCAGGGTCACCTCCTGCAGCCGACCTTGAAGGCGCTGGAGGCATTACCCCGGTTCACCCCCTGACCGGCCCCGGCTCCTCCCGTCAGATGTCTGCAGCAACTCCCAGCTCCGCGATCCGTCGAGACTTCGGGCAGGCGCACCAAATGTGTTTATGTGTCACAGAATTGAATGTACACCTTGAAACCAGAGACATACTAGACTAGAACATACTAGATTTTAGGTCTGAGGGCAGGAGCAATTAAAGTTGTAATAAGATGCGTTAGATATTTTCAAAATGAATAGATTTTTATTAATATAATTTCTCAAAGTCTATTCCCACAAGGGTCAACAAATAGGCATCATACCTTTAAGATAATTGAACTGAAAAATGCTGCATATCTTGCATTTATATAGTTTCAAATCAATGAAGCATTTTTAAAATGTAGTCATTGGTGTAATGCAGGAAACAGCCAACTCTTGCATACGCACAACTTGTTGGAAGAATTATCACAATGACACATAACCAGCTTTATTAATATAGATCGAGGATGAATATTTCCAGTACACCCATGAGAACGTCTCTGTTCTTCAAACTCTCACCAACAAATTTTTGGTATTAAGGCCAATCAGCCCATTAAGTCCGTGTTGGCTCCTAGCAGAACAATCCCATCAAGACTACTGGAGCTTTAGGGAGAGAAATCTAAGGGGCAACTTTTTTACTCCAAGGATACAGTATATGGAATGTGTATATGGAATAAACTACCAGAGGAGATAGTTGAGGCATGTACAACAAGAACACTTAAAAGACAGTTGGACGGGCAGGTAGATAGGAAGGATTTAGAGAGATATGGACTAAATGCTGGCAAATGGGACTGGCTCAGATGGTGCACCGAGGTTGGTATGGACGAGTTTAGCTGAAGAGGCTGTTTCCGTGCTATATCACTATGACTCTAACAGTCAAGGGTGTTCATTTGTCATATGTATCGCGCCAGAGCGATGAAATTCTTCCTTAGTGCAGCTTTACGGGCTCATTAAATGCTTCGACACAACAAATATACAGTAAATTATCAGTTGTACTTGGATAACCAGACCATAATAGTGGAAGCTAAAGTACATCAGTCCCATTATTCCACATATTTCTCTACAACTACTCTTTTCCCTGTTGCATGCTATTCAACTCCCATGGATTCCTTTGTTACTTGCCTACAATAAGGGAAAAAATCAGAAACCAATTACAAAGTCAATGGGACCTCAAGTTAATATCCTAATGGTGCAACACTCACACAGTAATAGTCTAAAGATTCACGTGGATTTAATCAGTTTGAAGGGAGAGATCAGGAAAATGTTTTGTTTTGTACCCACACAGAAAAATATCTCAATGTGTGAATATCAGCACCGACACTAGGGACGCTGTTCTGGGCAAATGGTAAAGCAACAGAAAAATCAGATTGCAAATATTTCTCTCTGCAGGCTTGATGGACCGAATGGTCCCCTGCAATGTGGAAGATGCTAGCAGACAATGAACCCTGATTGCTGGTCCTTATTACCCTAAACCCCCTTCCCAAAGCAAGTGTTAAGCTAGGAACTCGTGTAATAGTACACAGGCTTAACACTTAGGTTAATTCAAAATCTGCAACTTCTTTTCATTTGTGTTACAATTTAGAATCATAACGTCAAAGAGTTTTACTGTGTGGAAACATGCCCTTCGGCCCAACTTGCCCACACCGGCCAACATGTCCTATCTACACTAGTCCCACCAGCCTGCAGCAGTTACTTTGGTGTTTTTGGAATGGTGGAAGAGACACATGAGAGTGCCATGTTAATTGATATGACTTGGCCCACTCAATGTCACCCAATCTGCTACATTCACTGTCGCATTGCTAAAAAGGAAGATTCACTTTGACAGGAGCTAAGACGAGGATCCATTCATCTGAATTGAGTGTGGTTCACTTTACACATCATTCCTTTTTTTGCTGAGAATTTGCTTCACATATCTCAGCACCATCGTTTTCAGTGCAACAAAATGATGCTACTTCCATACGAGCAAGAATTCTGAGTGCTGCCAAACAATGAAAGCAAGCATATAGACTCCATATTTTTTCGCACTTTGGTCTTACTAACACTGTTTCAAAAAATTCCAATAGAGACTGCAATGTTGCACAATGCAGTTTAGAAAAGTGTTGACAGACTCCCCTGAGTAGCACCGTGCTGTTTCACAGACAGTCGACACTATCGAAACATTGCAGTTTAACTTCTTGCAGCTGCTGGCAGTCAGCCATGCAGCTATGACTTCATCAGCCATCTCTTAAAGGCACACACGCATACACCAAACACCACCAGCACTCTTCACACACGCATACACCAAACACCACCAGCACTCTTCCAGCTACTGGAGATTGCTGTTGCTTTGCAGGTGGCTGCTCCAATGGTACCTGATGGCAGGGACCATGCGCCAAGCTTCGATGAGGGGGAAGCAGGTTAATCATGATGCTTGTTCGAAGGAAATATTTGTGTTCATAAGTGAAAGGGGCAAAATTACGACATTCGGCCCATCAAGTCTACTCTGCCATTCAATTATGGCTGATCTACCTCTCCCTCTCAACCCCATTCTCCTGCCTTCTCCCCATAACCCCAGTCACCCGTACTAATCAAGAATCTATCAATCGCCACCTTAAAAATATCCATTGACATGGCCTCTACAGCCTTCTGTGGCAATGAATTCCACAGATTCACCATTCTCTGGCTCCTCGTGTATTCGAGGGAACCACCCAAACCAACAAGACCACTTTTACAGGTGATGTTGGCAGGACATTACCAAAAAGGTCTCCATTAGGTCAACATTAAATGTATTACCGCCCGATGTCACCAAAAAACATAATCGCACAAGGTTTTCTCTAATGAGCTAAAACTTAAGATTTCTTCATCACATTTACAGCCCTCTCCTTTACCTCCATTTAGATTCTGCCCACATTGCTCCTTACAATAGATTGACACACAAATAATGTAGGTGTCCCAACAGCCAGTGGAAGGTAGAGAAACAGATAAGTACATAGATTATGGAAAGATTTTAAAGCAACTAGGTTGTCGTATTGGGTGACTTTAACTTCCCCAAAATGGACACAAAATGCTCGCGTAACTCAGTGAGACAGGCAGCATCTCTGGAGCGATGGAATGGGCTCCAACATTTTGTGTCTATCTTCAGTTTAAACCAGCATCTGCAGTTCCTTTCTAACTTAATTTCCCCAATATTGACTAGGACTACCTTGGTGCAAGGAGCAAAATTCGTTAGGTGTATTCAAGAGGATTTTGTGATCATCCAACTATAGGAAGAACCATGTTGGACTTTGTATCGGGAAATGAGCCTGGTCAGATGACTAACGTTTCAGTGGGAGAGTATTTTGGAAACAGTGATCACAACTTCTTAAGATTTGAGATAGTTATGAATAAGGATACGTCTGGATCTTGGAGGAAATTACTAAATTGAGGGTGGGTAGATTGTAACCTAATTAGGCAGGAATTAGGGAGAGTAAACTGGGAGTAAGTGTAATTGGGTAAGTCATCATCTAATATGTGGGAGCTGTTTAAAGATCAGCTGATCAGAGTTCATGACCAACATGTTCTAGTAAAGAGGAGAGATAAGGATGGCAAGGCAAGTGAACTTTGGATGAGAAGAGGGGTTGTAAATTAAGTCAGTAAGAAAAAAAGGGAAGTATCTGTAAGGTACACAAAATTGCTGGAGGAATTCAATGTTGATGCCAAGGGGACCTTGCATCAACATTGAATTCTCCCAATTTGGCTAGCCCGTGCTGTCCCCTCCCCCCCTCCCCTTCCTTCACCCTCTAGCTGTCTCCTCCCATCCGCCCGCCCTCGGGCTCCTCCTCCTCCTCCCTTTGTCCTTCTTTCTTTCCCCACCCCCTATCAGTCTGAAGAAGGGTTTCGGCCCGAAACGTCGCCTATTTCCTTCGCTCCATAGATGCTGCTGCACCCGCTGAGTTCCTCCAGCAATTTTGTGTACCTTCGATATTCCAGCATCTGCAGTTCCCTTTTGAACACAAGTATCTGTAAGGTTTTTGAAGATGAAATCAGACAGGCACTTTGAGGAATGTAAAGAAAGCAGGAAAGAATTCAATCTTGGAATTTGGAGGGACAATATGGGTTATGAAATATCTTTTGCAAGTAGGATTCAAGAGAATCTCAAGACATTGTACATACATGAACAACAAAAGAGATATGGGTAGAGAAATTGCTTCAGTAAAAATTGTAAATTGTCCCTAGTGAGTAAGATAGTGCCAGTGATCGCTGGTCAATCACTGGTCAACTGACTCAGTGGGCCGAAGGCCCTGTTTCAGCGATTTATCTCTGGTCAAAAGTAAAGAATGATTAGTATGTCATTTGATGCACTGGACATAATGAGAGGGACCTCATCTACTCGTTCGAAAACACATTTAATTACAGTGTAAAACAAAGACCAAATATATGAAAATTGAAGACATGTGCTTTTTACTAACAGTTACAGGTCTCCAGTGTTTTCTCTCTTTTATTCACTTCTTTATTAACCTGTTCCCTGCCAAGTTTTGTTTTCACTATTGCCCATGACCCGAGTATACTCGGGGGTGGCGGCTCTGAACAGGTTCATCGTTGCACCCAAATGCATTGATCAGCACCTGGACAAAAGAATTTCAGTGCGTCATAATTGACCTTTCACTTAATGTCCTCATCCACTGTACTCTGGCCTGGGAGAGGCATCAGAAGCTATCAGCACACGATGAAGTGAAAACACAGCAATGTCCTCTGAGTGACTCGCACTGAGAGTGAGGAATACTTACACTTCTGGGCACGGCCATCATCGAAAGCTAGGGAGGGGCAGTTTCATTCCTGTTATACGTAATCAAATACGCCATTCTGACACTTCAATTCCTAGAATCACACAGTACAGAAACAGGTCCTTCGGCCCAGTTTGGCCTTGCCAACCAAGATGCCCCATCTACGCTAGCCCCACCTTTAAGTTTAGCTTAAGTGTAGAGATACAGTGTAGAAACAGGCCCTTCGGTCCACCGAGTCTGCATTGACCAGCGATCCCCCTACATGAAAGACATGACACAAAATGCTGGAGTAAGTTAGCGGGTCAGACATCATCACTGGTGAAACGGAATGGGTGTCGTTTCGGGTCGAGACCCTTCTTCAGGCCGAGAATCAAGGGAAAGGGAAAGGAGATATATAGACGACGATGTAGAGAGATATAGAACAAACGAGTGAAAGATATGCAAAAACGTAACGATGATAAAGGAAACAGCTGTTAGTGAGAATGAGTACAGAGACTCACAGAGTCGCAACAGTAATGAGACTCACCTACACTAGCTCTGTCCTACATACTAGGGACAATTTACAAAGGCCAATTAACTTACAAAACTTTGTGTGTTGGCAATGTGGAAGGAAAACGGAGCACCGGAGAAAACCCACGCAGTCACAGAGAGAACGTGCAAACTCCGTACAGACAGGTACAAAGCAGGGTCTCTGGTGCTGGTAAGGCAGCAACTCTACCACTGCAGCACTGTCTCGCACCTGACCCATATACCTCTAAGCCTTTCCTATCCATGTTCCTGTCCAAATGCCTTTCAAATGTTGTTTTAGTACCTGGCCCAACTACCACCTCTGGAAGCTCATTCCATATACTCATCGCCTTCCGTGTTAAAAGATTAAACCTACTGTATGTCCTCTGGTTCAGATCCTCTTACTCTGGGTAAAAGACTCTGAGTATTTGTGCTAACTATGCGCCTCAAAGAACAGGTTGATGTTTGAGTTACATAATGCTGGCATTTCATGTTGCCTTCACTGGGTGCTCCGGTTTCCTCCAAAGGCATACAGGTTTGTAGATAAATTAACTTTGGTAAGTTGTAAACAAAAAAATAGTCCGTAGTGTGTGTAGGTTAGTGTACGGGGTGATCGCTGGTTGGCGCAGACTCGGTGGGCCGAAGGGCCTGTTTCCATGCTATACCTCTAAAGTCAGAGACTCTGGGTTAGGTGTGGAGTGGTTCAGAGCCAGCCAATCCACCTCCAGAATCTCTACAGTCTCTACAATATCCTTCATCTCAAGAGATTTTTTTAAAGACTGGTGGCGCAGATCAAGCCTGCCTTTAACTCTGGTTTTCCCATCTTCCATTGAAAATTCAGCACCAGGAAATAACGTGGCCCAGTTGTTATGTCAAGATGGCGAACACTTGTGTTGCTACCACGCCTGTGCTCATGTCACGACCATGACCTATGAAATGATCTTCATGATGTGTCGAAGAGAGACACAAAATGCTGGTGTAACTCAGCAGGTCAGGCAGCAGCTCTGGATAGGAGACGTTTCAGGTCCAGACCCTTCTTCAAACTGATTGTAGGGAAAGGAACTGGAAGGAAGAAAAGATAAAAACAGAATAAAATGTTTAAAAAGGTATTTTGTTGCTTCTAGTTCCTCCCCCCTTCTTTCAGTATTGAAGAAGGGTCTTGACCGAAATGTCACCTCTTCCTTTACTCCAAAGATGCTGCCTGACCTGCTGAGTTACTCCAACATTTTGTGTCGATCTCCAGTGTAAACCAGCATCTGCAGTTCCTTCCTACACATATGGACACTGGAAGATGATATTGGTTTAGTAACTGCACCCAATAATCTGCTCCACTGCACATAATGGAATGCAAAATCATTGGCTGTGTTTAGAAGGTGCCTAATCCAACATTGTTCCTTTTGAGCGAAGATGAATTTCTGCCTCAAAAAACATCGGCAGGTTCTTCAATTTGCTGATTATCAACAATTGCAAAACCAATGTTTTTTTAAGGCTGTGCAAAATACTCCCATCGAACCTTCAGTCAAAGTGCAAAGCTCGAAAAATTTCCACTAATTTCATCGAGTTATTTATTGTTACCACCCATGTTTTTAACAGAGATTTACTGCAGATGCCGGCTTGTTATTAGAAAGAGAGAAATAAGCTGGCCCTCTATTCACTGGTCCCATGGTGGCTAAGGAGAATGATTTGATTGAAGTTTTCAAACTATTGCACCCCTCAGTAAATGGGTAGAGGGGTCTGAAGATGTGTCTTGACCCATAACGTCATCCATTCCTTCTCACCAGAGATGCTGCCTGTCCTGCTGAGTTACTCAGCATTTTGTGCCTATAAGTCATAAGCTCATGTGATAGGGGTAGAATTAGGCCATTTGGTCCATTTAGTCTACTCCGTCATTCAATCATGGCTGATCTATCTCTCCCTCCTAACCCCATTCTCCTGCTTTCTCTCCATAACCTCTGACACTTATACTAATCAAAATCCTATCCATCTCTGCATTAAAAATATCCACTGACTTGGCCTCCACAGCCTTCTGTGGCAAAGAATTCCACAGATTCACCACCCTCTGACCAAAGAAATGTCCCCTCATCTCGTTCCTAAATGAACGTCCTTTAATTATGAGACTATGGCCTCTAGTCCTAGACACTCCCACTAATGAAAGCATCCTCTCCACATTCACTCTATACAAGCCTTTCACTATTCTGTATGTTTCAATGAGGTCCCCCCTCATTCTTCTGAACTCCAGCGAGTACAGGCCCAGTGCAGACGAACTATAAGGAGAAGAACGATGGGGTAAACAAGGATGATGTTTTTTAAGTCTGAGATTTATTATGGCTAGAAAATCTCTATGAGAAAGATGATGAAGAAAAAAGAAAAACAAAGTGCTGGAGTAACTCAGTGGATCAGGCATCCCTGGAGAACATGGATAGGTGACATTTTGGGCCGGGACCCTTCTTCAGACTGATTCTATCATCAGTCGTGATTTTGAATAAGTTGAGATGATAAAAAAAAACTGGTTTTCAAATGACAACAAATTAGTTTTCAAAGGACAACAGAATATACAGATGCCAAATGAGCTATAAATTACCATAAATACTCACAAAGTGCTGGAGTAACGGGTCAGGCAGCTGGAGAAAAATGATTGGGTGACTTTGGGACCTTTCTTCAGACTTCCTCTGACCTGAAACATGAGTCTGAAGAAGGGCCCCGAACTGAAACGTCACCCATCCTTTTTCTCCAGAGATGCTGCCTGACCCACTGAGTTACTCCAGCACTTTGTGTCTATATTTGGTATAAACTAGCATCTGCAGTTCTTTGTTTCTATGTTTCTGTAAATTTCCACTCGTTGATCGGCCAATTGTTTCAAATCTATTTCACTGGCAATTCTTTATTCATTAGACTTTGGTCTGGACAAGTACTTTTTCTTTATCAGCATAGTTCTGGAGCAGGGAGTTGTAGCTGATCGTTGCAAGCTCGCTCAGGGCAAACATCGTCCCACTCATCGAGAACTGTTCCCCTGAGCAGTCCGCAAGGCTTTTCCTGCAAAGTTCTTGCTGATAAATAAACCATGTATGAAAGAAATCCTGGTCGATAATTCAAAACGAACATGAATTTCATCATTTTTAATATGTTTGTATCAGCAGCATTTTTATATTTTTAGTTAGGTTTCAAGATACAGCGCTGAAACAGGCCCTTCGGCCCACCGGGCTATGCCGAACTGTGATCCCTGTACACTAACACTATCCTACATACATTAAGGACAATTTCCAATTTTTACTGAAGCCAATTAACTAACAAACCTGAACGTCTTTGCAGTGTGGGAGGAAACCAGAGGACCCAGAGAAAACCCACGTGGTCACAGGGAGAATATATAAACTCCATACGGACAGCAGCCATTGTCAGAATCAAAATGGGTCTCTGGCGCTATAAGGCAGCAACTCTACCGCTACGCCACCTTGCTGCCTGGTATATTTCAGCTTCTGTATATTCATCTTGATCATTTGTTTGTTAGTTTTGGCATCAACTGAAAAATGCATTGGTGTACGTCTTACCACCTTTCAGAGCAGGCAAGAGAGTGTGGTGGGTATCGCACGTGTTCCTCAGTGGAAAGATCATGATCTATGCGATCTTTAGTCAATGTGTGTTATTGCCTGCTCGACAATGCTTCTGGTTCAAATGAAACCCAGTTCACTACTTAAATCGACTTGCCAAGTAATACCTGCCTAGTATTAGGCAAAATAACAATAGACTGAAGAATGGTCTCGACCCGAAACGTCATCCATTCCTTCTATCCAGAAATGCTGCTTGTCCTGCTGAGTTACTCCAGCATTTTGTGTCTATCTTCCGTGTAAACCAGCATCTGCAGTTCCTTCCTACACAGAAGAAATAATAATATCCATAGAGCTACCAAGAGCCAAATCAGTCATGTGATTGCTGAAATTGATTTTCAGCTTTGAAACATTCTTTGGCTTTTCCTGTCCAAGCCCCAATTGCTTCTTCTTCCTGCCACGTTTCCTTTCCCAACTCTTCAACCAAAGCCAGCAGGCAGCCTGCGTCTTTGTGGCAATTAGCTGGCTTCTGGGAAGTTGCAAGGTCAGAGTGCCAAGTCACTGAAGTTACGCTAATTTTAGAGGCGACGTGTGGCGTCAAAGTAATGTCTGGGAAGGAACTGCAGATGCTGGTTTAAACCGAAGACAGACACTAGAAGCTTAAGTAACTCATCAGGCCAGGCGGCATCTCTGGAGAAAAGGATTAGGTGACGTTTCAGGTTGAGATCCTTCTTCCAGTAATGTCCGTGTCCTTGCTTTCCACTCTGGCTCCTTGAGATACACTCATTTCCACACAGGCCCCCAATGCTACTGGCCACAAGTCAAGCTAAACTTTCTGCAAGCTGCAAAGAAAGAAGCTGCTTCATAACTGGGTTTAAACGTCACAAAATCAAAACATATGTGACTGAAGGAAGCTGGCTGTGGCTGTTCCGGGTAGAATGATTACAGACATCATGAATGGAAAAAATTGGGTTAACAAAACAACACTTGAGACAAACTCAACATGGCGAGTGATATTATGGAGTTATAGCCTTGAAGATGGTGGCTCGGTGGAGTCTGAAGAAGGGTCCCGGCCAGAAACGTTGTCTATCCATTCCCTCCTCAAATGCTGCCTGAGTTCCTCCAGCACTTCGTGCTTTGCTCAAGATTCCAGCATTTCCTTTATGTCACGGAGATGTCAATTGTTCTCTGACTAAGTGGCTGCCCAACAACATTTCCTGCCCCAGCTCCCTGCAGATGTGTCCTCAACTATAGGCAAGCAGCGAACACCTTTCATAACGTTAATGTCAAATTTTATGTTTGTTTAATATATGTGGTGCTCAGAATGAAAGGGTTAATATTTGTCTCTGATTGAAGCCATACCAACCTGATTCCCTGTACAATTCATATGAAGCAGAGTTCCGACCCGAAACGTCACCTAATCCTTTTCTCCAGAGATGCTGCCTCACCAGCATTTTGTGTCTATCTTTGGTATAAACCAGAATCTGCAGTTCCTTCCTGTATAACTTTATTCCCAAGTCACTGCTGAAAAGCATGCCTCACGATTGTGTTTAAAAAAGCGTCTGACGGAAAGTATTCTAACGTCTAACCCTTTCTCATTTCTCAACATATGATTCTGTTCTGAAGGCTAATGACTCAACAAACCTCCGATAATCAATGCCAGCTCTCCATTGGATGAAAACCATTTAATTCCCTTATAAGGAACAGCATATTTCTGCTTGGTGCGTTGGAAGTGTCCTTGGGACTGGAGGTGCCGTAGGAGATACAGAGAATTTAAATGGAGTTGCAGTATATCTTATCTGCTGTTACTCACAAGTCAAAGAACTGATATTCCTGGCAATAACTCTGTTCATTGTTTTGAAACCAGCGTTTTTTTTCCCTCCCCAACCCCTCCCCGACAATCAACCTTTACCATCTGAAGTAAAACAATAGCAGCAGTTGCTGAAAATTGTGAACAAAAGTAGGATATGCCAAGCACACGCGGCTGGACAAGCAGTATCTTTAAGAGAGACATGGAGTGAATGATTCATCTTAATGACCCTATGTCAGAACTCTTCCCTTTGACAATTTCGAGGGGAGTGTACCTGTCATCTTTCCAATACCTTGCCCACGATTCTCCCCTGGGCATCAATAAACTATTTGGCAATGTGTAGCAAGGAACTGCAGGTGCTGGTTTAAACCGAAGAAAGACACAAAAAGTTGGAGTAACTCAGTGGGACAGGCAGCATCCCTGGAGCGTCACCTATTCCTTTTTCTCCAGAGACGCTGTCTGACCCGCTGAGTTGCTCCAGCATTTTGTGTCTAACTACATGGCAATGGCGTATTGACAATCCAAAGGAGCATTGGCAATTGATGAGAGGAAATGGATTTGGTTGTTTTAGTTTAGTTTAGTTTCGAGATACAGGTTGGAAACAGGCCCTTCGGCCCACCGAGTCTGCACCAACCAGCGATCCCCATACACTAGCACTATCCTACATACCAAGTACAATTTACAATTTTTACCGAAGCAAATTAACCTGCAAACCATTACATCTTTACGTTGTGGGAGGAAATCGGAACACCCGGAGAAACGCACCATCTCCGTGCAGACATGTATGCGTAGACAGGGTCAAACTCACGTCTGTGGTGCTGTAAGGCAGCAACTCTAACGCTGCACCACCGAGCCGCCCTTGATTAGTGATCAGTGATGAGATCCCTGATAACGTTCTCTTGTTTGAACTCAGTGGCCATGTACATCCACCAGAGATCGTAGAACAGTATAGTGCAGGAACAAGCCCTACAGCCCACAATCTCTGTGCTTGGATGAGGAATAGAAACTGTAACCTTTTGGTCCGGTCAGCTGAAATAGTGTGCCAATTGTAGGTCTTTTTGAATTCGCAGCAGTAGAGTTGCTGCCTTACAGCGCCAGTGACCCAGGTTTGACCCTCACTAAGGGAGGTTCTGTCTGTGCAGAGTCTATATGTTCTCCCTATGACCTGCATGGGATTTCTCCAGGAAGCACCGGTTTCCTCCCACACTCCAAAGGCATACAGGTTTGTAGGTTATTTGGCTTAGTATAAATGTAAATTGTCCCTAGTGTGTGTAGGATAGTGTTAGTGTGCGGGGATGACTGGTCGGCACGGATTCGGTGGGCCAAAGGGCTTGTTTCCACGCTGTATCTCTAAACTAAACTAAACTAACCCAATTGATTGTACACAAAATTGCTGGGGAAACTCAGCGGGTGCAGCAGCATCTATGGAGCGAAGGAAATAGGCGACGTTTCGGGCCGAAACCCTTCTTCAGACCCAATTGATTGATTGGAAGATATGACATGGAAAAGTCTATGCAGGCTATCACCCATTCACAGTAGTTCCATGATATCCCACTTTGGCATCCACTTCCTATACACTAGCAGTAATTCACAAAGGCCAATTAACCTACAAACAATCACGTTTCTGCAATGTGGGAGGAAACCCGAGTACCTCAAGGAAACCCACACAGTCATAGGAAGAACGTGCCAATTCTAATTCTAATATTAAAATCGCACGACTTTACCTATAATTGAGATTCATCATCAAACCACAAATGCCACATTCCAAGATGTTATAAATAAGGAAAGGAAGTCACGTTTGCAAAAGTTAAAAATAGATTAACTTCAATTGTCGAGAGGGATTTGGCATGGTGCCATCAATTCATAAACTTCCCTTCCTAACGCTGTTGGTCTTTACAATTTATTTCGTACATTTTCCTGTTGGAAATATCAGGAACAAGAGGATCTTAAAGGTGCAGGCCAGATAACTAACTGTACACTGTGACTGTGCCTCTTGTCCAAGAATTCCCTCGGCTGGTGCCTTTAACTTTCACCCAGTCTTTAAAAAAAATGAACTTCAGACATATTTCAGATCATCAAAAAGTGATTTTACATTAAAAAATAAAAATGAACTGCAGATGCTGGTTGATAGTTTAGTTTAGTTAATTGTAATGTGTACCAAGGTGCAGTGAAAAACTTTTGTTGCATGCTAACCAGTCCAAAATTGATTGTAGGAGGGGTAGGTGGAACTAGAACCAAGAAAAGATAAAAAACAAAGGTACACAAAAATGCTGGAGAAACTCAGCGGGTGCAGCAGCATCCATGGATGCTGCTGCACCCGCTGAGTTTCTCCAGCATTTTTGTGTACCTTAGATTTTCCAGCATCTGCAGTTCCTTCTTAAACAAAGATATAAACAAGGTTTCCTCCTTCATCCCTTAGGTTTTTTTAAATTTCAAGTTCCTCCCCTCTACAATCAGTCTGAAGAAGGGTCCTGACCCGAAACAACACCTATCCCTTTTCTCCAGAGATGCTGCCTGACCCATTGAGTTACTCCAACATTTTGTGTCTATTGTAGTGATTTCACATGGTTCCTATGACCCAGAGCTAGAAATTTTAATGCATCTACAAATCTGAAAAAATGCCTCATCAGCACAATTAAATGTTTAATTGATTTGTATACACAGCCAGCAAAACTGCATGACCTTAAAAGGGAAGGTCAGTTGACACGATATCATATGGTAGATAATCCTTCACAATACAAGAGCAGATCCTTCATCTTACACAATGAACAACTCCAACAGAAACCTGTTCATGATCTCTTAAACATTCAGAGTTACATTGTTATCATCAAAGCTTATTGAGGTGTCACAAAAATGCCTTTGAAAAATGATTTTGTTTTACATTTTAGACTTTTACAGCATGGTAACAGACCCTTCAGCCCACTGAGTCTGCGCCAACAGCGATCACCCCGTACACTAGCGCTATCATGCACACTAGGGACAAATTACAATTTACAGAAGTCAGTTAACCTGCAAAGTTTAAGAAAGTAGTGTAGATGGGACATGTTGGCCAGTTTGGGCAAGTTGGGCCGAAGGGCCTGTTTCCACACCATATGGCTCTATGACTATAATTTTGTAAGCTGTCCATTTCAATAGCTGTCGCCAAATGAAGTTGCTTGAGGTAGCAGAACAAATGACATTCAACAGTCTTTGTGCTGAGGTTGAATCAGAAAGGAGGGGACTATTATTTTTTTAAAATCTATGCCGTATCCACAATATTTCAGTCGAGAAAAGATTTTGAAAAGCCTCCTATTTAAACTGGCTGTGTTGCAACTTACGGAAATGGGTGATGTATTTATTTTATGCGGCTTCCAAATAGTTGAGTGGCTGACAAACAATAAAACGCATTTGTATCGCCATGGCGACAAGGATAACAAACAACATCATCCGTGGCTGCTGGTGCAAGCCTTGTTCTACACAGCGATATAGTCACCCTTCAGGAAGCAGGCAAGTTAAGAGTTTCCAAGACTTTTTTTCCAAATATAGTCAAATCCAGACCTTCAAGGCATTTGAGCTGACTCCACCCTATTGTTATTGCAAGTAAAACATCACCACCATTTATTCTGATTCGATTAAAGCTTTTTTAGCTCTTTTTCAGTCTTTCTATTTAAAGCAAACTATTTTTGGAAAATTCAAAGACTTTTAGTAAGATTTTCCATTTTGTAAACGTGTGCTAGCTGCTGTGAAGGTTGCACAATAGGAACTTTGCCTCCATCTTGTCAGGGGCAATACCATTCGCGGAATTAGAATGTGGGAGTACAAGGCGAGACTATTCAGCCCATCTCTGCAAACCTATCTCAGAATGTTCCATTTAGACCAATTCTCCTTCCCCATAGTCTAGCCAATTTTCCTTCCTCAGTTTTAATTTTGTTCCCGTCTGCATTGAGTGCAAATGATCTTGAATTTATTTTCTAAAAGCGATTTTTATTCTGCCACCATCACCATGCCAGGATTACATTCCATGTGCAAACAGCACCCTGAGCAAATTGATTCCCCCAACTTCCGATTCAGATTCAGATTCAACTTTAATTGTCATTGTCAGTGTACAGTACAGAGACAACGAAATGCAGTTAGCATCTTTCCTCTTCATTATTGTTGGTGATGAGTCTACAATTTATGTCCCTGGTCATCAACTATTAGACATAGTTTTTCAGATTTAATTAACCTCAAATTCTTCATCAATTTAAAACATTCTAGTTTCCTTTCCTTTCGAGGTATACCATACGAACAGGCCTTTCGATCCACTGAGTCCACACCGAGCATTGATCACCTATTCACACTAGTTATCCCACCACACACTAGGGGCAATTTACAGACGTCAATTAACCCACGAACCTGCATGTCTTTGGGATGTGGGAGGAAGCCGAACCACCCTGAAGAAACCCACGCGGCCACAGGGAGAACGTGCAAACTCCACGCAGACAGCACCCAAGGTCAGGAACGGACCCGGGTGTCTGATGTCGTGAAGCAGCAGTCCACCGTTGCACCACTGTGCCATCCGATGGTTGAGGAGAATCTGTGGAGGAATAGAGGCAGCTTCTGTGGAGGGAATAGACATGGTGACATTTTAGGTCAGGACCCTTCTTCAGACTAAACCGGAATAAGGTATTTTATTCAAACCCCTTAATTCAACCTGCTGGATAAACTTGTCCCCCTTTGGAGAAAGTCAGTGAACCAACAGACATGAGGAGATTTGAACAGAACAGATGTTGTCTCTCATCTGGGCTGTACTGCAGTGCTGGAAGTGGAAACACGACAGTTCACCATGTGTGATTTGAAGGGGGGGGGACATCCTTGGAACAAGCCAGCCTCTGGCTGAGCAGGGAGTGGTGTTATAGATGTACTAAACACGGAATAATGTTGGATAAAGGAGAATTAGTTACAACATTAAGGAAAGATTAAGATTTATTTTATCGTCTTATTTTTGGCTGGCAATTTGTTTTCTCCAATTGTTCCAGTTCCTTGCAAGACACACACATCATTACTCATTGGGGGGCAGTGTGGGTGGGAGCCATCGCAGGCACTGTCATAGAGCCAGCTATGTACAAGTGTGAAAGAAAAGGCTCTGCTCTTCACTTCCCTGGAGCAAGATGGTGTACATTGTAATCAGGAGATCAAGATGTTGAGCTTTTTGAGGAAAAGGCCACATTTTAGTGGCAATACCACATGGAGTGCCAGAGATATCAGTTAGTGAATACGATACGATATAATACGAAATAACTTTATTTACCCCAGGAGGGAAATTGATCCGGCAAAAGTCAAAAAACATGAAAAGTGATGAGTGGAAAGGATTGGGGATGTGCAAAGATTGGGGAGGTGTGGGGGAGGGAGGGGGAGGGGGGAGGGGAGGTGTGGGGGAGGTGTGGGGGAGGAGGGGGGAGGGGGAGGGGAGGTAATCTACACCACAACAGAAGGGGGATGAGTTGTACAGTTTGATGTAGGCGAGGCCACAGGAGATCCTTCTTCTCTGTGGCTATCAAACTGTACAACTCATCCCCTTTCTGTTGTGGTGTAGACTGACTCCCCTCCCACCCCTCCCTCCCCAATCTGTAGTGTGTCTTGGTGGAACCAGTCTGAATGTACAGCCTATCACGTTTAAATGCAAAAAGCTGGAGTAACTCACGGGTTAGACAGCATCTCGGGGGAAAAGGAATAGGTGACGTTTCGGGTCTCGGCCTGAAACGTCACCTCTTCTCCAGAGACGCTGTCTTACCTGCTGAGATACTCCAGCTTTTTGTATCTATCTTCGGTTTGGCACATTGAGTCCATGCCAGCCATCGATTAAGCCATTCACACTAGTTCTATGTTATCCCACCTTTGCATCCACTCCCGACACACTAACTAAGGACAATTTACAGAGGCCAATTAACACTGCGCGTCTTTGAAATGTGGGAGGAAACCAGAGCACCCAGAGGAAACCCAGGTGGTCACACTGAGAACTGTGAGGCATCAGCTCGATCAGCTGCACCACTGTGCTATCCTGTTCTTCAGCATAATTTGCTACTGAGCACTGTTATGGCTTGCATCCAAGAGTTCTCGAGCATTTATCCAAAATGCCATCATCATGTACCCAGTTTAATACCATTAGTTATTCCATGCAACCATAATACAGCCTGTTTTTAAATAGCTGCCCATCACATCCTCATCTCATTCAGCAGTTCGATTAAGAATAATTTGGCTTCCGGCTATACATGCAATTATGATCCAACTGATCATAATCACAGTGGCGCAGCGATAGAGTTGCTGCCTTACAGCGCCAGAGACCCGGGTTTGATCCTGATTACCGGTGCCATCTGCACCGAGTGTATAGGTTTTCCCTGTGACCACGTGGGTTTTCTCCGGGTGCTCTGGTTTCCTCCCACACTCCAAAGGTTAATTGGCTTCTGTAAATAGTAAATTGTCCCCGGTGCTAGTGTATGAGGTGATCGCTGGTCGGCATGGACTCGGTGGGCTGAAGGGCCTATTTCTGCGCTGCACGTCTAAAGTCTGCTGATGAAGTCTTAATCAGTTGTCCATGTAACTAACACCACAGCAAGAGATGTTCATGCCAATCAGAAAATTAATCAGTCCCTCAAATTCCCCTTCTTAAGATCAAAAGATCACAAGAGATAGGAGTAGAATTAGGCCATTTGGCCCAATAAAGTCTACTCCGCCATTCAATTATGGCTGATCTATCTCTCCTTCCGAACCCCATTCTCCTGCTATCTCCCCATAACCTCTGACACTCGTACTAATCAAGAATCTATCTCTGCCTTAAATACATCCACTGACTTTGCCTCCACAGCCTTCTGTGGCAAAGAATTCCACAGATCCACCACCTTCTGACGAAAGAAATTCCTCCTCATCTCCTTCCCAAACGAGCGTCCTTTAATTCTGAGGCTATGACCTCTAGTCCTAGTCTTACTGATCTCTTTAAGAGTCAATCCTTATAAGGCAAGATGGCAGCAATGATGTGCTGGTCCCCTTAGCCTAGTCAGCTAGGAAATACTTGCCAAAAGCATGCAGAACCAGTGAGGGCTGATCTGGGTAGTTCCAGCTAACGTTCATAAACAGCATAGCTGGGATTCCTGAAAAGTTTCAGAGGGAGATGAAGTAATACACTTCCTCATAAATTGCTGCTGTACTATGATTTGTTTCTTTGCGGTCATCAGGCTAAGAGCTGGAAAATTAAACATTTTCCTTTATGGGAAACAGGGCAAATAGATGTAGGGCGGAACAGTGGAGCAGCAGTAGTGTTGCTGTCTTACAGTGCCAGCGACTCACCAGAGATCCCGTCTGTACGGAGTTTGTACATTCTCCCAGTGAACGCGTGGGTTTTCTCCGAGTGCTCTGGTTTCCTCTCTCTCTCTCTCTCTCTCTCTCTCTCTCCTTTCTATCCCCCACCCCACAGATGCAGCCAGACCATACCAGGCATTTTGTTTGTCGATGTCACATTTTCAACATCAGCGGCATTTTGCTTCTGAGATACAAAATTAATTTCTTCGACCTTCACTTCTCTGATTTTTACTCAAGTACTTTTGTCCCAGAGTGTGCCTCTCTCCTGTTCATCCGCACTTTGAACACAGGTCATTGGACTAAGCATTAAGAACACATTTAGCAATTGGCGAATATTAGCCCAGCACGTGGGCATAAAGTAAACGTGGGGAAAAATTAATTTTCAAAAGATTAATATTGAAGCTACAATATTTACTATCAGACACCAATAAATCTTTATTCCATCTACTGGAACACACTTATTATGAATCATTTATTCTTAGTTATTGATTTTTAATTGGCACTGCTTTGATGCCTGGCCTATCAATGCAAAGATATGAGTTCCAATCAGAGTCAAAAAGTTAAGAATATTACTCTTAAACAGTTAAGAGTGCAGAAGATCTACGAGGATATTGCCAAAACGTGAGTGCTTGAGATATAGGGAGAGACTGGGTAGCCTAGGACTTTATTCTTTGGAGTGCAGGAGGATGAGGGGTGATCTTACAGAGGTGTATAAAATCAGGAGGAGAATAGAGAGGGTAGATGCACAGAGTTTTTTCCCCCTAGAGTAGGGGAACCAAGAACCAGAGGACAAAGGTTTAAGATGAGGGGGTGAAGATTTAATAGGAACTGAAGGGGTAATCTTTACTTAAAAATGATGGTGGGTCTATGAGTCTAATTGCCAGAGGAGGTAGTTGAGGCAGGTACTATAACAACATTTAAAAGACATCTGGACAAGTACGTGGATATGAAAGGTTTAGAGGGATATGGGCCAAATGTGGGCAGTGTCATTAATCTACAAAATCTTTGGAATGTGGGAGGAAACCGGAGCACCTGGAGAAAACCCACGTGGTCACAGAGAGAACTACAAACTCTGTACAGACAGCAACCGTGGTGACGGTCGAACCTGGGTCACTGGCGCAGTAAAGGCTGCAACTCTATCGCTGCGCCACAGTACTGCCCCAATGCGAGGTTCACAGTGTCTTTTCAGAACATTTGACAAAAACTCGACGCTGAAGTACACGAGCAAATGGATTTTAAAGTAAAACTTTGAAACAGGTGAGAAATGTGATAGACAGCAGGCATGCATCAAAGAACCAAAGGAGTAAATGAGGTGCCCCAGAAATTGAAGCTGGGAACCCCTGCAGTTTCTAAATTGTTATCCAGGATTGATTAAGAAACTCAACATAAAAGGTTGCAAATTGCGCTGGCCTTAGGGGTTAAATGAATATGTGGAGACCTAATGTGAATTATACAAGATCAATGACAATTACATTTGTCGCAGGCTAGTGCACATTGGAGGGAAAGTGCACTCCTCTAAAAAGGTTGCTTTGGGCAGATTTTAATCCTATGACGCAATTAGTCCCTGCATGTGTTGAGAACAGTATTCAGAATGCATCCAACAGAAACCGTACCATAGGTCAGTTTTCGATCTACGAGAGAAGGAGACGTGAATTGGCCAAGATTGACTGGCAATTAATTCTAAAAGGGTTGACGGTGGATATGCAATGGAAGACATTTAAAGACTGCATGGATGAACTACAAAAATTGTTCATCCCAGTTTAGCAAAAGAATAAATCAGGGAAGGTAGTACATCCGTGGATAACAAGGGAAATCAGGGATAGTATCAAAGCGAAGGATGATGCGTACAAATTAGCCAGAAAAAGCAGCATACCGGAGGACTGGGAGAAATTCAGAGACCAGCAGAGGAGGACAATGGGCTTAATTAGGAAAGGAAAAATAGATTATGAAAGAAAACTGGCAGGGAACATAAAAACCGACTGCAAAAGTTTTTATAGATATGTGAAAAGAAAGAGATTAGTTAAAACAAATGTAGGTCCCTTGCAGTCAGAAACAGGTGAGTTGATCATGGGGAACAAGGATATGGCGGACCAATTGAATAACTACTTTGGTTCCGTCTTCACTAAGGAAGACATAAATAATCTGCCGGAAATAGCAGGGGACCGCGGGTCAAAGGAGTTGGAGGAATTGAGTGAAATCCAGGTTAGCCGGGAAGTGGTGTTGGGTAAATTGAATGGATTAAAGGCCGATAAATCCCCAGGGCCAGATAGGCTGCATCCCAGAGTACTTAAGGAAGTAGCTCCAGAAATAGTGGATGCATTAGTAATAATCTTTCAAAACTCTTTTGATTCTGGAGTAGTTCCTGAGGATTGGCGGGTAGCAAACGTAACCCCACTTTTTAAGAAGGGAGGGAGAGAGAAAACGGGGAATTACAGACCAGTTAGTCTAACATCGGTAGTGGGGAAACTACTAGAGTCAGTTATTAAAGATGGGATAGCAGCACATTTGGAAAGTGGTGAAATCATTGGACAAAGTCAGCATGGATTTACAAAAGGTAAATCATGTCTGACGAATCTTATAGAATTTTTCGAGGATGTAACTAGTAGCGTGGATAGGGGAGAACCAGTGGATGTGGTGTATCTGGACTTCCAGAAGGCTTTCGACAAGGTCCCACATAAGAGATTAGTATACAAACTTAAAGCACACGGCATTGGGGGTTCAGTATTGATTTGGATAGAGAACTGGCTGGCAAACAGGAAGCAAAGAGTAGGAGTAAACGGGTCCTTTTCACAATGGCAGGCAGTGACTAGTGGGGTACCGCAAGGCTCAGTGCTGGGACCCCAGCTATTTACAATATATATTAATGATCTGGATGAGGGAATTGAAGGCAATATCTCCAAGTTTGCGGATGACACTAAGCTGGGGGGCAGTGTTAGCTGTGAGGAGGATGCTAGGAGACTGCAAGGTGACTTGGATAGGCTGGGTGAGTGGGCAAATGTTTGGCAGATGCAGTATAATGTGGATAAATGTGAGGTTATCCATTTTGGTGGCAAAAACAGGAAAGCAGACTATTATCTAAATGGTGGCCGACTAGGAAAAGGGGAGATGCAGCGAGACCTGGGTGTCATGGTACACCAGTCATTGAAAGTAGGCATGCAGGTGCAGCAGGCAGTGAAGAAAGCGAATGGTATGCTAGCTTTCATAGCAAAAGGATTTGAGTATAGGAGCAGGGAGGTTCTACTGCAGTTGTACAGGGTCTTGGTGAGACCACACCTGGAGTATTGCGTACAGTTTTGATCTCCAAATCTGAGGAAGGACATTATTGCCCTAGAGGGAGTGCAGAGAAGGTTCACCAGACTGATTCCTGGGATGTCAGGACTGTCATGAAGAAAGACTGGATAGGCTTGGTTTATACTCTCTAGAATTTAGGAGATTGAGAGGGGATCTTATAGAAACTTATAAAATTCTTAAGGGGTTGGACAGGCTAGATGCAGGAAGATTGCTCCCGATGTTGGGGAAGTCCAGGACAAGGGGTCACAGCTTAAGGATAAGGGGGAAATCCTTTAAAACCGAGATGAGAAGAACTTTTTTCACACAGAGAGTGGTGAATCTCTGGAACTCTCTGCCACAGAGGGTAGTCGAGGCCAGTTCATTGGCTATATTTAAGAGGGAGTTAGATGTGGCCCTTGTGGCTAAGGGGATCAGAGGGTATGGAGAGAAGGCAGGTACGGGATACTGAGTTGGATGATCAGCCATGATCATATTGAATGGCGGTGCAGGCTCGAAGGGCCGAATGGCTTACTCCTGCACCTAATTTCTATGTTTCTATGGTTGGTTTCATTTTGAGAAATTGCTTGCTGCAAACTGATTTAAGAGTAGGAAGATAACTGCACAAGAGTGACGGCCCAATGTTAAATTCAATCTCAAAGAGAGATAGAGAGGCACGGTGGTGCAGCAGTAGAGTTGCTGCCTACAGCACCGGAGACCCAGGTTCAATCGTGACTACTGCACGGAGTTTGTACGTTCTCCCTGTGACCCGCGTGGGTCTTCTCCGGGAGCTCTGTCTATCTCTCTGTCTCTCTTTCTGTCTCACTCTCTCAGTCTGTCTCTCTCTCTCTCTGTCTCTTTCTCTGTTCCCCTCTCTCTCTCTCTCTCTGTGTCTCTCTTTCTGAGTTTGTCTCTCTCTCTTTCTCTCTCCCAATCTCTCTCGCTGCCTCGCTCTGTGTCTCACTCTCTCTGTCTCTCACTCTCTTTCTCCTCTGTCTTTCATTGTCTGTCTCTCTCCCTCTCTCGCTGTCTCTGTCTCCCTCTCTCTCTATGTCTCTCTCTCTGTCTCTCTCTCTCTCCCCCTCTTTCTCTGTCTCTCACTGTCTCTCCCTCTTTCTCTGTCCCTCTCTCTCACTAAGACAAAGTCGCAGGGGGCAATCTAGCTTGGAGGCAGCACAGAGTTGGCGCAGCAGTAGAATTGCTGCCTCACGGCACCAGAGACCCAGGTTCAATCCTGACCTCTACATCTACAAACACGCACATCTTTGGTAAGTGGGAGGAAACTTGAGCACCCGGAGGAAACTCGTACGGTCACAGGGAGAACGTACAACCTCCCGAGGTCGGGATCGAACCTGGGTCCCTGACGCTGTGAGGTCGCACTCTACCCGCTCTGCCACTAGAGTCTTTTTTTAAAATGTAATAGCTTTTCAGAATGTGGGTGCAACTGATAAGGCGAACATTCGTCGGCCAACCCTGAAGGAACCACTGCAGTGCTTTGCTGAAGGAACATACAGAGCCCTGGGAAGCCAAACACAAACCCATTGACAGCGTAAACACTTTAGATCTCTTTAGAATGTTAATGTTATGTAAAGAGATGATGTAGTGTTTGGCCCTGTCATTTCAGTTGGATTAATTGCTATATTGCATTGGGATAAGGAGTAACAGCTTTGGGGAAACTTTAGGGAGTGGTAGGGCTAAGGATTGTTAAGAGCCTCAGTTTTTAATATTTTTAGGGCTTAAGTGTTTTCAATTTTTATTCCTGGTTCATTCTCGGAAGGATTTTCAGTTATTTTTTTAAAAGTTCACAAACAGATGCATCGATTTCCTGTCTCTGTGAAGCAAAGCTATATTAAAACGGGGAATATAATTACAATCTAGCCTAACTAATGTGACCAAATAATTGTCTTTATTTAACCTCAAGCACATCAAGTACCTCATGCCTTTATATCTGTGAGATAGAACTAGTGTACTGGGGTGTTCATTGGTCTGCACGGACTCGGTGGGCCGAAGGGCCTGTTCCCGCGATTAATCTCTAAACTAAACTAAACGATGTAGCTCCATCCACCAGCGCTTACCACCCCAGATAGGAATTACTGGTGTCCATATGCGTATTTTGAAAACAAAAAACAGTCTTCTCAGGATTGACGGTCGGCATGGACTCGGTGGGCTGAAGGGCCTGTTTACCATGCTGTATCCTTCAATCAATCAAAAGCAACACTGACAGGGAAAGATATTTTATATTTTATTTGCTTAAAAATAATAAAAACTGCTTTCTGTCCCTGTAGTACTCCAGGCCTAATTGTGTTATTGAAATATGTAATGGTAAAGAAATAAATAGCACCCAAGGATGTAGTTCAGAAAGCATTCAAGATGCATAATATTGTGGTGGAAATTTTTGCTTCAGTCCCATCAGTCTACCCAACACCATTTCCTGCCTAATGTAGATTTCCTTCAGTTCCTCCGTTACCCTAGATCCTCTGACCACTACTATATCAGGAAGATTGTTTGTGTCCTCCTTAGTGAAGACGGATCCAAAGTATCTGTTCAACTCATCTGCCATTTCCTTGTTCCCCATAATAAATTCACCTTTTTCGGTCTTCAAGGGTCCAACTTTGGTCTTAACTAATTTTTTCCTCTTCGAAAGAAGCTTTCACTATCCTCCTTTATATTCTTGGCCAGCTTACCTTCGTACCTCATCTTTTCTCCCCGTATTGTCTTTTTAGTTATCTTCTGTTGACCTTTAAACATTACCCAATCCTCTTGCTTCACGCTCATCTTTGCGATGTTGTACTACTTCTCTTTTATTTTTATACTGTCCCTGACGTCCCTTGTCAGCCACGGTCGCCCCTTGGAATCTTTCTTCCTCCTAGGAATGAACTGATCCTGCACCTTCTGTATTATTCCTAGAAATACCTGCCATTGTTGTTCCACTGTCATCCCTGCTAGGGTATCTTTCCAGTCAACTTTGGCCAGCTCCTCCCTCATGGCCCCAGAAAAGTCAGTATGGGAATGGGAAGGGGAGTTGAAATGGTTGGCAACTGAGAGATCCTTTAGGCCTTGGAGGACTGAGCGTAAGTGTCCGGCGAAACGGTCGCTGACTCTACCTTTGGTCTCGCCGATATACAGGTGCCCTTCTTTACCATTGACGTTCAATCCCTCTGCAGGGACTATAGACTGCGGTAGCTTGATTTGGACACAGCAGAGAGTTTTGATGTCAGAGGGACAAATGGCTAATAAATTCAAGCACAGAGTGTGTGCGGGTGGGAGTGGGAAATTTGTGCTGTTTTGGTAGATGAAGTCGAATTTGTAGGCGTTAACTTTAACATCCATAACACAATGTTGTTGTGATAAATTCCACCCACCCCAACTGCTGCTGAGTTTTCAGAACAAATAAAAACCAGAAATGATTTGAAACAACACATAAAACCCAACAACCACAAGTTAGAATTCCCTACATTTTAAAGGAGGGTAAATTATTGGCTTGATGTTATATGGTCACAATCTGAACAGAAACTGTGTTACTAACACATTAAAGAGGTTGTGTCTCAACTAACATATCTGGACATTTGTGTACCTGGTTATGTCTGGTTGGAATTGATAAGGCTCACAAGGAAGCCTTCAATCATTGAGACTGCCCCAGCTTTCTTTTCAATAAAACTAGATAAAATACTGGGACAACAGGTTTTACTTTAGTTTAGAGATACAGCGTGGAAACAGGCCTTTCGGCCCACAGAGTCCGTACTGTACAGCTTTTCTCACACATTCCAAAGACGTGAGGCTTTGTAGGTTAGTTGGCTTATGTAATTGAGGCAGTGCAGCGTAGGTTCACGAGATTGATCGCTGGGATGGCGGGACTGTCATATGATGATGTGTTCAGGAGCATCTATCGATGTATTTGTATCAATCACTGTGCTGGCAAAAGCAGTGGCGACCAGGAATAGACTGGTTGACAACCAAGCATAGGGTGGTGATAACTGGAGAGACAGTGGACAGCTCGGAAAGACGGCAACTCAAGGTGGGGCGGGTTGGCAGCACAAACCGCATCCTCTGAGAGGAGGAGACCCAAATCATGCTACAGGAAATCACATGGAAAAATACCCCCAGGGGTGCCCGAGAGGGGGGGAGGATGAGCACCTCAATTTGACGGATCAAAGGTTAACGACTAATGGCAATGGACAACCGACTATGAGTATCAAATGCAGATGTGGAAAGGTTTGTAAGAACAGCCGAGGCCTGAAGATTCGCCAGACCCGGATGAAGTGTTTGGAGGGACAGGGAGTGTCACAACGCACAGGTATTTTACCTGGTGAGACGCAGGAGGAGCCGGGCCCGGAATCACCCCATAGAGCCCGAAGCCTCCAAGTGGCGCAACTAGTCCCTCGGAACAGTTCTCCGGAGAAGGTTCGTGTCAGATGGCCTCAGGCCTGCAAGATGGCAGTCTGGCATCAGTTCGACGAGGACGTCGACAAGGTGCTAGAAGCAACTGCGAAGGGAGACGTGGACCGAAGGCTGCGGACGATGACGACAATCATCATCAGCCTAGTAGTGGAAAGGTTTGGAGAAGTGGAGAAGAAGCCGGCCAGAACACCTTTCACCATGAACCAACGAGCAACGAAGATCCACAAGATCCGGCAGGAGCTGAAGTCCCTCAAGAAGCAATATAAAGAGGCCAGCGAAGAGCAACGTCCCCCCTTGGCTGAGCTGCGAACCATCCTGAGGAAGAAGCTGATGACCCTCCGTAGAGCTGAGTGGCACCGAAGACGCCGGAAGGAAAGAGCCAGGAAGCGAGCATCCTTCATAGCCAACCCCTTCGGCTTGACCAAACAACTACTCGGGCAGAAGCGCAGTGGGAGTTTGGCTTGCTCTAAGGAGGAGATCGATCGGCACATCCAGACGACCTACAGTGACCCCGTCAGGCAGCAGGAGCTGGGCCAGTGCAACATCCTGATAAAACCACCTCCACCCATCAAGGAGTTTGATAGTAGAGAGCCACTCCTGAAAGAGGTCCAGGACGTTGTGAAGAGAGCAAGAGCTGGCTCAGCCCCTGGCCCGATCAGAGTCCCCTACAGGGTCTACAAGAACTGCCCCTTGTTACTGAAACGGCTGTGGAAGATCCTGAAAGTCATCTGGAGGAGAGGAAAAGTGGAGCAGCAGTGGCGATTCGCTGAAGGAGTCTGGATCCCAGAGGAGGAAGTTTCCAAGACGATCGATCAGTTCAGAATCATCTCCTTGCTAAGCGTTGAAGGCAATATCTTCTTCGGCATAGTGGCGAGGCGGCTGACCAACTTCCTCTCCAGCAATGGTTACATCGACAGCTCAGTGCAAAAGGGAGGCTTGTCTGGAGTGCTGGGGTGTCTAGAGCACACTGGAGTGGTGACCCAGCTCATCAGAGAAGCCAGGGAGAACAAGGGTGACCTGACAGTGCTCTGGCTTGACCTGGCCAACGCCTACGGCTCCATCCCGCACAAGCTGATCCAGACAGTCATGGCCAAGCATCATGTGCCGGGCCAAGTGGCAGATCTCATCCTGGACTATTACAACCAGTTCAGCATGAGAGTCTCATCAGGGTCAGTAACATCAGAGTGGCACAGACTAGAGGTTGGGATCATCACAGGCTGTACCATCTCTGTGATCCTTGTTGCCTTGGCGATGAACATGATCGTCAAGTCTGCTGAGCCAGAGTGCCGGGGCCCTCGGACTAAGTCAGGAATGCACCAACCACCAATCAGAGCCTTCATGGACGACCTGACTGTCACCACTGAGTCAGGTGGATCCTGCAGGGGTTGGAGAAGCTGATTGGATGGGCAAGGATGAGGTTTAAGCCGGGAAAATCAAGGTCACTGGTGCTGAAGAAGGACAAAGTCATGGACAGGTTCCGCTTCAACATCGAAGGGACACCAATCCCAACTGTCTCCGAAAGGCCAGTGAAGAGTCTTGGCAAGGTGTTTAACAGCAGCCTGAAGGATACAGCATCTGTCCAGGCAACCTGTCAGGAGTTGGAGAGTTGGTTGAGAGCAGTGGACCGGTCGGGGCTTCCCGGCAAGTTCAAGGCATGGATCTACCAGCATGGTATCCTGCCAAGAATACTCTGGCCACTGCTTGTCTACGAAGTCCCAATATCCATCGTAGAGAGATTGGAGAGGAAAGTCAGCAGCTTTCTCAGAAGGTGGCTGGGACTGCCCAGGAGCCTTAGCAGCATCGCCCTTTACGGAAATAACACCAAGCTCCAGCTGCCCTTGAAGTCCCTGGAGGAGGAGTTCAAGGTGACTCGGGCCAGAGGATGAGGGGGAATCTTATAGAAACATATAAAATTATAAAAGGACTGGACAAGCTAGATGCAGGAAAAATGGTCCCGATGTTGGGCGAGTCCAGAACCAGGGGCCACAGTCTTAGAATAAAGGGGAGGTCATTTAAGACTTAGGTGAGAACAAACTTTTTCATCCAGAGAGTTGTGAATTTATGGAATTCCCTGCCACAGGGGGTAGTGGTGGCCAAGTCACTGGATGGATTTAAGTGGGAGTTAGATAGAGCTCTAGGGGCTAGTGGAGTCAAGGGATATGGGGAGAAGGCAGGCATGGGTTATTGATAGGGGACGATCAGCCATGATCACAATGAATGGCGGTGCTGGCTCGAAGGGCCGAAAGGCCTCCTCCTGCACCTATTTTCTGTTTCTATGTTTCTAAATTGTCTCTAGTGTGTAGGATAGAATTAGTATCCAGGGATCGCTGGTCAGCATGGACTCGGTGGGCCGAAGGGCCTGTTTCCATGCTGTATCTCTACATTAAACCAAAACTAAATTAAATTGAGTTGGAAGGAAATTAAATTTAAATTAAATTGATCCTGGATGAAGACAGTTGATGACATTGTGCTGATGGCTTGCAGTGGATCCTCCCTTGGTGGCAAGGACATGGTCAGTCTTCACTCTGTCTTCCAGTATGGCCAATAAAATCACCAGGCAGGTCTATGCCTGAAGAATTAGTCATTTTGGCTCAAAGTTTGAAATTTTAGAGATACAGCATGGAAACAGGCCCTTCGGCCCATTGTGTCCATGCCGATTATCAATTACCCATCAATCACCCATATTATCATTAGTTCAATATTATCCCAAGTTCTTATCCACCTTGACAATTTTTACAGAGGGCCAAATAACCTAAAAACCCATACCTTTGGGATGTGGGAGGAAACCAGAGCACCCAGAGGAAACCCACATGGTCACAGGGAGAACGTGCAAACTTCACACAGACAGCACCCGAGATCAGGATTAACCCGGTTCTCTGGTGCTGTGAAACTGGCTCTACCAGCTGCACCACTGTGCCACTCACAGTGCCACAACAAAGCAGTGAACATTAACATTTTCTGCAGAGAATAAAAAAGGAAATGATAGGGAATAATCAGCTTTAAAAAAAGCTGATTATTTTGTTTGTCATCTTGCCCAATTTCATTGTGCAACTGGTTTCATAAGTTAATAAGTTATAGGAGCAGAATTAGGCCATTCGACCCATCAAGTCTATTCCGCCATTCAATCATGGCTGATCTATCTTTCCCTCCCAACCCCATTCTCCTGCCTTCTCCCCATAACTCTCGACACCCTTGCTAATCAAGAATCTGTCAAACTCCGCCTTAAAAATATCCATTGAATGGCCTCCACAGCCTTCTGCGGCAATGGATTCCACAGATTCACCACCCTCTGACTAAAGATCATCACTTTCAATTGCAGGCAGTGTCAAGGAGGGATTGTTATGGGAAACTTTATAGAAAAGCACTAGCTTTTGGCAACGTTGAAAGATGTTTATTGTCAGCGTAGATACCCTAATCCACAGAGGAATGTGAAAGGCCAAAGAGGGTGGAGCAGGTCACCGCTGCACCATGGCAACAGCTGGAATCTGACCAGGCGAAAGAGTCTCATTCTCGATCAGCGATGAATCACATCACCAACTCTCAGGCCTTGGACTCCGCTGCTCGGGAAGTGAGACTTCAGGAATATTTTTCCCTTTTTTAGACAAACTCTGATGCCTGCCGGCTGCGAGCTCAGCATGGGGGGGACGGGGAAACGAGATGAATCATCCCAGCACTTCATCTTTGAGTAGAATTACAGGGGAATGGTACTTCTGTGTTCAATGTGAACAAACTGCATCTGGAAGCACAGCTTGCACCATTTAGTAAAACTCTCGAGCTGTTTGCCGGCCGAGCCGTATTCAGCAATCTGCTTTGCTATCTTCCCACTGTTGGAGCAAGATTGAAACAAGGTGAAGAAAAAAAGTCTGAAGAATTAAATGAAATATCAAATGCTGTTTGCGCATTGCGCAGTGGCGCAGCGGTAGAGTTGCTGCCTGACAACGCCGGAGTCCCGGGTTCGATCCTGACTAGAGGTGCTGTCTGTACGGAGTTTGTACATTCTCCCCGTGACCGCGTAGGCTTCCTCCAGGTGCTCAGGTTTCCTCCCACACTTTAAAAATGTAGAGGATTGTAGGTTAATTGGCTTTAGTAAGTTGTGAAATAATAGTGTTAGTGTACGGGGATTGCAGGTCGGCGCGATCTCAGTGGGCCAAAGGGTCTGTTTCCATGCTGTGTCTCTAAAACTAAACTAAACTGTTCAGTCAGGAAGTATTTAGTTTAGTTTATTGTAGTTTAGTTTAGTTTAGTTTAGCTTAGTTTAGTTTCGAAATACAGCGTGGAAACGGATCCTTCAGCCCTCTGAATCCACGCTGACCAGTGATCACCCATACATTAGTTCTATCCTACACACTAGGGACAATTTTTAACAGAAAACAATTAACCTACAAACTTGCATGTCTTCAGAAAGTGGGAGGAAACCAGAGCATCCAGAGAAAACCCACGCAGTCACAGGGAGAACGTACAAACTCCATACAAACAGCACCCGTAGTCAGGTGGGCTTTAATGCCATGGGCATAATGGGGAGAGGGATTGGAAGAATGATCAGGGCTCGTCATTCCCCCATGACCCGCTGCCTAATTTGAGGAAGGACATTCTTTGAGGGAGTGCAGCGTAGGTTCACCAGGTTAATTCCCGGGGTGGTGGGACTGTCATGTGATGAAAGGATGGAGTGACTGGGTTTATATTCACTGGAATTTAGAAAGATGAGAGGGGATTGAACACGCTAGATGCAGGAAACATGTTCCCGAGTTGGGGGAGTACAGAATCAGGGGCCACAGTTTAAGAATAAGGGGTAGGCAGGCCATTGAGAACTGAGATGAGGAAAAACTTTTACACACAGAGAGTTGTGAATTTGTGGAATTCTCTGCCTCAGAAGGCAGTGGAAGCCGATTCACTGGGTGCATTCAAGAGAGAGTTAGATAGAGCTCTTAGGGCTAGCAGAATCAAGGGATATGGGGCGAACGGGGTACTGATTGTGGATGATCAGCCATGATCACATTGAATGGCCTATTCCTGCACCTATTGTCTATGTATCTATGTATCTAGCCAGTCACTGGACTCCATAGGAACACGGGGTTGAGCAGACGGCCACACTTACTGCTGAGGCTCAAGGGTGATAAATGGCAGCGTGGACAATACTGCAAAGGACCGCTGGTTTTGCATGGATCACCACCCCAGACGTGAGCCAACGTCCTCAGGTGTGGGCAGAGAAGAGCAAAAACAAAATACCAGTGAGGAAAAGAGAAAGGATTTTTTCCTGAGGCGCACTCAATTCTCAAGCGCTGCATTTTAATGTGTTGAATGCTTGCGACTGGAAATCATTTGGAGGAACTCTTAGTACAGCTCCAGTCATAGCATGCCTCGGGGATACTGGGCTATGGGCCGGAGCATCAGTAATGTGTTCCAGTTGATAGAAACATGGCTGTTTTAAGTTAGGACAAATGACGTGTCGGTCGGGAACTGCAGCGGACTCTGAACTCACATGTTACAGCCCAGATATTGCAAACTGGCCATGTGTGGAACTTATGTGTGGAACTCATGTACACCTCATGGTGTACATGCTCAGAGCTCCCCGGCACTGCTTAAATAACTTCACAACACCTCCTCATTGAATCAGAGAAGTCTCGCTTCTCCTTTCCCATTGACCTATTCTTACTGAGTCACATAGTCACAGAGACATATAGCAAGGAGATAGACCCTTCGGCCCAACTCGTCCATGCCGACCAAGATGCCCTGTCTAAGCTAGTCTCATTTGTTTGCGTTTGGTCCATATCTCTCTAAACCTTCCTATTCATGTTAGACACAAAATGCTAGAGTAACTCAGCGGGACAGGCAGCATCTCTGGAGAGAAGGAATTGGTGCTGTTTCGGGTCGAGACCCTTCTTCAGTGTTCTGCAACTTTCTATCCATGTATCTGTCCAAATGCTTTTTAAATTTTTTTTAAAAACCTGCCTCAACTAACTTTTTTTAGTTTAGTTTAGTTTAGTTTAGAGATACAGTGCTTAAACGAGCCCTGCACACTAACACAACCCTACATACACTAGGCATAATTTAAAATGATACCAAGTTGATTCACCCACAAACATGTATGTCTTTGGAGTGTGGGAGGAAGCCTGAGCACCTGGGTAAAACCTATGCAGGTCACGGGGAGAACGTACAAAATCCGTACAGACAACACCGTAGTCAGGATCTAACTCTGGCACTGTAAGGCAGCAACTCTACCACTGCGCTACTGTGCTGCCCTTGATTAGTTCTCAGGCAGCTCGCTGCATATACCCACCATCCCAGTAAAAACGTTGCCCCTCAGACTCCTATTAAAAATATATATTTTCCTTCTCATTTAAAACCTATGTCCTCTAGTTTGTGATTCCCCTGCCCTGAGTAAAAGACTCCGTGCATTTGCCCAATCTATTCCCTTCATTATTTTGTACACATCTATAATATTGCCTCTCAGCCTCCTGCGCTCCAAGGAATAAAATCCTAGCTTATCCAACCTCTCCATGTGTCTCAAGATCTTGGGTCCTGGCAACATCCTTATAAAGCTTCTGACTATCTTACTCTTCAGTATTTTAGTTGAATTGTACAATTGCACAGAGATTTTTAAAGTTTCAATCCCAAGTCAAGCATGAACTGAATTTACTCTGAGTTTTATGATGGAGGTCATTGAGGAAATACACTGCTAATCATTTGCACCTTATTCAGAAAGGGTTCTCTTGATTGTCATGAGTTATTCAAAATAAATGCTGAATAAATAAATAGTAGCCAGCAGAGTATTAGATGTTGGGCAATGGCAATGGGAAGGTGTCAAATCTTGCAACGGGTTAACTGGCCCTAACAGGAGTCCATGGTCAAGCTGCTTTTCTGGAGGACACGGACAGGCGACAATTCAATTTGGGACCCTTCTTCAGACAAGTCCATCTTTCCTTGCTCAGCAATGCCGGCTCTGATTTGTTCCGTAACTTTTTGTGCCTTGTGTTTCCCTCTCCCCTGACTCTCAGTCTGAAGAAGTGTCTCGACCCGAAACGTCACCTATTCCTTTTCTCCAGAGATGCTGCCTGACCCGCTGAGTTACTCCAGCACTTTGTGTCTATGTTCCCAAATACAAATTGCTACATTTGGGAATGTGGTTGTCAATAACATTTTAGTAGAAAGCCATGAAACTCTTCAGAGGAACTTCACACCAAAATGTACAGGCCTGGTCTAAACAAATTTGGCTTTAACTGGACCAAGGATCTAGACCCAAAATGTTTCCTGATGGACGACCAAAGATTCTATATGACCAAATCATTTGGACAAGACAGAGGAGAGAGAGTAACCTTGAGTAGGCCTAGATTTGGTCACACTGTTTCCTAGAGTGAATGAAACTGGATGTAGACTACTTTCTGTTTTGGTAGGGATTTGAGGATCATCCACTCAGCATTTCTGGCTGCAAATGCTTCATCAGTCTTGCCTTTAGCACTCACACCCTGGCTCCAACCATCACCGAGGAAAGGTACGTTCCTGGATGGCGGCGCAGTGGTAGAGTAGCTGCCTTAAAATGCCAAAGACCCGGGATCGATCCTGACTACGGGTGCTGTCTGTGCGGAGTTTGTACGTTCTCTCCGTGACTGCATAGGTTTTCTCCGGGTGCTCCGGTTTCCTCCCACACGCCAAAGTCGTGCGGGTTTGTAGGTGAATTGGATTGGTATAATTGTAAATTGTCCCTAGTGTGTGTATAATGTTAATGAGCGGGGATCGCTGGTCAGTTCGGACTCGGTGGGCCGAAGGGCCTATTTCCGCGCTGTATCTGTAAATTAAAAGACCTCCTCCTTCTGTCAAAGTCAACCACCATTCATGACCAGAAGTTGCAGGACAACAGAGCTTTGATCTGATCCATTGGCCATGAGATCGTACTACTTTGTCCATTGTGTATTATTTTCAATACAGTGCTTACAGTGAATTTGGCCTCAGGCAATGTCTGTGAATGACATGGCATCTGCCACACCATCAGTGACAAATGGAGTCCCAGGAGTTTCTGCGTGCCGTATAGCCACATACATGATACGTCAGAAGAGAGGGGATGATGGAGGATACACAGCACCATCTGGCCAGCAGGAACCCAGAGGTAGCAGAGACAATTACAGGGCAACTGCTGCCCCAGTTTTAAATAAAAGATGCCAGACTGTGCAATGGTAAAGAACGGCTCTGAATTCATAGGAAACACGGTGGCGCAGGGTAGAGTTGCTGCATTACAGCCACAGGCCCAGGTCGATCCTGACACTGGGTGTTGTCTGTGTGGAGTTTGTACATTCTCTCCGTGACTGTTCCGGTTTCCTCCTACACTCCAAAGACATACAGGCTTGTAAGTTAATTGGCTTCCAAAACGTTTGTAAATTGTCCTAGTGTGTAAGATGGTGCTAGCGTGCGGATCGCTGGTCAGCGTGGACTCAGTGGGCCAAATGGCCAAATGGCCTGTTTCCACTAGCACTATCCTACACACTGGGGACAATTTACCAATTTTACCAAAACCAATTAGCCTATCCGTGTTTGGAGTCTCGGGGGAAACCAGAGCACCCGGAGAAAATCCACGCGGTCACGTGGAGAACGTGCAAACTTCGTACAGATAGCACCCGTAGTCAGGATTGAACCTGGGTCTCTGGCGCTGTAAAGCAACAACTCTGTACCGACCGCCCAAATCTGTGCTGCCCACCGTTTCCTCCCACATCCCCAAAACGTGCAGGATTGTGGGTTCATTTGCTTCCCCCACGTTAATTGCCCCAACGTAGGATGCGAAAGTGGGATAACATAGAAGTAGTGTGAATGGATGTGGGCTCGTGGTCCAAAGGGCCTGTATCTACGTTGCATCTCAAAACTAAACTGATACACCACGAATTCAGAGAGATAATGTTTCCTCATACTGTTTCAGAAGCAAATGAGTGTATTGTGGAGAACCAGGATTTGTTTAGTTTAGTTTAGAGATACAGCCCGGAAACAGGTCCTTCAGTCCACCGCGACCAGCGATCCCCGCACACTAACACTATCCTACTGATGGACAATTTTACAATTATACCAAGCCAATTAACTGACAAACCTGTGTGTCTTTGGAGTGTGGGAGGAAACCAAAGATCTCGAAGTTAACCCTTGCAGGTTTCAGGGAGATGGTACAGACTCCGTATAGGATCGAACCCGGGTCCCTGGCTCTGTAAGGAGGCAGCAACTCTACCACTGCCCCACCGTGCTGCTCCTTAACATGGGAACTGCCTTGGGATGCTTCTGGTTGGTTCTGGTTGATTACTGCACAAACACCTCATCAGTGGTTATCTGGCGCTGGTCGGAGTGAGTAGAGATTCAATTTTGAAGTGGGCCTTTTTGACCAAGTTGAGGAGATCTAGTTGCTCAATCCCATTTTAAAACGACTTAACATTGGGAGCAGCACGTGTGGTAACATATTCCATTCCCTTATCGTACTTGGGTAAAGAGAATATTGGTAGCAAGGTTTATTGCAATTTGGCGAGTTGATGATGTAGGGACCGTTATTCGGTCTTGTTTCATGGCAATTGCTCTGGGATGACGGGTTGGTGAGAGACATGGACTAAATAGTAGTGGGATCGTTAAGAGCGGCGATGAAAGTAAAACTGAATGACAAGGTTTAAAAAAAGGGTTTTAAAGGTGGGGAAAGGAGCAGCGTGTTTGGTTCTGAGAGGAAATGCCCCGAGCCCACTCCAAAAACAACATAACAACGGAGAACAACTAGCAAGCCCGACAAAACCGCATGCATTTCCCAGGTCTGCCGTCCCTAATTCAATAAAAGAACAGCAAATTGTCAGTAAGAGGGTCCATAATGGAAGGTGCCCTGGGAATTGGAAACAGGCATTCACATCCTCAGCTGGCCTGTGGATCTACAAATAAAGTAAATTGACTCCAAGCAGACCCACAGTCATCCATCTGTCTTTCTACTGCCGATTCCAGGTCTAATTGCTCTTGCCGCTCAAGAGCATCAAACCCATTAACAGATTTAAACTTTCAACGTTAACTGATTGCAGCTTTGAAGTATTTTGTTTCCTTCTTCAACGTAATTCCCCGCCCTTTAAAAGATATTTGCAACTGTGCGATTTCAAGGGCTCTTCAAATGGTGGTCAAATGGCCAATTAATAACCACAGGGGGGCTATTTACAGCAAGACAGCGTATACTTGTTGATTTTCATTTATTTAATACCTCTAATCTGTTATCTGTCGGAGAAAAACTTCTGATCCATTATATCAGGCTGACTACTGTGCTCAATTATGTACGTTTCTTATCTTCATATTTAATTGACTTATTTTAATTGGAACCATCACCATTACCCTGTTTGTTCGGGATGGAGAGAATAAATGATGCTGGAGGAAAACTAATTGTCCGAGCGAGCAGCGGGCATCAATAACCACTTCACTGAAACATCCTGATAGATTTGTCTGGGGTCTCAACACACAAGCAAATCATCGGCCTGTCTGCCTCTCCCACCACCCTCAGTGATGGAAGTAATTAGTATTGATTATTGGACAGTAGGAAATGATTTGGGTTTCTCCCTTGGGTGAATGTACACAAGGACTGAATTCATCTGCTGTGTTAGAAAATCCTGATGCTAGAATATGTTTTGCAGTTTAGTTCAGAGGCACAGAGCGGAAACTGGACCTTCGGCCAGCGATCCCTGCACACTAGTACCATCCTACACGCTAGGGACAATTTACAATCTTTACCGAAGCCGATTAACCTACAACCTGTATGTCTTTGGAGTGTGGGAGGAAACTGGAGCACCCGGAGAAAGCCCACGCTCTCACAGGGGGAGAACATACAAATTCCGTACAGATAGGTCCCGTAGTCAGGATCGAACCTAGATCTTTTGCCCTGTAAGGCAGCAGCAGGCACGGAAATAGCTATCAAAATATGGAGGGGACCGGGGACACACAATTTCTTGCCGGCCGCGCGCGCATGCGCAAACTCACACACACACGCGAGGCTTTGGATGCTCAATCCAGCGCTAAATGCAGCTCAACTCTGCTTGTCTCGTTGGGTTAACCTACAGCCCTGTCTGGACTGACGGGACACCAGCGCTGCTTCTCCGCGCTAGTTGTAAACCTGGGCCATATTTCCAGCAAGTCCAGGCAGGGCTGTAGGTTAACCTGGCGGGACAGGCAGAGTTGAGCTGGGTTTAGCGCTGCTGTGGGTCTGGGGACACAGCTCCCGCCTGACTCCCGACTTCTCTGGCCACCCCCGGGGGGGGGGGGGCACTCGAGTGGGGACGGGGATGGTCCAGTTGGGGTCCGGCAGCGATTGCAGCGCCGGAGACCGGGATCGACCCTGGGGGCAGGTCTGTGTCCAGGGCTGCCGAGAGTGTTTTGGCACATCTCCCTCCTCCAATCACTGCGCTCTATTCTCAGTCCCAGCCCCCTTATTTGCACGTCTGACCGACACCTCCCTCCTCCAATGATCGCATTGAATCATCACGTCCCGCCTCCATTGCCTGCTGACCGACGTGTCTCTCGTCCAATCGGCGCCATCGATCAGCAATCCCACCCCCACTGTCTCGCGGAATGCGGAGATTTCACCGGGTTTTAAAATCCGGATTATGGGGGGGATCGTCCCCCACTTCTCACCCCGCGGGGGGGGGGGGCGTGTGTCCTCTGTTCCCCCCCCCCCCCCCCCCCCCCCCCGACATTTCCGCCCCTGGGCAGCAACTCTTCCACTGCACCACCGTGCCGCAAAGTTTATTGTTCGAGCTCATTTGTTTGAACTGCATACCCGCATCACACCAGTGGTGTAGACCCTTCATGAGATGAGAGGCAATGTGTCAAATACTTCCAAACATTGATACCAAGGAGCAGGATAAAAAGGTTCCAAGAATGTGAATTATTTCCTTACAGAACAGTAGTTGTGAAGTACAGTTAATCTGATTTATAAATGCAGGCTTTACAAGAAACGCTCAACACAATCACACTGAGAGACACAATTACACACAGAAGGTTACACTTTGGAGAAGGTAAGGATCCCGTTTGCAGAGAATTAAATGGACAAGTGAGACACAAAGTGCACGACTGGACCTGTTTCTCTGCTGTACCTCTCTGTGACCTCCCTTTGATTCCTACTGAATAACAATAGATAGGGCGGCACTGTGGCACAGTTGCTGCCTTACAGCGCCGGAGACCCGGGTTCGATCCTGACTGCGGGTGCTGCCTGTACGGAGTCTGTACGTTCTCTCCGTGACCGCATGGGTTTTCGCCAAGATCTTCGGTTTCCTCCCACACTTTAAAGACGTACAGGTTTGTAGGTTAATTGGCTTGGTGAATGTAAAAATTGTCCCTAGTGTGTGTACGTTAGTGTTAATATGCAGGGAGCACTGGTCGGCGCGGACCAGGTGGGCCGAAGGGCCTGTTGCCGCGCTGAATCTCTAAAAGTAAAAACTAAAACTAAAATAGATAATTTAAATTTGTTTTCTAATTAACTCTGTGGATGCATGCATTGTCAGGGAGATGAATGTGTGGCCAGGATGGTGTTGGGTCCTTGATGATATTGTTAGCCTTTTTGAGGCAGTACTGCGATAGATCCCCTCGATGGAAGGGAGGTCAGAGCCGATGATGGACTGGGCAGTGTTTACTACTTTTTGTTCTAGATAGACACAAAACTACTTGAGCGTTTTGTATCTATCTAGAACAAATGAATGAAAGATTTGCACGAATGAAAGCTGGAGCCCACCATGGTCCATTGTTCTACAGGGATGCTGCCTGTCCCGCTGAGTTACTCCCTCCAGCACTCCTTGTTCCTACAACATGTATACTGTGTGTGTAAAGCTGGACAAGTCTCCCTCCGACCAGCGACAAACTACAACATCCCAGAGCCAATGGAGGGGATTTAAACGCACCAGCAAACACCCAGATGTTGCTTTTATAAGAACCGGCTGTAAATTAGTCATCTCCTCTTCAACACCATCCCACGCTCCCATCCACTCATCCCAGGTGCTGGAATGGCGCTGGACTGTGGCCCAGGGTCTCCCAACTGAACGGAGGAAGCCAGGATATCTGAAGCTCTCGTTAATACCTTAAAGGATTGGGGGCATATTTTTAAAAATATGTCTGCTTGCAATGAAGAAAAGTTATAAGTAAACCCTTAAAAAGCAAATCTCTGCTCCTCTTGTAAAACACTGGCGGATGGGGAAAAGTACGAAGGCACATCTGTACAGGATAAACATAAAATGACTTGTCCTCCCGCCCTCTTAAAAAAAAAAAAGACTTTCAGATTTTGTCCAAAAGGGATTCATTCTGTTTGGTGCGTGACCTTCCAATACAGAGCCTTTTGTTACCTCCTCCTTGTATTTTCCACCAGTCACCGGGCCAGGCTGACTTCTATTCCCATATAAAGGCAGCTTGTAGCCTCCCGGCTTCTGCACTTACACTAACTACAAAAACTGGGGAGGAAACGGCAGCACCCAGCCTAACCAAAAAAGGTCAACGCCAGCTAATCTGCCCTGGGAGGAGCATGGCGAGCGGGACGGGTCCGTAGGCAGAGCGGGAGGGGGTGAAACCAACTCCGTTTAACCCTTTCACTCGGAACTTTCCACCAAAGATCTTAGAGCGGCTTTCCAAGCCCATCACAGCCCGGCTCGGATTACTGAAGAACGCCTGTCAATTTTTTTTCCCTCATTGATTCCAGATATTTATAGCAAATACTTTTTTGTTGTAGCAGTTTTGGAAACTAATGGTGAGCGATTGATTTCAGACTGTTTAACTTTCCAACGAGCAGTGGACAAAGTGAACTGCAGTGAAGAAGGGTCTCGCCCCGAAACGCCACCCATTCCTTCTCTCCAGAGATGCTGCCTGTCCCGCTGAGTTACTCCAGCTTTTTGTGTCTGCCTTCGGTGTAAACCAGCATCTGCGGTTCCTTCCTAAACAATCCTTTCATCTCGGCAGCTCAGCCTTGTAATGATCCATAGGTCCATAGTCACGCAGAGAAGCTGCAACATGTCTTTTACCTGAAGATACTGGACACAAATGCTGGAGTATCTCAGCAGGTCAGGCAGGGTATCTGGAGAAAAGGAATTGGTGGCGTTTGGGGTGGAGACCCTTCTTCAGACGGAGTCAGGGGAGAGGGAAACTAGAGGTGTGAAGAGGTACGAATAGTAAACGAATGGAAGGTATGCAGAAGGACAAATCAAAGCCAACAGCTATGACCATGGAAAGGTGGAGCCCACAATGGTCCATTGTTGGCTGTGGATAAGTGATAACGAGTGAAACTAATGAGTGAAACAGTGAAACTAAGCAGGACAACAGTGAAACTAGTTCAACGACTCAGGTGGGAGAGGGACAGCGAGAGAGGGAATACAAGGGTGACTTGAAGTTAGAGAAATCAATAATCAGACCGTTGGGTTGTAAGCTGCCCAAGTGAAATATGAGGTGCTGTTCCTCCAATCTGTGTTTGGCCTCACTCTGACGGAGGAGGCCCTGGACAGAAAGGTCAGTGTGGGAATGGGAAGGGGAGTTAAAGTGTTTGGTAACAGCTCCATGTACAGGTAACAGCTCCATGTACAGGTAACAGCTCCATGTACAGGTAACAGCTCCATGTAATTCAAAGCACAATGGAGAACTTTCGTAGTTGAACACTGACTCCAAGTAAAAACCAAAAGGACAAAGTGCTGGAGTAACTCAGTGGTTTTTGGAGTTGAAAGAAGGAAGTTCAAACTCACACCCAGAGAACCTTCAGGGAGGGAATTCGAAAACTTGTAAAAATGTGTAGTCTGAACTGTAAACAGCAACATGGCATTCCCCAAAGCAAGGTGGCTTGTTTCCCTCTTTTCCCTTCTCCACCACGTGTTAGATCTGACCTTGACATTTCAAGCTGCAGACCCACGCACACTGCACAACATGGCCAAGAGGATCAGCACAAGGTCACCTCCCACTCGGTCCTTGGCCTGGCATCAGAGATCGTTAATTACTCACATCTGGCCGGTCCGGGCAACAGTGTTGGGGCAGCACAGTCTGGCATTGATTCAAACCGATGCCCTGAGTCTAGGCATTTACAGCATTGTTGCCATGTGAGCTGTGAGCAGTTATAGACTCAAAGGATCATACAGTGTGGAATCAGGCCCTTCGGCCCAACTTGCCCACACCAACCAACTTGTCTCATCCACACTAGTCTCACTTGCCCCCATATCCATCAAACCCTTTCCTATCCATGTATCTGTCTAACTGTTTCTTAAACGTTGTGATAGTCCCTGCCTCAACTACATCCTCCGGCAGCTCGTTCTATACACCCGCCACCCGTTGTGTGAAAAAGTTACCCTTCAGATTCCTATAATCTGCTTGTTAAATTTATCTGTTTAATAAGTAATCAGCTTGTTTCCATTTAACCATTATAGCAAATTGATACATTTTCCAACCTCGTCTCCACACGGCCACGAGATCTCCTACACTTATGTAATGTATGTGAATCTTTGGCTTTCCTGCATGGGCTTACAGCCATAGTGAATGTATGTGTCACAGTGAGGTGCACAATACAGAAGCCATTTTGCAGACGGTCCCCACAAAATAAAATTCTAACTGTGTGATCTTGCACAGGTGATGATTTCAGCCGAACATGTTCGAAGGTTGTCCAAAGTTTATTGAGGGAAGGCTCAAAGTGAGATGTGGGACTGAGATACATAGGAGGACTGCAGTTGTACTGAGTTTGCTTACTACAGTCCGGCCACTCCATCTGGTCACTGCTCTCTTGACCAAAGGAGGAGGAAAACATCAGGCAAGGTCCAATCAATACTGTGCAATGACCTTGTCCACATAATGTTAGGATCAAGAGAGGAGATTTTAGAGATACAGCATTGAAACAGGCCCTTCAGGCCACCACATCCGTGCCGATCATCGATCACCCCGTGCACTAACTCTCTCCCGCACACAAGGACCAATTTACAATTTATAGAAGCCAATTAACCTAAAAATCTGTACGTCTGTGGAGTGTGGCAGGAAACCGGAATACCTGGAGAAAACCCATGCGGTCACAACGAGAATATACAAACTCCGTAGATCCCACTATATTTTTAACAATGTGTCTGGAAATAACACAACACATAACTCACTTTTGCCTGCAGGCATGAAACAAATATTATATTGGCAGAGCTAATGCTTCACAGCACTAGAGACCCCGGGTTCGATTCCGACTTCAGGTGCTGTCTGTGTGAAGTTTGTACATTCTCCCTGTGACCGCGTGGGCTTCTCCGAGTGCTTCGGTTTCCTCCAGCATCCCAAAGACATGCGGGTTTGTAGGTTGATCGACCTCCGTGAGTTGCCCATAGTCTAGTGTATAGGGAGCGGATGAGAAAGCGGGATAACATAGAGCTAGTGGGAACAGCTGATCGATGGTCGGCATGGACTTGATGGGCCGAAGGGCCTGTTTCCGTGCTGATACTTTCAATCAATTAATACGCTTAATCTTCAAACTAAAGGGCTGAAACATACACCATTCCCTTAGGCAGATCACTGTTAATGGACAATGAATTTAGACAGAAACAGTTTTGACTGATTTCTTTCAATTTTATCAATGACTCTTCCAATTGTAAACTGGGCTTTAGGTGTGGCTAGTGCCCCCTGCTGTCCTACCAGCATATGGCCCCAGTGCAGGAAGGATCTGATCGAATAACAGCATGCAGAGAATATGAAGAGGACACTTCTAAACTGAGGTACGCAAAAATGCTGGAGAAACTCAGCAGGTGCAGCAGCATCTATGGAGCGAAGGAAATAAGCAACGTTTCATCCCGAAACATTGCCTATTTCCTTCGCTCCATAGATGCTGCTGCACCCACTGAATTTCTCCAGCATTTTTGTGTACCTTCGATTTTCCAGCATCTGCAGTTCCTTCTTAAACACTTCTAAACTGAGATTGTTTTCTTTGGAACAAATGAGACTGAGATGAGATATAATTGAGGGGTTTAACATTTTGAGAAGCCCCAAATACCCATAGCAAGAAGGACTTATTTCCCAAGGCAGATATACCTAAATTTTGGGAACATATATTTAAAATAATTTTTGGACGGTCTATTGGGAGATTTAGGAATTTGTTTCTTATGTGGAATATAGTGGAGGTCTGGATCTCATAATGATGAGGGTAAAATCCCTCGTCACAAATACAAAGTAACTAAAGGGATAGTTGGATAAATGTGACCCTCAGGTTTAGTTTAGTTTAGTTTAGTTTAGTTTAGTTTAGTTTAGTTTAGTTTAGTTTAGTTTAGTTTATTGTCACGTGTACCGAGGAACAGTGAAAAGCTTTTGGTGTATGTGGAGTGTACAGATACAGGATAAAGGGAATCATGTGAATAACATTTAGGGCAAGATAAAGCTCAGTTGAGTTTATTGGTACATGTGTGTACCGAGGTACTGTGATAAGTTTTTGTTGCGAGCTAACCAGTCAGTGGAAAGACTGTACATGATTGCAATTAAGCCTTCCACAGTGCACAGTTTCATGATAAAGGGAATATCGTGAATAACATTTAGCTCCCGCAAATTAAAGTGTAAATAACCTGATAAATTGCACTTCAGCCTATCATTTTCTGATGGCTCGGAATAATCTACTAATCTTGCAGACTCCGATTATGATAACCATTTGTTCATTGTGTTGACAGAATCAGACCGGGTCTCTGGCCCTGTAAGGCAGCAACTCTACTGATGCGCCATTGGGCCTCCCTAAATGTATCTTTCATGTAATTCTATCCCATCATCTGAATGTCTTCATTCTTTGTTAAATATTAATTTGCTTTATATCGAAATAATTCCAAATAAAACTCTAAATATTCCAAATTGGGCAGCACGGTGGCACAGCTGTAGAGTTGCTGCCTTGCAGCGCCAGGGGCCTGGGTTCGATCCTGGCTACGGGTGCTTGTCTGTACTGTTTGTACGTTTTTTCCCCATGACCTGCGTGGATTTTCTCCAGAATCTCTGGTTTCCTCCTCAACTCCAAAGATGTGCAGATGTGCAGTTTATTTGGGTTGGCATAATTGTAAATTGTCCCCAGTGTGTATAGGATAGTGCTAGTGTGCGGGGATCATTGGTCAGCGTGGGCTCGGTGGGTGGAAGGGCCTGTTTCCGCGCTGTATCTCTAAATTAAGCTAATAAACTAAACTAAAACCCTAGATATTTAATTAATCTCCTGACTCCCATCACATGTTTCTGATGTCATCTGGATTGCAAAATGACCTATTCAAATATAGTACAGGAATTGGCTTCACTCAGTCCACCACGCTATTTTCACCAGCTGTAAACACCTACAAACAACTATTTGACAATTTGATTAATTGTATATTTCAAAATCAGTAAAATGGTTTTCTGAAACCAGAATTTCTATTTTACATGTATGAAACATCATCGATATGTCAAAAGATGCTGGTGCAAGCTGTATTCAATGTATGTAGATGAATGTCGAACATAGGTTCTGATGTGCATAGTCAGAGAAGGTGGTAAGTGATTAAATGAACTGCATATTCTTTGGTAATTCTCCATGTAACATCAACAGTCCCAACACAACTAACACTCAGTGTAGCAGGGAACATGTACATAGGTGGTAGAGCTGATGCCTCACAGCATTAGAGACCCGGGCCTGATCCAGATCTCAGGTGCTGTCTGTATGGAGTTTGAATGTTCTCTAATAATAATAATAATAAATTTTATTTTCGGGCGCCTTTCAAATCTCAAGGTCACCTTACAAAGATTAAACAGAAGAGAAAAAAAACATATATTCGGAGAAAAATAAATAATAAGGACATCATCAATACACAAATTAAAGATAGAAATCGCTCCAAAGACACAAAATAAATTTTTTTTAAAAAACACAATGTGAAGAGAGAGCAGCGGCAGCTAAAGCGCGCCAGCGTCCACTCTCCCTTCCGACAGCCATCTTGGACACAGACTAACAAAGTACCTTACACACAGAAAAATCATCCCCCCACAGTGGTTACCACTGTGGGGGAAGGCACAAAAGTCCAGCCCCCAACCCCAGTTCTCCCAAAAGTCAGGCCTATTTGGGTGGGTTCTAGCCGGATGGTCTTGCCCCGGCGTCGGGAGAGTCCTCACAGCGGCTGGGCCACCTGGAACGGCCGCTTCCTAGCAGGGGATTGTCGGCTTCCGAAGCCGACAAGGACGCACCGAGTTGGAGCTCCCAGGCTCCCGATGTTAATGTCGGCGCCGCCCGCTCCGCTCCGCAGACCCGCAGCCCGGAGGTGTTGCTCTCGGCAGTCCAGCTCACCGGAGCTCCAGCGCGTCGATCCAGCGCGGCGACACAGGCAAGGCATCGCCCGCTCCGCGATGGCGCTCCAGCGCTGTGCCACCACCGAAGCCGAGGTGCTGGGCGGTCCCCACCAGGAAACGGCGCTCCAAGCCCACTGGTAGGCCACGAGGACGGGTCGACGGGCAGCCCAGAGAAAAAGCTGCCTCACCGACCAGGTAGGGACCTAGAAGTAAGGTTACCTCCTTCCCCCCACAATAAGAAGTCAATTTCTCCGAAAAAACGACGAACAAAACTAACTAAAAACTGAAAAAAAAATTAATTAAACGGACGGCTGCTGGTTAGCAGCCATTCCCCAAGATGGCTCCTCCTCCAAGATGGTTCTCTCTGTCACCCCCTTCAGTCAGAGGGTGGCCTTTAATCAGAGGGTGGTTAATCTGTGGAATTCATTGCCACAGAAGGCTGTGGAGGCGCTCAATGGATATTTTCTAAAGTCAGAGATAGAGAGATTCTTGATTAGTAAGGGTGTCAGGGGTTATGGAGAGAAGGCAGGAGAATGGGGTTAAGAGGTAAACATAGATCAGACATGATTGAATGGTGGAGCAGACTTGATGGGCCGAATGGCCTAGCTCTGTTCCTATCCCTTATGAACTTATGAACCATGAAGGTTTCCTCCAGGGAGAATGTACAAACTCTGTACAGACAGCACCTGTAGTCAGGATCACACGCTGGTCTCTGGTGCTCACCTGCTGCTGTGCCGGCATTATCACGGCATCTTGTCTATCTTGGGGCAAAGAATCTGGTGCTTAAGGCTTTAATTAAGGTTGCCGCAGTTTACTAGGCACCTGTCAAAGTAAAGCCACTGTTCGGTCTGAATGTCTGTTTTTATTTCAATTTTTAGGCCTATTTTTAGATATGGTAATTTTAATTTTTTTAAAGCTACATGTATTTATTCTGTTTTTATTAACCGCACTGATGGGAACTGATCGAGGAACAATTTTTTTGTTTCATCTGTGTATGTAAGTACTCAGTTAAAATGACAATAAAGTAAATACTGAATACTGAATACTGAATACTATCTTGGTACATTTTGCTAATTGGAATGTGCTTATGTCTGGCAATACTCTACTGGACTGATTATAAGAACGGAATTTCACTGTGCATTTGCACATGTGACAATGAAACACCATTGAACTACTGTGCAACATCCAACACTGTGATTCAATTGCATCAACCAAGCACAATATTATCTAACAACAATCAACACCAAAGCACTTATACCCAATAACACACTATGGCTAAATAATATTCTCTTACAGACTAAAGGTGTCTTGATTGCCCAACAATTGATATCTTTGCCACAAGGGGGCATAAAGATTTCCTTGTGTCCCTGAGAAAACTAAAGTAGTTGATGCTTTCTCCAATGTTTCTCTGCCAGTTTAAGCAGTGTTCGACCAAGGATTCAAAAGAATTGGCGGCTAAAACATTTTTCAAAGAGGTTTTTTGTCCGTAGTGTGTTGCTTTTGTCTTCCTGGAAATATATTGCCATGTTGGGGCTTGGAGTTAAGTGAAACTCGGAGGTTAGGTCCGCATGCAATGTGGTCCAGTTAACCATGGTTGACAGTTGAAGAAGTCTCGACTCGCAATAAGACTCAAGGCCTTGAATCATTAACCATCAGCAAGTGGTTTATTTTACCTGCGCAAGCGGAGATGTGTCTCAGTCAAAGGCTGTGATCGCATCTTCAAAGTTCGTTGGCAAAACAAGATATTTATAAACACAGAAGAGGACTCACGTGATATACAAAGGTGATGTTATTCAATGGTGATGTACAGAGGTTAATTAGTTCAATGAGTTAATTACATTTCTGAGTTTGCATCCATCACCCAGGTTGCACAATGTTGCTTGCAAAGCTAGCTTTGTGACAAGTAACGCATTCGGCTTTGCAATAATCATGGTTTACTTCTACTCAGTGAGCACAGCTTTGATACGGGGGGTAGACACAAAATGCTGGGGTAACTCAGCGGGACAGGCAGCATCTCTGGGAAGAAGGAATGGGTGACGTTTCAAGTCGAGACCCTTCTTGTTGGCCAGGGGAAGTAGTACCTGTCCTGCCAGTGGATTTGGTGGACCTTGTGGAACGAGCGCTGTTGATGGTCCTCATCTCTGAAACATTCATGGGGGTGGGAGTCACCGCTCCTCGTTAGGTCATGAGCTTAGTTGCCAGGTTTAATGCTTGGTATTCCTAACACATCTTTCCTCAGGTTGTGCTGATACACTGGAAGCTGTTGTAGATTTTCACAACATAGTCTTGTCATATGGAGGAATGGAATTGGAAGTGACCTATTTTGTCCAAGATCTTATCAAGGACCTAAATTTGTTAGGGGCACTACTCGAGAATTAATAGTGTTTAATAGTAAGATTAAACGAGAACTTACCAGTTTGAAGTTTGATCTGTATTTTATGAGGAGTTACGATGAGGGATTACGTGAAGAGCCCGCTCAGCACGCATGCGCGACATACTTCAAAGCAGCGGTGTGGAATCACAGATAGACACAGTTATTGAAATAAACATAGTAAAGAAAAGGAGACCTCAGTTATCAGTTTGACCCATATTATTGAGGGTGGGAACGTAATCCCTCATCGTAACTCCTCATAAAATACAGATCTAACTTCAAACTGGTAAGTTCTCGTTTAATCTTACCATTTTACTTCGGAGTCACGTGAGTGACTACGTGAAGATTTTAAAGCTCTGTGATTTCAAACCGTGTAACAGTTCTTACTTCACTCACTGCCGAAGTCCTTGAGGGAGGAAGTGTGTTATCGTAATCAACCAATGAATCTGTTTGTAAAAACAACAACGGTATTTATTAACAATAACAACAAAGAAATTAAATTGCTCCCCTGGGCTTAAATTAAATATTTGCAGACTGTAAAATTTTCTCTGCAAATAAAGCAGGTTTTGCCAACAGCTTATTATAGAAAGTTCGGAACGTTCTTTCCCCGACCACCCTGCTGTAGCCAGGATGTGGTCTATAGGCACGTCCATTCTTTTGGTTCGTCGCCGTGGATGCTGCCCTGGTGGACTGAGATTTGTACATGTTAGTGTTTATACCAGCAGCTTTTAGCACCCGCTTGAGCCATCTCGAAATGGTTTGGCTCGTCACCCGACCATAAGGTTTTTTGTGACTGACCCATAAGGCTTTTTCACTCCCTCGAATTATTTTGGTTGTGTCTATGTAGGACAGTAGGTGGGTCATGGCACATAATCGTGGTTCTGGCGGGTAAGCCCGGAATTCCACGACTGGGTTGGGTGTTCCTGGTCTGCTCTGTTTGATCAGTCCCTGGATAACGAAAGAGACCTGGTCTGGAGCTATGATCATGTTGTCCAGTCGCAAAAGGTGTAGTGACTGGACCCTCTGTGCAGATACAAGTGCCATCAGCATGATAGTCTTGAGCGTAGATTGTTCCAGGGTGAGGGACCTGGCTGGTGGCCATCCCCTGAGGTATGTCAGGACCACACTGACATGCCATATATGGGTGTACCTTGGTCTGGGGGGGGTTAGAGTTGTAAATTCCCTTCATTAGTTTAACCACCAGCGGGTGGGACCCCATGGCCTGATGTCCTGGTGCCTGAGTTAAATAGGCAGACAGAGCACTTCTAGCTGTGTTGATGGCACTGTAGCTGAGTCCTTCATCGTGGTGAAGGGCTGCCAGGAACTCCAGTACGTTGGTAACTGTTGCGGTTGAGTAGGTGGTCCCTGTATCCAAGCAGTACTTCTCCCACTTTTTGATGCTGGACAAGTACTGTTTTCTTGTGGATGTTCGGTGGGATGCTGACATGGTGTTGACGGTTTTTTCTGACAATCCCAGTCCCAGTAATGGTCTTTCAAAATCTGCAACCCAGGAGTTTGATTTTATCATGGCATGGGTGGCTTATGCCAGATACTGGGTGGGTTAATAATTCTGGGTTACTGGGAAATATCATCGGGGTTTCAACAAACATGTCGTGGAGTAATGGGAACCATGGCTGTGTAGGCCAGTCGGGTACTATCAAAATACCTCAAGCAGAGTCCATTTGTATTTTGCATAGTACCCGGCTGATGAGGCAAAAGGGAGGAAATGCATAGAAGAAGAAATTTCCGCAATCCAGCACGAACGCATCTATCGCTGCTGCCTCAGGGTCTGGTTCCCAAGCGACATACATAGGTACCTGGTGATTTAGCCTTGACGCAAATAGGTCGATATCTGGCGTGCCATATTGCCCCCCACTGATGGAACGCTCCTCCGTTGGAGTCGAACGGGGGACAGGCTTCTTGGCCTTGTTCTGTTCATTTTTCTTAGCTGTTGGAACAAAGCAAAAACTCTCCTTTTGCCAAGAAAAACCGACCTCAGACTTACCTGACGGTCCGTCTTTTTTTAAACTGTAGCGGGAGCGCCTGACTCCCGCTGCGTTGCTGTTGCCTGCGTGAACGCAATGTCGCGCATGCGTGCTGAGCGGGCTCTTCACATAGTCACTCACGTGACTCCGAAGTAAAATTGTCATATGTCGTATACAGAGTTTGTACGTTCTCCCTGTGACCGCATGGGTTTCCTCCCACACTCCAAAGACGTGCGGATTTGCAAGTTAATCATCTTCTGTAAATTGTCCCTAGTGTGTAGGATAGAACTAGTGAATGGGTCAGCACAGACACGGTGGGCCGAATGGTCTGTTTCCATGCTGTATCTCTAAAGATTAAAATTAAAAGTACAATTGTGCCCAAGGAAACTCTACATGGTATTTTTTTATATTTTTTATATTTTTATTAAGTAGATCGTTACAGGCACATTTCTAAACCACAATGAATTATTTTATTAATCAGTTAAAAAGAGGTTCACTTGTTTTGCTCATTAAGTGTTGCTGTTCCTTTCCTTGGTGGGATATTCACTCAGTGGGCATATTTTTGTAATAAAGAATGGAAATAAAGAGCAGGAAGGAACTGCAGATGCTGGTTTACACCGAAGATAGACACAAAATGCTGGAGTAACTCAGCATAAGGGTTTGGTGCATTACCCACTCAGTTCCAGTAGATATCTGCAGGGTGTATGCACATAATTCATTATTTATTTCCCCTTAGGCGACTGAAACATCCTCTCTGTCCTTGGGTCAATGCCCCCAGCGTTAGGCAGTGAATCAAATGTGCTAGCTATCACAAAGTAGGGTCACCAGGTTAACTAAGTCAACGGATATTTAGATCTATAAACAGATCATTGTTTGTCGATCTAGCCGTTTTGAAGGTTTTGTTTTATTCTCATCTCATTGTCCAGCAACAGCAACAGCAACAACTGCAACAACAAGGCCAGCAGCATCATCAAGGACCAGTCGCACCCTCGGCCACTCCCTCTTCTCCTCCCTCCCATCAGGCAAGAGCTACAGAGGTGTTAAAACACACACCGCCAGGCTCAGGGACAGTTTCTTCTCAGCTGTTATCAGGCAACTGAACCATCCGACCAACAACTAGAGAGCATGCCTGGGCTACCATCTACCTCGTTGGAGACCCTCGGACTATCTTTGATCGGACTTTACTGGACTTTATCTTGAACTACACTTTATTCAATTTATTCCCTTTATCATGTACACTGTGGGTGGCCCGATTGTAATCATGTATTGTCTTTCCGCTGACTGGTTAGCATGCAGCAAAGGCTTTTCACTGTACCTCGGTACACGTGACAATAAACTAAACTCAAACAAGCTGGCATTTAGTGTGATTATTTAAGTGAAAAAATATTCTTAAAGTTTTTTCCAGAGAAGTGGTCAGATGCTCAACTCTCAGCACTGGTGAGACACTGGTCAATCAAATGGGGATGGGGGTGGAGATGGTGGAGGAAGGGAGGGGAGGGGCGATAGGTCACAATAAAGAGAAGGAACTGTGGAGGCAAATAATCAAATTCCAAAGCATGGATCCACATGGATACATACACACAGCTGCCAAAGTGCCCTCGGACTATCTTCGATCGGACTTGACGTTATTCCCTTTATCATATATCTATGCACTGTGGGCGTCTCGATTGTGATCATGTATTGGTCTTTCCGCTGTCTGGTTAGCACCCAACAAAAAGCTTTTCACTGTACCTCCATGCACATGACAATAAACTAAACTGAACTGAAGTTTATGTTGCACTGAATATTATTCACGTTATTCCCTTTCTCCTATATCTGTGCACTGTGGATGGCTCGATTGTAATCGTGTATTGTCTTTTCATTCGGCACACACGACAATAAACTGAACTCAGCACAATTCAATTAAAGGAGGGGAACAATGGTGGAGAGACGAGCCCTGATGGTAAAGAGTTAAAGTTGTAAGTGCAGCAGGAGCAAAGATGGTGGAAAGGAGAATCAATCGATGCTTCGAAAAAGGAATTAAGAAGAGGATTGCTATGGGGATAGAGCGGGGGAACGGGATTGACAGGACTTCTCTGTGAAGCACCGAATCGGTGAGCCAGAAGCCTCCTTCTGCACAGCTTCGATTCTATGATTGTACGAAACCAGAGAGAACAAATGAACAAAAGACGAGTGTAATCTGGATGAGGAAATACTTGTTGGATTTGCACTGCGGTGTCAATCCTTTATTTCTTTTTACTTTTTAGACTTTCAATCTCTCTGCAGCAGATAGAAAGGCTTAGGCTTAGTCTGTCTGCCTTTTCACATTAACATCCCGCCTTCTCCAAGTTTCTTTAGACTTTAGAGATACAGTGCAGAAACAGGCCTTTCGGCCCACCGGGTCAGTGTCGACCAGCGATCGTACACTAGCACTATCCTACACACTAGGGACAATTTACAATTCTACCAAGCCAATTAATCTACAAACCCGTACATCTTTGGAGTGTGGGAAGAAACTGGAACATTCAGAAGAAACCCGCGTGGTCACAGGGAGAACGTGCAAACTCCGTACAGACAGCATCCGTAGTCGGGATCGAACCTGGGTCTCTGGCGTTGTTAAGGGCCTGTCCCACTTGGGCGTCATTTGCACGTCACGCAGGTGGCGCGCAAAGGTTTTGTGAAGCCCAAAATCCTGAGGCGCCGCGCGCGATCGCGCATCACTGCCTACGCCACCATGTCTCACCACGCGCCATGCACGCATAATGCACGGCATGCGCACGTCAACTGCACGTCACGACGCGCGCGTGTGACGCATAAATGATGTTGGGTCGTGCATCGTGACGCGTAAATTATGTTGCGTAAATGACACGCAAATAACGCCCAAGTGAGACAGGCCCTTAAGGCACCGCAGTGCCAAACCCCTCCGGCTCCAATTATTTCAGACTCGATGAAGGTGGAGCATTCTCGAACGGACATATAGCCTAATTCTGCTTCTGTGTCTCGTGATCTCAATCCAAGAAACATTCTTCTGTTATTTATTAGCCAAGGGCAGGTTTTTCCATCTATGTTGTTTTAGATTCAGTACTTTAGACTCTTGAAACACATAAAAGTAAGAGAGGTTTCCAGATCTATTTGCTAACACAGTTAGTTTACTGGTAAATTAACAAATTCTATTTGAAATTGTGTTAATGAACCACAAGCAGCAGGAAACTTCCTTTGATGAAAGGCAAAGGGTGAGAAACAAGCAGCGGTTTTTCAAAACATTAGCACTCATTAAAATTCAAATGTGATTGATAGGGAGAAAAATAAATGAAGCCTTCCTATCAACAACAGGACATGTGGCAGTGATGTGGGTTAGAGCGAGCGAGCGAGAGAGAGAGTGACTAACGAGTGGAACACTGTGCGAGGCAGTTTAGTTTATTGTTCCGTGTACCGAGGTACGGTGATAAAAACTTTAGTTTCGTGCTAACCAGTCAGACTACACATGATTACAATCGAGCCATCCACGGTGTACAAATACACGATGAATTGAATGACATTTAGTGAAAGATCTTCTTCTTATCGAGTTCACATCACAAGATTAGAAATTGTCTGGCAGAGCTGAACACACTTCTCGGCATCTGCATACAATGGTGTCTTGCGCTTCTTGTGCTTCTTGTGCGTGGTGGCGGAAAAATTAGTGGAAACAGCGCCACGACGTGCACGCTCTTTCCTTGACCCCTAGTGAAAGATAAAGCCCAGTAAAGTCCGACTAAAGACAGTCCGAGGGTCTCCAGTGAGGTAGATAGTAGCTCGGGCCTGCTCTCTAGTTGTTGGTAGAATGGTTCAGTTTCCTGATAACAGTTGATCATTGAATCAAGAGAGTCAAGACTCAAACAATGATCTGAAGAAGAGTCAGTAACAAGAAAAATGGATAAGGGAGAGCCAGTGGATGTAGTGTATCTGGACTTTCAGAGAGCCTTTGATAAGGTCTCCCACAGGAGATTAGTGGGCAAAATGAGAGCACATGGGATTGGGGATAGGGTATTGACATGGATAGAAAATTGGTTGGCAGACAGGAAACAAAGAGTAGGAATTAATGGTTCCCTTTCAGAATGGCAGGTAGTGACTAGTGGGGTGCCGCAAGGCTCGGTGCTGGGACCTATAATAGCTGGCAGCTATTCACAATATATATTAATGATTTAGATGAAGGAATTAAAAGTAACATTAGCACATTTGCAGAAGACACAAAGCTGGATGGCAGAGTGAACTGTGAAGAGGATGCTATGAGGATGCAGGGTGACTTGGATAGGTTGGGTGAGTGGGCAGATGCAGTATAATGTGGATAAATGTGAGGTTATCCACTTTGGTGGCAAGAACAAGAAGGCAGATTATTATCTGAATGGTGTCAGATTAGGAAAAGGGGAAGTGCAACGAGACCTGGGTGTCCTTGTACATCAGTCACTGAAAGTAAGCATGCAGGTACAGCAGGCAGTGAAGAAAGCTAATGACATGTTGGCCTTCATAATGAGAGGATTTGAGTAAAGGAGCAAAGAGGCCCTTTGCAGCTGTACAGGGCCTCGGTGAGACCACACCTGGAATATTGTATGCAGTTTTGGTCTCCTAATTTGAGGAAGGACATTCTTGCTGTTGAGGGAGTGCAGCGTAGGTTCACGAGGTTAATTCCCGAGATGGCGGGACTGTCATATGATGAAAGAATGAAACAACTGGAATTTAGAAGGATGAGAGAGGATCTTATAGAAACATATAAAATTATTAAGGGATTGGACACACTAGATGCAGGAATGGGGGAGTCCAGAACCAGGAAAGCCACCCATTCCTTCTCTCCAGAGATGCTGCTTGATCCCTCCAGCATTGTGACACCGTTGCACAGCGGTAGAGTTGCTGCCTTACATCTCCAGAGACCCGGGTTTGATCCAGACTACGTGTGCTGCCTGTACGGAGTTTGTACATTCTCCCAGAGACTGCATGGGTTTTCTCCGGGTGCTCCGGTTTCCTCCCACACTCCAAAGACGTACAGGTTTGTAAGCTAATTGGCTTGGTAAATTGTAAATTGCCCCTTGTGTGTGTAGGATAGTGTGTGTAGGGTAGTGCGGAGATCACCGATCGGTGTGGACTGGGTGGGCTGAAGGGCCTGTTTCTGCACTGTATCTCTAAACTAAACTAAACTCTACCAATCGTTCCATTGTCAGAACTATACATTTGTTGATACGGAACGCACTGCTTCCATTATCTGCATCTATCATATCATGGACAACCCCTATTGCAGGCAAATGGTGCTAAGCATGTTAGTCCCACTGGTGAATTGCAATCATGTTGCATTTAACAAAGTGAGCCGCCCTGCTATTTCATGAGTATTTCAATTAAAGTGCAATTACCTTAATGACATGATCCTCTCGGCATAACATTTTAAAAGTTAATTGAAGAGTTTATTAAATGACTCTCAATTGGTTCTTGTAGCAGCTGAGTGCCGCTGTTCACATGGGGAGTGAAGAGGAAACAGAGACGGGATGATTTCTATTCACTGGCAGTAAGTTTCGTTGTCTTTCTTTGCACCTGATTCCCATTTTGGATGTTGGCGGCCCTTGGGTGAACAGGTCAGAGCTGTGGCCGGGTTGGCGGCCCTTGGGTGAACAGGTCAGAGCTGTCTTTAATTTGTGTATGACATGGGCTTCCATAGAAACATAGAAACATAGAAAATAGGTGCAGGAGTAGGCCATTCGGCCCTTCGAGCCTGCACCGCCATTCAATATGATCATGGCTGATCATCCAACTCAGTATCCCGTACCTGCCTTCTCTCCATACCCCCGATCCCTTTAACCACAAGAGCCACATCTAACTCCCTCTTAAATATAGCTAATGAACTGGCCTCAACTACCTTCTGTGGCAGAGAATTCCAGAGATTCACCACTCTCTGTGTGAAATATGGTTTTCTCATCTCGGTCCTAAAAGATTTCCCCCTTATCCTTAAACTGTGACCCCTTGTTCTGGACTTCCCCAACATCGGGAATAATCTTCCTGCATCTAGCCTGTCCAACCCCTTAAGAATTTTGTAAGTTTCTATAAGATCCCCCCTCAATCTTCTAAATTCTAGCGAGTACAAGCCGAGTCTATCCAGTCTTTCTTCATATGAAAGTCCTGACATCCCAGGAATCAGTCTGGTGAACCTTCTCTGTACTCCCTCTATGACAGGAATGTCTTACCGTTCCACAGATCTGGTGGGGGGGAATTTCTAGAACCCGTGAGACACAGGAAGAGGCCATTAAGCCTTTGAAGTCAGAGAGTGTCAGCATCAAACAGCGTGGAGACCGGCCATACGACCAGAGACTGGTCCACGCCTACCATTGATCACACTTTGCACTGGTTCCATGTATCCCACTTTCTTATCCACCCCCTACACACTCAGGGCAATTAACAGGTTTGAAGGTTAATTGGCTTCTGCAAATTATAAATTGTCCCTGGTGTGTAGGATAGTGCTGGTGTACGGGGATCGCTGGTCAGCTCGGAGTTCGTAAAGTAAAGTAAATCATCAAACACCCGTCACACTAGTGTTTAAGAAGGAACTGCAGATGCTGGAAAATCGAAGGTACACAAAAATGCTGGAGAAACTCAGCGGGTGCAGCAGCATCTATGGAGCGAAGGAAATAGGCAACGCCTATTTCCTTCGCTCCATAGATGCTGCTGCACCCGCTGAGTTTCACCAGCATTTTTGTGACCCGTCACACTAGTTCTATGTTATCCCACTTTCACAAACATACCCTACACACCAGGGGTAATTTTACAGAGGCCAATTAACCTGTAAACCTGCGCGTGTTAGGGATAGAGTCATAGTCATAGAGTCATACAACGTGGAAACAGGCCCTTCAGCCCATCTCCCCCACACCGACCAACAAGTCCCATCTACATTAGTCCCACCTAGTTGCGTTTGGCCCATATCTCTCTAAACCTGTCCTATCCATGTACTTGTGTAGTGGTTTCTTAAACATTGCAATAGTCCCTGACTCAAGTACCTCCTCTAGCAGCTGGTTCCATACACCCACCACCCTGGACGTGAAATAATTCCTTCACCTCAAGCCTATGTTCTCTAGTTCTCGATTTCCCTACGCTGGGCAAGACACTGTTCGTCTACCTGATCTATTCCTCTCATGATTTTATACATCACTATAAGATCACCCATCATCCTCCTGCGCTCCAAGGAATAGAGTCCCAGCCTGCTCAACCTCTCCCTATAGCTCAGACTGAGTCCTGCCAACTATGTGAGGAAACCAGAGCACACAGAAGAATCACACGCAGTGTCAGGAAGAACATGCAAACTCCACACAGACAGAACCCAACTTAATGCAGGCTCCAAACAAATAAGTGTATTCATGATAGGCATATTTTTGGTTTATGGGGAAGGATTCAGGAAAACAAGCAAAACAGGCTTTTAAAGATGAGCTGAGGTCAAAATCAGATCAGCCGTGATCATATAATATGGTAGAGAAGGCTAAAATATATGCTTACACGGAGGGTGGTGGGTGCCTTGAATATGCTATAGGGGTGGTGGTTGAGGCAGATACGATTGTGGCATTTGTAGATACATTTCGATGGGCACGTGGATATACAGGGATTGGAGGGATATGGATTCTACACAGGTAGATATGTGATGGTATCTTGGCATCATGTTCGGCGTAGATGTTGCGGGTCGCAGGGCCTGTTCCTGCGCTGTACTGTTCTATGATCCATGTTAAAAAGTTAACCGGCCTACTCTTTCTCCTATTTCTAATGCTTTTATGCTTGTTTGGTTTTACTTAGCTACTAATTTAAATATTACTAATTTAATATTGCTAATTTAAATATCACTCATTTAAGAAATTTGCGCACAAATCACTCACCAAAGTATCCATTTTACAACTTTACGCCTTCCCCAGCCATGACCGGGCCATTATGGGCTCTGCCCTTCCTGAGGTCATCTGTTGCTGCCCCTGATTTGTTCCGGCTTTTTGTCACCTCCATTTAATTGTCAAGTAAATGGTGACAAATGCAAACAACCCATTTGACAGGTGGCGCAGCGGTAGAGTTGCCTCCTTACAGCGCTTTCACCCCCAGAGCCTCGGGTTCGATCCCGACTACGGGTGCTGTCTGTACGGAGTTTGTACGCTCTCCCTGTGACCGTGTGGGTTTCCCCAGAGATCTTCGGTTTCCTCCCACACTTCAAAGACGTACAGGTTTGTAGGTTAATTGGCTTGGTATAAGTGTAAATTGTCCCTAATGTATGTAGGATTGTGTTAATGCGCGTGGATCACTGGTCGGTATGGACTCGGTGGGCCGAAGGGCCTGTTTCTGCGCTGTATCTCTAAACTAAAAAAGACTGCAAATATCATAGTCGAATCTAAATGCCCGGAGTGAATCTTAACAAGAGTCCAGTTGGGAACACACTGCTGGCTCCTAAAGGCAGGAGAGGTTGGATTTCATGGAATGTTTTCGCTGCATCCCGTGAAATATTTTTGTTAAGGAAGAGAAGGTTTAGGTCACTCCGTATCACATGTCACCCTGTCACACAGCAAGACAGTGCAGACAGCACCATCCATCACCGCTGATTACTAATCGACAGATCGAGACAGATGAACAAAGGAAGACACACAAGCCACAGCGGAAAAAATCGAAGAGCAAAGCTTGGTGATGGTGATATAGAGGCCCAGGGCATCACATTACGCTCGGAAGTTAACCCTTCACAAGCTGCTCTCGGAGTTACCAAAATGCCCACAGGATGTCCCCTTGTCTTTCCCCACCTACTAAACTACATGTTCAACTCTTGGTAACTCGACCTATCTTCTCATTGCAACATTAAATCATTGATTGCTGATTCAGCATTGCAACTCCATTACTCTTCTTGCAACCAAAATGGCATCTTGACCTTTGTCCTTTCATTGGGAATATCTTTGATAGGTATAAGTGGAAATCTAAATGGGTCAGACTATATGTTTGGTTGCAATTTTTTGTTAAATGATTACTCTATAATCCAGGATTCTTTCAGAAATAATCTAGGAATATAATGCCGTTTAAGGTAAGTTGAGAGTTTGAAAGATAAACACAAAGTGCTGGAGTAACTCAGCGGGTTAGGCAGTTTCTCTGGACGAAAAGGCTGGGTAAAGCTTTGGGTCGGAACCCTTCTTCAGACCCGAAGCATTACCCATCCTTTCTCTCCAGCGTGCTACCTGACCTGCTGAGGTACTGCAGCACTTTGTAATTATTTCATTTAGTTTAGAGATACAGCATGGGTTTGCACTGACCAATGATCACCCCGTGCACTGGCGCTATCCTACACACTGGGGACGATTTACAATTTTTCCTGAAGCCAATTAACCTACAAACCTGTATGTGTTTGGAGTGTGGGGGTGGGGTAAACCAGAGCACCCGGTGAAAAACCACACTGTTACATGGGAGGTACACAATAAAGCTGGAGAAACTCAGCGGGTGAAGCAGCATCTATGGAGCGAAGGAAATAGGCAACGTTTCAAGCCAAAACCCTTCTTCAAATCATCTCATACTTGTTACATGGGAGAATGTACAAACTTCGTACAGCACCCGTAGTCGGGATCGAACCCAGGACTCTGCCGCTGTAAGGCAGCAACTCTACCTTTGCGCCACCATGCCTCACTTTGATGTACAATGAATAAAATAATGTGATCGTCCGTTTCTTTAAGTAAGCTTGTCGTGGAATGTCTTAGTGATGGTAAGAGACCTTCATTGTTCAATCAGAGGGATCAAATAGGTACTAATGTCAACTGTTCCCGAGCTAATAGCTCTCAGCACTCTAGATCTCATTTACAGTTTTATTCTCTGTATATCCTGGAACTTAAAAGGTTATCCTGTGCAAACATAATTTCAATAAAGAAATAATTGCCCTGGTAATGTGACTTTGATGACAACTCCATCTCCTTGCATCAATGTTTATTCAGTATGAAGTTAGCACCTGATTTGCAAACCCTCTCCTCCATCAATTGACATTGTGGTGAAATATCCTGACTTGTGGAGTTCGTGTTGCTGATGGGAATAGTTTGAAGCTCCACAACTCATTGTGGTCATCTCAGAATAATGCCTTCAGCTAGTGGAGGCACTGCCTTTGTGCTACCTAGAGAGCAGCTAAAAGATCCAGAGTGTCGAGTGTTTTATTGTTATACGTCCCAGATAGAACAATGAAATTCTTACTTGCAGCAGATCTCTGGCGCTGTAAGGCAGTAGCTCTATCGCTGTGCTGCCCGAACCCAGAACACATCATGGGATTGAAGTCGCTGCTGAGCCCTCATCCAACATATTAGAGGATTGGAGTTCATCCAACATGCTGCCAATGAAGCTGCAGTTTGCAAGGAATACACAGGCTGAAACTGATCAGCCTTTATATTTCAGCGCAAATTTAATTTTATACACATTTGGCTGACTTCAGGGGAAGAGTGCACTTTTCACACGTCAACAGTGCTGAGTTCAGCTTGTGTCGCTTTGTGTGGCAAGATCCTCGATAAGGAGCAGGTGTCTGTTGCATTTCACGAGCGAATCCATGGTTAGACACATGGAGGATTGCCATCCTTTGATCAGACCCCTTGCTCTGTGGCCCTGACCAAGATCCGCAAAGCATCATCTGGAATTTACAAACTATTCATCACCAGACTGCTTAAAATTCCTGATTTCCAAATGGATCAAGGTCTGAGATCTGAAGTATAGAAGTGTGAAAACACTTTCGTTCCCAGATTCAGGGACAGTTTCTTCTCAGCTGTATTCAGACCACTGAACCTCTCTATCAACAACTGAGAGCGGTCCTGACCTCCCATCTACCTCATTGGAGACCCTCAGTCTACCGTTAATTGGACATCACTAGACTTTATCTTGCCCTAAACATTATTCCCTTTGTCATGTATTTGTACATTGTGGAGGGCTCGATTGTAATCATGTATTGTCTTTCCGCTAACTGGTTGGCATGCAACAAACGCTTTTCACTGTACCTTGGTACACGTGACAATAAACTAAACTTCCACATCAACTAGTACGCAGAAAAGTCAGTGGCCAAACAAAGATGTTGCCAGGACTCGAGGGCCTGAGCTGCAGTGAGAGGTTGAGCAGACGAGAACTTTAATCAAATAACTTTATAGAGCACAGGAGGATGAGGGGTGATATAGAGGTGTATAAGGTCATGAGGAATAGATAGGGTTAATGCGCAGAGTCTTTTACCCAGAGCAGGGGAATCATGTACCAGAGGAAATAGGTTTAAGATGAGGGGTAAATTATTTAATAGGAACCTGAGGGGTAACTTTTTTACACAAAGGGTGGTAAGTCTATGGAACGAGCTGCCCAGTACTATCGCAATGTTTAAAAAATATTTGCACAAGTACATGGATAGGACAGGTTTAGAGGGATATAGGCCAAACGCAGGCAGGTGGGACTAGATGGAGCATGTTGGTCAATGTAGGCAAGTTGGGCCGCAGGGCTTGTGTCCACACTGTATGACTTTCTGACTCTGCAGGCTGCCTGGAATTTGCAGTGCCTTCGTAGAATACTATCTACCTCAATGGTGATCCTCGGGCTATCCTTGATCGGACTTTGCTGGCTTAACCTTGCACTAAACGTTATTCCCTCATCATGTATCTATACACTGTAATGGCTCGATTGTAATCATGTATTGTCTTTCTGCTGACAGGTTAGCACGCAACAAAAGCTTTTCGCTGTACCTCGTTGCACGTGACACTAAACTAAACTGAACTGAGTTTCAAAAGCATTAAGCTTGGAGGGAGTGTGCGCTCTGGCTAAAGACAGCCCGTCCCTGCTTTACTGATGAGTTTTCCTCATTCTCCTTCCATCCATCCGCACTGCCTGCTGCAGCTGCGGCGTGGGCCACAAGTTGTGGAAGAGTGGAGTAGGCTGTGGGCGACATGGTGGCACAGCGGTAGAGTTGCTGCCTTACAGCGCTTGAAGCGCCGGAGACCTGGGTTCGATCCCGATTGCGGGTGCTGTCTGTACGGAGTTTGCACGTTCTCCCCGTAACCTGAGTGTGGGTATTCTCCAAGATCTTCAGTTTCCTCACACACTCCAAAGACCTACAGGTTAGTAGGTTAATTGGCTTGGGTTTGTATACTTTGTATAAGTGTAAATTGTCCCTAGTGTGTGTGTAGGCTTGTGTTAATGTGCGGGGATCGCTGGTCTGTGCGGACTCGGTGGGCCGAAGGGCCTGTTTCCGCGCTGTATCTTTATACTAAACTAAACCAAGCTCCATGCCCCTTCACAAGTCTGGCACCAGGATGTGCTGCTTGGTGATTAATTTGCTAATTCGATATTAGAGCGCTTATTGAAAGGAGCAAACAGATGTTCTGGTAGATAAAACACCAGAAAAATGCTAGTTCAACGAATACTTAAAACTTACCACAGATTCTGAGCATTTATTAGCAGTTGTTCAACAATAAGATGCAACGGGCTCAGTGCGAACGTGCAGTCTGTAAAATGCATACAGTCTGAAGAAGGACCAATGTTCTCCAGAACTGCCGCTTGACCAACTGTTGTGGACCTGCTTGATTTACTCCAGTACTTTGTGATTATTCTTGTAAACCAACATCTGCAGTTTAGTTTAGAGGTACAGTACGGAAAAAAAGCCAGAAGGAGCTGTTCCACATTGAGAAGGGCCGAAAGGCTTTCCTTTGGCCAGGGAATGGGTCAGAGAAGAGTTGTAATCCACGCTTAATGCTGGGTTAACTGGTGTTAGCTGGGATACCGGTTCATCTGATGAACTTCAGTTGAGGTTCACCTGGAGTAGAGAGGAAAAGAACGATAACCAAGGAATTACCACCACATGAGATCATGGGAGGTGAGATGAGAGGTTCCAATTCATCTTTTTTTTAGTTTAGTTTAGAGATATAGCGTGGAAACAGGCCCATCGGTTCCACAGAGTCCGCACCGACCATCGATCCCCGCACATTAACACTATCCTACACTCACTAGGGGCAATTTACATTTATACCTAGCCAATTAACCTACAAACCTGCACGTCTTTGGAGTGTGGGAGGAAACCCAAGATCTCGGAGAAAACTCACGCAGGTCACGGGGAGAAGGTACAAACTCCGTACAGATGACACCCGTAGTCGGGACCTAACCTGGAAGCAACTCTACCACAAGCACTGTGTGATCTGTAATCAACCATCATCTTGCTCGTTCAAATGTCCACAATCATCCAAATTTACATCAAGGGAGCTCATTCAGTCGATCATTACTCAAAAACAACCATTAAGTTTATCCTTACCACTCTACTCTTGGCCCATAACTAAATTACTTCTCGCGTATCTTTAGAAAGGTGATGAGGAGGAATTTCTTTAGTCAGAGGGCGGTGAATCTGTAGAATTCATTGCCACAGATGTCTTTGGAAGCCAAGTCAATGGATATTTTTACTGGGGAGGTGAACAAATTCATGATCAGTGAGTGTCAGGGGTTATGGGGCGAAGGCAGGAGAGAATGGGGTTGAGAGGGAAAGATAGATCAGCCATGACTGATTGGCGGAATAGGCTTGATGGGCCGAATGGCCTAATTATGCTCCTAGAATTGATGAACTTATGAACAATGGTCAAAGACTCCAGGGCATAGTTTGAAGGTGAGAGGGACAAATTTCAAGGAGATGTGCAGAGCAATTTTTTTTACACTGAGAGTGATGGGTGTCTTAAAAGTATTGCCAGCGGTGTTGGTGGAGGCTGATGCGACAGTGGCGTTTCAGAGGCTTTTTGCATAGGTATGGGGTGATTAAGGCAGGAGAATGGGGTTGAGTGGGAAAGATAGATCAGCCATGATCAAATGGCAGAGTAAACTTGATGGGCCGAATGGCCTAATTCTACTACTGCTACTTATGAACCTGCAGTTTTGTTATCACTAACGGACCACTTACTGATTGCTCCCATAATTAGGTCCTAATATGATTGGGGGTTACATATATCCAAATATGAACCAGCACCCGCAAGAGGGCAGAAAAATGAAGCAGGAAGATAATAGGGGGCAAGGGAGAGGGACAAACACAATAGGGGTAATCATCAGGGTGGCTATAGGTTTAAAATTGTGTACAATGTGTGGGACTACCCATGTCCGTAATATACTGTATGAACGTTTAACAATCTTGAACAGTATTTCGCCGTGAGTCACCAGTGTCGAACATCCACTGAGGTTCATCCCCTTCGAAGCTGCAGATGTCTTCAGTCAGGTCCCCCGCATGAAATGTAGTTGCGTTGATCGTAGATGAGCTCCAAGCAAAAGCGTTTTCTGTTGCAAATCAGCACATTTTCAGCCAAATGTGAATTTGAAGCGGAAATGGGACTGTGTTGCTTTTATATTCTATCTATCTCCCTCCTCCATCTCTTTCACTCTCTCTTCCCTCTCTCCCCCTCTCTCTCTCTCATTCTTCCTCACCCTCTCCCATCCTCTCTCTCTCTCTCTCTCTCTCTCTCTCTCTCCATTTGGCAATGGCGGTGGCGCATTTCAGCGAAATGTGAAATTGAAGTGGAAATGGAACAGTTGCTTTTATATTCTCTCTCTCGCCTCCCCCTCTCTCTCTCTCTCTCCCTCTCTGCATTTGGCGATGGGCGGTGGCGTAGACAGATGTCTCTGCTTGAATCCCTGGCAGCCTTAGTATCAGCCGTGAAGCGGAGAGCTTTGGCTCTCCGGGGAGCTGAACTAATACTTACAGAGACAAGCTGCGAGAGGCAGATAGAGAGAGAGGGGCCGCCCAGAGCACGGCTGAAAGACGGGTTGAAAATTCCCACAGGGCCGCCCGGTGGGTGCACGGCGGTAGGGAATTATAAACATTCTCATCACGCTGCTATGTTTGACAAGGACTAATGAACACTGACACAGAGGGGGTTATGCAATATTTATACAGTGCCTGAGAGACATGGTGGTACTGAGGACCCAGCCCCTGCTGTGGACCAGTTATAGATCCTTCACATCATCTCCATTCATTCTTGAGAAAACCCATCCAGCAGGAGCTGCAACTCTGGTCAGTGGAGACAGGAATTTAACCCATTCTCCACAGCCAACAATGGACAATTGTGGACTCCACCTTTCCTTGTTCATCGTTGCCGGCTTTGAATAGTCCTTTCATTACATGCTCAATTTTTGTAAGGTGTCCTTGAGACTCTTGAAAGGCGCCCATAAATAAAATGTATTATTATTATTATTATTATTTCATTCATTTGGTTCATTTTCATATCTCCCGTTTCCCTCTCCCCAGTCTGAAGAAGGGTCTCGAACCAAAACGTCACCTATGCCTTTTCTCCAGAGACCCGCTGAGTTACTCCAGCTTTTTGTGTCTACCTTCGATGTAACCCCTTGTCTGATCGAATCGAATGTCCAAGTTTGAGATTGTATTTTGTACTGCAAGCTAATTAAATAATAATAAATAATAAGCCTTTATTATCATTGTACTTAGAAATACAACAAAATTAGGAGAGCTACTCCTGATCAGTGCAAACAAAACAAGTTAAAACAAGATTTTTTAAAAACACATCCAATACGTTATTTAGCTGCTTGAAATTGTAGATAAATGATATTTATCAGACCTAGGTAGAACATTGCACTGGGAGAATATTGCACTTTAAAATTTAATAAATACTTTAAAATAATTTAAAAAGAAGAAATATTAGCTGAGTGGACTGTTTTATAGTGGAATGGATGACAGCATCTCTTCATGTCGTGTGGATATTTGAGGATTTTACAGTTCTGATGGCCCAGGGAAATTGTGTTAAAGTCATCAAATTGGGGACATAGGTTTAAGGTGAAGGGGGATTTAATAGGTAATAAGGGGTAGATGGGATATGTTGGTCGGTGGGGGCAAGTTGGGCCGAAGGGCCTGTTTACACATTTTATGACTCTGTGACATTGTTTTCTTCAAGATTCCAGCATCTGCAGTTCCTTGTGTCCACGCTTAACACCTTAAGTGGCTCTGTGAGTTTGTACACCACTTGTTGCCCTCTGAATACACAATTAGCAGAGATTACATCTTCTCTAACGGTGTGACATAGTGGTACAGCGGTAGAGTTGCTGCCTCACAGCGCCAGAGACCCGGGTTCAATCTTGAATACTGGTGCTGTCTGTACGGAGTTTGTACGTCCCCCCCCCCCCCCCCTCTCCGGGATCTCTGGTTCCCTCCCACACTCCAGAGATGAACAAGTCTGTAGGTTAATTGGCTTGGAATGATTGTAAATTGTCCCTGGTGCGTGTAGGATGGTGTCAGTGTGCGGGAATCGCTGGTTGGCACAGACTCGATGGGCCATAGGGCCTGTTTCCGTGCTGTATCTCTAAACTGAACTAAACTAACATACAGTATACACAAATGCAGTAGGTAATGCAGGTGCTGGATTTGTGTGTGTGTGGGGGGGGGGGGGGGGGGGGGGGGGGGGGGGGGGGGGAAGAGATAGGATTAGGGGGAGGAGCGGTGTGTGGGAGTTTGGGGCTTGGTGGATGATGTTAAATCGAATCATCACACTGTAAGTGCAAGGACAGAATGATGCATGAAAGGTGGCTGACAGCTTGTCAATATTCACCCTGCCCAGCACTCAGACCACACCGTTAAGGAGGTTGTGGGCTTGCACAAAAAAGACTTAGAATAATTTAAAGAGCCATTGATCAGGCACAACTTATCGCAGCTAGACACAAAAGCTGGAATAACTCCGCGGGACAGGCAGCATCTCTGGAGAGTAGGAATGGGTGCCGTTTCAGGATCTCAACCCGAAACGTCGCCCATGAGTTACTCCAGCATTTTATGTCTACCTTTGATTTAAACCAGCATCTGCAGTTCCTTCCTACACAAGAGACAGAGGAAGTTAGTTAACCAGGGCTGTAACTTGCGGTGCACCTGGAAGGCAGTTGTACAAGATCACCAAAAGAGCGTCTCTGATCAAGCTAGAAAAGGCTCGGCCAAGATACTTGATCTCAACGTGCAAGCCTTTGTTTGAAAGTGTGAGTTTGATGCGATATGCATCAAAGGGTTATTAAACTCTTTAGAAAGAATACTGGAGGATTGTAATGGCACAGTGGCACAGCAGTAGAGTTGCTGCCTTACAGAGACCTGGGTTCGATCCTGACTATAGGTGCTTGTCAGTATGGAGTATGTACGAACTCCCCGTGACCTGCGTGGGTCTCCGAGATCTTCGGTTTTCTCCCACACTCCAAAGGCGTACAGGTTTGTACATGAATTGGCTTGGTATAAATTGTCCTTTGTGTGTGTGTGTGTGTGTAGGATAGTGTTAATGTGCGGGGTTCATTACTGGTCGGGGCGGACTTGGTGGACGGAACGGCCTGTCTCCGTGCTGTATCTCAAATTTAAAATAATTTAAAAAAATCTGCATACCTGTTGGAATTGTGCACCTGTTGGAACTGCAGCATGGCAGAAATCAATATTCTGCTGGGGTGCCTGTTCCAAAGCACTTTACTGCCAAGGAATTGTAAACACTGCTGTAATGAAGGAAACACACCTGCCAATTTGTTCACAGCATGCTCCCAGAAAACCGAGATGTGTTGATGACCAGATAATAGACTTTCAGAACAGTTAATTGAGCAATAAATATTGACACCAAAAGAGAGAGAAGGTGAGAGAAACTAGAAGGTAAAACCTGTCAGACTACTGGTAAGGAAATTGGAGGCAGGAGTGAAACAGGAGATCATATCAAAACATATATTAAAAGTAATTGGGATAAGGGAAGCAACTGATTCTGAAACCAATTGAATCCAAAAGAGCCTCATATATAAGAGCCTCATATATAAGAGCCTCATATATAAGAGCTCCTTCAGATTTCAGAAATATTTATTCAAAATAAAAAAGATATAACCAAAAACCGTCCCAAAACGTTACATGCAACTCTACGTACATAGGCGGCGGGCGCAGTAGTTGCTGCCTTGCAGCGCCGTAGACCCGACTACACTGTGGAGTTTGGACGTTCACCCTGTGACCACATGGGCTTTTTCTGGCTTCCTCCCATGTTCCAAAGCCATGCCGGTTTGTAGGTTAATTGGTTCCTGTGAATTGCCCCTAGTGTGTAGGATGGAGCTGGTGTACGTGTGATCGCTGGGGGATGTGGACCGTTTAAGGTGAGGGGGGGAAGTCATAATAGGAATTTGATGGGTAACCTTTTCATACAAAGGGTGGTGGGTGTATGGAATGAGCTGCCGGAGGAGGTAGTTGAGGCAGGTACTGTCGCAAAGTTTAAGAAACATTTGGACAGGTACATGGGTAGGACAGGTTTAGAGGGGTATGGGCCCAATGCGGGCAGGTGTAGATGGGATATGTTGGTCGACGTGGACAAGTTGGGCTGAAGGGCCTGTTTCCATGGCGTATGACTATGATTTGTGGTACAGCAGACATAGAAATGTCCAGGGTCAGAAGTAAACTGAGATGGAAAGATAGATCAGCCATGATTGAATGGTGAGGTAGACTTGATGGGCCGAATGGCCTAATTCTGCTCCTATAACTTATGCACATAAATTTATTATAGTAATATTCTGCATATATGCTCAGAGTATTATATTATCAGTGCATCCAAGTATTTGCACTACGCCCCATCCTTTAAGGAAATCAATGGTGTATTGACCTGAATTCTTTGCGATCATGTGGTCGCAGCCAATTCTCACAACGGTACCAAGACATCCCCCGTTACACACAACTGCGTAATACCAATACTTATATCTATGCTGTGCTCCCCATGTGATATCTCAGAGCATTTCACAAAGACAGCAGTGAATCAAGTTTAGGAAGAGATTAACAACTAAAAGGCTATTAGCAGGAACATTTGCAAAGTAGTGCAAGGTGCAGACAAAAATCCATGGGGCAGGAACTCGATGACCAAAAGCTTTCTCTGATTAGATTCCCATCGATGTGTGTAGGGTACATTGTACCCCTTAATTCTAATATGAAATGTTTCACATTTCACGTTAAATTTTCTGTTATTCAGAGAAAATTTCTTCCTTTTGGTTTCCCTACAACATTTATTCTACAGACCTGAATTCCCTATTACTGTATCTTAAAATTAAGAAAAAGATTGCCCATTAAATCAAATGGGTTCTGACAGTCTGCTTATAGTCACAAGAATGTTGCCAGGACTAGAGGGCCTGAGCTATAGGGAGAGGTTGAGCAGACTAGGACTTTATTCCTTGGAGCACAGGAGGAAGAGGGGTGATCTTATAAATGTGTATAAGATCATGAGAGGAATAGATAGGGTAAATGCACAGAGTCTTTTACCCAGAGCAGGGGAATCAAGAACCAGAGGACATAGGGTTAAGGTGAGGGGGGGGAAGATTAAATCGGAACCTGAGGGGCAACTTTTTTGCACTAAGGGTGGGGGGTATATGGAACAAGCTGCCAGAGGATGTCGTTGAGGCAGGTACTATCACCATGTTTAAAAAACATTTGGACAAGTACATGGATAGGATAGGGGCTAAATGCAGGCAGGTGGGACTAGTGTAGAAGAGGCATGTTGGTGGGTGTGGGCAAGTTGGGCAAAAATACCGGATTGCACACTGTATAACTCTGTATGTCAATGCTTTTTCAATAATATATTCAACAATTATGATTTTTTTTTAAATCAAGAACTCTTGATGCAGCGAGACTAATACAATATTTTTTTCAAAAAGAACCAGATTGAGGATTGTTGATGATTTGGATTGATAGCTCTTGTATAAGTTGACAGATGGACATGCTTTGACTTGCATTAAGCTTGATGTTTTATGGGAAAGAGATGACTTTGTGTTTTGCAGCCTTCAACTCCAGGCTACTGCCTGGAGGGGGCGCTGCTGAGCAGCAGCAGCTCCAGCATTAAGAGTCAAGTCAAGAGTGCAATATTATAGTTCAGAGTTGGTTTGATGGTGAGTTTAATAGCCTGATGGCTGTGGGGAAGTAGCTGTTCCTGAACCGGGATGTTCCAGATTTCAAGCACCTGTACCTTCTTCCCGATGGCAACGTAGAGACGAGTGTGTTGCCAGGATGGTGTGGGTCTTTGATGATGTTGGCAGCCTTTTTGAGGTGGGGAGGTCAGAGCCGATGATGGACTGGGCAGTGGTCACAACTTTCTGCAATCTTTTCCGTTCCTGGACTTTCAAGTTACCAAACCAAACCACGATGCACCTATAGAGGTTTGAGAGTCCTCCTTGACATACCGACGGGTTATAGAAACTGGGAAAAGCCTCAATGAGACTTTACTGCAAGATGGGGCCTATTCCAACCCTCATTGTTGTCAATTCTGTCATAGGAATGCTAGAAAAAGAGCCAGAGGAATGTTGATGGTTTGGGTTGATAGTTCTCGTATACATTGACAGATGGAATTGGGTCAAACCTACCCATGATCTCGAGATGCTGCCTGACCCACTGAATCACTCCAGCACTTTGTGCCATTTTGTGTAAACCAGCATCTACAGTTCCTTATTTCCTCTTTTCTTTCTAGAAAATACTAGTTATTTTCTACTCGATCCAATTAAGACAAATATTTGTTCCGATCAGACATTTACACAAGGCTACCCCTTCACCATGTTTCAATGTGAAATTTTTAAAAATTGTACAAACCCTCGAGCTAGTTATTTGTTAAATAATTCCAGTTTACATGTACAAAGTACTGAAAAATTCCTGAATAGCAGCCCCTGGATGACATTATATCTGCTTAATCTCCATCCAATTTCTGGTTAAAGTTCATAATCTATGTTAATATTTTTGCCAGTCACCATTCTGTGTAAAAACACTTGCCCCGCACATCTCTTTGAGACTTTCCCCCTCTCATCTTAAAGCTCTGGTCTTTAGTCCTTGACATTTCCATCCTGGGAAAAAGGTTCTGAATGTCTAACCTATCTATGCCACCAATAATTTTATAGTATATACGCTTCTGAACAGTCTCCCATCAACCTCCGATTTCCTGAGAAAACAATCCAATTTTGACCCTTTATTTCTCATGGGCAATACCTCTTGACAGCACCATTTGCAGCAAGTTTCTGTTTTCTGGTCTACACTGGCAACTAATGTATATGAGTTGCTATTTAATGGTGAGCCCCAAGATGTTGATACTGAGGAAGTAGAAGTATTTCTGCTAAATCTCAAGGCAAGAATCGCAAGATTCTCTCTGTTTGGATACTGTAGGTTCATGTGTAGATCCTCGATTAGTACAGGTGTGAGGGGTTAAGGCAGGAGAAAGGGGTTGAGAGAGACAGATAGACCAGCCATGATTGAATGGTGGATTAGACTAGATGGAACGAATGGCCTAATTCTGCTGCTAGACTTGGTACCGCAAAAATAAAACACATCACAGAGTTTCGTCAAAATCAATCAGAAATGTATTTGATAATTCTAATTTCCACATTTTCAAAAAAATCGCAGCATATCTGTCAGGTTAGAACTAGTTTGCTGCAGTCAGATGCTTGTGACACTTCACTGGGGCAACATTTGACCACTGTGGAATCTGGCCTAATGCATGTCCTTGCTCCTCTGGTAATGGGGCTGGTCATGAAGAACACAAGATGCTATTTGATATCGGACCCCAGTTTCCTGTACACCAGCATTGATATTCTCATGGGTTTAAACAGACACCTACCCATTGCATCTCTAAAATGCCTCAATGCACTTTCTGTAAGGATTTGGGACGTCAAGGTGGCATGTCAGTAGAGTTGCTGCCTCATAGCGCCTGAGACCCGAGTTCGATTCCGACTACGGGTGTTGTCTGTACATTCGCCTTGACATTGTGTGGGTTTTCTCTGGGTTCCCACATTCCCAAGACGTACAGGCTTGTAGATTAATTGGCTTCTGCAAGTGGTCCCTAATGTGTAGGAGGAGACCGCTGGTCGGCACAGACTCGGTTGGCCGAAAGGCCCATTTCCGTGCTGTATCTCTAAATTTAAAAATAAATTAAATTCTTGAATCAATTTATGCTGTTTATACATTTGGAGTGTTTGTTGGATAAACAGCAGCATCCTAGCCTCTGAGGCAGAAGGGGATGAGAGCGAGGTGCAAGCCACAGTCTACAACAAGACTTCCATGCAGTGTCGTATCTCCAGGATTAATGGTCTTTAAATAAAGCAGACACTTTCCCTCTCCTAAAACAATGTCCTAGTTCTATTCAAAGAACATGTGACTTCCCCGATGTCCCAGCCAATACATGTCCCTGGAGCAATGCTGCCTACTAAGATCAATTAGAGTGATTGATCACATTGCTATTGGTGACACTTTGATGCGGACATATTAGCACCATGCTTTTAAAGAAACAAACAATCAATAATGACGGTACAGGAAGGAACTGCAAATATTGGTTAGACACAAGATAGATGCAAAATGCTGGAGTAACTCAGTAGGTTAGGCAGCATCACTGGAGGAAAGGAATAGTGGATGTTACGGATAGGGACGTTCTTCAGAACAAAAGTAGAGGTTTTGGGGGGGGGGGAAGGGGGAGGAAAGGGGTGGAAATAAACTGGGTGAGAAAAGAGGACCTGAGGTAAGGTGGAGCCCATGATGGCCCAGTTTTCTCTGGGGAAGGTGTGGAAGAGTGATACAAGGATGTGAACAGTGGAACTCTTAGGATGACTAGGGTGAGGGGGGGGGGGGGGGGGGGGGGGGGGGGCGAGAGAGAGGAGAAGGCAGGGAATGCAGGAGCTTCATTTAAAATGTCATTGCTTTGAGGCACATAGGAATTTCCAGAGATTGTCAGGATATTTCCAGAGACTGGCGCATAAAAGAAAGTTCTTCCTGAGCAACATTTGTCAAGTAACAAAGTGACAATTGCTACAGGTACTATACCAGTGTGCAACTTTAAACCTTCACATGCAGCAACAGGCCTCTGCTATTGAACAGCCTTAACGAATGGAGGATAGACCTCCGATTTCAACCTGGAGACACCAGCGGTTTGGCCAATTCCATCTGTTACACGATAACTAAATCAATGCTCCTCAGTCGCTCGTAGAGTCGCAGCAGTTTGCCGGCAGTGTCACTCGGATTCGTTTCCTCGCCAAGGCACCTCTGGTCACGGAGTGACTGTACCTCTTTAAGAAGACCCTGAGGTAAAAAAAACAAAATAAATTATCATTGGACGACTTTGGACCTGCAGATGCTGGTTTACAGTGAAGATAGACACAAAATGCTGGAGTAACTCAGTGGGACAGGCAGCATCTCTGGAGAGAAGGAATGGGTGACATTTCGGGTCGAGACGAGTCGGAAGAAGGGTCTCGACCCGAAACACCCCCCACCATTCCTTCTCTCCAAAGATGCTGCCTGTCCCGTTGAGTTACTCCAGTATTTTGTATCTATCTTCGGACAATTACAACAGGGGGGGGGGGGGGGGGGTTCTGCAAAATAAATAAGATTCACATCTGGGACGGACACAAAATGCTGGAGGTAACTCAGCGGGTCAGGTATCATCTCTGGAGAAAAGGAATATGTGATGTTACCCAAGGATATGAAAGTTGATTTCTCTAATTCCAAGTAGCTCCTGCAAATGTACAGGTTTGTAATTAATTGGGTTCAGAAAATTGCCCGGAGTGTGCGGGATGCGAAATAACATTTCATGGGATAACATTGAAATAGCATTGGGGCGATCGATGGTCGGTATGGACTTGGTGGGCCGAAGGGCCTGTATCAACGCTGTATCTCAAACTCTAAAAACCCCAGGGTATACTTTGGTTGTTGTGGTGGCTCCACTTATTCTCCAGAAGGTATCCAGTAACTCAGCAGGTATGGTGAATCAATCCGAAGACGTTACTCATTTATGGAAATTAGCTTGACCAAACATTACCGTGGTCCGTCAACGTATTAATATCCACAACAAAAGGGAAACAGAATGATGAATAGTTTGTTCAGTGACATGAACCTTTGGACAGGCTCATGGGCACCAATATCACTGCACAGAGCAGCTGGCAATAGGGCAAACAGGTTTAGTTTTGTTTATGGTCATGTGTGCCGAAGTTCAGTGAAAAGCTTTAGTTGCGTGCTACCCAGTCAGCGGAAAGACTATTCATGATTACAATCGAGCCATCCACAGTGTGCAGATACATGATTAGGGGAATAATGTTTAGTGAAAGATAAAGTCCAGTAAAATACAATTAAAGATAGTCCGACAGGTAGATAGGAGCTCAGGGCAGTTCTCTAGTTGTTGGTAGAATGGTTCAGTTTCCTGATAACAGTTGATCATTGAATCAAGAGAGTCAAGAGTCATACTAGGGTCTGGAGAAGGGTCTCGACCTAAAATATCACTATCCATGTTCTCCGCGGATGCTCCTGCAAATGTACAGGTTTGTAATTAATTGGGTTCAGTAACTGCTGAGTTACTCCAGCACTTTATGTCCTTTTGTGTATTATCTCCAGTCAGGTATATAGTAGCTCAGGACCACTCCTCTCTCCTTGTTTTTGTGGTTTTGACTAGCTTTTGCTTATACCAAGATAGACAGAAAGTGCTGAAGTAACTCAGCGGGTCGGGCAGCATCTCTGGAGAATATGGAAAGTTGACGTTTCGGGTCGGGACCCTTCTTCAGATTGATTGCAGGGAGAGAGGAGAGGCAGCCTTTTCCAGCAAAGCTTTAGAGTGGTCATCCATGCTGTGAGACTCAGACCTCATTAGTCAACATTATCAAAAGAACCAAACATGCTGTGCTCCACTGCAGTCGGTTATGGAGAGTTTCCTATTTAGAATGCAGAGAAATACAGCAACAAAACATGCCCTTTGGCTCACAATGTCTACGTTGAACATGATGCCGATAAATAAATCTCATCAGTCTGCACACGATCCATATCCCTCCAGATTGATGGCCAGTTTCTTCCCAGCTGTTATCAGGCAACTGAACCATCTTACTGCAACCAGAGAACAGTCCTGAACTACTATCTACCTCATCGGGGACCCTCGGACTATCTTTGATTGGACATTACTAGCTTTACCTCGCACTAAACGTTACTCCTTTATCATGTATATGTACACTGTGAATGGCTCGATTGTAATCATGTATTGTCTTTCCGCTAGCTGGTTAGCAGGCAATAAAAGTTTTTACACGTGACTATAAACTAAACTGAACTCCCTCCATTTCCTGCATATCCATGGGCCTATCTAAAAGCCTCTTAAACACTATGTGCGTATCTGCCTCCACCACCACCCTTGGACAATGTGCTCCAGGCACCAACCATTCACTTTGTAAAGGATAACTTGCCCGCACATCCCCTTTAAACGTTGTCCCTTTCACCTTCAAGCTATGCCCTGTAGCCTTTGCCATTTCCACCCTGGGAAAAAGGCACAGACTGCCTGCCCCCTCTATTTCTGCGGTTACTACTGAATGTATCTGGAGCCATTCCCTAATACATGAGCTGGTGCCACTAATTGTTTCCCACCTGTAATGATAGAGATACATTGATCAGATACAAATCGGTTTATTTTTAACCTTCCCCCAACAAGTGAACACTATTTGTTTCAGCAACTTTATTTGAAACTGGCCACTGATCAGGTGTAAACACAATCCATACAGGGCCTTTAAAGATTTTACTTTCCTTATCCAGATAACAATTATTTGTGCTATCAGGTTCTCACATTCCCAATGTTTCAGGGATCCTCTCTCTCCCTCACTCACTCACTCCCTCTCCCTCCCTCTCTCTCTCTCTCTCACACAGGCATGGCCATTAATCTTGGGGGAGGGTTTGTCAGCAACACGATGCCATGTGCTCTCAAGTACAGTCTGCCTTCCCAACATCTGCCCAGCACCTTGGCCCACTCTCGGCAAGGCTTCCCACTCAGCTTCCTGATCCCCGCCCGTACCTCTGTGCTGTGTGCCAGCTGTCTCAGAGACTGCACATGAAGGCCAGGCATCGAGCCACTATGGGGAGCACTCTGCTCCAAAAGCATCTGTTCAACGTAAAAAAAAACACACACATAATCAATCAATTTGAGAGGATGCTAAAATGACATGCTTGCCATGAAGGTATTTTAACGAGCGCTGCCCACATTCTATGACCCTCTCAGGTATCTTTTTTTTTACAAATACAATAACTGCTTGAATAAGAAATTTCAAAGCTTACTTCACCAAAAAAAAAAGGATTTAATTTATGCTGCTTTTTATCATGTCAGTATGTTGAAAAGTCTAAAGATAGACACAAATATAAGATAAGGGTGGTCACAGTGGCGCAGCGGTAGAGTTGCTGCCTTACAGTGAATGCAGCGCCGGAGACCCGGGTTCGATCCCGACTACGGGTGCTGTCTGTATGGAGTTTGTACGTTCTCCCCATGACCTGCGTGGGTTTTCTCCGAGATCTTCGGTTTCCTCCCACACGCCAAAGACGTACAGGTTTGAAGTTAATTGGCTTGGTAAATGTGAAAAACAGTTGTCCCTAGTGGGCGTAGGACGGTGTTAATGTGCGGGGATCGCTGGTCAACGCGGACCCGGTGGGCTGAAGGGCCTGTTTCCACGCTGCATCTCTAAACTAAACTGGACACAAAGTAAGTGCTGGAGTAACTCAGCGGGTCAGGCTGAGCCTCTGGAGAAAATTTGATAGGTGATGTTTCGGGTCCCTTCTACAGACTGATTGCAGGGGGATGGGGAGGTGGGGGGGGGGGGATGGGGGTGGGGGGATGGGTATGTCTAGAAAGACGGAAGATGCCTACTTTGAGGAAGTTCTCCTCCTCCCTCTGCCTGCTTTGTTGAAAATTCTGGTTCCTTGTCAAAGAAATATCATGTTGTTACTCCTTAGGAATTAAAAGCAGGAAATGCTCAGCAGGCCAGGCAACATCTGCGGAACGACAATTGGAATTTTGGGTCATGTGATCTGCATGACACTTCCAATATTTTCTGTTTTAATTTCAGATTTGCATCATCGGCAATGTGTCAATTTTCATTTAATCCTTCTAGAAACAGGCCCTTCAGCCCACCTAGTCCGTGTCAACCAGCGCCCGCACATTAACACTATCTCACACACACTAATGGCAATTTACAATTTACCGCAAAGACGTGCAGGTTTGTAGGTTAATTGGCATCTGTAAATTGTGAGTAGGGTAGAACTAGTTTACAGGTGATCACTGGTCGTGGTGGACTCGGTGGGACGAAGAGCCTATTTCCACACTGCATCTCTAAACTACACCAAACTCAACGTGCTGGAGTTCACAATCATAGAGTGTAATGTAATTAGCACTAATACAGTAGTTCCAGCTCTTACACTGTGTCTTAAAGTACTCATGGACATTGTACGCACAAGCAACTACAGATGATGGTTTACAAGGAAAGGCACAAAGTGCTGAAGTAACCCAGCGGGTCAGGCAGCATCTCTGGAGAACATGAACAGGCAACAGAGTCTGAAGAAGGGACCCAACCCGAAACATCTCCAGTCCATGTTCTCTGAGTTGCTGCCTCACCCGCTGAGTTACTCTGTTTTGTGTTTTGTGTCTTTCATTTTTGTAAGCCAGCATCAGCAGTATCTTGAGCCTCTATCCCTAACACAAGGTTCTCTTCCAATAGTTTTCTCATCCAGTTAAGTGACTTCTTCGGGGTTCTGTGGCTGCAGAATGATTGTATTGGAGTTTCAATCCCATTACCATTCCCTGGAGAGTTAGTTGGTGAGAACCTGCAGGAGCTTAATTCAAAGCTCTCCACACATGGCCACTGACATTATTCTAAAATGTCAAACATAATTCTATCAAATCCCATTAACTGCAGGAAAGAGGTGTCCTTTAAACAGCAAGGATTTTTTGTTGGATTCTCCTTTCATATTAATTGACTGGTTTTAGATGATTGATTAATAGTGCATGCGGACGACATGTTAAAGTAAACCAATTTCCACACCACGCATTGCGGTCATAACTAAAACTGTTTTGACAGCTCCATTTAATATGATTGCAGAAAAAGAAGAGAAACAATCGAACTGAATTTACAAAGATTCAGCTATTAAGGGAAACAATGCTAGTCCTCAAACTGGCATAGGCACAAAGGGACAAATGGTCACCTTCCATGCTGTACGATTCTATACATGAACAATTGTGGGCGGGCACAGTGGCGCAGCTGGTAGAGTTGCTGCCTCACAGTGCCAGAGACCCTAGTATGATCCTGACCATGGCTGCTGTCCATGTGACCAGATGGGTTTCCTCCGGGTGCTCCGGTTTCCTCCCACATCACGAAGACGTGTGTTTTTTATAAATTGCCCCTAGTGCATAGGAAGTGGATGTCAAAGTGAGATGACAGAGAACTAGTGTAAACGGGTGATCAATGGCCAATGTCAACTCAGTGGGCTGATGGGCCTGTTTTCATGCTGTATCTCTAAACTAAACTAAAATAGAGTGAAAGGCCTATATAGAGTAAATATGAGGATGTTACCACTAGTGAGAGAGTCCAGGGCCAGAGGCCATAGCCTCAGAATAAAAGGACATACCTTTAGAAAGGAGATGAGGAGGAATTTCTTTAGTTAGAGGGTGGTGATTCTGTGGAATTCCTTGCCACAGATGGCTATGGAGGCTAAGTCAATGGATATTTTTAAGGCAGAGATTGACAGATTCTTGATTGGCAAGGGTGTCAGGGGTAGACACAATATGCTGGAGTAACTCAGCGGTATTGGCAGCATCTCTGGAGAGAAGGAATGGGTGACGTTTCGGGTCAAGACCCTTCTTCAGAAACGTCACCCATTCCTTCTCTCCAGAGATGCTGCCTGTCCCGCTGAGTTACTCCAGCATTTTGTGTCTACCTTCGATTTAAACCAGAATCTGCAGTTCTTTCTTACACAGGGTGTCAGGGGTTATGGGGAGAAGGCAGGAGAATGGGGTTGAGAGGGAAAGGTAGATCAGGCATGGATTGAATGGCGGAGTAGACTTGATGGGCCTAATTCTGCTCTTAGAGCTGCACTAAACAGTTGGCGGTGATTTTGGCATCGCAGAGTATCCCACACCAGGAGACAACTGGCAACATTCAGTCCAACTGGCAAGGATCAGTCCAGGTCACTGACGAGGCAGTGAAAGCCCAGATAGGATTCCCCCACCGAGACAGACAATAGTTTCAGGAGCGACTGTTGTCTTCCTACCTGGACCCGCCGAGTGAGAGCCTGATGCAAGAAACAAAACACGGACAGCGAGGAACACTCCATCACCACCTCCACTGCACTGATCACACCATCAACTGAGAAATTGGTGACTTCAACCTGCAGAGAGAGGAATGGGAGAAGAGAAAAAGCTTCTGAGGTGATTCCGTAGGGGGCGCTGCTCTGGCAGCAGCCATGTCATGCAGCTCGTCAGTTTTTCAACCTTTTTTTATTTTTTTTTAGTATGTTTTAAAGTCTGTATTTAATGTTTCTTTGTGTGTTTTATGTGGGGGGTGGTGTGGGGGAAACTGCTTCGGTCGCCTCCTCCATGGAGAGGCGAGTTTTTCCAGGTCGCCTCCCCCGTGGCCTAACATCAAAGATCGACGCGGCCTTTCCCGGAGACGCGCCCGGGGCTTCAGCGGCGGGCGCAGCGTGGACTCTCGGCGTGGAGCGGGTGAGCCCTCGCTGGGGCTCGCTGGAGGGGAGCGCTCCGTTTCGCTGACCCGGGGCAGCCGGCAGCCTGAAGTCGCGGCCTGAAGTCGCGGTCTGCAGAGCTCCAGCTGGTGCGGCGTCTACAGCCCGGGATCTCACGTTGGGGACCCGGGGGAAGAAGAAGCCATCACTGCCGGCCCGCGGCCGACTTCTACTGTGGGGCCGGCATGGACTTACCATCACCCCTGGAGGGGAGCTTCGACCGCCGGCCCTGCAGTCTACGGTGCTTCTGGCTGCGGCGGGGACTTTAAATCTTGACTGCCGGCCTGCGGCCTACAACAATCTAAAGCCGCGGTCTCCGGTGAGGAAGAGCCGATCCTGGACTGACTCTGGACTCTGGTCCTGACCACGGGGGGGAAATGGAGGAGGACTGGCCAAATTTTGTGCCTTTCACCACAGTGATCAATGCTGTGGTGGATGTTTGTGTTACAGTTTTATTGTGGTTGTGTGTTCTTTATTATTGTATCGCTGCAGACAACCCAAATTTCCACCAGCCTGGCTGTGTGGCAATAAATTATATCTAATCTAATCTAATCTAAGGAACTGGAGATGCTGGAATCTTGTGCCACAAACACAAAGTGCTGGAGTAACTCAGCGGGTAGAGTTGTTGCCTCCCAGCGCCAGAAACCCGGGTTCAATCCTGTCTGTGGAGTTTGTACCTTCTCCCTGTGACCGCGTGGGTTTTCTCCAGGTGCTCTGGCTTTCTGCCACATTTCAAAGAGATACAGGTTTCTGTAAAATTGTCCCTCGTGTGAATAGGTAATTGCTGGTCGGTGCAGGCTCAGAAGGCCAAAGGACCTGTTTCCGAGCTGTATCTCTAAACTAATCTAATGCGAATGGGTGATAGATGGTCAGTGTGGGCCAAAGGGCCTGTTAACATGCTGTGTCTCGGAACTAAACTGAAATCAAGCGGGTCAGGCAGCATTCATGGAGAACATAGACAAGTGAAGTTTCAGGTTGGGACCCTTCTGAGGAGACCAGACGGGGCATTTACTGTGAGGATATCCCCCAGGTGAGGAGTGTAGAATCAGGAAGCATGGTTTTAAAGGTAAACCAACACTCAAGTAGGAATAAGTTGAGGAAGAATTTTCTTCTTTCAGAGAATTTAGTGTGGTTTTGGAATTCTCCAAGGCAGAGATGGTGTGGGATCATTAAATATATTCAAAGCTGAAAAAAGATTTTGGCCTACTTATAAATCAACAGCTAAAGGGGTCACATGTACCGAGGTACAGTGAAACGCTTCTGTTGCGTGCTAACCAGTCAGCGGAAAGACTATACATGATTACAATTCAGCCGTCCACAATGTACAGATACATGATCAAGGGAATTATGTGGAGTGCAAGAAAAGGTCCAGTGAAGTCCGATTAAAGATAGTCCAAGAGTCTCCAATAAAGGAGATGGTAGCTCAGGACTGTTGTCCAGTTGGTGAGAGGATAGTTCAGTTGCCTGATAACAGCTGGGCAGAAACTGTGTTTAAGAAGGAACTGCAGATGCTGGAAAATCAAAGGTACACAAAAATACTGGAGAAACTCAGCGGGCTGCACCTGCTGAGTTTCTCCAGCATTTTTGTCTACCTTGGTCAGAAACTGTCCCTGAATCTGGAGGTGTGCGTTTTCATACTTCTGTACCTTTGTCCAGGTTCAGGAGCAGTTTCTTCCCAACAACCATCAGGCTATCAAAAGCTAACTAAGCTCTGAACTAGATAGACTTGGGGGGGGGCATTATTTTTTGTCTTTGCACTATTATTGTTATTTTTTATTTAATATATTGAACTTTTCTTGTGTTTATGATGGACTGAGGACTATGTTTACATATCTGTTGTTCAATTGCAAGTAAGAATTTTATTGTTCCATTTCGGGACATTTTACAATAAAACGCTCTTGACCCATGGTCCTGCTGTGACACTGAGGTTTCCTATCCTGCACAGTTTCAGCCTCTTCATAGTGGGTTGATGGTACAACCTCAGCGTTCGGACACTGACCAGTTACCTTCTTGGTGAGTATGTGGACACTGCTACCGTCTGGTGCTGAACAGTGTACAACTGGGCCAAGCTGCATCCTTAATGCCTCCATCTCGGAGTTTGTCGACAGCAGCCATTGGAGGACGTTTGAACCATTCTCTGCCTCGTTTCCTGGGGGGACAGTTATAAAATAGCTCAGTGCAAGATTCTGGAGAGGAAGGAGCACTTTACGACCAAAACATTCTGAAAATGTTTGGCAATGATCAGAGATAGGGGCGGCGCAGTTGCCTTACAGCACTGGAGACCCGGGTTTGATCCTGACTACAGGCACTGTCAGAACAGAGTTTGTACGTTCTCCCTGCGACCTGCGTGGGTTTTCTTCGAGATATTCGGTTTCCTCCCACACTCCAAAGATGCACAGGTTTGTAGGTTAAATGGCTTGGTATAAATGTAAAATTGTCCCTAGTGTGTGTAGGATAGTGTTAATGTGCGGGTATCGCAGGTCGGTGCAAACTCAGAGGGTCGAAGGGCCTTTTTCCGTGCTGTATCTCTAAATTAAACTAAAAAACAGTGGTAGGAGCTTCAGAAGCCAAACCTCTATGTATTAAATATCTTCATCAGGAACTAAAAGTGCCTTAAGGGAAACGGACCATCTGATGGGATGGCACCAGTATTAAGTTACTGGGAAGGACACAAAGCACTGGGGCAACTCAGCAGGTCAGGCAGTACCCTGGAGGTCATATAGTTGGGTGAGTGGGCTGAGGAATGGTCAATGGAGTTTAATGCAGATAGGTGTGAGTTGCTGCATACGGGGATGTCAAACTAGGGCAGGACCTACACAGTGAATGGCAGGGCCCTGGGGAGTGTTGTAGAGCAAAACGGTCTAGGAGTGTAGGTACTTAGTTTGTTGAAAGTTCCTTAAAAGTGATGTCACAGGTAGATAGGATGGTCAAGAAGGCTTTCAATATATTGGTCTTCATCAGTCAGGGTATTGAGTATAGAAGTGAGGATGTTTTGTTACAGTTGTACAAGACATTGGTGAGGCTGCATTTGCTGTATTGTAGGTAGACAAAAATGCTGGAGAAACTCAGCGGGCGAGGCAGCATCTACGGAGCGAAGGAATAGGTGATGTTTCGGGTCGAGACCCTTCTTCAGATTTGCAACATTGTGTTCAGTGTTGGCCACCATGCTGTAGGAAGGATGGTGTTAAACTGAAAAGAATGCAGTGAAGATTTACGAGGATGTTGTCTGGACTTGAGGGCCAGAGCTATAGGGAGAGGATTTTATTCCTTGGAATCAGGAGGATGAGGGATGATCTTATAGAGGCGTATAAGATAATGAGGAGAATAGATAGGGTGAATGCACAGAGTCTTGTACCGAGACAAATCAAGTACCAGAGGACATAGGTTTCAGATGTGAGAGGAAAGATTTAACAGGAATCTGAGGAGCAACCTTTTTTCACACAAAGGGTGGTGGACATATGGAATAAGCTGCCAAAGATGGTAGTTGAGTTTGGTACTAAAACAATATTTAAAAGACATTTGTACAGGTACATGGATAGAAATGTTTTAGAGGGATATGGACCAAATGCAGTACATTGGACTGGTATAGACGAGGCATGGACAAGTTAGGCCGAAGGGCCTGTTTCATTTACTCTATGACTGAATGTTACTGCTGTAGGGCATTAAATACCATGGAAGAGCCAATGTTTTTTTTCTTTACCTCTAAACTTGTTTATATGCTATAAATACTGGGAGATGGAAATAACAGGATGCTTGAACTCCGTCGGGGAGGTTGACTAAAGGAAGCCGTTTGCGGAAGCCACCAGGTCACATTTACAAACTCTTTAAACCCGTCCAACAAACAACATTTGGAAAGGCCGCGTTACAGTTCCGTAGCCTGTTTTCTCATTGTACACACCAACCATTGCAACTTACTGAAGCCTTGATGACAAAACAAAAAGCTTATGATGACAAAGCCAGCTGCAACAATTGCCAGCGACTGCCTTTAGTCCCACGAGTTCATGTTACTCTCATACCTTGGTCCTGAAAAAGTTCTGGAACATTCCATTGACAAGGACTGCCAAAACCAGCAGTTCAAAGATATCTGCTGAACTATTTTGTCCCTTAGTTTCAGGGTCAGAGCATAACTACATGCTTGAATTTTCCATGGGGGAATCAAAGTTACAGTATACAATGAAAGACAGCCATTCAGCCCATCGAGTCTATGCTGGCTCCTTATGGAGGAGTCCTGCCTGGTGACATCCACAACATTAATGCGTTGGCATTAATGCATTAAAAGATGGTAGTTCACACAAAGAGTGGTGGGTAGATGGAATGAGCTTATCCATGTACCTGTCTAAATGTTTCTTAAATGCTGTCATAGTACCTTCTTCAACTACCTCCTCTGACAGCATGTCCCATATACCATATAACCATATAACAATTACAGCACGGAAACAGGCCATCTCGGCCCTACAAGTCCGTGCCGAACAATTATTTTCCCTTAGTCCCACCTGCCTGCACTCATACCATAACCCTCCATTCCCTTCTCATCCATATGCCTATCCAATTTATTTTTAAATGATACCAACGAACCTGCCTCCACCACTTCCACTGGAAGCTCATTCCACACTGCTACCACTCTCTGAGTAAAGAAGTTCCCCCTCATGTTACCCCTAAACTTCTGTCCCTTAATTCTGAAGTCATGTCCTCTTGTTTGAATCTTCCCTATTCTCAAAGGGAAAAGCTGATCCACATCAACTCTGTCTATCCCTCTCATCATTTTAAAGACCTCTATCAAGTCCCCCCTTAACCTTCTGCGCTCCAGAGAATAAAGACCTAACTTATTCAACCTTTCTCTGTAACTTAGTTGTTGAAACCCAGGCAACATTCTAGTAAATCTCCTCTGTACTCTCTCTATTTTGTTGACATCCTTCCTATAATTGAGCGACCAAAATTGTACACCATACTCCAGATTTGGTCTCACCAATGCCTTGTACAATTTTAACATTACATCCCAGCTTCTATACTCAATGCTCTGATTTATAAAGGCTAGCATACCATCCATCTTGCTACTCCTGCATTTATACCCAACAGTTGAACCTTCTTAACCAACCTTCCATGAGGAACCTTGTCAAAGGCCTTACTAAAGTCCATATAGACCTACCACCCTTTATGTACAAAACGTTGCGTCTTGGGTTCCTATTAAACCGTTCCACCCTCACCTTAAATCTATGTTTTCTGCTTCTCGATTCTCCTATTCTGGGTAGAAGAATGTGCATTTATCCTGTCTATTCCTCTCACGATCTTATTCTTGAAAATTGTAAATTGTTCCTAGTGTGTATAGGATTGTGCTAGTGTACGGGGAATGACGGTCGGCGTGGACTCAATGGGCCGAAGGGCCTGTTTCCGCGATGTATATCTGAACCTCCCAACTTCTAAACTTTGACTGCAATGAACCAAGTGGAGGATGCAGAGGTCACTTCAACAGTGGAAGACTGAGGCAGCCATTCCATAGGTTGGCAGTCCATGGAAACCCACAGAGTGGGAAGGAAGTTTCTGGGATTAAGCCCAAAGTTAAACTATTGCAGCTCATCATTCAAAAGAGAAAAAAAGATCCTCACCTGTGCCAATATCTTTCAGAGCAACATCCATCAGATGAGAGGACAACTTGATGGAAGCTGTAAACGGCCCCCCACCAGTCCTATCCTTGAACAGGCCACTCATAGAGCCGTTGACCACGTTGTTGCTTTTAATGCCTTTGCTCCCAGAGTGCAGAGCTGAATGCAAGAAAATCTCCAACGGATCTGGTGGGGCAGGTCTGTGATTCAGGTGCGGCCTAGTTTCACTTGCTCCTCCACTGTGAATGTGCAAGCAGTCTAACAAATCAACGATGCGCCTGTTTAGGGGCAAGCAGATGTCGTCATGTCCTGCAGGTACAGGAGACGGTGACGGTCCAGGTGAGGCGGGCAAGCTGCTAGCAGTCCTCGCCCTGAGATGGTTCAAGTCGTAATGGAGAAAGCAGTGAACGGCCACAGGAAGCGGCAGAGAGCCGTCATGCTCAGAGTTCAAGGGGATTGCAACCTCCATCTTCTCCCTGGGTGGAAGCTCGCCGATGGCAAAGGCAGAGGTGTAGGCCGTGCTGTCCGATCCTTTGGCCAAAGCCAGGGACTGGGTGACGAGCTGGACGCAGAAAGACCACCCCTGCTCCAGGGGCCAGTTGCTGAGGTTCTCCAAAATGCATGAGATGACCAACGAATCCTGGAGCAAAACTCGGTTCCATTTTGCAGCGATTTGGCAGCGGAAGGGTTGCTCGGAAGGCTCCGTTCCTTTCTCCTGACCGGCCAGCAGCGCACAGCAGATGTTGAAGACCTGGTTCAGTCCTTTGAGGGCCTTGTCTTTCTGCTGCATTACGCCCTTCAAGGAAGCGATTCTGTGAATGAGAGAAGGAGAACGCAGTGAATTTATGCCCTCATTTATGTTGTTACTTCATGTCTTAATTCCCTCCGTCCCTTCCTGTATTTCTGCCACAGCTGGAGTCCGTCTTCACCGCAGCTCTAACTGCGGAGTGGCAACAGGCTACCTAACTCTGCAGCTCAAGTTGGTCAGGCATACCACTGTTGAACAGCTCCTTAAGCTAGAGGCACTGTTGCCTACGTCTATGAATAGTTCAGCAAAGCAAACATTAAACCTAATGGCTTCTCTCTGCACAAGTACTGATGCACTTCTTAATGCTTCTGAGAAAACCAGAACTGGAAGCTTTAACATGAGGATCAACCTCGCACTTCATAAAATCGTAGGGCATAGGAGCAGAATTAGGCCATTCTGTCCTACTCTACCATTCGATCATTCCCCTCTCAATCCCAATTTCCTGCCTTTTCCCTGTAACCTTTTTTGCCCTTACTAATCAAGTACCCATCAATCTCGGCTTTAAAAATACCCACCTTGCTCCACCATCGTCCGTGGCAATGAATTCCACAGATTCACCACCCTCTGGCTAAAGAAGGAATTTCCCCTCATCTCCATTCTAAAGGTACGTCCTAAAGGATTCTGACGCTGTGCCCTCTGGTCTTAGACTCTCCCATTACTGGAAACATCGTCTCCATATCCATTCTGTATAGGCCCTTCTTTATTCGGTAGGTTTCAAACAGATTCTCACCCCCAACCCCCCCCAACATCATACTTCTAAACTCCAGCGAGTACAGACCCAAAGTTGTCAAACGCTGATATGTTAACCCAAACAGCGCCGGGATGATGCTCGTACCTGTCCGAGACACTGCTAATCCCAGAGAGATGGTCCTTAATGCGTTGTCCTGCAGTGGCTGCGTGGAGTTTTGTGGTCGGGGCTTCACGTAGAGAGGGGGGTAAGGTGCAGGCCATCACTTTCCCTTTCTCCGTTAGTGCTACCAACTGAATGTCACCTGATGCAAACAAAAACATGCACTCGAGGTCAAGAACACAAGCGAGGGAGGGAGGGACAGAGCTGGCAAGTGATAGGTGGATAAAGGAGGTAAAGGAGTCCCGACCTGAAACGTCATCTATCCACGTTCTCCAGAGATGCTGCCTGACCCGCTGAGCTACTCCAGCACCTTGTGTCTATATTTTGTAAACCAGTATCTACAGTTCCCTGTGTCTACAATGTTCGTGAACTACATTGAGACAATGTGAAAGAGATGGAGCTACCGTACTGATGCAATTGACTTTGGTCTCTTTGATTGTGAACGTCAGGCAACATCTGTGGAGAGAGAAACAGAGTTAACTTTGCAGGTTGTCGACACACTCTCTAAACCAGGCCAAGGGCCCAGACCGATTACCTTCAGCTGTTAGTGAAGGCCTGGAAACAGCTACAACCCCGCAGATGTTCAGGCTGATGGGGATGAGGATGGAGGGCAAGTCTCCCACAGGGTGACGACCGCTCCTCATATCTGCCGTCCTCCCAGAAGATGAATTCTCGCCACGTTGGAACTCAACGCCAAAAACGTCCGAGCAAGTGCTGTAATAAAGTGTAGCTGCGTGACAGCAAGCACTGACGATGGGGCCTTGAAGGTGGTACTCAACAAAACTGGGAGCCCACATCTCCATCTGAAGGCTGGACTTGGCGATCACCACTTTGCCATCTCTCCCGACCACGACAATGCTATTGGGTACTGGGGGCTTGGCCCTTGATGACTGGCGATCCTGGTCATCGTCCGTTTCCCATTTTAATGACAAAAGTCCAATAAACGCCACCGGCTGTTCGAGGTGCAGAAGGACCGTCGTTCGAGACGAGTGACCTTTGGCCTCAGGTCGGGTGTACTTCACTGGCAAGAAGCAAACCTGGCCGTCCGGCAATCCACACAGTACCACGGGTGACCGCAGCAAGCTGGCATCCACGTTGAAGAGGAGACTGAAGACTGACGACTGAAGACAGGGGTAATCTTCACTGCCCTGTTGCTCGTTTTCAACGTGAGGATAAATACAACACAACACAGGTGGGTGGCTCAGTTTGGGGGATTTCTCACCGAGCGGTAAGTTAGCATGAGAAATCAACTCTATCTCCTCAATCTTCTGACACTTCTGGCCCTGACAGTCTGCTGATGGCAGCCCGAAGGTCTTAATCTTCCATTTCCGCCCTTCCTCCGTCACCATCACAACCTGTTCGTGCACAGCAATGAAGGAGCAGGCTGTAGAGTCTCTGACAAGGCATTGCTCGATACCCACCGTAAAGACAGGAGGCACAAAGCAGCCAGAGTCACCTCCTGACTGGGAAGGATTCAGGGACAATTCCGCCTTGACAGAACTGCAACAAAAAAAGAAAGGGAACATTTTTAAATGAGAGGCATTCCAATAAAATTAGAAAAAATGTACAATGTACGATATTGAAACATAGAAAATAGGTGCAGGAGTAGGCCTTTCGGCCCTTTGAGCCAGAATCACCATTCATTATGATCATGGTTGATCATCCAAAATCAGTGCCCCGTTCCTGCTTTCTCCCCATATCCCTTGATTCTGATAGCCCTAAGAGCTATATCTAACTGCCTCTTGAATCCATCATCCGATCGAAAGATATGCAGCGGGTCAAATCCATAAAACGCATCTCAATTAGTGGTTCAATTGCATTTTCCATTGCAACGTAATAAGGATAATATTACAATCGCAGGAGATTTACTGATACCAGGAAATGAAGGGAGACCGGGAGGGGGGGGTTGCCGAGATTGAAGGGGTGACTTGGCAGGGAGAGAGCCGCCTGCTACCATGTGCGGCGGCAGACCTGGTTCGCCTCTGCAAGGAAATATAGACTGTATCATTCCAATAAAATTAGCAACAAAATTAGCAATGTACGATCATCCGATCAAAATGAATGCAGCAGTCAGATCCATAAAGCGTGTCTCAATTAGTGGTTCAAATGCATTTTTCATTGCAAAGTTTTTTAGGATAACAGGACAATCGCAGGGAAAACTCAGAGATTCGCTGATACCACGGAATGGGTTGGATGCGGATAGCAGCAGGGGAGGTGGACAAAAGTCTACAATAATCCGAGGACTCCTAGAAGCGCAGCAGTCCCGAGAGGATTATGTATTTTGTCTCACTGACTAAAACAAGATCCAGGTGAATGTTATTCGGGATCTGTACTTTGTTATTTTTGTTCCTAAAACAGATGTTCGTTTGACTTGCTTATATTTCCTGTGATATTATTTTAGCACTGGACACAAGCCATAACAAAGGGATTTGTGCTTCAATGGTCTGATTGCCGGTTTCCAGGTTAATTAGACAAACTGCCCTTTGTACTTTACTGAAACTCTTGATGGCAAAAGAGCCGTCCAAAACAAACTGTGATAAAAAATCAGCTGCAAGCGATGTTAGTGACTGCAGTCGGTCAAATTAAGCGTGGTTCAAATGAGCGCCAGAAGAAACAGCTGAATCTCGGTCACAGTAAGCAGGAAATTAAGGTTTGTGTGCGGAATGGAAAGGAGGAAATGGGAAAGAAGTGGTCTGAAGAAGGGTCTCACCACGAAACGTCACCTACCCATGTTCTCCGGGGATGGAGCCTGAACTGCTGAGTTACTCCAGCACTTTGTGCCGTTCCACAGAAGGAAATTGCAGATGGAGATAAATATTCAGGAATTATTCATCTATCACTTGCCAGGGTTTGTCCTGTACCCACCTCTCCTTTCCAGCATTTCACCCCCCCCCCCCCCACCCCCACCTACTATCTGCCTGAAGAAAGGTCCTGATCCCCAAATGTCATCTGTCCATTTCCTCCACAGATGTTGCCTGACCTGCTGAGCTCCTCCAGCACTGTTGTTTGTTTTAAGATTCCAACATCTGCAGTTCCTTGTGTCTCCGTTACATTTGTTCTCCTGGATGACACTATTGGATGCATTTGGAGGTGTGAAGCTCATCGGCACTTACAATAATGTAGCGGAATTGGGTAAGAGTTAGCTAAATGAACTGTGTACCAGCTCATTTTGAATAGACTTTGACAGGACTGTGATGCCCTGGCTCACGTTATGGACTTGCAAGCAAGACAGCTGCCAAACCATCAAGCTTTCAAACACTCAGGTCCTGGATTTTTTTTCAGTTTTTAGTTTAGTTTAGAGGTCCAGGCCCTTTGGCCCATCGAGTCCCCACCGACCAGCGATCCTGCACATTAACACTATCATACACACACTGGGGACAATTTACGCTTATACCAAGCCAATTAACCGACAAACCTGCACGTCTTTGGAGTGAGGGAGGAAAGCGAAGATCTCGGAGAAAACCCACACGGTCACGGGGAGAACGTACAATCTCTGTACAGGCAGCACTCGAGGTCGGGATCGAACCTGGGTCTCTGGCGTTGCAAGTGCTGTAAGGCAGCAACTATACCGCTGCGCCACCGTGCCGCCCTCATTGTCGGAGCTTTACTGAGGAAAGTGCAGATGGAGGGAGAGCGATCCACCATTAACGTCCAAGGAGATGTTGGTGGCAGGATGAAGAGGTTGGCGAGATTAATCCCCGCGGGTGCAATGGAGGGGAAGGTCAGCGAGAGAGGGGGGCGGGAAAGGTGACACAGCTGTTGATATGAAAGAATGGGCTGGTTCCTTCATGAATACCTCGCAGAATACCAAGGGGGGCTGAGAGTCCACATCAGCAGAGGGACAGCAGTAAAGCACAGAAGTAAGGATGGGTCAGGAGAGGGAATAGAGTCAGCAATGTGCTACAAGTTAAAAATGAAACACAACACCAATCCCCCCCTGTACAGGGAAGAGACTGGGACACTGGGGCCGAGAGATAAATGATTAATAAAAGTAATGAGCTGAGCTCCAGAGCAGCAGCCAAAACAGACACAAATTCAACTCTCACGGGCAAAGACACTGCAAGCATCCGAGCAATGACAAATTTCTTGACTACTTACGACGTGTACTTATTACAAATCACCATCAGCAAGAGGACAACTTTCACTGAAGTTACAGCCCCACCTACTGGTCAGTCCCATAGTCAAACAAATCTGACTTTGGAGATGCTGATGAGAAGCTCTTTTGGGTCGGAGCTTTCAAAACTGCCTTGGGCGATGCAAAGAAAATGTGATCAGAGGCCTGAACCTGGTTAGAGTGAGTAAAGGACAAAGAATGACACAAAGTGCTGGAGTAACTCAGTGGGTCAGGCAGCATCTCTGGTGAAAAAGGATAGGTGATATGGCTTTTGGCATCAGTAACGGAATCGAGTAGAGGAGTTGAGATATTTTGTTACAGTTGGACAGCTACTGTACTATCAGTTTTGGTCACCTTATTATAGGAGAAATGCCATTAAGCTGGAAAGAGTACAGAGTAGATTTATGAGGATGCTGCTGGGACTCGAGGGCCTGACCTATAGAGAGAGGTTGGGCAGACCAGGGCTTTATTCTGTGCAGCACAAGAGCTGATGGTTAACTGATAGAGGTGTATAAAATCATGAGGTGAATAGATAGGGTGAATGCAGGGTAGTGGAAATAAGAACTAGAGGGTAAAGCTGTAAAAGCAGAAAGATTTAATAGGAACGCGAGGAGCAATATTTATCCCCACATCTTGGGTGGTGAGTATATGGAACGAGCTGCTAGATTACGTAATGGAGGCAGTAACCGAGTACAAAATAGCATTTAATACACTAAAGGACACAAGGCGTTGGAGTAATTCAGAAAGACAGGCAGCATTTACGGAGATCATGGATCGATCACATTTTGTCTGAATCAGCAACTGCACCCTTTCCCCCGTTTACAATCCTCGTAAGAAAATCTACTCGGATTTTTGTTCAAAAAAATGCTCAACGTATTTAAAAACTCAGAAGTTTAATTTTTCTTGATATTTTCATAGAAACATAGAAAATAGGTGCAGGAGTAGGCCATTCGGCCCTTCGAGCCTGCACCGCCATTCAATATGATCATGGCTGATCATCCAACTCAGTATTCGACTGTGAATTCAGAGTTTTTACATCTCACTAACTTTGTATCATATCTCACACTAATTTCAGGGTTACATATATTGATAAATAAAGATTGAGTGAAAGCCAAGACCATATTCATCAGGCCACCTCAGCATACACTTTTTAGTTTAGTTTAGAGGTACAGCACGGAAACAGGCCCTTCGGCCCACCGAGACCTCGCTGACCAGCGATCCCCACACACCAATACTATCCTACACACACTAGGGACAATTTACATTTATACCAAGCCAATTAGCCTACAAACCTGAATGTCTTTGGATTGTGGGAGGAAACCGGTGCTTCCCAGAGAAAACCCACGTAGGTCACGGCGAGAAGGTACAAACTCCATACAGAAAGCACTCGCAGTCAGGATCGAACCAAGGTCTCTGGTTCTGTAAGGCAGCAAACCGTGGTGTAACCACCAATCCTGCCTCAAATGATTTTCCTTTTAGTACTGTCTCATTTCTCTGCGGGTCAAACAGCATCTGTGGAGGGAATGGATAGATGGGGGCGGGACATGGCAAGTGATAGGTGGATACAGGCGGGGGGGATGGGGGAATTGAGCAGTAATGAGTGGAAGGAATGGGTAGGCCACGCTTTGGATCGGGATCTTTCTCCAGATATTTTAGCATTTTATATTGTGTGGTATCCCCATGTTTATTTGGTGACCATTGCTCAGTATCTCCCCCGCCCCCTACTCCTCTGGGAACCAGACCACCTTCACATTCCTTCTGTGGAAATGATTGCCACAGACGGCTGCGATGGCCAAGTCAATGGATATTTTTAAGGTGGAGATTGACAGAATCTTGATTAGTAAGGGTGTCGAGGGTTATGTGGAGAAGGCAGGGGAATGGGGTTGAGAGGGAAGGATAGATCGACCATGATTGAATGGCAGAGTAGACTCGATGGCCTAATTCTGCTCCTCTAACTTGCGAACTTATGAACCTTGGAAACTTTGTTCCATTATGGGTACCGTATAACTAAAACGTTGTTACCTGCTCTTCTGGTTTAACAGAATGTTATATATTCCGCCATCATCACACAGCACAAACAGCCGCTCTCCACTCCTGTGCACCTCCACTTGCCACACAGCAGTGGGTAACCTGTACACAACCTACCAAGACAGAACAGGAAGCATTGATAAAAAGACATCTATTGATGCTCCTGAACACATCATCAGTGGTGTAACCTGGGGTCATTGGGTGTTTCGGGTCTTTCAACATCAGATACCCTCACCCAGGCGACCCAGCCGTGGTTGATCAGACCACGACTTGTGTTCAGGTGGCATTCGCTCCTCCCCATGGACCTCCTCTCCTGATCCAGAGCCATCTCGAGGCTTTCTCCGCTGCCTCTGTGGTGTTCTAAACTAAACCAAACCGGTAACGTCATAGTGTGAGAGTGGTGACTGGCAGAGCAGCCAGAGGCATCAAGGTGGGCGCAGAGTCAAGTGATTTGATCACGGGGGCCACTCCCTGGCGGGTGACGTCACCAACAGCCAGCACTTTGGAAATAGGCACCGTTTCGGGCCGAAACCCTTCTACACCACTCAATCATGGCTGAAGGTAGACAAAAAATGCTGCAGTATCTCAGCAGGACACGATTTTGGGTCGAGCCTTCTTCTGACTGAGAGTCATGGGAAAGGGAAGTGAGTGATATGGAGAGATATAGAACAAAGAAATGAAAGATATGCAAACAAGTAACAAGTCCATTGTTAGTTGTGGGCTAGCTAGGTGAAAACGAGTTATATAGACAATGAAACTCATCATGACGACAGTGAAACTAGTATAACGACCAGGATGGGGAGCAGCAGAGAGAGAGAGAGAGGGGATGCAAGGGTTACTTGAAGTTAGACAAAGCAATATTACCGCTGGGTTGTAAGCTGCTGAAGCAAAATATGAGGTGCTGATCCTCCAATTTGTGTTTGGCCTCACCGTGACAATGGAGGAGGCCCAGGACCAAAGGTCCTATAGCGATAGGATCTTCGCCCAGGACAGAAAGGTCAGTATGGGATTGGGGGAGGGGGAGTTAAAAGTATTTAGCAACCAGAAGATCACAAAGGCCCAGGCGGACTGAGCGAAAGTGTTCAACGAAACGATCGCCCAGTCTACGTTTGGTCTTGCTGATGTACGAGTCCACACCTTGAACAACGGATACAGTGGATGGGGTTGGAGGAGAGGTGCAGGTGAACCTCTGCCTAACCTGAAAGAACTATCGGGGTCTATGGGCAGAATAGAGGGAGGAGGTAGAGGGGCAGTTGTGGCATCTCCTGCGGTTGTAGGAGAAGGTACCTGGAGAGGGGATGGTTTGGGTGGGAAGGTACCTGGACAGGGGGTTGTTTGGGTGGGAAGACCTGTCCTGGAGAGGGGATGGTTTGGGGGTGGGAGCAGAGAGAGTTAAAGTGCCACGCCGCTGGGGTTGTCCATGGCTGATCTATCTTGGCTCTTGGTCCTCCAAAATATTCCAAATGGAATTTAAACTGGAGGTTGTGAAGGGAGGGCTTAACCATCTTAACCATCACAAAAGCGGCCACTCACCTGCAGGGAGCCGTGGTGGTGGTACGTGTAGACAAAGTGGGAGCGGTTGGACACACAGAGCCGTGTGTGGGGCGGGGAGGAGCGGGGCGGCAGCAGCAGCAACGCCGAGCAGCGGCCGCCCCGTCTCACCGCTGCAACGTGGTCCCAGTAGCGGACACGCCGGGTCCGGGCACCAGCCATGGCCGAGGGACAGGCGCCTCCTCTCCCCGAGCACAAGCAAAGATACTAGAGGAGCAGAAGCCTCCTCTCCCTGGGCCCCTACGACTCGGCGGAAAGGACATAGAAGTTGCAAAAGAAAGCGTTCCGAAACATGCATGTCCCCAGTCTGCCCCAAAGATTATATCTCCTCTATAATCATATAGCTCCTCTATAACCATATAGCTCCTCTATAATCTTTGGTCTGCCCAATGCACCAGCTCTGCAAAATGCAATACAAAATGCAACGTCAATGCCTAGACACTCAGTGCTCAGTGTGTGGGAAGAAAGGAATCATTTAGCATAAAAATGAAGGTGACACTTTTTTATTTTCTACTGCTGATTGCCGACGCGTGCCTATTATATACAGCGTAGAGAGACAACAGATTGTAAAGAATCATCCTTCTTCTCAGGGAATATTGAAAAGTCTGGATAGAGTGGGTGTGGAGAGGATGTTTCCACAAGTGGGAGAGTGTAGGGCCAGAGGGCATAGCCCCAGTATAAAAGGGCGCACCTTTAAGGAGATGAAGAAGAATTTCTTCAGGCACAGTGAATCCTGTAATTCATTGCCGCAGAAGGCTGTGAAGGCCTAGTCAATGGATATTTTTAAGGCAGATATTGATGGATGCTTGATTAGTGCGGGTGTCAGGAGTTATGGGGAGAAGGCAGGCGAATGTGGTTGAGAGGGAATGATAGTTCAGCCATGGTTGAATGGTGGAGTAGACTTGATAGTTATGCGAACCCCGAATCATGTCAGGAGGAGTTCCCCCCACCACGGGTACCATGTAATCCCGTGTTACCTGCTCCATGGTCGGATAGTCGGCGACTAAACCGTCTCCCCCACCTGGTTTGCCAGGTGAGGAGGGGGCTGTGGACCCCCAGCAAGACCAAAAACAAGGCCTCTCAAAGGGCAGATGAGCTTCTAGCGAGCCAACGGCCGTCCACACTTCAGTAGAAGTTGCGATCACTGTCGTACATAGCGTTGTAAGGAATGGTGATAAAGCACACACATCAAAATCCTATACTTCCAGTGTCGGAGGTCCGCAGGAACTGGAGGACAGAGATGTAGTGGTGCGTCTGCCACCATTCCCATTGGAAACCAGCACCACTGCGTCGCTAATGTTTTCAACGATGATGAAGTAGACTTGATGGACCGAATGGCCTTGTTCTCCTATAACATGAACTTCTGAATCTTGGGACCTTTGTTCCATTATGGGTACCACATAACTACACCATGCTGCTGACAATATTCTGAACATGATCAGGCTTTTCACACCATTGGGCTAGATATATAACATATTACAAATGTAAACAAGCAGGATTTTCATGCAGAACCAAAGTATAAATAAAAGACACGAGGAATTGTAAATCAAAAAATAGATACAAAGTGCTGAAGGAATTTCCCTGAGATGCTGCCTGACCCACTGAGTTACTTCAGCACTTGGTGTTTTTCTAATGGAATAAATAACTGAATCAGAAGCCAGTCTGCAATCCTGAAATCTCACACACTCACACGCACAAGAAACATGGACCCACAGGTGCTGGTTAATACAAAAAGGACACTAAGTGCTGGAATAACTCAGCAGGTCAGGCAGCATCTCTGGAGAACATCTCTCAACCCGAAACGTCACATATCCGTGTTCTCCAGAGATGTTGCCAGACCCACTGAGTTATTTTAGGGCCTTGAGTCTTTGAAGGGAAGTAGGTAGCTATAGAGAGGTGAGGGAAGAGGGGTGGGGCAAGAGCTAATAAGTGCTTTTTTTTTGTTTTGTTTTTTTTGTTTATTTTATTAGAAGTTAATACAATACAAAACAATACAGTGGCACCTAATTTTAGGTGCCAACTATGTCATACCGTAATCCATTCTATGTACAACCTCTAGTTTTATGTTATGAGTAGGCAAGACAAGAAAAAGAAAACAATAGAAAGGGGAAAGAGTGGAAAAATAGATGGTAGAGAGTAGAAAAATGTGAAGTGTGGATATAAAAAAATAAAAATAAAAAAATAAAATAAAAAAGAAAAGGTGGAAAGTAGAAATAGAAGAAAAGGCCCCTTAAAAGAGAATTTTTCAAATCTATATTCGGAGATGTAGATCTATCCACGTCATGAACTGAAATCAGCAATCCTTATGGTACCGCTGCATCACATGATTCCAAAAAGTCGATGAAAGGAGACCAACTCCTTAAGAATTGGTCATATTTATCTATTAGTCGGAGTCTCATTTCTTCAAGGCGTGCTATGTCCATCATATTCCTAATCCACATTTTAACAGTTGGTATGGTTGTATTTTTCCAAAATTTAAGTATCAATTTCTTTCCAATTATTAACCCATAATTAAAAAAAACATTTTGGTCTTTATTTAAATTGGTATCTTCTCCTATTATTCCAAATATAATCCATTCCATTTTGGGTTCTATTCTTTAATAAGTCTACTGCTGCAGACAAATTAGACAAATGTGTATCATGTCCTGAATCTTTATTCCAGTCGAAAAAAGTGTTTCAGATACGCTTGTTAAGTGCAGCATCATCAGGAGTCAAGTTACTGACAATGAAACACTCTACTCTATTGACTATTTCTTACTGGTTCTCATCTATACCAATGACTAGGATTATGAAACTCAAGGTAAGAAAGACGTATCTGAATGAACAGAATGACCTTAACATTTTCTACGAGTCATAAAGTTTTACAGCGTGGGAATAGGCCACACCGGCTAACATAACTAGTCCCACCTGCCAGCGTTTGGCCTATATCCCTCTAAACCCATCCTATCCACGTACCTGTCTTAAATATTGCAATAGTACCTGCTTCAACTACCTCTGCCGGCAGCTTGTTCCATACACCCACCACCCATTGTGTGAAAAAGTTTTCCCTCAGGTTCCTATTAAATCTTTTCCCCCCCTCACCTTAAGCCTATGTCCTCTGGTTCTTGATTCCCCCCCACTCCGGGAAAGAGACACTGTGCATCTATCAAGAGTTGGCAAACAAAGGCGATTGAAATGAATGGGTTTCCGCAGGGGGGGTTCCAGCAGGATCCTGTTTCTCTTCTCTGCAAGTGGAAAATGCAGCGTGGATTTGAAAGCAGAGCCAGCAGATTTAAAATTAAGTAACAGATAGCAATAACTGTGCAGCAGAACCATCTGAAAATGAATTTTGGGTCTTAAATTACACAATTTTGCCAAAGATTGCTTGACAAGAATAAATCTAGACCACTGCAGTTCCAACATTGTTTTTCTCTCCTATTTCAGATTTTCAGCATTTATGCGTTTATTTATTAACCTGAGTGAGACAAAGTCTGTAATTAAAAAATGACTGTCTTAATTCTGCACTGTCTTGCTGCACTACTGGTGGTTCTGCCACTGGTGAGCAATGCCTGTGTGATGTGGGTATCAGGGTAATTGTACCTGCTAAAATATTGTTTAAGAAGGAACTGCAGATGCTGGAAAATCGAAGGTACACAAAAATGCTGGAGTAACTCAGCGGGTGCAGCAGCAAATATGGAGCGAAGGAAATAGGCAACGTTTCGGGCCGAAACGTTGCCTATTTCCTTCGCTCCATAGATGCTGCTGCACCCGCTGAGTTTCTCCAGCATTTTTGTGTACCTGCTAAAATATTGTTCAGTTTATCACAAAATAAAGACAAGTTTGGATGCTCAGTTTATTGTGCACATTTATTGAGTTTGTTATCACTGGAACACAAGAAAATGTGACCTCCTGCCCTTAAAATACAAAAATAACTCATCATAAACCTCGCAAAAGAAATGAGTATAGATGAAATGATTATATAGTTCTATGATAAGGGCATATATAATATCAGTATCTATTCTAGGCTTCCTTGATGAGAATATTGTGGACATTGCTGTGACAGAACTTTTTCTTTTGAGATTCAGCATGGAAACAGACCCTTCGGCCCACCTAGTCCATGCCGTCCATCGATCACCCATCCACACTAGTTCTGTTATCCTACTTTCGCATCTACTCCATACACACTAGGAGCAATTTTCAGAGGTCAATTAATCTACAAATTCATGTGTTTGAAATATGGGAGGAAACCCACGCGATCACAAGGAGAATGTGCAAACTCCACACAGACAGCACCTGAGGTCAGTATCGAACCAGGTCTCTGGCACTGTGAGGCAGCAGTTCCACCTGCAGCATCTCATTTTACAAAGTTTGCACAAAAACGTTACTCTATTTTTGTGAGCCCATTTACTTATTGAAGAAGTGAACTCAGTTGGTGGAAGAGTGCGGACAAGCAACCTCCTTGCCAGATGGAATCATGTGAATTGATCCTGGACGCCTTTATTACACATTCCAAAGATGGGATCTGCTCATGTAGATGTGGACATCACACAGGCATTGCTCACCAGTGGCAGAACCACCAAGATGTTACATAACAAAGAGAGGATCTGCTTTTGGAAATGGGGGTAGAGGGTGGGAGGATGAAGTTTTCGGTAAGAGGGGAAAGATTTAATGGGAATCTGAGGGGGCAACTTTTTGGGTATTTGGAGGAGGTAGTTGAGGCAGGAACCATAACAACATTTAAAAGACATTGGGACAGGTACGTGGATAGGAAAGCTTTAGAGGGATATAGGCCAAACGTGGGCAGATAGGACTAGTGTAGAAAGGGCAACATGGTCATTTTGGGCAAGCTGGGCCTAAAGGCCCATTTCCGTGCTGTGTGACTCTATGACTCTGAAATCAACATGAAATGTGGAACTGCAGATGCTGGAATCTTGAGTGAAGGACAAAGAGCTGGAGGAACTTAGCAGGTCAGGCAGCATCCGTGGAGGACATGCATCAACAAAAGGTTCAGCTCGAAATTTTCAGAATAGAGCAATTGAGGGGCTCAGCAGCAAACATAAAGGAAGTGATCAATTCTGAGAAAAACAGCAAGTGCAATGCAGAAGTGAAGCCATGATTAATACATGCTGCAGGAACCCTGCTTGCATTGTGATGGATGGATCAATATTACAGTAGGATTATGTCGATATTTCCTAATTAACTCCAGTCCTATTGGTATCCCATTTCCTATTCCTCACCGTACTAAGATTTCACTGAAAGTCTATAAAGCTTATTTATCAAGAATATATATTTTAAGAAACTGTATAGCCCTGATCCACAATGTGATTTGTTTAGGTTGGCGATATAGCTGGAAATAGGCCCTTTGGCCAATCGAGTCTGTGCCGACCATCGATCACCCGTTCACACTAGTTCTATGTCATCCCCACACAATCGGACAAGTTACAGAAGCCAATTAACCTGCAAACTTGCCCACCTTTGCAATGTTGAAGGAAAAGCAGAGGACCCGGGGGAAACCCACCCAAAACACGACTGCCTTAATCCAGTGCACAGCACGTTACTGCTATGCTCCTGGGTGTCTGAGTAATTGTACCTGCTGAAATATTGTTCCATTTATCACAAAATAAAGACAAGTCAGGTTGCTCAGTTTATTGTGCACATTTATTGAGTTTGTTATCACTGGAACACAAGAAAATGTGACCCTCTGCCCTTGAAATGTAAAAGGGAGAACGTGCAAACACCACTCTGACAGCACCCGAGGTCAGGATCAAACCTGGGTCTTTTTTTCCACAAGGCACAGAAAGGCAACTGAATGCAATGGTGCTAGTCATAACTTTCTGTTGCAGTGATTTGCATTTGCATATTTCTTGTGCAATAGACACCAACTTGGAACATTTGGAAAGGTGTGTGCAGTTTAATTATCCAGGAGGACTGGAAGAATGAGAAGACAGGAGGAGTAAAAATCACATATTTTGGAACCCCTTTAAAAGGTAGATCATAAAGCGATTTGTGGAGGTATCTCCAGAGAATGGGAGAGAGATGAGAGTAGGATTGTGCCATCCAATGACATGATGCAAGCAGAAAATCCTCAGATTCTGGTGAATTTCCACCATCGAGAGCATCCTTACCAACTGTATCACAGTATGGTATGGCAACTGCTCTGTCTCCGACCGGAAAGCACTGCAGAGGGTGGTGAAAACTGCCCAACGCATCACCGGTTCCTCACTCCCCTCCATTGAGTCTGTCCAGAGCAAACGTTGTCTGCGAAGGGCGCACAGCATCGTCAAGGACTGCTCTCACCCCAGCCACAGACTGTTTACTCTCCTCCCATCCGGGAGGCGCTACAGGTCTCTCCGTTGCCGGACCAGCAGGTTCAGGAACAGCTTCTTCCCTGCGGCTGTTACACAACTTAACTCTGCACCTTGGTGATTGCCAGTCACCCCCCCCCCCCCCCGGACACTCCTTCCCACAGAAAAAATGCACTACTGCTACTGTATGTACATATATATATTTTACTGTTCCATTATTCTATGTTCGCTCTTCTGGGTGAGATGCTAACTGCATTTCGTTGTCTCTGTACTGTACACTGCACAATGACAATAAAGATTGAATCTGAATCTGAATCTGAAAAGAGGCCAAGGAGTTAAGATTGTGTGCGGCAGGGAGGGTTACAAGGGTGTGCAGTAACTGGAATCTTCCAGACAAGTAAACAGAACATTGCGGTGACAAAAAATACAAATGGAGGATTCAGCAGCTGAAGGGACCAGCATGTGGTAGGGACAAAGATCCTGATGCAAAACATATGCCTGATAATGAGCGGGGATGTGGGAGAAGGAGGCCAGGTTTCGTGACATCAAGAAACAGAGGCCATGAGACAGGAATTTGCAGAGGTCCATATCCGAGCCTGAAACAGTCACATCTGCAATAGAACGGCTCAGAATCAACCTGGAACAGAGCCTCGTCCCCATTAAAATTATTTGACCTGTCGTAGCCGTACAAATCATTGTCTCATCTGTTTTCTAGCTTATTGAATGACAAGCGGTGTGGGGCCGAGAGGATCAGCTCTTCCTGGCTGTGCAACACACTTGTAGTTTATGGCTTTGAAATAATGTTTAAGGCCGGGAGTTTGAAATAACAGCTAAAACTGCTGGCATCACTGAACGGGCCAGGATGTGTCCGTGGAAAAAGAAACTGAACAAGCGGCTCAGAACGAAGACCTTTCATCAGAATTTTTTTGAAACAACAGCATGCTATTATGGATGATTGCTCAGTGTCTCACACAGTATAAACCAAAGATTAGCTCCTCTAGTATCTTTGGTATAAACTAGGGCCCACATACCACCGTGAAGAGATATTTTAAAATACATTTAGGATTAATATACATGTTTAAAAATTAAAATATTATGTAAACACACAATGGTATATTTTAATTGTAAATTAGATACAAGAAAACATTCACGGTTATTACCAAGCATGCAGGATGGAATGCTACGATATTAGTTTTCATGACAAGCTGTGGATGGATATTTGGTTTGTTATTTAATACGTGCAGTGGTTTTTCCTTTGTGTATTGGTTTTTACTGTTAAAAAAAGTAACAAAGCTTTGCATGTGGAATCGTGCAAATTGATTCACCTTACCACTTGCCAGAGGAAGGTATATATGATAGGCTGATGCAAACGTACAGCAAACCCTTGCTTTAGTGGACCTCTTTATAACGGATTTTCATTATAGCGGATTGACCCAACAACGGTGGCCTATGCCACCCCTTGGCCCGCACTGCGTACAGCCCCGCAAGTTGCTCCCCTCTCATGCCCACCCAGCTTCCTTGGCCACGCCTACTGCCGCCCCTCACCTGGACTTCAGCCGCCCGCGGGCCGTGACCAATAAGTCCGCCGATCCTCGCCTCTCCCCCAGCCGTCAGCAGACCAGGGCCATCTACTCACCTGGATTCCAGGCCTAGCTCCATTCTTGTATAGCCTTTGTAATACAAGAATAACTCCACCCTTCCTTGGTCATCTGTTGCCAACCCTGCTTTGTTCTGGCCTTTCCTTATCTCCAAAGATAGTCTAGAGTAACTCAGCGAGACAGGCAGTATCTTTGGAGAGAAGGAATGGGTGACATTTCGGGTCGAGACCCTTCTTCAGACTGGTGCCTCCAGTTCCCTCCCGTCTACTTTCAGTCTGAAGAAGGGTCCCGACCCGAAATGTCACCCATGCTTTTACTCCAGAGATACTGCCTGATCCGCTGAGTTACTCCAGCACTTTGTGTCTATCCACACGTAACTTAAGCGAGGCACCGGATTTAATTTACCCCAGGTATATTTTCCATCCAGTGGGTGAATTTTGAACATCAGGTCTCAATATTTCAGTGAAGAACACTTTTAATGGCGGTTATTGATATCCAAGCCCAAGGAAGTGATTAACGTTCTTTAAAAAGTGGATCTTTGATTTTTGAAAATCTACGGCTGGAGCTATCCGGAGAGTAGAGAAATCCACCTATTCTGTTCAAATTGGCCATTCACAGTGCAAAGGCAGGGAAATGAGGAGCAGGTGGGGATACAGGCAAACCACAGCTGATGTCTATTGAACAGCAATGATAGCAGATTTATTGACTCTACACAAAACAATGAAAGTATGATGGTAGGATTAACATTGGCAGAGAAAAACAATATTTCTTAGAGTGTAAGAGGCATATTCTGTATAAGTAAACACAGGTGAATCTTTTTATATTAGGGTACCTTGGAAGAAATATAAGCAAACCCTTAAATAAAACTTACTAATGAAGGTCTGAGTGTATTAATTAAATGAGTAGTTGCCTGACTTGGAGTAAAGCCTCCATTAATCATGTACACTTTAAAATGTGTAGCAAGGAACTGCAGATGCTGGTTTCAACCGAAGATAGACACAAAAAGCTGGAGTAACTCAGCGAGTCAGACAGCATCTCTGGAGAAAAGGAATAGATGACGATTCGGGTAGAGACTTTTCTCCAGAGTTGCTGGCTGGCCCGCTGAATTACTCCAGGTTTTTAGGTCCTTTAAAATACATTGACCGCACTGGCAATTTATAGAGCTCACTAAGGAAGTTCAGAAGCCCCATGAGACACTGTTGTAATAGAAGCAGCGGCCTGTGGTTTCTGCCCGGCCAAGTCTAGGTTCGAGGTTGGACGACTTGCTTCTTCACTTTACGCACCACGTAGCGTGTTCTGCGGGGAGCTTCGTTTCCCAGCTTGCCGTGGGTGGACTGGACCCGCCTCTCTCCAGGCCGTGTCCAGTGCCGAGCCGCCTTCAGCTCGTCCACGAATAATTGCACTCCCTCAAACTTGTTGGTCAACTCAATCATTCTCTCTTTCAAGGCACTGAACTCTTTGTAGAGATCATCAAGTGCTCCGGAGAGTGTGTGAATCCTGCAGGGGGACAAAGGAAGGTTTGAGTTTTTCGAGATACAGCGTGGAAACAGGTCATTTGGCCCACCGACCAGGTATCACCCGTACACGAGTTCTATCCTACCCTCTAGGGACAATTTACAGAAGCCAATTAACCTTTGGAATGTGGGAGCAAACCGGAAAGTCAAAACCTTGGCTTTACACTGGTTGGATTAAACAAGGCAATCCAGACAATCAAAACATGCCGTCAATAATCTGTGAGTCTAAACGTTAGAAAATTAATTTGGATCACTACATAGAACATTGATATTTTGTTGGAGATTGCTGTGTCATATTGAACAGTGTCCAACTATAACAGTTAGATACCACGTTACACAGGCTATCCCCTCACTGCCAGACAATGAATATTACATAAGAAGTTGTTTTTTTCCAGGAATCCAAGCTTTCTTCCACCCACCACTTGGCTCAGCTCTGACAGACAGACTCCATTAACCCCATACATTTGCATTTAGGTTGGCACTTACCCATCAAGGTCCATACTGACTGAAAAGAAACAATCCTGATCAATCCCACTTCTCAACTCTTGGTGTCACACAGCACAGAAACCGGCCCTTCGGCCCAACTCGTCCATGCTGACCCAGATGCCGCGTCTAAGCTTGCCCCATTGCCCATGTTTAGCTCGTATACCTCTAAACCTATCCATGTACCTGTTCATGTAATACTTGTCATCATAGTATCTACCTCAGCTACTTCATAAGGTCATAGATAATAGTAGAATTCGGCCCATCAAGTCTACTCCGCCATTCAATCATGGCTGATCTATCTCTCCCTCCTAACCGCATTCTCCTGCCTTCTCCCCCTGACACCCGTACTAATCAAGAATCTGGCCCCTTATTCCACATACCCTCTATATGACCAAGTTCCCCATCAAGTTCTTATTTAATCTTTCTCCTCTCACCTTAAACTTATATCTTCTGGTCCTTGCCAAAGATAGACACAAAGTGCTGGAGTAACTCTGCGGGTCAGGCAGCATCTCTGGAGAAAAAGGAAGGGTAATGTTTTGGGTCGGGGCTGTTCTCCAAACCAGATCTCCAGATCGTCTGGTTCTTGATTCCTCTACTCTGGGTAAAAGACTCTGTGCGTCCACCCTAACTACTCCTATATTTTGGTCTATAGCTGCGTTGGTTCCACTACATCACGTGTCCATCCAGTCCATTTTTCAATGTGATGAAGATTTTTTGCCTGAGCCAATCTTTCAAGTTTCAAGCTTAGACCATTTTTTTTTTCACTTGCCTTAAATCCTTCTGTCTCTTAATTGAAATTATATTCCCCCAGTTATCTCTGGTGAGGGAGATAAGATGATGCAGTGAAACTCAAAAGGACATACTTTAATGCCCCTGTCCCACTTAGGAAACCTGAACGGAAACCTCTGGAGACTTTGCGCCCCACCCAAGGTTTCCGTGCAGTTCCCGGAGGTTGCAGGTAGTGGAAGCAGGTAGGGAGTGACAAAAATCTCAGGGAATCTTCGGGAACCGAACGGAAACCTTGGGTGGGGCGCAAAGTCTCCAGAGGTTTCCGTTCAGGTTTCCTAAGTGGGACAGGGGCATAAGTTCTCAGGAGCCAGCCTTCACAACTCATCAATGTTACTCTCTCTCCATCCATTGTCACCCGTAGCCAGGATTGAACCCTGGTCTCTGACTCTGTGAGGCAGCAACTCTACTGCTGCGTCACTGTACCACCCACAGAAGAACATAAAAAAACGTCACCTATTCCTTTTCTCTAGAGATGCTGCCTGAGTTTCACCAGCATTTTGTGTCTATCTATGGATAAAACAGCATCTGCAGTTCCTTCCTTCACATAGAAGAGTACAGCACAGGAACAGGTCCTTTGGTCCACAGTGCCTGTGCTGAACATAATACCAAGCTAAACGGATCTCATCATGTCACATCATGTTATGGTAGCTAGCTTCTGGTAAACTGTGCAGGCTATAGTCCTTGTGTGGTTGCCCCAGTCATGCTTCTGCCCAATGGTAACCTCAACTGGAGATTTCAATAATGTTCATTATATCAATGTCCATGGGGGAGTGTTGATCTTACTGAATGGTAGAGCAGGCACAAGGGGCTTCCATTTTCCTGAGCTCGGAGGATAATCTCAGCTGTACCAACAACTCAAAAGTCTGCATTCCAAACATTGGCTGCTGTGTCTCCTTGGATTGAGACAGTAACTAGATTTTATTGGTTTGATTTTAGTTTAGTTTAGAGATACAGCGCAGAAACAGGCCCTTCGGCCCCACCGAGTCCGCACCAACCAGCGATCCCCATACGCTAGCACTATCCTACACACTAGGGACAATTTACAATTTTTACCGAAGCCAATTAACCTACAAACCTGTACGCCTTTGGAGTGTTGGAGGAAACTGGAGCACATGGTCTCAGGAAAACGTACAAACTCCGTACAGACAGCACCTGTAGTCTGGTTCGATCCCGGGTGTCTTGCGCTGTAAGGCAACAACTCTACCGCTGTGCTACTGCGATGCCCCAGATTTTGAGGAAATACGATATGGCCGGAATGTTGAAAAGGGTTACAAAAATGCAATCTTCTTCTTCTTCTTTTGCTGAACACCTACCGGCCGTAGTCTGGGAGGATCGTGTGGTGGTCATATAGGAGCAGGTCCTTAATCTGGGTCATGATGGCAAATTTCCAGTTGTCCAGCACGTTGGTCAGGTTCGCACATCCTCGCATGCTCACTTTCTTAGCTGGAAAGCAACGGCACAACACAATTACATTGTAAAACAAACAAATATTTCTCATAGAGCCACCAAGAGGAAAGATGGTGTCAAGCTGGAAAGGTGCAGAGAAGATTTATGAGGATATTGCCAGGGCTCGAGGGCCTGAGCTATATAGAGAGAGGTTGAGCAGGCTCGGACTTTATTCCTTGGTGCACAGGGGGATGAGGAGGTGATTTTATAGGAATGGATTGACAAAACACACTTTTGCCCAGAGTTGAAGAATCGAGAACCAGAGGGCATACGTTTAAGGTGAGAGGGAAAAGATTTATTAGGATTCTGAGGGGTAACTTTTTTTATACAAAAGGTGGTGGGTGGCTGGAACGAGCTGCCGGAGGAGATAGTTGAGACAGGTACCATTGCAACTTATAAGAAGCATTTATACAGATATATGGACAGGTAGACAAAAATGCTGGAGAAACTCAGCGGGTGAGGCAGCATCTATAGAGCGAAGGAAATAAGCGACGTTTCGGGTTTAGACACTTCTTCAGACATAGATATATGGACAGAATAGGTATAGAGAGATATGGGCCAAATGCAGGCAGGTGGGACTAGTGTTGGTGGGGCTAGATGACTCGATGCCCATCTAATGTCAGGCACGGCTCTGTTTGTGTTCTCCAGGTAAACAAGAGCTCCACTTGACAAACTTAAGAATTTCCAGCACTTTCTTGTTTATTTCAATATAAAAACATCGAGGCTTAGAAATCAGCATCTGATTATACTTGTAATTTTAGAGATACAGCATAGAAACAAGCCCTTCGGCCCATCGAGTCTGCACCGACCAGTGATCACCTTGTGCACTAGCACTATCCCACACACTAGGGACAATTTACAATGTTTTACTTGTTAAACTATTAGCAGAGTATAACAATTAAAGGATGGCGTTGGAGTGCGTAAACAGCAGAATAGATCAATAGTTTTACAAGTCGGAAGCACATTGGTATTTGTCAGGCAGGTGGGAAAGTTGAAAACCACTGATTGCATAAAGATCACGAAAAACACTTTCTTGGTTTAAAGTGAACTAAAATAAGCTCTTGGCTGATTTTTCCCTTTGCATTAAACTGTTCACCCGCCAGCCATCCTCTCCATTAAATAGTACGAAGATAAAATATCTCATCTGCTGCCCACCTGGTCAAACAAACGGACTTTCAAGATGAAAAAGAACAAGTTTTTTTTTCTCTGCAGGACAGAACTCAAATCAAATGGGATATTTCGCCTCCTGGGTTTCCGTTGGAATGCTGGAATGACGGTTGGAGGTGATTAGGAAGCACTATTTGTGTGCAGGTGCAGAGAATGGGACAAGCCGGATTCAAGGATTCAACTTTTTTTTGTTCTTTTACAGATGTTAACGTTTATCTCGGCTGCTGATCATAATCTGTCTGCTGTGGAATATTAATACCAGAGGGGTCTTGCTTGGTGCTACTCAGCACTGAATGCAGAGATGGATCAGTAAACACAACCTCAAATATTATCAAACTCCTGAGCGCCTTCTTCTTCTTCCGTGCCCATCATCTATGTCTCAGATGTTCGGCCAGGCTCTTGCACAGTGGACAGCCTTTCCGTTTGCTACCGCTAGATCTTCCAGGCAGCATTGTTCACCAAGAAGTGGGCATCTTAGTGGACGTGGCATGGATTGTACAGATGTTCCACATTCATATTCTGTGTCTGCCGCATCTGCATAGCCCCGCTTGTTCATTTTGGTCTTGCATTGGTCCCCGTCCCCCCCCCATCAGTCTGAAGAAGGGTTTATCAGCCCGAAATGTTGCCTATTTCCTTCGCTCCATAGATGCTGCTGCACCCGCTGAGTTTCTCCAGCATTTTTGTGTACCTTCGATTTTCCAGCATCTGCAGTTCCTTCTTAAACACCTTGTCTACTCCACTGCGAAATCTCCTCAAGGTATGCCTACTTTGAAGAAGTTCTCCTCCTCTTCGGAGACAGTTTCACAACCTCCTCTCTAACTGCCCCCTCTCTGTGACCCCTCCCTGTCCTCCAACATAGGCTTCACCCCCCCCCCCACTCCTCCCCACCCCCCATCAGTCTGAAGAAGGGTTTCGACCCGAAACGTTGCCTATTTCCTTCGCTCCATAGATGCTGCTGCACCCGCTGAGTTTCTCCAGCATTTTTGTGTACCTTCTGAATTATATCGTCTGAGGAAGGGTTCCTACCAGAAACATCACCTATTCATTTCTCCAGAACTCGGCCTGATCCGTTGAGTTACTCCAACATTTTGTGTCTACCTTCGGTATGAAGCAGCATCTGCAGTTCCTTCCTACACGTATTATCTGATCTGCTTGGATAGCATGCAATCAAAGTGTTTTACTGAACCTTAGTACACATGATAATAATAAACCTAAACTTTCTTTTTATATCATTTTCTCTCTGCTCCCTAATGTAAAATGTATTTTTTTCCCTCCCATTTAGATCCAATTCCCCCTTCCATCCATCCTTCACCATTCCAGATCAGAGACGGAGCTCACAGACAGCAGTTACCATTTTGCACTCAGACCTCATGCTGTTTATTTCATAATCTGATTGGGATACAGGAAAACACTGTGGGTTGGCAGCAGTTCACCTCCATCATCCCCAGAGGAAGGATCGCTGGGGATCTGGGAATCATCAGTCCACACTCTCAATAGTTATGCATGCAAGGAAAGAATTACAATCCTTGAGAGCAAGTTGGGAAGGAACTGATGGCATGAGTTCTCAGCCGCAACATCTGGCCCACTGTGTATATTCAAAGTATTTTTCTTGGCAGCCGTTATCTCTTCAGTGTCAGCTATGGCTCAGTTGGTAAACCTCAGCTCCAAGCCAAAAGAGTTTGAGTCCCACACAAGAGACTTAAACACAATATTGAAGCAATTGTTTTTGTGAAGTAGTGATAGAGTGATGATAGAGTGTTGGAGGGGATGGCTTTCGTTTCAACCAAGGTTCCATCTGCTCTGACATGTTGAGTAAAAATAATTTGTTCGGCGCTATTTAATAATGGGCAAAGGAGTTATCCACCTTGTCCTGCCCATTATTAATCCCTCACACACCTTTACTAAAAATATATTATTTGGTCATAACCACTCGACAGCTTATGGATGTTTCACGTGGTCAAACAGGCTGGTGTACATCCCGCAATAGCCTTTAATAGCCACAATGTTAATCTGTGTCACATACCACCAAGTGATGATAACTGTGTTCATTGGGGTTGCAAGATTTCATGTAGACTTTGGAGATACAGTGTGGAAACAGACCTTTCTGCCCACCAAGTCCGCACCGACCAGCGATCAACCCGTACACTAGCACTATCTTACACACTCAGGCCAATGTACAATTTTACCAAAGCCAATTAACCTACAAACCTGTACGTCTTTGGAAGAAACCGGAGCACCTGGAGAAAACCCATGTGGTCACAGGGAGAATGTACAAACTCCATACTCATCGCACCCGTAGTCAGGGTCGAACCCAGATCTCAAGCGCTGCAAGGCAGCAACTCTACCGCTGCTCCACTGTGCTGCCCTTTCACTAACAGAGCGTTGGTCATTGAGGTAGGGATGGGGAGACGTGGCTATGGTTTGAGGTTGAGGGAGTAAACCAATATAACTGGAGCAGACATAGTGTAATAACAATGAACTGCAGATGCTGGTTTATAACAAAGATAGACACAAAGTGCTGGAGTAAGTAACTCAACAGGTCAAGCAGCACCTCTGGAGAAAATGAATAGGTAACATTTCAGGTCAGGACCCTTCTTTAGATTGAAAGTAGGGGTTGGGGTTGGGGTTGGGGTTGGGGTTGGGGTTGGGGGGGGAGGGGGAGGGGGAGGGGGAAAAGCTGCAGGTGAGAAAAGACCAGGACAAATCAGAGCTGGTAGAAGATAACCTCGTGCAGAGTAGTGCCCTGGCAGGCTAATTGTTGATTCGGGAAGATTCGATCTCAAGAGGGATACGTGGTGATGAACTGTGGAACTGATTAAATTACTATGGTGGCGTCAGGTGGGGGGGGAGGGGGGGGACTGATCTACATCGGTGAGACCAAGCATAGGCTTGGCGATCCCTTTGCCGAACACCTCCGCTTGGTCCGCAATAACCAACCTGATCTCCCGGTGGCTCAGCACTTCAACTCCCCCTCCCATTCCGAATCCGACCTTTCTGTCCTGCGTCTCCTCCATGGCCAGAGTGAGGACAACCGGAAATTGGAGGTGGAGCACCTCATATTTCGCTTGGGCAGTCTGCACCCTAGCGGCATGAACATTAACTTCTCCAATTTCAGGTAGCCCTCACTGTCTCCTCCCCTTCTCAGCTCTCCCTCAGCCCTCTGGCTCCTTTCCACCCCCCCCCCCCCCCCCACCCTACATCAGTCTGAAGAAGGGTTTCGGCCCGAAACGTTGCCTGTTTCCTTCGCTCCATAGATGCTGCCGCACCAGCTGAGTGTCTCCAGCACTTTTGTCTACCTTCAAAGTTCATGTTGTTGGGATGTATGCAAAATATGGGGTGCTGTTTCTCCAATTTGCCTGTGGCCTCACTCTGGCAGTGGAGGAGGCCTAGGTCAGAAAGGTCAGCAGGGAAATGGGAAGGGGAGTATCTTATCATGACTTATCATGTATAATAAACTCCTTAAAAACATATTTGAAGCAGGAACGGTTTTACTGACCCTGCTGCTACGCCGAGTAGTCCAACACTGCAGACAATCTCACACACAAACATGCTAATCATTCCCATTTCCTAAGTAGTGAAAATAAGCCCTCAGAGCTTTGGCAGTCGCCCACAATTTATCGTGATCACATTTTAATCAGTGTCTGTGTTGTTGGCACAGAATTTGTGTTGCATGTCTTATAGATGGAAAAGAATCTGGATAGGTGCCAAAATACTACAAGGAAACTTGTTTCTTGCTTCCTTGTTAAGCCATGTTACTCATTTATTAGGAAAATATCAAGGATGTACTTTGTATTGTCTGTTTTTTTGTCTCATAAATGATTTTTAAATAGCTTCATTCATCATTGCTGGCAAATTTATGTAATCTGGAGGTTCTTGAGATGACAATATTGATGCAATAATTAATTACATTTGGTCAACATGTACCTAGTGTAAGTTTTAAAACAAGAAGATAGACACAAAATATACAAATATAGTTGAATGTAGACAATGATACAAACGATTTGCATTTTCATTTTTCTATTTTAAGTGATCTTCAGAGATTGAAAGGCACAGCACAGAAACAGGCCCTTCAGCCCATCGAGTCTACCCCGAGTCATCCACACTAGTTCTATGTTATCCCACATTTTCATTCACACACTTGGGGCAATTTTATAGAAACGAATGATCTTTCGAACCCGCTGTCTTTGGGATGTGGGATGAAACCGGAGCACCTGGAGGAAACCCACGTGGTCACAGGGAGAATGTGCAAACTCCACCCAGACAGCATCTGGGGTAAGGATCGAACCTGCGTCTCTGATGCTGTGAGGCAGCAACTCTATCAGCTGTGCCACTGACACAAAATGCTGAGAATTATATTCTGCACTCTGTATCTTCCCCTTTGCTCTACCTATTGTACTTGAGTTTGACTTGGTTGTATTTATAAAGGATGTCATGCAAAACCAAGCTATTTTACTGTACCTCAGTGCATGTGACAATAACAAAACCCAAACATAATCTGCACCCTTGGACCTGAAACCCAAGTACAAATCACTAATGTATATTAAGAAAAACAATGATTCTAGTGCCAATCAATAGAGACGTCCACAATAGACCTACCTCTTATCCAATAAACAACTTTCACTCCCATTGTGAATCCAACCTTCCTGCTATGCTATTTATTTCACAACATCAACATTGATTACAATCCCATTGGTGGCAATGGGGATTAATATCAACATATTGTAAAGATTAGCTCAGGATTAAAATACCTGTAAAATAGTATTATCACACCTGCCACCTGAAGTGGAGAATTTAACATAACAACAGGATCTGCACAAAAGATATAACTAGAAATATATACCCCTAACAAAATACTCTTAATTCTCTTCTCCACTCGCTGAAAGATCTCGTCCACATCTATGCAGTTAGTAAGGATATCCTCACCTCACCAGTCTCAAGAAGGGTTTCGACCCGAAACACCACCGCTTCCTTTTCTCCAGAGGTGCTGCCTGACCCGCTGAGTTACTCCAGTATCTTGTGTCTATCCTCGCCTCTATTTGGTTTCACCCACAGACCTCAAAAATATATAAATTTCACCTCATAATAAATAATAATAATAAATACTTTATTGATCCCCTCAGGGAAATTCAGATGTCCAGAAGCCCCCAACCAACAAACCCACAGATTCAAAACGAACGCAGACAGAAAATACATAGAATACAATGTGGACACTACCTGAGAGCAATAGATACTTAAAAAGACCAATAATTAACAGTTAAAAATTAAAAATTGCAAAATGCACCCCCCTACAGCCTAGCGGTCCGAATTATAAAATCTAATGGCTGCAGGGGTGAAGGATCTCCTGAACCGCTCCGTTCTACAGGCAGGGAGAGGAGCCGGTTGTTGTTCCGAGTGCTCTTTTGACTCTCCAGAATTACATGGAGGAGATGCCCGGGGTTTTCAGGATGACCTGCACCTTGTGCCTCATACGCCTCTCAAGCACATCCATCCCAGAGTCTACTCTCCCCTCCAGCACTGAGCTAGCTCGATTAACCAGTTTGTCCAGCTTCTTGTTGTTTTTTGCACTAATGCTGTTGCCCCAGCAGACAACAGCGTAGAAATTATTATCATGGACAATTATTGAGAAGAACCCCCAACTTGGCAACATCACCACAGGACAGAATGCAGCAATACTTAAGAGTAGACCATTGGGCATGTCCCATTGCTTCACAAACATCGAGGAAGTTAGAATGTTAAATGATAATTCACTTGCATTTAGCAGAACGACTGTCAAAGGATTAGCATTAACCTCATCAGGAATACGAGAGCAAATATTAGTCATTGAGTCAAAGTCATACAGCTGGGAAACAGGCTCTTCAGCCCAACTTTTCCTTGCCCACCTAGACGCCCCATCTACTCACAACTGGCCCATATCCCTATAAACCTTTCCTATTCTTGGACCTGTCCAAATGTCCTTCAAATTTTGTTATAATACATGCCAGGCTTTGGGGGCAGTGACGCAGTGGTAGTGGCACTGTTTTACCCTGGTTCGACCTTGACCATGGTGCAGTCCGTCCGGAGTTTGTGCGTTCTGCCCGTAACCCGCGTGGCTTTTCTCTGGGTGCCCCGGTTTCATCCCACACTCCCAAAGAAGTACAGGATTGTAGGCTAATTAGCTTCAGTAAAGTTGTAAATTAATCCTAGTAGGATAGAGCTGGTGGTTGGGGATCGCTGGTTGGTGCGGACGTGGTGGGCCGAAGGGCCTGTTTCCATGCTGTATCTAGTCGAAAAGTCTGAAAAAGCCTCAACTACCTCATTCCATACACCCACCACCCTCTGTGTGAAAAGGTTGCCCCTCAGGTTCCTATTTAATCTTTCCCCTCTCACCTTAAACCTGTCCACAGCATATTATTTTCAAAATGTGAATTCCATTCTATTTTAAAGGAACAGAAGTCTTGGGAATATTTGAGCTGGATACTGAGGTGGAAAAAGTTATAGAAGTTATTTTTAATCCCCACTTATGTAATAGAACTTTGCAATCAGGGGGATAGAACAGTTCCTATAGCTGAACAAGATGTCTAGCATTCTCCACCCCTTTTCTGATATATTAGACTATGATCAGTTTTCAATGTGGAGTACAATGCGAGCAGTCAGCTCTTGGAGAGCAAGAGTCTTTCTTACAACAGAGCGGGTGAAGTAGTCACATTTGCTTTGGGATAAGTGTGCAGAAAGGAACTGCAGATGCTGGTCTATAACGAAGGTAGACACAAAGTGCTGGAGTAACTCAGTAGACCAGGCAGCATCTCTGGAGAAAAACGATGGGCGACGGGGGTTTATAACCCGAAACGTCACCCATTATTTTTCTCCGGAGATGCTGTCTGACCCGCTGAGTTACTCCGGCACTTTGTGGGTCTGTGTTCTGGGACTAACGTGGGCAAGCACCACAACACTGCACCTCGCCAAAACACACAGCTTTGCTCACTCACAGCGGACCGTGAACGCCGATAGTTTAGTCTTTAAATGTCTTTACCGTCTGATCTGTGGTCCCATCCTCGGTTCCTTTCTGCCGAAGCGAAGGCAGCCAAGAGCAGCACAAACACCAGCTTCTCCATCTGGCTCTGCAAGAGGCAATGTCGCGCTTTAAATCTGAGCTCACCCCACAACACACATTCACATTCACACACACACGCAGACACACACACCGACGCACACAAACACACACTCTCTCATACACACTCTCATGCGCCCGCTCACCCTCTCACATACACGCACACTCATGCACACCCACTCTTTCACAAACACACTTTCAGATTACAACCTTCACGTGGTCCGCCCTGTTTCAACCAATGCAATCAACCTGGCGTGCACTTTCAAACATGCACACACACACACATGTACACACATAAACACTCTCAAACAGACACACACTTCCACACATACTCTTACACACACACTCACACAAATACAGCCACACAGGCACACTCACACACACCTGCACACACTCTCTTTCAAACACATGTACACATACGCACTCTCACACACACACACACTCTCACACATACAGACACACTCTCTCTCTCACACACAGATATACACATTCACACACAGCTCACCGCTGGCTGCTCCGATCACCCGCCCCTGTCCCTTTACAGAAGCAAGTGTGAACCGTTCCCACCAAAGATCCTCTATCGAGCTAAAGGATCTTTGGTTCCTACCTTCACCTTAAATACACCCCCCCCCCCCCCCCTCCACTCCACCCCCCCCCCCCCCCCCCCTCCCCCCCCCCCCTCTCTGCCTTGCAATCAATTCACCTTTGATGCCAAAAATTCACACTCTACTTCTTCAAAACCACTTACCGAAATAACTTTCAAATAATTACAACCTGCTTCCCAACCTTTCTTGTTCGGATGGGGTTAAGGATGGGAGGTTATTTGGAAACCTTTGTCTCCCAGCTTCTCTCAGCCCAAGTTGTTCCCAGCTCCCGTCTCCTTCCGACAGACGGAGGGTCGCCAACGTGAGTGCAGCCTTGGCAAGTGCTGGCTTCTATTAAGAGGAACACGTGTCTGCAGAGGACCACGCAGTGAACATACGGACAGCGTTTCTTTCAGTTCCTCAGGGATGAATTGCAACATTAATAAACGCTTCCTGTAAAGCTCGCTGACGGCTGAGACATAACCCGACTCAAGGTGCTGGAGGAACTCAGCAGCAGCATTTCTCGAGGACATGGATAGGTGATGTTTTGGGTCGGGACTCTTTTCCAGATATGGGGGGGGGGGGGTACTAGCAGGTACTAGGTGGAGGAAATGTGTAGGACAGAACTGCAGATACTGGTTTATACCGAAATCATGAGAGGAATAGGTCGGGTAGATGCAGAGTCTCTTGCCTAGAGTGGGGGAATCGAGGACCAGAGGACATAGGTTCAAGGTGAAGGGGAAAAGATTTAAAAGGAATCCAAGAGGTAACTTTTTCACACCAAGGGTGGTGGGTTTATGGAACAAGCTGCCAGGGGAGGTAGTTGAGGCTGGGACTATCCCACCGTTTAAGAAACGGTTACAGGTACATGGATAGGACAGGTTTGGAGAGATATGGACCAAACGTGGGCAGGTGGGACTAGTGTAGCTGGGACATGTTGGCCCGTGTGGGCTGAAGGGCCTGCTTCCACACTGCATCACTCTGTGACTATGAATCTAAGATAGACACCAAATGCCAGAGTAACTCCGTGGGTCAGGCAGCATCTCTGGAGAAAAGGAATAGGTGATGTTTCGGGTCGAGACTTTTCTTCAGACTGAAAGATAGAGGTGGGGGTATGACCTGAGGAGTCCACAATGGCCCGTTGATGGCAGGAGGCGGTGTGCTAAGGAGAGGGATGCAAGGGTGCAAACAGGGGAACTGGAAGGATGACTAGGGTGAGGGGAGGGGGAGATGGGAATAGGCGGACAGATGAGGTGAGGGGGGGGGGGGGGGGGGGGTGTGAGAGGAGGTTGATAAGGCAATGATTGGATCAAAGGCACGAGATTAACGCTGAGGTGTGAGAGACTGATTAGTTTAGAGTTTACAGATACAGCACAGAAACAAGCCTATCGGCCCACCGAGTCCGCACCAACCAGCAATCACACTTGCACTATCACTAGCACTATCCTACACACTAAGGACAATTTACAATTTTTACCAAAGCCGATTAACCTACAAATTTGTACATCTTTGGAGTGTGGGAGGAAACCGGAGCCCCCAGAGAAAACCCACATGGTCACAAACTCCATACAGACAGCACCCATAGTCAGGATCGAACCTGGGTCTCTGGTGCTGTAAGGCAGCAACTCTACCGCTGCACCACTGTGCCACTGTTTCTGTTCTGCATCTCCCTATTGAAGGAATAGGATCATCATAGTAGATGTAAATTCCCCCAATAATGTTGAAATTTCACCCAAAGTCTGGCCATTTTAATGAACTAGTGGGACTCACTTGACCCAGTCAGCACTCCCAATCCAAATTGTGCCAAATAGATTCACATAAAATCTCAGCACATTTTGAGGATTCAAAGGCCATTTTTGCATCAATCAAATCAACCTACTCAATGCACTCACAAATCATGGACAGTACAAAATCATAAGATCATAAGGAATAGGAGCAGAATTAGGCCATTCGGCCCACTACGCCATTCAATCATGGCTGATCTAACTCCCTCCTAACCCCATTCTCCTGCTTTTCCCCCATAACCTCTGACACTTGTACTAATCAAGAAATCACATTTGTTATCTAGGCAACTCAGCAACAGAGTATGCGTAGGGCGTACAACACAGAAATGGTACAACAGGACTATTGATGGATGGACTCAGTGCAAGACTCTTCTTCATCCAATTCATTTCTCCTCCATTTGCTTATTTAGCTTCCCCCTAAATGGATCTCAGCTATTCACCTTCATGGCTCTTTGATCACATTCAATGAACAGTGGCACGGCTGGTAATGCTGCCACCTCACAGCGTCAGAGAACCGGGTTCGATCCCGACCTTGAATGCTGCCCGTGTGGAGTTTGCACGTTCTCCCTGTGACCAGCGTGCCTTTCCTCCAGATGCTCTGGTTCCGTCCCACATTTCAAAGTCACACATGGGTTTCTAGATTAATTGGCCTTTATAAATGGCCCCTAGTGTGTAGGGAGTGGATGCAAAGTGAGATAACAGAGCATCAGTGTGTTTAAGAAGGAACTGCAGATGCTGGAAAATTGAAGGTAGACAAAAATGCTGGAGAAACTCAGCGGGTGCAGCAGCATCTATGGAGCAAAGGAGATAGGCAACGTTTCGGGCCAAAACCCTTCCTCAGACTAATAGGGGGTGGGGGGGAGGCGGGGAGAAGAAAGGAAAAAGGGGGAGGAGGAGCTAGAGGGCTGAGGTAGGAAGGGGAGGAGATAGCAAGGGTTAACAGAATTGTGAGAATTCAATGTTCATGCCACCAGGATGCAGACTCCCCAAGGTGAGGTGCTGTTCCTCCAATTTCCGGTGTTGCTCACTCTGGCCGTGGAGGAGGCCCAGGACAGAGAGGTCGGATATGGAATGGGAGGGGGAGTTAATAGAGTGAATGGGTGATCGATGGCCGTCGTGGACTTGGTGAGCCGAAGGCCCTGTTTCCCTGCTGTATGATTCAACTTCATATTTGAACCAGTCTTTCTTGACTGGAAGTGGCGGCGCTGGGAACGGCTGCGGCTCGCCTGCAGTCCGTTTGTCTTTACTTTTTTGTGTTGTTTTTTTTTTTTTCGTTTTGTGTAGTTGCGTTTTTGATTTTTAGGTTGTGTTTATGTGGGGGGGGGGGGGTGGGGGGTTGAAACGGGGTTTGCTGTCTCTCCCTTGGGGGGAATACGACTTTTTCGTCGTATCCCCCCTCTCTGCCTCCGTCTGCGCTGAGGCCTAATGGCGGAGCTGGCGACCTCGGGACTCCGGAGGCAGCCTGTCAGGACTCGCCCTGGGCTCGCTCCCGTGAGGGCGGCCCAGCTCGGGGCTGGAACTGCGCTCCCGTGAGGACGGCCTGGCGAGGGGCCGAGACTCTCCCGCGAGGGGCTGTGGCACTCCCGTCGGAGTGGCCCAGCCCGAGGGAGGAACGGCACTCCCGTCGGAGCGGCCCAGCTCGAGGGAGGAACGGCACTCCCGTCGGAGTGGCCCAGCTCGAGGGAGGAACGGCACTCCCGTCGGAGTGGCCCAGCTCGAGGGAGGAACGGCACTCACGTGAGGGCGATCCGGCTCGGGGCTGGAACGGTGCTCCGGTGGCTGGGACGGCATTCTGGCGGCGGTGACCTGAGTCCTGGGTTCAGCCGCGGGCCAGCGGCTGCGTATGCTGGACTGGAGGGCGGCAGCTTCGACCACCCCCGGGCCGCGGTGTTTGAGCCGGCCCGTTGTGGGGTTCGGTGAGCCGCGGGACTGTTGTGCCATCGCCCGGTGGGGAATCGCCTCAGCGCAGAGGTAGAAGAGGAGGGAAGAGACAGTAACCCTAAGATTTTTTGCCTCCACCACAGTGAGGAGGTGCTTGGTGGACTCACTGTGGTGGACGTTAATTTGTGTTTACTGTTGTTTATTATTGTATGATGTATGTATGACTGCAGGCACGAAATTTCGTTCAGACCGTAAGGTCTGAATGACAATAAAGGGATTCAATTCAATTCAATTCAATTTAATTGAAAAGAGAACCTGAATTTGGTTTAATTGTGATCTTCTGTGTTCCCTGGAGGCATTTCCATGTCTCCCCATTCAAACTCTATCATTACATTAATGACCATCAAGTCAACCCTCAGTCCTTCCCTTTGGTACATCAGAAATTCACACAACTCTGACCATCACCATCCTTGCCTTCCCATGCTGCCTTTATTATTCATTGCCCTGAGCACTACACCTGTTCCTGGTGATGATCCAATTCACATTTACTTTAGACTTTAGGGACACAGCGCAGATACAAGCCCTTCGGCCCATTGAGTCCATGCTGACCAGCGATAGCCCTGTACACTAACACTATCCCACACAATTTACAAGTCAACAGAAGTTCATTAACCCACAGACCTGCTCACCTTTAGAATGTGAGAAAAAAACGGAGACCCGGAGAAAACCCACGCGGTCACAGGGAGAACGTACAAACTCCGTACAGACAACACCCGTATTCAGAATTGAACCCAGGTCTCTGGCGCTGTGAGGCAGCAACTCTACCACCTGTCATCCCCTTAGAGAGACAGAATGGATGATCTTTTCTTCGTATTTGAACCCAGTAAAATGCAAATATTTGTAGCAGAAAAAGAGCAACAACAAACTTGGAAAGTAAACTCGGGAAAAAGTTCAATTCTCAAATGGCAGAAGTGGCAAGTAGGAAACAGAAGAGGGTTAATACAGGGATCAGAGACAATGAGGAACAAGACCTTCGGATCCAGGCCATATGGAAGCCTCCTCTCAGAGTAGACCATAAAAAGCTCACGCAAAATGAGTTCAGGAAATAGTATAAAGCTGAGCGCACATTTAGCATCCGAAGCAGGAAAAACTCAAGACAGTTCCACGCAAACAATTGGGAATAAAACCAAAATGTAGCACGCTGGTTGTCACATATTGCAGCCAGGACAACCAAGCATTGGAAGCATTCAGTGCTGCCAGTAACTATTCGTCATCTTTGGCAGAAGTATCAACCTCAGTGCCGAGCCCATCCCTCTTCGGCAAGTCAAAATGAAATCAGCGGCTAAGGATGAAGTAGAGGAACTTTACTCAAGGAAATAGAGGCGAATAGTGAAAGGCCTGCATAGAGTGAATGTAGAGAGGATGTTTCCGCTAGGGGGAAGAGAGTCTAGGACCAGAGGCCACAGCCTCAGAATAAAAGCACGCACCTTTAGAAAGGAGATGAGAAGGAATTTCTTTAGGCAGAGGGTGGCGAATCTGAGGAATTCATTGCCACAGACGACTGTGGGGGCCAAGTCAATGAATATTGTTAAAGCAGAGATAAATAGATTCTTGATTAGTAAGGGTGTCAGGGTAAGAGAAGGCAGGAGAATTGGGTTTGAGAGGGAAAGATAGATCAGCCATGATTGAATGGCAGAGTTAACCTGATGGGCTGAATGGCCTAATTCTCCTAGAACTTATCAAAAGCCCTGGTGGGATGAAGGGTCTCAACCTGAAACCTCACCTATCCATGATCTCCCGAGATGCCGCCTGCCCTGCTGAGTTATTCCAGCACTTTGTGCCCTCTTCTGCCAACACATACTTTCCGTGTGCCTACTTTACAACTTGAGAGGGTAGGCAGAGCATTTCCAAAAGCTGCACTTACCCTCAGAGCTCAACTCCATCCTCCCTCTGCTCACTGAATCTCTATACAATGAATTTTACATCACAAACTGGACTGTGTGGGGCTGGGATTACTGAATGGCAAGTAGTTTTCATTTAGACTTCAGAGATACAGCGTGGAAGCAGGCCCTTCGGCCCACCAAGTCCATGCCGACCAGCGATCACCCCGTACACTGACACTATCCTGCACACTAGGGACAATTTACAGAAGCCAATTAACCTACAAATCTGCACGTCTTTGGAGTGTGGGTGGAAACCGGAGCACCCGGAGAAAACCCACGCAGGTCACAGGGAGAACGTAGTCAGCACCCACAGTCAGGATCGAATCAGGGTCACGGGCGCAGTAAGGCAGCAACTCTACCGCTGCACCTCTGTGCCCTACAAAGTTGTGACCCCACCACCCCCCGCCCAATGTTCACTCTGTCCTAGCCACAGGCTCACAGCTTCACAACTCCTCTTAGATTCAGTGGAAGGCATCAAGAACATGGAAATATCTGTAGATTTCATGCTCAATGGACAGCAAGCACTGGATAGGAGGGACGTTTAATCTTATGAAATAACTGAACACTTTCTAAAGTCAAACTTTCATTCTTTCTGAAGATTTCATACCCTCATACCGACCATATTTCTTTTTGTACTTGAACATTGTTGACCCTGGTGCGGAGATTAGCAAAGCTGCAGTGTGTTAGGGTTATTTCAAAATTAAATCAAGATGTTGGCTATTGAGGAAAATTCCACAAACCATAGAGGTTTAAAAATAGAGTTTATACACCCTATCGTAATGTCATGCATCTGTTTCATATGTAGAAAATAGATTCTTAAGTTCAATCATCATGAACTTCTACCCATCTGGTTTCTGCATGAACTCCACATCCTTGGACATCAGAGAACAGGACACTGCATTGACTCATTAAAAAGCATTCACTTCATGAGCTGCCAATGTTACCTTCAAGCCCCACCCCAGCTGTTGAGCAATAAGCTACTTTGATGCAATACTAATTGGAAGACTAACATTATCTTGGATGAAATCCTTCAGAGCAAACCACGGCAAATTCCCATTGCTTTCGGAGTAACCCCAAGACATTACTCTAAATGGGTTTGAAAGTAATTCATCTTATCCTCATTCATGAAATCCTGACGTGCACAAAACTTTAATCCGTCTATAGAAACATTTCATAAGTTCAAAAGTTCCAGGAGCAGAATTAGGCCATTACGGCCAATCAAGCCTGCTCCACCATACAATCGTGGCTGATCGATCTTTCCCTCTCAACCGCATTCTCTCGCCTTCCCCCCCAAACAGACACCCTTACTAATACAGAATCTGTCAATCTCTGCCTTAAAAATATCCATTGACTTGGCCTTCACAGCTGGCTGTAGCAATGAATTCCTCAGATTCACCACCCTCTGGCTAAAGACATTCCTTCTCATCTCCTTTCTAAAGCCACGTCCTTTTATTCTGAGGCGATAGCCTCTGGTCCTCGACTCTCCCACTAGTGGAAGCATCCTCTATACATTCATTCTATCCAGGCCAATGTTTGTTGTGTAAAGTATATTGGATGAGAAAAACCCACATTTCCACTTTTTTCATAGGAGCACATGGCTGTCTACCAGATGTTTCTCTTTGGAGAGGCAAAAACATGCTTTGAGGTGGAGCTTATTAAATTGCTAGTCTAAAAAAAGTGAAACCGAACAATAAGCAGAACCATCAACACAACTAATAAGTACCATGTAATAGGTGGATAATAAATACTCATTAATCAGACATACTTGCAACAAATAGATTTTTTCCCAACCTTCAAAAGATTTATTTTAATGTAAGATCTCATAAAATTGGATTGAGAAAAATACAGATGCATGTATTTATTTTAAAACATTCTCTTGCTCTGAATAAAGTCTGCTTTGTTATATCAGCATCTAAAAGCTCTGAGACAGTTGTTGGAATAACATGGTGAAAAGTGAGAGGATGGTTCTGCAAGGGCTGTAGAAATCTGTTTGTACTTAGCACACATCATCAGTTCACTCAGGACGTTGTAAATCCTTTCACATCAAATTAACTAGTCATTACTTGATGAGGTACTGCGTCTGGTTTGAGGCTCATGATGCAGCCATTTTGAATTTGATCTCGATGTTTTATATGCACTGGAACATAAAGAAGAACACCCTTGGCCTCCTCCACATCAGTGTTACGACTCCCGAATGCAGGTACTTCAGAGCCGCGTAACGCAAGTCAAAAACCAGGTTCAAGTTCAAAAATCTTTTAATTAGTCAATGGAACACAAAACCCAAACCTGATTTAAACAACCCAGTCAGGGATATGGATGGACTAACAAACAATTAAACAGTGCTCCAGCCAGCCACGTAATGGACCGTCGAACCAGAGACTCTAAAACCTGCCTAAAGAGATATAACCCTGAAACAAAATACACAAAAACACTAAGGTCAGCCCTTATCCGTCCCAATTCAATATTTGTTAACAAGGAATGGTGAAAGTACACAAAGTTCTATGCCATGTGGCCAGGCCTTCTGCAGCTCACACCAGCAGACTGCTCACAAGTCAGGGTCGACGAAGAAGAGAAAGAATCCTGGGAGACTCTGGTATTTAAGCTTCAGATGAGTCACCCGTCACCTGACGCAGCTTGGCCAATCGGGTACAGGAGCCTTTAACCCCGTGATTCCTGACTCACAGCCACACCTGCACTCAGGAGAAAACAGAAACAGGTGAGTACCCTATAACACCAGCAGAGGGAGCGCATAACAATCAGTGAGACCAAGCGTAGGCAACTGCCTTCTTGAAGACATTGCTTTGTGCTCTAGGGCTGCTGGAGTTCCTGGTTGCCAGCCACTTCCATTCCTCTGCCCATTACCACACCGACCCTTTTGTCCTTGGCTATTTCCACTACCAAGTGAGGGCACATGCAAACTCGAAGAACAGCGTCTCATATTCTGTTTGACTAGCTTACACTTAACAACATGAGCATTGAATTCTCCAAATTCAGATTAAAAATCCCCTCTCAACCATTGAGCAACTCCCATCCTTGACACACGCCTTCCCTTTCATTCCTTCTGGACTCGTCACCCAGTTCCTTTCCCCTTTTCTACATCCTCTATCTGCTCATCACCCACCGCTCCCCACCGTCACCCATTTCTCATCCCCCACCACCTCCCGTCGCCTGCTGTCCACATTTCCCCCTCTAGTTCCACATTTCATTCCCCATCTTCATTTATTTGATTCCACCATTTGGACCCTTTAGACTTCTCTACTTACCATCTCCTGCGTCTCCCTTGATTGCCAAACAAACCCACCTCACCTGGATCCACCCATGATTTGCCCACTCTTGCCATGCGCACTTTCCTTCAACACCTTTGACCAATTTCCTGCCTCTCCTCTATCAGCCTGAAGACACATCTTGATATGAAGCTTCATCCACCATTTGTCCTTCAATGCGGCCTGGCTCCCTAAGCAGTCTGGTTTTTTTTCACTCAAGATTCCAGCATCCAGTCTTACAAATTTACCCGAGCCAATTAACCTACCAACCTATACGTATTGGAGTGTGGAATACCCAGAGCAAAAACCCACATGGTCACAGGGAGAACGTACAAACTCTGTACAGACAGCGCCTGTAATCAGGATCGATCATGGGTCTCTACCGCGGCGCTATGCAGCTGATCAAGCTTCAAGACTAAAATCAGATGGCACTACCCTCGACGTTACTCTCCTCTGCAATGCATTTTCATAATTTCCAAATAAAATGCTGCCAATTATCAGTACCATGAGTATAAACAAAAATCATATATTAATTTTCTTCTTCTGTTTACAATGTGTTGTGGATGAATGCCAGAGGATTCTCACCAACGTTGCAATAACTCTTTATTGGATAAAAATAATGTCAAAGTAATTTACTTGGTCATTATTGTTTGTAGGATCTCCAATGGATGTCCACACTTAAAATGTCCTTCATAGATAGTAAACTAACTGCCTCGGATGTTCTGAGAAATATGTTTTTCCAAATTCTTTCTTTCTTTGACCTTTTGTTAGTCTTAAAAGGCTTAATAAAAACAAGGCAACATCATAGGATCTATCCTTTAATGTTTTCATTCATCCACTGCAAAAGTCACAAACAACTTCAGGCAACAATTTGACTATGCCTGGAATCAAAGTCAGACTCTGTGCCAACATTCACTTCAGTGTTCAACGTCAGAGGATTTTATGCTTCAAATTAAGTTACTTAACATTTTATTTTGCATCTTCAAAATTTTAAATACCTAACTCTCTGCAATCCAACCTTGTTGCGGTTGCTCTGAATAGACAATAGAGCAATTCAGAGCAACCTCAACTGAATTGTTGATTCAGTTCAGGTTGAATCACTGCACCCGATAGGTGCAGGAGTAGGCCATTCAGCCCTTCGAGCCAGCACCGTCATTCACTGTGATCATGGTTGATCATCCACAATCAGTACCCCATTCCTGCCTTCGCCCCATATCCCTTGACTCCATTATCTTTAAGAGCTCTATCTAACTATCTCTTGAAAAAAAAACTTTAGTTTATTGTCACTTGCACCGAGGTACAGTGAAAAGCTTTTGTTGTGTGCTATCCAGTCAGCAGAAAGACAATATATGATACAATCGAGCCATCCAGTGTACGATATCCATACGATAAAGGGAATAACGTTAAGTGCAAGATAAAGTGCAGTAAAGTCCAATTAAAGATAGTCCAAGGGTCTCCAATGAGGTAGATAGCAGCTCACGAGCGCTCTCAAGCTGTTGGTAGGATGGTTCAGTTGCCTGATAACAGCTGGGAAGAAACTATCCCTGAATCTGGAGGTGTGCGTTTTCCAACTTCTATACCTCTTGTCCAATGGAGAAGAGGGAAGAAGAGGGAGTGACTGGGGTGAGACTCATCCTTGATTATGCTGGTAACCTTGCTTAGGTAGCGTGAGGTGTAAATGGAGTCAATGGAAGGGAGGTTGGCTTGTCTGGGATGTGTCCACAATTTGTAGATTGAATTGGTTTTGTACTTGGCTGCACAGTCGTGTGTGTAAACGGAGTTAAGAAGTTGTTAGCTCTTACACTGTTTAGTATTCCTAATGGCTTAATGGCAAAAACCCATCTTGTACTCTTGGCTTGAAAGTTCTCACCTCCATGCAAATGCCTTTCAATGGGAGGATTGGACAGATAATCCTTGAGGAGTTGATGGTAAATTAACATATTTAATAAATTATCCATGTGTATCCTTTCAAGACTGATCTTCCAGGCAAGAGCTTCTCAAGGTATTTTTGGGTCAAACATGCCATACTTGCGATGTGAAAATAAGTATTTAAGCCTGCGTTGTACAATCAGTGCTGTAATATTGTGTTCAATTCATAAAACTAGGCTCCAAAGTTATTCAGTAACAAATATGTTGGCAATGCCAACCTATGATAGAATTATGCAATGAATACAGGGAAAGGGAAAGAAAAAATCCAAGGGGAAGTGAGTCATCTGGACCATTAGGCGAAAGCTTTTGCAAAATTTTAAGAAAGGAAATTAATTAAGGTATAATATAATAGGTAGACACAAAAGGCTGGAGAAACTCAGTGGGTCAGGCAGCATCGCCTGAGAAAATGAATAGGTGATATTTTGGGTCGAGACCCTTCTTCAGAATGAAATAGGCAGTTTTTGCAGAATGTACATTTTATATGATTTGTCACAAATGTTAAGATATAGGGATGTGTTCTCTATTCCTTTTCATTCCAAAGTTGGTTTAAATCTATTAATATTGACCCCCAGCAAGGTTGATTAAAATTACATTAATTGTTCAACTGAATAATGCATAAAATAACTTCAAACAGAAATAGATTTTTATAATAAAATGTAGACACGGTAGATGCTGGAATCTTGAACAAAGTCAAAATGCTGGAGGAATAATGAAGTGTAAAAGAATATTAAAGTGGAGAAATAATAAAACATAATGAAGTGGATGAGCAACATGCCCTCTGGAAACTTTTCCTACATATCTATGTTCAAATAGATCAGTTTTTATGAGCTAGCCATAAGTACAATGTATTTCGGGCCTGCAGAGATATTTGAGGTGCAATGTAAAGCTTGTGAATATATGGACGTGCAATAAATTCTTATTTTCTAATTATGTACATTACAAAATCCCATTAAGATTGGAGTAAATAAGAGATGCGTGAAGCTAACAGCAAGTGGATGCTTTGAAATAACTGAGATGGGTCCCTGGAAAGTAATGCTCGGTGGTGGTGAAGGCAGATATGAAAGTGGCATTTAAGAGGCTTTCAGATATGCACGATGGAGGAATTTGGACCACGTGCAGGTCGAGCAGACTAGTCTAACTTGGCATCATGTTCAGAATGGACAATGTAGGTCAGAGCCATTCCTGTGCTGTACAGTTCGGCCTACCATGGAAAGGATTGAAACACTTCAGTTTCACTAAACAGAATAAGCATTTCCTTATTACAATGCTAAATGAGAGCTTTATCTTCTCACTAAGTGGAACCTGTGAAGACAGAACCCCACATTTCTCTCCAAGATATCTGAACAAGGCAAACATTAAAACATGAGGTGCAAGCACACCTCCAGCCCACCTACCTGGTCTTTAATTTGTTTGTTTTAAAGAGTTTTTTTTCTTTTGCAGTTTTATCTAATTGTTATTCCCGTAAGCAAGTGAGTTTATGTTTAGAAAGGATCTGCAGATGCTGGTTTATACCAAAGATCGACACAAAGTGTTGGAGTAACTCAGCAGGTCAGGCAGCATCTCTGGAGAAAATGGATAGGTGACATTTCAAATCAGGACCCTTCTGAGTACTTGACCCACTGAGTTTCTCTGCTTGGAGTCTTAATTTGACATTGTGTATAGTTTAAACCTAGTAGCATCAGATTTGGTTTAGAAAATGCTTATAATGATTGCTATATTTTCTAGATACATTTAAATTTTTTCTTACATCATTCTATGTATTTTGAGATCAGAATCATGGGCAACATCTTCCCAATGACTACAGTCTCAGTCTGGCGAAGGGTTAAACGTCACCCATCCTTTTTCTCCAGTGACGCTGCCTGACACGCTGAGTTACTCCAGCACTTTGTGTATCTTCAGCAAATGAGCTTAACTTGTTTGAAGTTATTGCTATCAGGATATGCAAACCACTGACCCCTAACTTCAAATGCTTCCTCTGCTTACAAGTAAGAAATTCTCACAGAACTCAAGCACTCATCTCAATTCTTGTAAAATCTTTCCTCACATTAAATTTTCCATCTCTGTGACAGCACAGCCCAGATTGTTTCGCAATATAATGTAAAAACTACATTGTGTCTTCTCACAGGTCTGAGCTAACATTGGGAAGTACAGAAGGAATTCCAATCAGCATTAGAGTGGAACTTGAGGCAGCCAAAATATCTAGAAGCAAATGTTGATGTATTTTAAACTACATTGCACTATTACGTCTGCCAGGGACACACCAACTGTTGTAAACCAGAGTAAACAATATATTTAGCCAGAAATCAAGTTATATTCATCATTCCACCCTAACTGGGGTGGATAATATGATATGCCCCACTTTAAATAGACTCAAAGATACAGAGTAACTCAACTAATCAGGCAGCATCTCGGAAATCTCAGCATCATGGATAGGTGACGTTTCAGGTCGGGGCCCTTCTTCAGACTTGGAAATTAAACAAAAACTTCCAGATTAGTGTATACGGTATAAGCGCTGAAGCTAGCAGACCAAACAGAAAATGTTGGGAATTGTTTTTATATTTGTTTACCAGAATGCTGCCTACATTAGAGGGTGTTAGCAATATGCAGAGGTGGACAAACATGGTTTGAGGTTTAGAGGAGAGCCAACAGAACTATATAAAATTAAAGAGGGGCATGAATAGAAAGTCACATTTTTTCTCCTGGGTGGAAATGGCAAAGACTAGAAGGCACATATTTATGGTCAGAGGGGGAAAGTTTAAAAGGAGATGCGCAAGGCAAAATTTAATGTATAAACAGAGTAATGGGTGCCTCGATCGCACTCTTAGGGTGGTGATAAAAGTAGATACAATAATGGCATTAAGCAGCTTTTAGATAGGCACATGGATATGCAGGGAAAGGAGGGATAGGGATCACATGCAGGCAAAGGAGAATAAGTTGGCATTATGTTCAGCACAAACATTGTGGGCTGGAGGGTGTGTTCGTGCAATACTGTTCTATGTTCACAGTTCAGAGAATAAATGAAATCAAGTGTTGGCACCGTTTTAAAAGAACTGCGGTCTCCTTAGTCAACCCATTTGTTAAAACAAAGCAAGCGGCGATGATCATTTATAAAGCCAGTCTTGGCAAATGAATCATACAAATATGTTTTACTCCTGTAATGATCCATCTGTACCAGTTTCTAATCCACATACTAATGACAAATGATGTTTGTAGTTCTTTTTTTAAACCTTTAATTACATCCCAACAATTCCTCAGGATATTTCCCCAACACGGAATAATAGTGGTAGTACAATAGTCAATTGGAGAAACGTTTAAATCCATATAATGTTTTGTACATTATATAATGTTTTGCCATCTATAAATAACTCCCCTCGATAGGCTCTAATCCACTGAATTACATTTAACTCCATACATATATTCAGATCAAGGTTCATTTGTTGAGAGGGGGAAAGATATTAATTAATAATGGATTTCAGGTTGACCTAACTTTTCATGCACACACTAAACAGATATTACCTCAGTGCCAAAATGTTAACATTCAATTCAACAGTTTTAAGACCATCAATGAGGTGATACTGTTTTCAAGGCTGTCGTGGATTAGCTAAATAAGTAACAGCTCTCAAGTGTTTAAATCCCTCCAAATAATTACTGCAGTCAGTCATTCATGGGTCTGTATCTTCAGTTGGCAATAATGTATCACCATCGACATTGGACATAGCAATAAGCAAAAATAAATTTGGAATTTTCCATGTTAAGTTTGCAGTGTGGAAAATTACGTGATTTTGACTGCTTTGGAATTTTTTAGTGAATCTAACATTTACCAGCTGACACCCCTCCAGGCCGGGGTTTAAGATTTAAGCTCCAAACTTCATGTAATGAACTTGACAAGTGTCTTTCATTTATCCATTTAAATATTTTTTTTTTGTACAAAGTGACAACTTCAGAAACCATTCAACGAAAACGCAGAAGAAAATAAGTGAAAGTTGTATTTAGCAATCATTTCCTTTTAATATCTATTAATGAAGTCCAGGCAGATCTCAAAAGTACAATTTCGCTTGTAGAGTTTCCTTGCTGGATCCAAAGTGTCCTGGCAGCCAGCTTGTTGTCTTACCATATTGGAAAAGGGTCAAATGGTAGGGCAAGATTAGGCTTTATTTGCTGCTGGTTAGATTCTGGGGAGGTTGCACATTTCACATTGATCAGTGCCTGGCTGGTTCATAAAGGTGCAGTGTCTACAGGACCACATAGCCGTGGGAGTAGACTGCTGGGATCCTCCCAATGCATCAAATTCAGAAGCACTGGGCGCTTGTACACCCACTGTACCTGCAAACAGAGAGAAAACCTATTAGCAAGTGGACCACAGAAGAGAAAAAGAACAATGCATATAAAATTGCAGGTACATAGTTCCTTGAAAGTGGTGTCACAGGAAGATAGGGTGGTCAAAAAGGCTTTTGGCACATTGGCCTTCATTATTCGCAGTATTGGGTATTGAAGATAGACACAAAATGTTGGAGTAACTCAGTGGGTCATGCAGCATCTCTGGAGAAAAGGAATAGGTGATGTTTCAGGTTGAGACAACTTCTTCAAACCAGCATCTGCAGTTCCTTCCTACACATATTGAGTATAGAAGTTGGGAGATCATGCTATAGTTAATCAAGACATTGGTAGGCCACATTTAGAGTATTGTGTTCAGTTCTGGTCACCATGTTATAGGAAAGATATTGCCAAGCTGGAAAGGGGGCAGAGAAGATATACGAGGATGTTGCCAGGACTAGAGGATCTGAAATATAGGGAGAGGTTGAGCAGGCAAGGATATTCTTCCTTGGAGCGCAGGAGGATGAGGAGTGATCGTTTCTTGGTGTACAGACTCATGAGAGGCATATATTGGGTAAATGTACAGAGGAATCAAGAACCAGAGGACTTGGTGAGGGGGATGGGGGGGGAAAGGATTTAATATGAACCTGAGGGAATACCTTCCCCCCCCCCCCCCCCACAAAGGGTGGTGGGTGTATGAAACGAGCTGCCGGTGGAGGAAGTTAAGGCAGAATTGTTCAACAGAATTGTTCAACAATTTACGCATTTCTGCAATTACTGTTTAATCTACCCATCCCCCTTATCTGTCTTACTGCAGAGCTGTTCAATAGTAGCCCACTGTTCTGATCTCTTCCAGGTCTGGGCAAGTTCCTCATTCCGTGTTTTCACTGCTTCCAACAGCAAATTGATACTATCCTGTTAAGGATACAAAACAGAGATTATGCAGGCCCAAAAATATTTGATGCATACTTTAGTAAATGCTGTTGGACACACGGTGAAACGGGACATTTATAATACCATCAATTGAATGCAGTTGGTTCATAAATAATTTAAAATAACCATTTGATGGCAAGTTTTACTTCCAAACTGACTTGCATTCAAATCTGCTGCTCTAAATGGTGGATTAAAAAAAACCCCAAAGTAGATGAGACTTTACAATAAACTCAAGTAGGAAATGGTGTGTTGGTGGGGGAGTAGTTGAAATAGTCAAGCTAAAGATGCAGAAGGACAATAAAGCAGAAAATAGCAGCTTTTGTAAGTGCAAATAGATTGTGAGCAATAATTGGTCATCTTTTCAGTGCTCGTCATTCTATAAGAGTTGGATAGATATATTTGGATAGGAAGGATTTAGAGGGTCAAATGCAACCAATCCATTCAGCAACTTGCTCGGCAAGGTCAAGGTGGGCCAAAGGGCCTATTTCTGTGGTGTACAAATCTGTGACTCAATGATGCATAAGTGAATATGCCAATGGCATCCATGGTGTTTTGCTTAACATACCTCACAGAATTCAGCTGCTCAGGATTTCATGAACCATTTAGGATATTTTGGCTCAGGTGGTGTTTTGTGGAATTATGCCAATGGTTTAAAAAAAAAAAAAAAAAAAAAAGGCATGTCACCTGTTGTGCCCCCAAAAGTTAATCCATTGGTTCTAAAGGAGCTAAATCTAAATCTACAACAGATAAGTTTAGAGAAACTTTTGCATAAAGCATGATTTTCTTTCTTCTTGGGATGGATGTTCAATGAGTTTATTACTTCCTTTCAGAAAACTGACTTGTGGCAGGCAGATGTACAGTATCAAATCATTCTGACCAGAGCCCTTGATTATATCAACACATAACTGAAGTCTATTCCACAATGAGCGAGTTTTACTTATTGTTTAAAGAATACACGTGCACTCAGTTATAAAATATCTGGAAATAATACATTTGGAATGTCTAACACCAATGATTACAAAATGTACTTAATCATAACATATTCTTCCACATTGTCTTCTTTCAAACAGAAAACTCACTTCACCTTCAACAAACCATTCGATGTGAAAACTGGCCTGCAAATAGACTTGAACATAATTTTTAATATTTAAAGGGCAGTATTCCAGGGTCATTCTATATAGGAACAGTTTGAATGGCAAATAAATACATGAACACATTATACTTGTGCAGAAATATTCTCTCAGTCTCACATCAATTACTTAATATGCCTTTTCCTTTATCTGGGTAATCTTGGTGGACCAGCACCATTTTACCAGATTTGAATGATTAATGCCCATCATACAAGAAGTGAATCTTAAAAATATCCAAAATCACTGGCATCTTTGCAAAAGCAGTATTACATTAGGTTCAGCAAATTATGACTTAAAATGGTTTAATTCCAAATGATTTTCCAATGAATTTGCTGATCTGATAACCATTTGCAGAGTAGTATTTATGAATATATTAGTACACATAAAAATAAATCAAATACATGTTAACAAGCGTAGATAAGTGGAATAATTATTGTTAATTGTAATGTTTTTAATTAAGCAGAAAGCAAGTGTGACTATTTACTTCAGCCAAATCCACAGCACGGATTTCACTGATGCAGAGCCACCACCTAGGTTCTCTCCCGAAACAAGCCTGATATAGAAAGCTTATCTTGCTGAGGCTGTAAGTGGCAGCGAGGCTGCCAGTGGTAGCAAGGTCTCCAGGAATACAATGGTATAATAAGCAGGCAAGCCAAAAGAAACCCTGTCTTGGGCGTCTTTGATTGATGACAAACCCCCATTCCTAGCTCTGCTGTCTGTGAAAGATTTTCAATGTCCCTGAACATCTGAAGCTCAAAGCATTCAAAAATTATTTATGATCATAGAGTAGAATCTCTGCCTTGAATGCCAGGGAATTTCAGCAAGTTTCATTATTGGTGACACTGCAGAAACCAGTTTCTTTGCTCAGCTAGTATGCTTGGGAACATCCACACACAAAGGGAACGGAGCTTGTACAGAAGAACATTGGCCTTGTCCTGCAGAAAAGCTGTCATGAGCACCAAAACTAATGCACAACACGCAAAAAAAAGCAGTTCAAAATTTGGATGATCCAGATCTCCAGTTGATCACCCAGGCTATCCCACAAACACACATATACTTGCCGCTCTGAATTAAAAAGGTAAGTGCTGGAAAAGATCTGGACACACTTGCTGGGAATATTCCAAGATAGATGACTACTTCGGTCTCTGAATAAACTCTGGGATTGGTGGCTTTCCAACAATATGTTTGCTCTCAATACTCTTTCTATATCGTTTCTCATCCAAGTGCAAACCATTCCAGTAATATAAAATTTAAATATGAACACAAAAAAAAACAACATATGAATGAATTGTTATTTATTGTTATAAAAAGTTATTTGACCGTTACTCGACCCACCCCTAATTATGAAAAATACTGCGTATTTACAATATTTATTTTTGATGTTTACTGGCATCAAATTTGCTTGTGGGTGTCTCTGTAAAATTATGCAAATATTTTATAAAAATCTACCTAATGTACCAGAATAAGCACAAATAATTGTTGTGCCCTTACCTTATCCTAAATATTTTGACATATTTGCTCATTGTTCATTTTCCTTATTAGAGGCCAGTTCCTCACAAAATATTAAAGTGAAAAATCAAAAACAGCAGAAAATCTGAAATAACAACAGAAAATGCTAGGGAAGCTGAATAGTTTTGACGAAGGGTCTGCAGATTAAAACATTAACTCAGTTTCTCTTTACACAGATGCTGCCTGTCTGATGTTTCCAGCATTTTTTGTTATTATTTCAAACTTTAAAAAAATGATTTGGTGTGGCCATTGGTACTCGATGCAAGGAACTTAAACAAATATCTGATGCTTTTAAACAGTGTAATTTTGTTGCTCTTATATCAATGCCTAATACAGCCCTCTTCAACGATACTCACCCTGAGTGGCATAACATCATTGGTAACCAGAAAGAGAAGCAGGTGGAAATCTGAGATGACATCAAGAAAAACAGATGATTGACTCTGTGCCAAGTAGGAGGCCAGGGTGTGAAAATCCTACCGAAAACAAATGAACATTTAGTGCAAGGCAATAAAAAGGATCAGAGAGAAACAGTTGCTGAAACATTCATTTTAACAATTGGAGGGAACATTTACCTGCGTCTCTCCGACAACATCTCTGTTCACAACAGGGAAAGGTTGTGGAGATGAAGCAAAAGTGTAAACAGGATCCTTTGGAAAAGTCGTGGGAATCTATGTTCAAAAGAATGGTTACACAATCAGTTAAAATGGTTTATAAAAGTAAAACATTCTGGAAAACAAACACGGTATTTAAATCATCTGTTAAGAGGAAAGGCATTAATATCTGAAATTATGGCCATTAGTCAGAATATTTTGTTTATTAGTTTCTATAATTGTTCATTCTATCCTTTTTCGTTACTGAATTTGATAGATGAATTATGAATTATATTTTAACATCAGAGTGCAGCACTTATAGTTATATATTTTTCCTTTGAGAACACTTCCGCTTATTAATCATCTTATGTGAACCTTTAAGTGGTTTGGATAAACTATACTTTGTATAAAATGGCGTGAATATAATGTTCATGACATTGAAAAATCTCCCAAGATACTTCAGAAAAACGAGACAACGTAAATATTAAAAAGCAACCAAAAGCCTTGACCAACGTTAGTTTTGAGAATAATTGGAAACATGTTAACGGAAGTGGTTTAGGAAGGAATTCTAGAGTTGTAGAGCAGTTCAGCTGAAGACATGATAGCTAACAATGGATGAAATGGAAGGCTATAGTTATTAAAGCCATCGTTGGCAGTGATGAAGATTTTTGAGAAATGATTACAGTACCAGTACAGTAGAGGAAAACATTAGTTCACTTGCACGAGACAGTTCCCCCAGACTGGTTGAATCAGGCAAAGCTTAGTAGAGGGATTATTTGGTCTTTTGGCAGATTTGGGGTCGGCAGTTAAATTCTTAGTTATGCAAAACAGCAGAATGCAAAGTATGAAATAAAAACAGATACTCAGCAAGTCAAACAGCATGTGCAGAGAAGGAGTTGACTTTTCAGATCCATAACTTTTTTATCAAAACTGTAAAATGTGACAAACTGGGATAGAGGCCTAAGAGAACGATCAGTCGTTCCAATAATTAAATGGAGAAAACTGAAGCTCTTGCACCACTGGATATCAAACAAGCAGTGTGACAACAAAACAATGGAGTGGTTAGGAGAGCAATAGATTTAGCTGCTGGAGGATAACACCAGAAGAGATGATTGAGTGACATTTGTCAGGATGTGATGTGGTATTCATCAAAATTCTGCCCTGAAGTTATTTTTTTCCAGACGACTACATTCTAAGCCATAACATTTCCCCTTTAAAGACACTTTTTAATTTCCCTCTGAGGATCAAGCAGTGGTTCCACCTGTCCCTTTGGAGTCACTTTTATTTAATAATGTTCTGGAGTAGAATCTAGCAATGGTCAAGTTATCATTTTCAGTAATTTGGATGGAGGAACACTTTTATAAATCAAAGTCTGCACTATTGGGGAGCAAGGATGGTGAGATTCGGCGCACACTAAAAAAAATGCACAAAATGGCAATGGCATTTCCTGCTACACACACTAACCAAGAAGTAAAACAATCAATTACTATAATTTAATTTATATAATTAAACATAATTAATGTCCAGTTTTACAACCAAATGTACTTAAAAAGGTGCCATGGTTTTAAAACATGATGCAGGAAATAGAACTATAACATCTATTGGGACAATTGTTGGTTATACAAAATAGCACTTTCTACACCTGAATGGTACACAGTCTTATAACCTAAACATTTCAATGTACTAGCAGATACTGGGCTGCCTCAAGTTTAATTCAGATTTCTATGTAGTTCCTTGCAATGGCTACTGTTTTAAATAACCCTGCTGTCATGCCATAACCCTTTTCATCTGCAACTTCAAGTGAAAGCACATCGACAGGGCACAATTCATGTTTATTGCAAATAAATGTGATAAATGAGCAACACAGGGAAGAGAAGCCTTTAAGAAGAGCGATGGAATGGTTACTACTTTGTAATGCAGCACCCAATATGTTAAATGGGAAATGATAATTTTCAATGAACAACAATGATTACCCACACCCAAACTGTGGCAACCTTTCTAAGGTTCATCTGCTATGACATTACATTTGCTTAACAAACATTATTTGTTAGGTACCAAGCTCAAAATTTATTAGAATGCAGAGTTAAAAACTAGACTAATTTTTCGATAATGGCTGAATAACTGGAGTTGATAAAACAGGATCGAAACAAGTGCTAAATCGAAGATGACAATACCTAGCTCTACCTCACTATGATATAACTTGAGCCTTCCATTATTTATTTACGTGCCCTTCCACCAGCGTCAAATGCACAGAAACCTCCTTCAAAAAAACTTTGGGAAGTTCAAAGCTACTGTCCATGGACCTGCCCTAACGACTTCCCCTAACCTTTCCCACCCTACGACTTCCCCTTGATGTTCAATGGTATTACCATCACCAAGTCCTCTCTTTCTGGAGGTTCACCACTAGCTTCTGCTGGACCAGCCAAATACTCCCCCACCCCTTTTTATTCTTTCCCAGAAGCATTGATGCACTTTTGGAACAAGAACACACAAATGGCAGTTACTCTGCAACCCATCTTTACCTTTTACCGTGGAGACTGTCAGGCTAATCAATCATAGAAAGCTCTTCTGTTAAGCTTAAACATGTCTTGCATTCACATGGCCACTGAAATGGCACCAGGCGTGGGTAAATTGACTAATTTTATTTTCCTTCCCTGATAAAAGTAATCCCAGAAAGCAATGTACATTGCAACAGTCCACCTCCAAAACATATCTAATCAAGCACCACGTGGAATTGAAAGTACTGTTGTCCTAGTCTTACGACTCAGTAACACACTAACTTAATCTCCCTTGTCACTAGGAATGCCAGAGTATATCTGCACTCTGAAACTCATGCCTGATATATTTAGCATTCTTTGAAGGAAAAACATATACCCATTTTTCAAATGGTTTGACAAGAGCATTTCAAAAGAAAAATACACCAGGTCGAATTAAAATAAATTTAGTCTTTTTTAATAATTACATGAACATACTTTCACGTGTGTAAAAAGATTTAGATAGATTACTTCCATGTATTTGGCCTGCATCCAGTTTGTATTGCAGCTACTGACATAAATGATGGGAAGAGGTGGGATGATGTTCAACATCTACACATCTTGTGCCAATTTAACCTTAACCATTACTGTTAAAAGAAATCATGTGTCTTTAATAGAATTAGATATATTTTTGGGACATGACTCATACATATAGGCCCATCAGATTTTAACTACTTTATGCAGTTGCAGTAGTGTAGACTGTAGAGGCAAAATGAACATTAGTAAACGTAAGCCATGTCTCTATATTTCTTGCTGAATCCCAGGCAAACAGATGTACCGCACCAAGCAAATTCAGTTAGAAATGTACCTTAGCTCGCACTTACATCTATGATGAGGTACTCAACTGGCAATGGCCGTGCCAACTGTGTAATTTCATTGCCAAACTTGTCTATGTCCTGTGAGAGAAAAAGAAATTCACCCCGTCAATTCATTTATTAGAACATGCAACAAATTATCGTTTACCTATACATTTACATATTGTTCAAACAATTCAAATCAATGCAGTTATCTGCAAAGTCAATCGTGTATTAATCTGACACGTTTTGCAGCAGCTTTGAGCAGGGCAGTGGTAAAATGGTTAGATATGTGGCAGATTACATTTAATGCAAAGTATGCAATGAGATACTTGGAAGGTATGATAAAGAAGCTTTTAAGTTTACACTTGAAGGAGATCTATGATTTCAGACTTACAAACCAATAATCAGGGTTGGAAAGTCAATAAAACTTTAAAGGAAAGCAAATATCTGGCTTCATCAAAAGAAGCAAAGTGTATGAGCAGAAGATAATGCTAAACATTTTTTTTAAATTACTGATTAGGTCACAGCTCAAGTCTTGCATAGAATTGTGTGACCAGGTTGGTGACGTAGTGACACATCATAGTGTATGTCACCAGAATGTGAAGCTAAGCCACTCAAGGAGACAATGGGACCAATAATGCTTGGACAGAGAAATATGCTTTAAAACATTCCTTAAAACCAAAACAATTGGCAGAGAAGCAAATTAAAGGAACTGCAGATGCTGGAATTTTGAGAAAAAACACAAAAGTCATGGAGGAACTCAGCAAGTCAGGTAGCATCTGTGGAGGGGGGGGAGATGGATAGGCAATGTCTCGAATCGGGACCTTCTTCACTAGACAAACAGAGCTGTTTAGGGAAGAGATTCTAAAGTTGCAGGCTTAGCAGCAGGAATAATTTGTTGTATATCTCTCTACATCACCGTCTATACCTCCTGTTTCCATTTCCCCAGACTCTGGTCTGAAGAAGGGTCTCGACCCGAAACATCACCCATTCCTTCTCTCCAGAGATGCTGTCTGCCCCGCTGAGTTACTCCAATTTATATTCGCTTTAAACCAGCATCTGCAGTTCTTTCCTACACATTACTGTTAAGAGTTCAACTATAGATAGCAGGCAGAAAGATGGGCAATGGATTCAAATATACCAGTAGTTATCAAAAAGGAATTAGATAGGTTCTTGGAGACACAAGAGACTGCAGATGCTGGAATCTTAAGCAAAATAAAGTGCTGGAGGAACACAGTGGGCAAGAACATCTGTGAAGGAAATACACACGACGATATTTCAGGTGGGTTAGTCTGAAGAATCCTAACTAGAAACATCATCTTTCCATTCCCCACTACCAATGCTGTCTGATCCCAGATTCCACAAATGCTTAGTTTTTTTGGATTGTTGGTTGTTTGTCTCCTTCAAGAAATGAATGCTCTCTTCCATAAAACAGATTTCCATATGTTGGTCTGGAAAGCATTGGAATAAATAGTCTAGAGATAATCAAACCAAGGATAAGGGTTTCAGCAGGGGCTGGGTGAACAACGGTGGATAAAGGCAACACTACGGAGGTACAAATATGCTTGAAGGAGAGGATATGTGATTGGTAGCTTATTGTCAACCAGAAAGCCTAAAAAAAAAGTCAAGGATATTTTGAGTGTAAAGTTTACACAGCTACATAGCCAGACAAATGTTTCCCACATTCCCTGAAACAGAACAATGAAATTCTTACTTGCAGAACAGATATGTAACATAGTAAAAACCATAGTAAACAAAAACAAACTATATACCTCTTACATGTATATATATACACACACACACACACACACACGTAAGAGGTAAATACAATAACTATGTCTGTTTAGTTTTATAACAGACAAACAATAATAGCCCCTTCCCAGCTCTCCCTCAGCCCACTGTCTCCAACTCTTCCTTCCTTCTTCTCGCACACCCCACCCTCACATCAGTCTGAAGAAGGGTCTCGACCCGAAACATCGCCTATTTCCTTCGCTCCACAGATGCTGCCTCACCCGCTGAGTTTCTCCAGCATTTTTGTCTACCTTCGATTTTCCAGCATCTGCAGTTCCTTCTTAAACAATAATAGCTAGTGTATTTACCCTGTATTTTATAATGCACAACAGCACAAAGAGTTGGTTAGGTACCTTATAGAAAACATCAGGAACATACTGTTCACTGGAAGACTCCTTTACGTATCCCAGTTCTGGTGCATCTCTACATGGCAGAAAGCAGTCATCACCCACTAAGGCCATACACTGATTGGAGACCTGGTAACCTTCAAAATGAACCTGATTATCTGGGCCACCTAAAGAGATGAAGAACACCAATTTGAAACGTTGAGCAAATGAGTGAAGTAATGATTGTGGAAAGGCAGAGATATTTGATTTGTTTGAAGATGCGCTCCCTTCTTCAAGTTCCACAGCTGACCCAAAATTATCAACTTTGCAAAAACATAGAAACATAGAAATTAGGTGCAGGAGTAGGCCATTCGGCCCTTCGAACCTGCACCGCCATTCAATATGATCATGGCTGATCATCCAACTCAGTATCCCGTACCTGCCTTCTCTCCATACCCTCTGATCCCCTTAGCCACAAGGGCCACATCTAACTCCCTCTTAAATATAGCCAATGAACTGGCCTCGACTACCCTCTGTGGCAGAGAGTTCCAGAGATTCACCACTCTCTGTGTGAAAAATGTTCTTCTCATCTCGGTTTTAAAGGATTTCCCCCTTATCCTTAAGCTGTGACCCCTTGTCCTGGACTTCCCCAACATCGGGAGCAATCTTCCTGCATCTAGCCTGTCCAACCCCTTAAGAATTTTATAAATTTCTATAAGATCCCCTCTCAATCTCCTAAATTCTAGAGAGTATAAACCAAGTCTATCCAGTCTTTCTTCATAAGACAGTCCTGGCATCCCAGGAATCAGTCTGGTGAACCTTCTCTGCACTCCCTCTAGGGCAATAATGTCCTTCCTCAGATTTGGAGACCAAAACTGTACGCAATACTCCAGGTGTGGTCTCACCAAGACCCTGTACAACTGCAGTAGAACCTCCCTGCTCCTATACTCAAATCCTTTTGCTATGAAAGCTAACATACCATTCGCTTTCTTCACTGCCTGTTGCACCTGCATGCCTACTTTCAATGACTGGTGTACCATGACACCCAGGTCTCGCTGCATCTCCCCTTTTCCTAGTCGGCCACCATTTAGATAATAGTCTGCTTTCCTGTTTTTGATAACATTTGATAACATGAGGTTGCCATTTTTACATTTTTTTCCCATCAGGACATATTCAGTCACTGCAGACACAAAGCTTTTGTATAACAACTGATCAGTTTCCACTGAACAGCATAAAAATTGCAGGTGGTTCATTACAGACACAGAAAATACAACTTTATTAGGAATTTCATGGGCGTTGTTTGCTGCGGCAAATTGAGTTTGTGTAAATAGCCCACTAAGTGGTGCAGACTCGATTTCTTATTTTGTAACACTTCACTGAGATCGTGATTAGACCTTGGTCAGAATCAACACATACCTGTTGCCAAGACGGTAACAAACTTGGATCCAAATTGACCATCAGGAGATAGTCGGCAAGCATTGGGGTGTTTGTTCTGGAAATCTCCTGCTGTGATGCACTCCTCTGCACTTAGAAAATGTGCATCCTGACAGAATAATAAAATAAAACAGAAGTATTTGAAATGACTAATTACAGACCACACACAGGTACTGGTCAGGCAGCTTTAAAGAAAAAACAGCCAATGTTTCAGGTCTGGGATCCTTCAACAGGACTAGAAAAGAGATATACAATTTAGTTATCAGTAGGAGGGAAGGTGGGAGAGGATGTGAAGAACACGGGGAATATCTGCAAAAGGCATGCCAAAATGACAATTCTGACATTTACCAGAATATGAAGCTTACAATCATAGAGGAAGCTTTATATAGCAGCATGGAAACAGGCCCCTCGGGGCAACTTGTCCATGCCGACCAAGATGCCCCATCTAAATTAGACCCACATGCCCTGTTTGGCCCATATCCCTCTAAACCTTTCCTATCAATGTACCTATAGAAATGTATTTTAGATGATGTTGCATTACCTGCTTCAACTACCTCCTCTGGCAGCTAGTTTCATTTCCTCACCAGAGTGACTAAGTTGCCGCTTATGTTCCTATTAAATCTTGCCCCTCTGTTCTACACCTTTGTCCTCTGGTTCTGAAGAAAGGTCCCAATCCAAAAAGTCACCTTCCACGATCTCCAGAGATACTACCTGACCCACCGAGTTACTTGTGCTTGGTATCTTTTTTTCGTTAACCAGCATCTGGCAGTTCCTCATGGCTCCTTTGATTCTTGATTCTCCTGCCCTGGGTGAAAGACTCTGCACATTCATCCTGCCTATTCATTTAACTATTTCATACTCCTCTGTAAGATCACCCCTCAGCCTCCTGTGGTCCAAGGAATAAAGTCCTAGCCCAATATTTCCCTGTACCGCAGGCCCTCGAATCCTGGCAACATCCTCATAAATCATCGCTGAACTTTTTCCATCCTAATAACATTCTTGGTCTATGTAATGTGTTGTTAATGGCAACGATGTGAGACCTCACCAGCAGGCCAGAATTATACAAGGACAAGAAAAAGCGAGTTAACATGAACACAATCCCCATCACAGACATTTATTTTGTTCAACACATTAAGTCCCGCATCTTCTCTCCTACTGAGAACCAACTCACATCTCTCTTTCCCAGTTCTGACAAAGGACACAGACCTAAAATGTTGATTGTTTCTCTCTCTTTGTTTTTTTGACATGTTTTGCAGCTTTTTCAGTTTTTATATTCCATTTCTGCAGTTTTTAATGCTGCTTTTCATTAATAGGAAATTGCTGGAATGTATTAGGAAGGAAGTGGTAACATGGCACTTAGAAAGTAACAATAAGATTGGACAGAGCCAAAATGAAAGGAAAAAATGTTTAACAAGTCTGTTGAAATTTATCCGTGACTGTTATTCATATAATGGGACAGGCAAACCACGTGGCACATCTAGACCTCTGGGAGATGCCATGCTGGGAGATTGTTACAGTATTAGGGGTGGGGCAACATACTGGTGTGAACTCAGGACCACTTAATGGATCAAAGCCCTAGAGTAGGAATAAGCAAGTCGTATTTAGGTTGAGAACCTGTGACTAATTGGATGTAGTAGAGATTGGGTCTGGGCACCATTTGTCTATAACCTATATTTAAAGATTTCAGTGAGGTAATCTAATGTAAAATATTCAACTCTGCTGATGATAAATAACATGTGCTGCAAGGAAGAAAGAGGTGCAAGGTACACAAAATTGCTGGGGAAACTCAGCGGGTGCAGCAGCATCTATGGAGCGAAGGAAATAGGCGACGTTTCGGGCCGAAACCCTTCTTCAGACTCCTTCGCTCCATAGATGCTGCTGCACCCGCTGAGTTTCCCCAGCAATTTTGTGTACCTTCGATATTCCAGCATCTGCAGTTCCCTTTTGAACAAGAAAGAGGTGCAACTGGGTTGTGGATGGGATGAAGATGCACATTTCCTTTTATGACTACATGGTTATTATTACAAACATGAAACTAAGATTTTGGAAAAGCAACAATTGTCAATATTGTACGTGGGGATGAAAACACCCAAAGATTACCAATATATCGTGTACAATTAAGGACTGCAATTTAAGGACTGTTTTTGTATATGAAAATAGTGCAAAATTCTTTGAGTAAGAAGAAATAATTCACTGTTTTATGTCATTGTGACCTTCACATTTGCTTTATATTTCATTTTTAATGCTACTGAGAAATTATTTTGGTTTTGTACTTCAAAATCAGGAAGTACCAAAGGTAAGCATGTATGATGAATAGGGAGGCATATATTTAAAAGACACTTGACATGTTAAACAGAGAAATGGTGCTTGCAATTATAGTTTAAGTGACACAATTTTTTTAATTATAGAAAAGAAAACTAAGAAAGAACAATACAAAATAATCTGAGATTAGAAATGATATGCCAACAATATGCACCTTTAACCCAAAGAAAACACAAAATCCCAGTACCAGAAGGAAAAATAAAACACATTAAAGTACAAAAATGAAACAAATGTTCAACATTCCCTAAAGGCAAGAAACATTATTTTAAACTGTGTTGCACCCGATCACGCTGCAGAATATTATGGTTCTAAATACGAATGTTTTCACAACCCCAAAGATCCTTTTCAGAAAGTATGAAGTAGCTTACTTTATTCCTGATGAACTTGACTGTGCCTTTCCTTGTGTCCTCGGATAGAAGGTCTGTGAATATCCAACCAACCTGAAACAAAATGGTGCAGAACGTCAATTGTACCTAAATCATTAGAGTGTTGTGTTTTGTTGTTTCCTTGACAATGCTTTTGGTTGAAGCCCAGGAAAGACTTATTTGAATTGCTTAGCGTTCTCTCCAATCCCCTTTGGTGCTCAGTCAACAGATGTTCTTGTAAACATAGGAAAGCTATTAGTGCCAGCTTTTACTTATTCATCTCCCAATTCCCAAGATCAGCGCTAAAAGCCAAACTGCTCAATCTTACAACAAATATTGCTTCTACGGTTTGCATATCCCGTGAAGACGACCTTTCGGCCTAAACTTCTGAAAATGTCAGAAACTGTTTTTCGTTCAATTTGATTGGCAGTTTCCAGTATTTCTAACCATCAATGAGACAGTATTTAATAATGCGTTGACACACTATGGAGTAATCAGAAATATAGAACCTATAATGAGGGCAAAGAAAATGGTAGCAACACTTTATCCTTTTGGCCTTTCTCCATCCATCTGCCAATCAAACCCCACTCATCTGTATCCACCTATCATTTGTCAAGTTTTGTCCCACCCCCCCTCTCTTCTGGCTCTCTCTTCAACTATAATCAGTCTGAAGGTTTCAGGCCCAAAGTGTCGCCTGTCCAGTGACGCTGCATGAGCTGCTGAGTTACTCTAGCACTGTGTCTTTTTTTGTAATCCAGCATCTACAGTTCTCTGTGACGAGTTGTTTATTAAGCAGCTTCAATATAGTAAAACTTCTCAAGATACTTAATTACAGCATTCAATCATTATTGAGTCACGTAGACCAGAACAGCTAAAGCTTGCCCAAAGTGAACAACAAAAGCAAGAACAGATTTGCCATATGTACCATTCTTTCGGATTGTTTATATTTTCTACTTAATTTTGCTTATTTTAATTGTTCAACCTCCTACTCAATAAGCTCACGCGGTCAACCAGATATTCTCCTTTGTCACATACCACATAAGAGTGTCATGTAACACTCCTATATTATTACACAATCTTATATACAGGTTAATATTTGATGCATCACTGAATGATTATTATTCAGAAATGTTTCTGCTTAAATTCAAGAACACAGCTGTGCCTAAACTTAAAGAGTATTTGTTCTATTCACAAAGGCCTGGAAGTTAAATAAACTTTATTTTCCAGTCATCCAAAAGTCTGACATTGTGCAGTCCAAAACAGCTGTGAAAGATTACTTCAATTTAGTGTAAAGCAGTGCTCCACATCTGCTGTGTGTTAATAAAAGTAAAACAATATAGACTTCAAACACTGGGAAAAAGCCCTCATTTAAAAATACTTCTTCAATGCCGAGGTGACATTTAAAAAAAAAGTGAAATTGTTTTAATTTAAGATCTCAAACCCACTTGTGTAGGCAGATGCTGGTTTAAACCAAAGATAGATACAAAAAGCTGGAGTAACTCAGCGGGCCAGACTGCATCTCTGGAGAAAAATAGGTGATGTTTCGGGTCAAGACCCTTCTTCAGACTGAAGAAACCCACTTGGCAGTTTATTGAATGGTGTAAGAGAAGACCCTTGGTATTATCAAGATATGTTATGCCTTTTTAGGTTAATTTAGACTTGGGGATAAATACATTTAATTTAAAGTTTTCCCTTACACATTTGATGGCCAGATTTGATTGTGGAATTTCTCAGTGAGGTGAGCAGCACGGTGATGCTGGAGGAGCAGCAGCAAAATTCTGAGGGCAACATCCACCCACTAACTCCTACAATTAACTGCTCACAAGTGGAGATCAGATGCCACGATTCGATTTTCTCCTCGCTAACGGCAAGCGATGACAGCTTCATTGGTAGCCCTGTAGCAGAGGTCAGACTTGACTCACCTTCCTCAATCCAAGTTTAGAAGCAATTTCCTCTACAACTTCAGCTTTGGGGTCCTCCAGAAGTTCTAGGCTGTTTGCTGTACCAATCTACATTAAAAAAAAAAAAAGCAAACTAAACTCAGACATAAGCTTGCGAGTTGTGGAAAATGGAAACATTAAACCGAGTTGAAGACAAGTACTTCCAGCACAGACAAAGGGCAGAGTAGCTGCCTTTCTATGATTCTATCAAATATTTATTCAAAAGAAAAATTTTAGCTAATATTCTACAATTTACATCAAAGAGTAAAGGCACAGTTCAAATGTCACTTTCATCTGCTTTCCTTAGTAAGAATGCAGGTCAGTCTAAGATTAGAGAGCCAGGATACCGAATCAACTGCAAACTAGCCTTTAAGAGCAGTAAAATCAAGGTCACCCTGCAGAGGGATGACCCAAAAATCATTGATAAACACCATCCTAAAAATAGAGAAAAGTCTTTTGAATATCAATATGCGGCAGCCAAGTCACGCTGTAAAGATTCTCTTTTAAATTAGAAAACAGATTTCAGGTTCCAGGTGTCAACTTCTCTACATCGGCAAGACCCAGCGCAGGCTTGGCGATCATTTCGCTGAACATCTCCGTTCAGTCTGTCTTAACCTGGCTGATCTCCCGGTTGCTCAGCACTTCAACTCCCGCTCCCATTCCCACACGGACCTTTCTGTCCTGGGCCTCCTCCATTGTCAGAGTGAGGCCCAGCACAAATTGGAGGAACAACACCTCATATTTCGCTTGGGTAGTTTACACCCCAGCGGCATGAACATTGACTTCTCTAACTTCAGATCGCCCTTGCTTTCTCTCTCCATCCCCTCCCTCTTCCCAGTTCTCCCACAGGTCACTGTCTACGCCTACATTCTATCTTTGTCCCGTCCCCTCCCCTGACTGATGAAGGGTCTCGACCCGAAATAGCACCCATTCCTTCTCTCCAGAGATGCTGCCTCACCCACCCACTGAGTTGCTCCAGCATTTTGTGTCTACATTTAATTTAAGCAAATAGATCTAAAACTTTTGAAAACTGCACGCTCCTTTCTGGTCAACTTGTGGCAAGCAAAATTTGTCCTTAACTTTAACACCAAGGTGCAAATTGTGCCGTTTCTACATGGAATAGCACAAGTTATATCCAATTTTTCCTGTTGACATGAGATTTTATCCCTATCCAGGAAGTACAATAGTTTACCCAGATAACCGAGAGGTTTTATTCCTCTTGATCTACAGCTAAACAGCAAGTGTGACACTGATATTATCGGTTGTAAGTGATAGACCGGTGCAAAACAAATATCTATTTTGTTCGAAGATTATATTCACAATCATTTTGTCAATGAATTAAAAAGCAGGTTCAGATTTTCTCGCTTATGTGATACGTTTAGCTCAGAAAAGCTTAATAACATCTTAATAGCATCTCCATAAACAAATATCTTGTTAAAAATAACATCTCACAAAAATATGCATATTAAATGTTCAATTGATTAAATAAACTGAATCAAATAAATAAGTGCACAACTAATAATGTAATTCTAGTGGATTAGAGTGCATAAATTAGCAGTGGGTATATGGAACGAGCTGCTAGTTGAGGCAGGTACTATCGCAACATTTGAAAGCTATTTGGACAGATACATGGATAAGAAAGGTTTAGAGATATGTTTCTGTGCACGCATATGTATATACGTATATAAAAAGAATCGCGTGTACGCTAAAATAGACTGAATTCCACGTGTTATGAACTTGCATGATAAAGTAATATTCAATATACTATCTACTGAGGAATACATTTACTGTTTGACATTAACATAAAAATCTTACAAATCAGAATTCAACAATTAGAAAAGATGATATGGGGCCATCTAGTGGATTTATTGAACAATTGGAAAGAATAATATATATTTTTTTTATTGGTAGCAGTAGTGCCATGAGGAAATTCGATTTTAGTTATGTTACTTAAAATACCAGGCTACAGGTCCGACGCAGTAGTCTGAACCAGATGATGAGAGGAGCAAGATTTGGTGCGAACCCGAGGGGCAACTTTTTCCACACAGAGGGTGGCGGGTATATGGAACGAGCTACCAGAGGCAGGTACTATGACAACACTTAAAAGAGATTTAGATAGGTACATTGTCAGGAAAAGTTTAGAGATCGTTATGGGGCAAAAACACAGACAGATGGAACAAGTGTAGATGGGGCATCTTGGTCAGCATGGGTAAATTGGGTTGAAGGGAACATTTTCATGGTGTATGACTTCATATAGTTGTTTTCAACATAAATTAACATTATAGCATTCTACAAAAAAATACATGCGTTCAAATCTTCTCAAGCTTCCCACCATAAAAGCTGAATGGAACTATACACAAATTAAATAATCAGACATATTATCTGGAAATGTGTGTGAGAAAGAACTGCAGATTCTGGTTTAAATCGAAGGCAGACACAAAATGCTGGAGTAACTCAGCGGGACAGGCAACATCTCTGGAGAAAAGGAATGGGTGGCATCACCTGTTCCTTCTCTCCAGAGATGCTGCCGAGCCTGCTGAGTTACTCCAGCATTTTGTGTCTATCAGGAAATGTGTGCCTGATTCTCAGACTCAGCCTATATAAAGTGGACAATCGACATTCTTATTAATTGATATTTTCCAAATTACAGGAATTTGCCATCTTTTTTCTGCATCCTTAATGATCATTCCACCAGAAAAGAGCATATTTTTTCCATTCCTTGTATGTATTACAACCTAGTGTGAGGGATAGTGCTGGTGCACGGGGATCGCGGGTCGGCATGGACTCCGTGGGCTGAAGGACCTAGTTCCACGCTGTACCTCTCTAAACTAAACTAAAAGTTGGTACAAAAAGTTCCAGCAAAAAGTTCCAAATACGTCACCTCTATTATTAAAGTGCAAAGATATATTTCTGACCTGTGGGGGTTCATAAATGGCAGCAACCTCGGCTCGGATACCTAGAGGAATGTCCGTGTGTTCAGTATATCGACCATAAAGGAATCCAAGCCGCTGGTTCCCTGTCTGACGCCAAAAGTTGAGGAATCGGTCAGCGATGGTATGGTTCTCAAACATGATGTTATCCACATGCCTGTATTTCTGTTCAAAAAAAAAAAAAACATTTTCTAATTGGTTATTAAGACTGTTAGCAATCAAAGTTGATGCTCATTTAAAAATGTACAAATATGCTTTAGAAATTGATAATAATTTGCTTCTATGACCTTCAATCATTTTAATTACAATTTTCCACAACAGCAAAGGTAATTTTTCACAAAAAATATTTTGATTATAGAATTATATTGCTTTGTGTAAGCCAATAGTGATCTGAATGTGGTATCAAAAGATTGAAAAAAGCAAGCTATCTGGGTTGGAAACTGACATGGATCTTAAGAGCAGATTTAGGTCAGGTAGTAATGAAATGAGAAAACACATACAAACTGTGGATGGATGAAACTCAACTCAGCAAAATTTGATCCAGGATCAGTTAAAATTCGAGCAAAGTGATGTTTTTTTAACTTTTGCAGCAAAGGCATTAAAGAACGTTGAGTTGAAAAAGGCGTTGTGTTATAATATCATGACCAAATTGAGTGATTGAGCAGGCTAGGATTTATTTGCCTTTTTCCAGTGCTTATGTTCATTCCAATTACAGCAAGTTTTATAGCAGATCTTCACTAGGGCTGCAATAAGCTAAGGGACCCCGAATGTAACTGGAGGTTACGGGGAGATCTAATTTATATTACTAAAAGTCCGATTTTGACCGCTTTTGGCCCACTGTGCTGCGATTTCCGAGAGAACGCCGTCACCTACGGCCGTCATTTTTGGCCCACTCGCTCAAAGCCCCCCACCGTCTTCCGGGACCAGAGGATTTTTCCCATCGATGAAAAATCAGAGATATATTAATGTTTTAAAAAAAATCCCCATTCTCTCTGCTGCTCCCGCTGGCGGGAGGGGGGAGGGACTATAAAACCCTGAAGTGTCGTGCCTCACTCACTCTCTGCCAGACCCAGGAAGCGAGAGGGTCACGGCTCTCTGAGCTGTGAATAACACTGAACGCACATCTACTCCACGGTGAGTCCCCTCGAAGTGGCTGCTGCCAAATTGTTTGCCTTTTTATTTAAAGTTTGTGTTCACAAAATGAATTTTGGTTGTCAGGTGGCTGCTGCCCAATTATTTGCCTCGCCTTTTTAAAAAGATATTTGTGTTCACAAAATGAATTTTGGTTGTCGGGTGGCTGCAGCTATAAAATTGATTGCCTTGGCTTGGCGTTTTAAATTGTTGCAACAGTTGGCTGCCAGCCCAAGAATCCATTCGGCCCACAGTCCATACTAGCCCTCTGGAAACCAGTACCTTCGGCCCGCAACTCTCATACTAGCGCAACAGAAAGCCCCCCTCCCCCCCCCCCACACTGGCGAGCAATATTGGAATTGGTGGAGAGGCGGAATATTGCGTTGGTGACCAGCCCTCCCGTGTGATGCTGGGACCCAACGGGTCCTGCTTAGTCTAGTAAGTATATAAAATTACAAGAAGCATAGATTGGGTCGTGTCAGAACATTTTTCCCAGGATGGCAAAAAAAAAATCAAATACTAGGGGCATAGCTGTGTTGAGAGGGGCAACGTTTCAAAGGAGATTTGTGGGGCAATTCATTTTACACTTTCCTACACAGAATTTGGTGAGGTGCCTAGATTATGCTATCTGGGTTAGTGATAGTGGCATCCAAGAGGCCTTTGGATACGCATATAGATATGCAGGGAATGGAGTTGTGGATGATGCGCAGGTAGATGAGAGGTGGTCTTGGCATCATGTTCGGCAGGGTCATTGTGGGCCAAAGGGCTTGTTCTTGTGCTGTACTGTTCTATGTAACAGTGCCACAAGGAGAAAAAAAACCCAATAGATATGGGCTCAGCTATGATTCCTCAGCAATAGTTTAATTCACCTCCATATCGATAAAATCATTGCCATATTCATATATTTGCTTTGGCTCCTGGTGGAGTACACTGTATCTTATCCCTATCACCTCCTCTGGCCCCTCAACCATGAAGTCTTGGCCTCCTCCCAATCTGCCTTGATTTTAACCACTGCAATAATGCTTTTATTTTCATAGTGCCCAACCTTTGGAATCTGCCTGTAATCACTGTTTCCATCTCGCGACATCATTTAGGGACATAACTTTACATATATCACTTCAACCAAACTATTTGTCCCAATATCCCCAGACTTTGATGGACTTAGGTTCCATTCACATGTTGAAGTTGGTGCATAATTCCCAGGTGTTATTTAAAGTATCGCAGATATCAAACACAATTTGACAAGCCATAGAACTACCAGATAAGTAATCTGCAATCAGAGATGGGTTTTAATGAGCATTCTGAAAGTGACTACAAGATAAGACAAATAGATGTGGGAGGGAATTCCATAAACTAGGATATAGATAACTGAAGGCAAGCCACCAAAAACAGAGGCCCAAGATAAATCTGCAACAAGAGGATTTGTTATTTTTTCTTGTGAACAAATAGAATGCCTTTAAAAAAAAAAAAAATTTTGAATTATCATTCAAACAAACAAAAGTTTGAACGAAATTTCGCTCAAAAAAAAATATAGTAAAGACTAAAGAGAATCAGAATAGATTGTACTCTTGTTAATTAATTTTAAATACATTTTACAAAAGACACAAAATGCTGGAGTCTCAGCGAGTCAGGAGGCATCCCTGAAGAAAATTTAGCGTCTTTCCTTGGTAAACAAGCATCTGCAGTTCCTTGTTTCTTCAATTAATCTTAGTTTGAAAATGCGAATTATCCAATTGTTTACCCAGTATTTTACTCTAATTGGAAACAGGCAACTGTATATGAAAAGTATTTAGACACTTCCTTTATAAACAAGCCACACAAGTGTTAAGCAGGATGGCAAAAGTCTTGTCGTACTTGGATTAAAATCAGTCAGAAGAATATTCTAAAAGTCTGGTACTTCCTCAGCATCATGCCATTTTAATTTTTAACACATCATTCATTATACACTTAACTATTCAACACACCCAAATCAACATGGTTTCTAAATGCGCTTTCAACCCACTCCAAAATCTATATTACTAAAACTCTGTTCTTGACCGGTTTCAGCTTTCTGTGCTGCGGTTTCCGAGAGTACGTCGCCACCTACGGCCGTCATTTTTGGCCACCTCGCTCAGAGCCCCCCTCCGCCGCGTGTGTGCCGAGGATATTTCCCGTCGATAAAAATTGACAGAGATATTAATGTTTTTACAACATTCCCCATTCTCTCTGCTGCCCCTGCTGGAGGGAGGGGGAGCGACTATAAAACCAGGAAGTGGTGTGCCTCAATCAGTCTCTGCAAGTGGTGTGCCTCAATCAGTCTCTGCAAGTGGTGTGCCTCAATCAGTCTCTGCAAGTGGTGTGCCTCAATCAGAGCTTTGAATGACACTGACAAATGTCTACAGCACTGTGAGTACCCTTAATTTGGTTTGAAAATGAAAATATGGTTAGAGGTAAAAAAGCACTGCCTGCAAATAGTTGCTTGGGTTGAAGTAAAAAGGCACTCTCTCTCTCCCCCCCCCCCCCCACCTCTCCTCCCCCCCCTCCCTCTCCCTCCTCTCCTCCTCCCCCCCCCTCTTCTCCCCCCCTCTCCTCTCCTCTCCTCCTCTCCCCCCCCCCCTCCTCTCACTCTCCCCCCCCCCTCCTCCCCTCCATTAGCTTGAGTGCGGGAGGGGGGGGGGTAGTTAGTGTGTGACGCTGCATGCCGCCCCCCCCCCCCCCCCCCCCCACAACCACACGTTGGGGGAACAGACCCAACGGGTCTGCACTTGGTCTAGTATTCAACATAATTATCAATCCATACTTGCCTGTCTGTTAAGTGTTATGGCACTTGGTTGGCACTTTGTACAAATTCCATCAGGCCATGGAGGATGCCCTTCACAACCAGATTTGATTTTGCAACTTATATTCTCCAAAGCAACAAACTTGCCTCTGGGTAGAAGAAGAAACCAAATTAAACCTTTCAATTTTTTTTGCAAGGCTGGGTAAATCCAGAAATGCAAACCCTGATGGAACATTGAATATTAATTGAAGCAGGACTATTAGCAATGCAAATCATACTTAGCTATGATTAAATATTTTTCTTTTTACATCAATCTTCAGAGGAGAATGATGCAAATACTAAAACAATGAGGCTCATTTCAAATTACAGAAGAAATAGTAATCCCGACCGCAAGGCACAACGTATTAAAGAAACTCAGAGCTAAAAGGTGAACAAATTGGCTTGCACACAAGTGATGCAAAGGAAATGGCTGCAAAGATAAGTGACCCCTTGATTCAATTTTTTCAGGACTTGCAAAATACAGGAACGGTATCAAAACAATTGGAAACCGACCAATGTGACTCAATAGCTCTAAATGGTAGGAAGATGGATGGCAGGATACTACAGGCCAGTTGGTTTAACATCTAATGTTGGCCAGATGCTAGAGTCAACAATCAAATAGGAAATAACTAATTATTTAGGAAAGCAGAATATAATGAAACCTGGTTAGCATGGATTGAATAAAGTTAAATAATGTTTGACAAATTGGCTCCAATCCTCTGAGGATGTAACAGGTAGAATTTATGGAGGGGAACATATTGATGTAGTGATTTAGATTTTCAAAAGGCTTTTGATTAGGTGCCTCATAGATTAATAACCCAGAGATACTGGAGGAATTGTGTAGGCATACATTGAAATTCTTCCCGCTGGATTGCAACCTTGTCGTGGTCAGGAGCTTGTGCGTTTCAGTGACCCCTGGAGCTATGCCAGCAGGAGATTCATCTCCTGTTAGGGTCTCCCATGCTGGACAGGTCGAAGGGTAGAGGCGAGATGAAGAGCGATCCACTGGTCCTCCAGTTTGGAGGTTGAGCACCAACCTCCCTTTTTTCTCAATGATGTTCCAAACAGTTGATTTTGGTAAGCCTAATGTTTGGCTGATATCTCCAACAGTTTTATTCTTGTTTCTCATTCTGATAAAGGTTTCTTAGACTTTCATTGGCACAACTTGGTCCTCATGTTCATAAACAGCAATAAAAGTTTCCAAAGGTGATGGAAAGACTGGAGGAAAGACTAGGTGCTGAGACCTCTCTTATACCTGCATTAAGGAGGCAATTAAACAAACCTGAGCAATTACAAACGCCTGTGTGTCCCAAACATTACGGTGCCCTGAAATGGGGGGGGGGGACTATGTATAAATTGACCTTTAGTAAAATCTGACAATGTGCACTTTAACCACATACGATTTTTTTCTATTACAAATCTTAAATTGTGGAGTACAGAGGTAAATAAAGAAATGATGGGTCTTTGTCCCAAACATTATGGAGGGCACTGTAGTTGTATTGGAAGCACTCCAAAATAGATTCACTGGGATTATTTCTGGAATGAGAGTGTTGTTTTATCAAGAGAGGTAAGGCAGTTTGGGTTTGTGATCATTGGAATTTAGAAGATTGAGGAGCAACTTAATTGAAACGTTTATGATCACAAGGGCGATTGATAGTGTAAACATTGGAAGGTTTCCACGAGTGGGAAAGTCACGAACAAGGGTACAAAATAAGGAGCCTATTATTTAAACCAATAGACAAATAGGTGCAGGAGTAGGCCATTCGAGCCAGCACCGCCATTCAATGTGATCATGTCTGATCATCCACAATCAGAACCCCGTTCCTGCCTTCTCCCCATATCCCCCGAGTCCGCTATCTTTAAGAGCCCTATCAAGCTCTCTCTTGAAAGTATCCAGAGAACTGGCCTCCACCACCCTCTGAGGCAGGGAATTCCACAGACTCACAACTCTCTGTGTGAAAAGTGTTTCCCAGTCTCCGTTCTAAATGGCTTACCCCTTATTCTTAAACTGTGGCCCTGGACTCCATCAGGAACATGTTTCCTGCCTCAAGCGTGTCCAAACCCTTAATAATCTTATATGTTTCAATAAGATACCCTCTCATCCTTCTAAATTCCAGAGTATACAAGCCCAGCCACTCCATTCTCTCAGCATATGACAGTCCCGCCATCCCAGGAATTAACCTTGTGAACCTACGCTGCACTCCCTCAATAGCAAACCAGGGGTGCATAATTTTTTTTTCTGAGGGTTGTGAGTCTTTGGAATTCCAAGGGTGGTGGAGACCAGATCGTCAGATGCATTGAAGGTGGAGATTGATATATATTTGAAAGGAAGATGGAGAATTTGAAGGTTATGGGGAACTGTAGAGGAATTGAAGCCATGATCATATTGAATGACAGGGGAGGCTTGAAAGGCTAGTGGCCTACTCCTACTATTTTCTAGTGTCCTGTGTTAACTCTATGGTGCTGCAAATAAGAAATTATTTTAAAGATTGGATTTTTTTTTAAATTATCTGAATATAAATCTTGTCAAGTCATCAGAAAATCCAATGTAATAAACAAAGAAACATGGGTGGCACAGTGGCACAGCAGTAGAGTTGCTGCCTTACAGAACCTGCAGCGCCAGAGACCTGGGTTTGATCCCGACTAGGCGTGCTGTGTGTATGGAATTTGTACATTCCCCCCATGACCGCATTGGTTTTCTCCTAGATTTTCTGTTTCCTCCCACACTCCAAAGATGTACAGGTTTGTAGGTTGATTGGCTTGGGTTTATATACTTAGTATGTGTAAAAATGTCACGTAGTGTGTGTCGGCTTTTATTAATGTGCGGGGATCGCTAGTCAGTGTGGACTCGGTGGCTGAAGGGTCCGTTTCTGTGCTGTATCTATAAACTAAAAAGTACCTGGTTACTTTAAAAATTGCTACAAATTAATCTTTTAGGACTTGGTTGTCAAGGTGCTTCTGGAGCTAGCACATATGATGGGCAAGCCCATGTATTCATTTTGTTCAGTGGCTTTACTGGGAATGTCTCGTGTTTGAGGATGCAAAGAAATGAAATACACTAAAATAAAATGTAAGTGTAAGATGGGGGTTTAACCAGGCAGCAGCTGATTCACACAAAGCAGTCTGTAGTGGATTTGCTAATCAAAGGGTGCGGTAGAGACACAATAAACTGTCTCAAATGAAACTACATTTTCAGAGGAAGAAAGAAGCAAACAGAAGTAAGTTTTTGGCTAGCGCCACAGTACGATTCAAATGTGAAAATGTGTGATATTACAATTTTAGAATCTTCTTTAAATATACACGGAAATTAGAGAATTTGTACAGTTTTTTACGGTTGCTTAAATGGTCATATAGACTAGAAGCAGAAGGCTACCCAGTTTCTCTTATCTGCTCCACCATTTAATATGACCACCATCTATCTGATCATAACCCAATTTGTACAAAAAGATTACTGTCAATTAATTACAGTATAGTAAGTAACAAAACCTTAACAGGTCCTATGAGGTGGTGCGGACCAAGTAAAATTGATAACTAGTCAGATTTCTAATAGACACTTCTCCAAAGAATACTTACTTATCAGCACCACCAGTCAGTTTCCGGATGTATGCATGAAATGACATGTGTTTAACTGGTGGGTCCAAGTGATTGAGATAGTCTTCATCAAAAGGCTAAAATAATATAAAATTGATAAGCATAACTACAGATTACCAAAATCTTTTGCATTATTTGTGTAAACATAATAAATCAGTACATGAACTCTAATAAAGTGATTAATACGTGGCGTGATGTTGAATGAACAGATTAATTACTAATATTGTTATTAATATTAGTTAACACTATTTCTTGTATTAGGTACTCACTAAATAGTAAGTGTGCAACTATTTACTGCTCATCCAGTAAAATACAACTTTTGGGTTTAATGGAATAATCCGGATTCTTAGCTTTCCAAATTCCCATTGCTTGCTATTTGGCATTTCAAAAGTAACCAATTCAAAGTTAATATAAAGAAAATATCGTAAGATATTCCTTGAATTATAATCCAGACCGATACCCCTCCATTAACCTATATTATTAAACCAAACCAGCAGAGTTGCTCGCTACGCAGATTACCTGGTAAATACAATCACAAACTTCTGGGGATGGCTTGTAAATTGGGAAAGTTGTCCCAAAGACTAGTATGCAACAGCTTGGCAAGATCATGCTCACAATTAAAACTTGCTGTCAATACAACCAACTCCATCAGCAGGATAGACCCACCAGAGATGACACCTCAGTAATACCAAGGCATAAAGCTGCCTCCTGTTACTATCTACCCTCCCACCAAAGCTGATCAATCAGTGCCCCTCCATGCTTGAATAACACCTGGAAGATGCACCGAAAGTAGAAAGGGCAGTGAATGTACATTGGGTGGAGGACTTCAATGTCCATTATCTAAACTGGGTTGGTAACTCCAGATACAAATGCCAGATGGGTGGCGAGTATAGTTAATTGATACGAGAGATAAATCTACTTGGCCTTGTCTTGCCACTCTACCATCTTTGGCACATTCATTTTTCTGAAAGCATTCGAAGTGCCTATTGTACAGTCCTCATGGATATAAAACTACTGCACACCAAGTACACCATCCGTTGTGCTAAGGGCACTACAATTGTACTAAGAAGGATATGGCACATATCAAGCCAAGAAGCACATGGGAAGTTTGCCCTCCACATTACCAAACAGGATTTTGTGCAACAAATTGATAATTGCTGGGTCTAGATCAACGTTTCTCAACCGGGGTTCCCCAGAACGCTAGGGATCCGCGAGAGGTCGCCAGGGGTTCAGAGAGAAATAGTGATAAATAGGCTCATCATATGTAAATGCATTTGAGTAATTTGTGTTTAATTTCATATTCGTAATTTTATTATACACGTAGGGCATATTCTTGGAAAATTCTTGGGTATTTAGCGACGTCTATACGGCGCCAGTGTGAAACGGCCTTTAGTGGTCAGTGGACAGGATCTGTACGTGACGGATGTGTGTATCATCAAGTGACTCACTCAAGTACAGACGCATGCACGGCCTCCATCAGTCCTGTCTGTGCTTCCTGGTGTGCAGGTACAGTCCCACGTTATTTAGTAATTTTTACCCATCATTTAGGGATGTTACATGAATTTTAAGAATTTAAGTATGTTTATGTTTATTTTTTTTGTTAGTTTATCAAAAGTTTATTTATGTATGTTTTTGTTAGTTTAGGAAAAGTTAGTGTGTTGTTTTCTCTCACTCTTTCTCTTTTTCAAGGTAAGTTCTGTTTGCCTTTATTTGTTTCATTTTGAACAAGCAGTTTGATTTCAGGTTTTTTTTGCATTGTCAATAAACTTGAGAAAAACGCAAGTTATTTTTTGCTTAAACCAGTTATCAGAAAAATATATTATGTTTGCCTTATGAACTTTAAGTATATAAAAGAGAAAGAAAGAGATTAATAAAGATATATAATAATTTTTATGTAGGGGTTCCCTGAGACATGAAAATTATTTCAAGGGTTCCGTAAAGGTAAAAAGGTTGAGAAACGATTATGAAACCCACTTCCCAAAAGCATTGAGAGCACCTTCATCAGAAGCTCAGATGTTCAAAGTGGTAGCTCACCAGCACCTACTCAAAGGTAATCAGGGATGCTCACCTTTTCAGCACTGCTCAGATCCAGGAAAAGATCTCCCAAAAAACAGCAGCTTCCTAATGGGGCCAAATCTGAGACATTGTGGAGTTTTTCAACGCCAATAGCATCACGTGGTAGAAACCATACAAGCTCATTCACAGAAAAGCTTTGATAGCCGATATGCCTATGAAAATCTAGTCTTTCTCCCTCAGGGTCAAGAATGATCTAACCACGCAGCTGTAAACAAACACAGCCATTCACATGTGCAGGGGGAACTTAATGGGGACTTTTGCAAAACAGTTACAAGCAATTTGTGCTCAAAACGTTCATCGTTTTTTGTGAACTTGCAATGATCTGCCTCACTTGTTTTACATGCAAAACAATGAATGGGACAGTATGTGACTGCATCAAAAAAAACATTTCATCTCATGACAATTTCAAATCACAATCTTTCAACAACCCCAAGAGAAAAAAAATATTTTCCAAGTTAATCCATCAACATCCTTTATAAATGGAAAACACTCCATTACAATTCCTTTTGGCCTTTCTGCCCCAATGAAAATAAAGAGACGCAGAAACATAACTATATTTCCCCATTGTTGGCAACGTCTTAGCAAATCTTCATGGTACTCTCTTTGGATTTATCTCCCTTCCTACAAATTGGCTAGCAAAGCTGCAAACATGCCCAAATAATTGCTTGTACATCTACTCATTTTAATTATGTCCTTTCCTACCTACCTTTTCAAAGGCATACGATTTGGAACAGCTAGATGCCTCTGCTTATGCACAATGACTACATTTGCAATGAATATATCCTCCCATTCCTTAGTTGCACCAACAAAATGATATTCCACACTGGCTGAAGTATGCCTCTGTTCAAGTTCACAATTGACACCTTCGCCAATTCAAAAAATCGAATTGCATTAGATCGCATGTTTAGTAAAATTTTAAAGTACTCTGTCATAACTATCGCTGACTCTAAAATGTATAAATGTTGATTGTAAATCTAAATATTTCAACGTATAATGCATTTTCTTTTTATTAAAAAATGCGACGTCAGCTTCCACTTCAATTTAAGTGCATGTTTTAATTCATGCTTTAGTCTCTAAAATGTTTACATATGGGATATATATCTCTGGAATAACTGAGCATCAATGGATCAGGTGCTTATGATGGAAGGTTTTTTTTTCCCTTTTCAACCCTGGGCCGACTGTGCTGCCAGTATTTCTTGTTACAACATTCGACACTTAGCATTTATCTTGCAAACCATTAGCCTGAATCTGCCCTCAGAATTCTTGTTTCTATTAAGCATTCTTCTGCCCATCCCATGACTTTTAATTATCTACAAGTTTTTGTATCAGTAGATACTTCTTCATCCATAACTGCCCTCCTCATCTTCTGGTATCTTCCCACAGAGCTTCTTTTGTTAATTTTTGGACTAGATACATTAAAGCCATTATTGAGTTTAGACAATTACATGATTTCTATTCAATTGTATCATTTTCTCATTTTCTTTCCCTTTACAGGGGTCTCTTTTGGTAAATGTCACCCATTTTCCCCTTTTCTGTCCTACTTTATTGTTGAAGCTTTCATTTTCAAAAAGATTGGTAGGGTCCACAGTAAAGATATTTAGAAGCAATTACAAACCATTTTCTGGTCGAAACCAGGCAGCATATTACATGGACTAAAGTTAAAGAATGGGTTAACAACTTATTATACATTGCTCTTATCTGCATTGAAAACAAATGGAAAGCTGAAATGTTACACCAGGAGATGTTAACAATACAAGCGGTAAATGGAATTTTGCTTAAAGTATCTTGGAAACAATGTAAATTGCAAGCTACATCATTGGCAGGCACAGTAGCAAAGACTGCATTAACAGCTTACTGAATTATACATCAAAATCAATTGTTCTCCAAATTCCATTATCACAAACTACAAGACTAATATGATGGCATCAACAACCTTAAGAGAGATTGATTTTTGTTCTAAACTGACAGCATTAGTCTGTCTGCTACTCTCCCAGAAACACAAGAAATCGATTGGAAAAGGAGACAGTTAAGTGTATGCTAACTGAGAACCAAAAGCACAAAACACACACCACTCAAAAGTGTTTTACAGTTGTTTAGCTAGCATAAAAATCACAGGATAAAAGGCAAGTCTGCAGAATAAAACTAATAAAATCCCCACTCTCCTTTCTAAAGGAAAACATAGACCTCAGTTAAATGTTCACCCAGGTCCCAGACAACCCAGGTCATAATATCAATTAATCTTTAAGCCACCACCGAAAATAGCTAAATCAAAATGCTAATTTTATTAGCAGAAAGTGTTCTACAAAATGCCACATTTAAAATGTTATAACTTCTGCTGTGGATTTCAATACCAATTCAGGACTAATTAAACTTCCTGCACAGTTGAAGAAGAATTAGTTAGGTTGTTAAGTAAAGTCTCTCAATGGTATTTATTGGAAAATGCTCAGAGAATGAACATTTAAGCATAATAGGGCAAAATTGAACTGAAAATGTTCAAATTTGTATCGCATAGATTAATTAATGTCCTTTTTGACCAAGAATTATTGAGGTAATCAACTTCAGAGGAATGATGGTCATAGCTTTCATGAGGATATTTCCCTCAATTGTTTGCTTAAAGATTTTTATACAAAAATTGAATTTCACAAACATTATTAGCAGTTAAAAGTACTATATGCAGCCTGAAATGCTCCTGCCGTGTAGCAATTGCAAAAGTCTTGATCAATATTTTAAGATGCTTAAATATTCTGAAAAAGATACACTGCTCCCCAAATAGAATTGCTGATAACTTTTCTTCTTACCTCTAATGGTACACAATGAACACATTTACCCAGTGCACCATGCCGACACCTAAAGAAGCATAAATTAGAAATTTAACAAAACTTATAAGGCACAATTTGATTTGTGCAAGAAACATAACATTACTGCTATCATTTTACAATTTGACTTTAGGATTTTAACAAAAGTACTGGCTTTCTTTCTTTTGCAGAGACTTAATTATCTGGGGTAAAACAGTAAATAAGGCAGATTAATTAAATTGGCTAACTTTTACAGAGTTAATCAATCAAGAAAATCCTTCTATAACTAAACAGGTGCAGGGGATAGAGTAGCAAAGTTCATATTACTGGACTCGCATTCACAGTCTTGGATCAAACAAAATGGTAAAATGTGAAAGATAAATTCAAGCAATTAAATCAGGAAATCATAAGTTAATTGTAATAACCAGACTGTCATTAAAGTCTTTAAAAGGATGCAAACCTGCCACCCTCATCTACTTTGAATATACGACTTCAAACTCAACAGGCTCCTCAATTCAGGAGCAATTATTGCTGGTCAAGAAATACTGACATTGTCTATAACATCCACATTCCATAAACAAATAAGTAAAAAAAGACAAAGATATTCAATTCCTCAAAAATTATAAGCTTTTAAACATGACAGATGCCAACATCCCCCTAATTGAATAAATTAATACCTCAGTCTTCAACTTATTTTGCCTTAGTCAATGGTTAGACGGAAAAAAACGTCTACTAAACCTAAACTAGGTGCTACTAAACCTAGTTTATATTTCATATCACACACCTTTGATGTTTTTCCAACAATGCAATTTAAACAAACCAATCTAATATTTTTTAAAGTTATGGGGTTGCAAGCAGAACATGGTGATCTCACAGAGCTTTCAACACATGTTTACCAAATGGATAGGAAATGATTAGAGGGATAAGGGCCAAATGGGATTAACTTAGATAGGGGATCTTGGTCAGCATGGACAAGTTGGGCCAAAAGTCCTGCTTCCATGCTGTTTGACATTTAACAAAAAACAAGCTTATGCTCTGTTATTGTGCCAAAACATTGAGTACTGATTAGTCAGTGGCAAAGAATAAGAAATGCAGGATGAAGCAAGAAGATTTGTGCAAAATCCTCGTTTCAAGAACGGATTTAAAACACTTGCAGAAGTTACCCAATTCTTCGTAGTGTGAATATTGTTCAAGGAGGAAAGGGAGAGAATAATTTAAAAAGAGAGCACATAAATCCCAGCTGCTTAAGTCTTGGGTACAGAAGCTATTCATTGTTGCTAGAGCACTTCCAGCTTATGAAATTTAAAAAGTTAAAATCAAAATTTATTATATCTTGTTAGCATTTTAAAATTAATGCTATTCAATAGATTGCTGTTCAAAAAATCTTACTGTTGATGGTCCCTGTTTCTATAAATCTTTCCATCTTGCTTGTTTAAATACTGGTCAATTTCATCCTCCACAATATTGATTGTAGATGGGGTTAAAACCCGTTGCCCTCCATGAGCCTGAGACAAAGTCTCCATGACCTGAGTAGAAGTCCCAGCATCATTTGATGGAAAAAGGTACAGCAAGTCACCATGTCTAAGGAAAAAATATTATAATAATTAATGAAATCAGGCACAGATATTCACATTACAACGGCACTTTTAAAAACATTCCTATTGACAAAGAAAAACTTTGATACTTTAGTAAACCCGAACTTCCTTTCAAAGAGAGTCATACAGCATGGAAACAGATTCTTCGGCTCAACTTGCTCAATGCGACCAAGATGCCTCATCTGCACTAGTCTTACCTGCCCGCGTTTGGCCTGTAACCCCCCAAGCCTTTCCTATCCATGTACCTGTCCAAATGTCTTTTAAATGCTGTTATAATATCTGGTTCAATCACCTCCTCTGGCAGCTCGTTCCATGTGAAAAAGTTGACCCACAGATTCCTATTAAATCTTTCCCCTCTCCTCTTAAACCTACATCCTCTGATTCTTGATTCACCTACGAGAGGCCCATGCACAGCATGCAATTTTTTATTTATTAGTAAAAGAAATATGGTTCAGAACACATGAACAAAAAACTTAATCAGGCTTATGCTTTGGGTCTACTTTTATTAGTATGCATAGTTAATTTGAAATGTTTGTGTTCATGTACTTTTAAAATACAGTTGATCAGGGTCACTTCATCTGATCATTATCCAGTGGCCCTCAATGGAATTGTTTATATCGGGGGTCAAACATCAAGCCAGCTTGATGTAATGGCTTCCCAAATGGTAAAGAGTCCTAACTAATGCAACAATGGTTTAAATGACAAATAATTGTTGCATAATGGATAGGAAAGGTTAATAGGGATACGGGCCAAATGGGACTAGGTTAATTGGGGCCTATTGGTCGGCATGGATGTGCTGGGCTGAAGAGCCTACTTCCGTGCTGTATGACTCCATAACCATAATAATTATTCACATGAAGTCAAAATATTTCAACCCTAATGTTCGATTTTCATTTCCCCACAAATGAAATGGATATTGATTTTATTGCATTCTCCCAGAAAATAGCAATAAATTTTGTACTAACTAAATATCAACTGCACTCACTATAAGTAATATAAGTAAATAAGTAGCCTACAATCAATTTCTTCATACTCAATAAAATAGTAGATATTTCCCATACGAGGATAGACATGGAAAAAACTATTCACCTATTCCACTAAGGCAACTTCAGTGAAGGAAAATCTGTGCAAGTGTAGACACAAAATGCTGATGTAACTCAGCGGGTCAGGCAGCATCCCTGGAGAACATGGATAGGTGATAATTTTTGGTTGGAGCCCTTCTTCAGAATTCTTGAATCAAGAATTCAAAATTCTTAATTCTGAAGAAGTGTTGCGACCCAAAACCTCGCCTTTCCATGTTCTCCAGGGATGGTGCCCGAGTTACTCCAGCATTTTAGATCTATCTTTGGTATAAACCAGCATCTGCAGTTCCTTGTTATTACAAACCCATGCAAATGTCTCTTCCCCAATGCCAAAGTAATTTAACTTCCATCAAATCAATAATGCAGGCACTTAAAAAAGAAAAAGAAAAAAAATTGATTTTACTGAAATTATGGAAACAATATACAGAATTATTTCCATTATCTGTAAAATTGCCAACAAATTACTTTTTGGACAATGTTTCCTGAATAAGCAACCCATTTGGAACACTTTCTCAAAATCATGCTTGTAAAGTGTTTGTAAATTGCAATAAATCTAAGGGATAAATTGATCAGGAGTAACATGTCCATTTTAACACTGCTGTATTTTCATCATTAGTAATAAATATGTTTTAAAGTGTCACTTAATCATACATTTCTTTCCATGATCTTGATTGTCTGAAAAGTGCTAGAGGAAAAATGAGCAAAAAACAATACGCACTTGATTTTAAGCAAGGACAGCGATTTATTCATTGTGGGGGAGATTTCTCCCGTTTTATTTCTGTTAAGATATACAGAAAAGCCATTGTTGGAACAGCCAAATTCCTTTGCAACCTGAAAACAAAATAACAAAATTAAATCACAATTCCAAAGCAAAAAATAAATAAATCATATTCTGATTAAATACTCAGCTACTGACCAACATTTATCTTTCTGCCACTTCGATAACAAAATAAGCAAATATCTTCAGCACTCTCTCAACCAATCTCACCCTTTTCTCCCCAGCGGAAACACTCAAACTTCATAGTAAGTAAATGCACACCTAGGCCAAAACTGCCTCCAACTCAGCTGACTAATTACAGCATTAGTAGTTTCCCCCTCCCACTCCCTCTCACCAGGGCCTACAGTTCAGGATTCAAAATATGGCAATTTCCATTATTTTAAAATGTGAAACACAAAACAGGATTGGTGGCAGGAAAGCTGCTATCAGATAGAGTACTTGCATCAAGGACAAAGTCATGGTCAATAAGGACTTGAAGATGATGACAAGTGCTGGAGTAACTTAGCAGGTCAGGCTGCATCTCTAGAAAACATGGATAGGTGACATTTCGGGTCGAGACCCTTCCTTAGAATGATTGTGGAGGGGGCAGGAAAGAGAAGAAAGCTGGAAGAGAGAAGGACAAAGCCTAGCAGGTAATATGATGATACGGGTGAAGAGGGCTTTCTGAAAGACTTTAAATGTTCCTTCTCGCAGTCACTGACTGGCTCTCTCCCTAGTTCATGGTCTGCCCTGGCACTCAAAGCTGAGCATTTTATGGGCTTTAGAAGTGACTATTTACCAGTTGAAGTTTTACTTAAATAAATTGGAGAAGACTGTCGGTTACCATTTTAAGCCTAATAAACTGCTGGTGTTACTCAGCGGGCCAGGTAACATCCAAGGTTACCATTTTTTGTGCAAGGCCAGATCTAGGTTTGATTACTGGTGGCTCCTCTCCCACAGAACTGTGGACATCAAGTAGAAGTTGATTTGCCATATTCCTTCATGCAAAAACTGAAGGTGCTTTTGATGGGAGCCAACATCCACTCTAACAAAAGGTAGATATTTAAGAGAATTCAGGTCACCGTATTAGTTTCGGGAAACTAGATGAGCAGGAAAAAATTCACCTACCTTCCCCCTAACCCACCAAATACAAATTGATTTTAAGTCTCTCTCCGAGATTACAGAGTTTTATGTTGGACAGACTGAAGAAACAGGATTCAGATCGATCGATCATTCATTCAATTGACAACATCAATAAATACTTGCATAAAGCAAATAAAAAACCTAACATTTTCATTAACTGATAATTATGAAAAGGCCAAAACAGCTGATTACCTTCTTCAATAATTGGGCTCCAGTTTCTCGTTTCCCCACATTAATCCGTTTCATGCCATGCGGTGACTGGATACGGACAACCTACAAAAAATAAATTAATACATTATGCATAATACATACAAAAATAACTAGACATTAAGATTTTTACTGGAATGACATGGGATCCTCCATGACATCTGTGATTAAACAGCAATTACAGCCATTCAATACAGAATTACAGATGACTTTATATAAAAATTATTTTCAGTTGAGATTTGATAGCTTAATAAAGGCCTGACAGTTAAAGTAACTACAGCTGAATTGACATCATACTGTTGGGTGTTTCCTATATATGACAACAGCAAGCATAGAGGGCGAAGGGGGGGGGGGTAGAAGAGATACACAGGTTCTTGCCGCAGGAGATTGCTGGTGGCTTCAACCCTTGTGGGCCCAGAAATTAATTTGCCGCAGCGTAGAGTCTAGTTTGCAGTGCTGCAAGATAAGCAGTATAACTACAACCAAAACTGTAGGTTAACTATTAATACCACAGAAACCACAAGCAGATGGATGCCATTTAGCAGAGTCTGTGAAATTCAGTTTTGTTTTAATAAAACGTAGGGCACATGAGCTTTATGACTTGCTGTTGTCTTATTCTTTTTCAGCATACAATTTTTAAAGACAAAGTGTAAAAGATATTCCCCGACTTACTAACTCAAAATCATCATAAAACAGCCACGTGTATTTGTGACACGTGTTTATCCTGCTACCTAATGTTTAAATTATAGGCTCCCTTATATAAAATTAATTATGTTTAAAGTATAGACTTCCTTGTACAAAAGGAAAAGTAGAATTAATGATGTTTAAAGTATAGGCTTCCTGATATAAAAGGAAAAAAAAAAAGAAGAAAAAAAATCACCTTCAATCTTAGGAATTCCAATTTGCTATAAAATCGACAAATATCATGTTGGTTCTTTTTGTTCCCCCGTCTTCAGTTATTCCCATGACAGTAGTAACAGTAGCAGGATCACGCCATGATGATATGTTCAATATTTAATTAGCTGAATTTCTTTGGTTCTACAGAAATTTACTTGGCCCCAGTTGTTTTCTAGTTGGAGCATGCTTACCAATTTGATGAGAAGTGATCGTCAGATTACTCCATAAATGGCGAGGAAAAACATTCACAAGATGCACATTACAGTTTATTTCAGCAGACATTACTTGTTACTTTTCACTCTACAGTTACTGTTCAGTTAATCTACCTCACAAGTATAGCTATGCTGTCACAATATTTTTTTGTTTTAGTTTAGGGTAGAGATACAGCGTAGAAACAGGCTTTTCGGCCCACCACCGACACTAACACTATCCTGCACACACTGGGACCATTTACACTTATACCAAGCCAATTAAGCTACAAACCTGTACATCTTTTGCTTTATTTCATTCTTTAATGGAATGGATCCCACTGATTTTTTGGTGGCAATTCAATTGGACTTTGCACATGCACTTTCAAGCACAGAAGCCTGGGATGCAAAGGCAGATAGCACCATAGTTTTTCATAAGCTTCATCCCCATGTCCAGCGTTATGGGAATTCCTAGGCATTGCACTGGAAATATAGTCTTGCAGATGCAGCACAGTCAGATATGCCAGATCATGAGCCTCAAATTATGTCATCATGTATTTGAGGTCTACAGATATGAAACCTGAAAGAAATGACATTGCTTATTTAAGATTTTTAAAATATGTGTAAAATGATGTGGGATGAGGACAGAATGGATAGTGAGGTGCATTTGGAATATTGTGAACAATCTTGGGCACCATATCTGAGGAAGGATGTGGTGGCTCTGGAGAGGATCCAGAGGAGGTTTACAAGAATGATCCCGGGAATGAGTAGGTTAGCCTATGATGAGCGTTTGTCAGCACTGGGCCTTTACCCGCTGGAATTTAGAAGAATGAGGAGGGACCTCATTGAAACATACAGAATATTGAAAGGCTTGGATAGAGTGGATGTAGAGATGATGTTTCCACTAGTGGGAGAGTCTAGGACAAGAGGGTGTAGCCTCAGAATTAAAGGACATTCTGATAGGAAGGAGATGAGGAGATTTCTTTAGTCAGAGGGTGGTGAATCTGTGGAATTCTTTGCCACAGAAAGCCGTGGCGGCCAAGTCAGTGGATATTTTTAAGGCAAAGATAGATTCTTGATTAGTACAGGCATCAGAGGTTATGGGGAGAAGGCAGGAAAATGGGGTTAGGAGGGAGAGGTAGATCAGCCATGATTGAATGGCAGAGTAGACTATACAAGCCAAATGGCCAAATCTACTCTTATTCCTTATCATCGGCAATCACTCGAAACGAGCATGACTGTCCTCTCCTCTCCATAGCATTGTGCTGATGCCTGTGCGTGACTTTGTTTATCGTGGGGAGACTGGTACAGACAGCCACCACACGGTCCTTGACAGATCTGGGTCAGGATCCAGTGGCATGGCGTCCAAGACGACCGGGGACCATTTTCTGCTGCAGCCTTCATCCGCCTTTCCAGCCGTTGTGACGCTCCACTAAAGTCAGCCATCATCCTCTGCCTGTTCCACCATTGAGGTCTTGGTTGGATTGCTCTTTGTCAGGGACCTCCCCCTCGACCTTACCGCCATGAGTGGCCCTACCAGGAGTAAAGCTCCACACGGCATCGCTCTCAGGATTTCAGGACCACACAAGCTACTCCACCACGACAAGGTGACAATCCATGGAGAATATGACCTCTCTTTGGAGGGGTCAAGGACACAAAGTCACAGGAAAAATAATTAAGAGTGATATTAGAGAAACCATTTAATGCTCCATGGGTTGGAATCTGGAGATGCCGTCTGAACGACTGGATGAAACTCATTTTACACATTTCCATCAAATCTCACAGCAGCCTCATTTCCAGAGTAAGCTGTCCCAGACTCTCTATTCTATTCCTGAAGTTCCTCATGGCAAGAACTATGCTCCAAAATTATTTTGTGAACCCACTCTGAATAATATTTCTACAATATACCAACTAGAATTGCACAAAACACTCCAGTTGACGCAGTACAAATGTTTTACAAAGATTCAGCACAACCTGCTTGTTGTAACACATTTTACCTCTATTGATTAAACTCGGAATAATGTCTGGCTTTTGACTGCGTTCTCAACCTCTTGTGTCACTTGCAACGTTTTATGCAGATATGTTCTCAGGTTCCTGTGTGATTGCACCTCTTTTGGAACAAAAGTCTTTATTCATGCTCCTTATTTTTCAGATCACAGTACAGCAATATATTTATCTGGGTAAGTAGCTGCGTCTTACTTAAGAACTTCATTTTCTAAATATATTTTAAAAAGAAAATAATTGAAATAATTATTACTTATGTTTAAATGCTCTGTATGTCAGAGATATTCGAAAGCTTTTGATGTTGCTTACAGCTTTCACGAATCACGACAGACAACGCTCTGGCCCCAGGTGCGGCAAAGGCAGGACCTATACAACATGTCACCCACAGCCCATCAGTTAGTCAGTCAGGCCCCTGGGCTCCACTGTAAAGATGGTTGGGGAAAAGGGCATTCTGCAACAGATCGAGATGCATGCAAGTGTATACAGGTAGTGGCAAATGTAGGCAGCTGGCTACTCTCTGAACTCAGGAAGCTCATAAAGACACATGAAGACTGTCAAATCAATAGAGGATTGCTTGTTCCATTTTTGAAATGTGGCTGATCCTAACCAGCCGTGTAACCAAGAACAGAAGTAGTAAAGGATAGTTTTGTGCATGAGGGATTGTGTTTCACAAATGTGATTATTTTTTTTAAGAAGCTAGTGTAGGACCACAGATATAATCTACATGGCATTTACCAAGGCCCTCGATAAAGTTCCACACGGTAGACTACTCTAAAGGTTAGATTGCATGTGATCCAAGGAGAGCTAGCTAACTGGATACAGAATTGGCTTAAACAGAGGAAACAGAGGGTGGTTGTGGCAGGCTGTTTCTCAGGCCGGAGGCCTGTGACTAATGGTGGGCCTGAGGGATTGGTGCTGGCCCAGTGCTGTTTGTCATCTAAATCAATTATTTGGTTAAGAATTCACAAGGCATAAATAGTAAGTTTGTAGATGACATTAAAATAGGTGGTATCGTAGACAGGGAATGTATTTATCAAAAACTACAGTGGGATCTTCATCAGCTGGGCAAGTAGGCTGAGGAATACAACATTTAGTTTAACTCAGATAAGTATAGGTGTTGCATTTTGGGAAGTCAAACCAGGGCAGAACCTTCAATGTGAATAGTAGGGCCCTGGCGAGTGTCAAAGAGCTGAGGCATCCATGAGTACTAGTACATAGTTCCCTGAAAGTAGCATTGCTGGGAAATAGGATGATAACGAAGGGCTTTGAACCTGCTGCCTTTCATTAGTCAGGGTATTATAAAAGTTGGGACATTATCATACATTTGTTCATGACATTGGTGAGGCTGCATTGGCAGATTGTGTTCAGTTTTAGTCACTCTGCTATAGGAAAGATGCCATGAAGCTGGAATGAAAGATTTGACAGGGTGCGAGCTACAGGGAGAGGTTGAGCAGCCTGGAGTTTTATTCCTTGCAGTGAAAGTGGCTGAGGCGTGATCTTATGCAGGTGTATAAAAAATAAGGGGAATAATGTGGTGAATGTACAGAATCTGGATAGAGACAACAAAAACTTGAGGGCATTTGGTTTAAAGTGAGAGGGGAAAGATTTAATAGAAACCCAAGGGGCAACTTTTTCCACAGAGGATGCCGTGTATATGGAACAAGCTGCCAAATGAAGTAGTTGAGGCAGGAACATTAACAACATTTAAAAGACATTTAAAGAGGGATATGGGTCAGGCGTGAGTACCTGGGACAAGCTTGGATGAAACACCTTGAATGACATGAACAAGTTGGACAGAAGGGCCTGTTTCTGTCTTGTATGTCGCAGTACTAAAATATATACTAAAACAAAACCCAATATTTTTTTTTTGATTTTTGGCCAACTTAAAGAGTCAATTTTCCCCAATGTCAGAATTTTTAATACTAAATGTCTGACAAAGCAGTTAAGAGCATCAGTGCAATTCAAATCACACATTGCACTATATTTCTATTAAAGGATACAATCTCCTCATCAATATTAAAGTGCAGATACATAGTATTTCTGAGACACTAATGGATGTGGGTGCATGCAAAAGGAAGATCCAAACAGATAAGCACAATCATAGTCATACAGCACGGAGACAGACCCTTCAGTCCAACTCATCCATGCCAACTAAGATGCCGCATCTAAGTTAGTCCCATTTGATCGCCACTCCGCCAAGCCTTTTCTATCCCCATGTACTTGTCCAAGTGTCTTTTAAATGTTGTTGTTATACATGCCTCAACTTCCTCCTCTGGCAACTTATTTAATATACCGACCACCCTCTGAGTAAAAATTTGCCTGTCAGGACCCTATTAAATCTTTCCTCGCAATCCAAAAAACTTTATATTTGGTTCGGAGGATCAGGAGGAAAACATTAGAGAATCGGTACATGCGATACATACAACAAGGAACAGAAAGTTCTATGGTAGTAAATTACAGGCATACTAAAGCAACTTGGTCTGTTGATAAGACCACAATCAAATAAAAATAAACTGTTACAAAGGTAAAACAATACGTGTGGAACTTAATTTTTTCTTAAGTAGGACACATTGGCAAAACGTTTGGAGGGACAGTCTGTTGAAGAATTCAGAAGTTTATAGAATTATCTGGTTAGGGGGTGCTTATTAAAATAAGAAGCAATCTTCGAAATGGAAAAAACATGTTCACAAGTTAACCTGTACAGATATTTTAAGGCTGTTAAAACCATCGGGTGTGGGGCATTCTGATCAATACCATTGAGGAAAATAGATGAATGTTTATGGCGATTTGATTGAAGCCTCCATAATGTGATCAGGGAAGACATTGAATGCCATCTCAGGTATTATCATATCATTAGAGGTCACTCAATGCAGTCAGTCATGTCACTGAATAACCTGTTGTTTGTGTATCCAGGGAGCCATCGCAAAACACTAACAGAAGATACATACTCTAGATGCCTGGGTATCTTCTTTTGTGACGGATAGTTGATAAACAGGTGAAAGAATCAACTAGGGAAGCAAATAATATGTTGGGCTTTATTGTTAGGTCGTGTTGGAAAAGATTAGTATGTAATTTTGAGCCTTGTATCCAAGTAAATTAGACATCCAGTTGTAGCACATCTCAAATAATGGGATGAGGGTTTTGGCCAATGAAGTTCAATAGGTCTATAGATTGGACATCATCTTTTGAAAGGAGATTGGCCAGTTGGTATCACTATGAGGAGAAAAGTAAAGACCTATGTAGTAGAATTATCATAATTCTCTATCTAAAATTGCTACGCATAGTTGCTAACTCAAAAACGACCTCAGATGGAGGAAGCTCAAACCTCCAAGCAAAACCATAAGAAAGTATTTCCACAGATCGGATGAAAGTGCTGGAGTAACTCAGCAGGTCAAGCAGCATCTCATGGATAGGTGATGTTTCAGGTCAGTATTCTTTTTCATGGTAATCTATTTCCACTGATAACTGGGTAAACCCATATCCATTAACAATAGAGAAGTTGGATCAAAACTGGTGTAGTCACTGCAAAGAGTGATCTACATGCAAGTCAGGAAATAATGTGCACTCCAACCTCTGTTGGGCAAATGGACCTGTAGTCCCTGTGGAGCAGTTTTCCACTTGTGCAATAAGGGCCTGCTTCTACATTACTGCCAAGCACAAATGGCTTGACTGATTCTTGTGACAATAGTTTTATTTCTCCCCTAGAGTACCTGACAGTGCAGATTAATGGAAACTACATTTGCTATTATACTAATTATGTCTGTCGTAGAGTTGGAATGCCCCAGTTTTACATTAGCCAGCTTCCCTTCTGAAACCTACAGTCCAATAAACACTTTTCTTTCATTGCTTTCTAAATTTCAGTTTGAACCAAAAAGTATAATTTTAAATAGGGAACCGATTTACATCCCAATGCAGAGTTCACACTTGAAACGTTAAATTTGTCTGTTGGTTTACAGATGTGAACCAATCTACTGAATGTTTACACCATCTCTTTTTTGAAGCCGACTTCCATCTAACTCCCTTGGTCTTACGACATCATCCAACTTCAACTACAAACCAGTTTTACTTAAAAATTTTAATTCCTTAAACCACTTTAACATCTGTTTGTCTTAGCCTGCAAGGATACACCGACAAAGATACAACAGCTTTTATACGCTAGGAGCATATTAGTCGATTTTTGCAAGTTCATATTTGCCCTTTTCTTTAAAAAAAATAATGATTTTTTAAACTTAATCTCTCAGATTAATAATTTATACAAAATTATATTCTTGGCTACAAATATGCTGTGAAGTATTTTATATGCTGGATAATTAATTTTATGTTCAAGTTGGTGAGCACAATTTTCTATACTTCCTCAACTTCTTTTCAGTCTGCGTTCCAAATGCATAGGATGCCATCAGACCATTGTTTCTAACTAAAACCCAGTTATCCTTCCTTTGGTTTACTTGTTCAAACTACAATGGCATATTAAACCTTTGTCCCTGCCCAAAATTACAAACTCATGCTGAATTTGACCCCACAGGAGATACTAGCAACGCCAACTAATTAATTCACACCATTCTTCACACTCACCTCCATTCAAGCTGTGAAAACTTGAATTATAAAAAGGGATCAATGAAAGCAGTTGAATATTATTAAGCCTTTTTAACAAAAAGAGCCTGAAGAATGAATCTGAAAGCTACAGAATTGGTTACAAATGACTAATCTGTGTGGTGGATCTGGAAATAACATCTAGCATACTTCTAGCAGTTTCACTGCATTTTGGGTCAAGTCCCCCAAAGAAATAACGTAGACAGAATGCACACAGACGTCCAATTCTTGCGTATCTCCAGTACTCCTTTCCACAGGAGAGTAAAAATAATGGTCAAAGGGCAGAAACAAAATAACTCGACAAGTAGGGTCCTTAGAGATTGGACTCTGACTAATCGAATGCTATTGGGGGATCTAGGTGATGTTCAGAGGAAGGTTGTGGGGTTTATTAGCAAAGGGTGGAGGTGATTCTCGCATCTTCTGGCCCGCGTCTGCTAGGTGTGTTTCAAGGCCCGTGGTTTATGCCTTTAAAGTGCTGCCTCACTGCTGTGGACGCAGTAGCCGGGCCGGGCCGGGCCTTTCCCCTCAGCCGGGCCCGGGCAGGCAGCCTGACAACCAAGAGTCAGTCAGGAGAGAACACCCTCCCCCAAAGTCGCAGTGTTTACTCACTATATTATCCGCCATGGCGCTTCTCCTCCTGGCCCTTTTCCTTTGGAAAAAAAATTAGCTTCAAATTTCACCGTCACTCCGAGTGTCACCAGAAAAAGCAACCGCCGCCGCGTCCAGTGCGTGGTAAACAGATCCGCCGCTCGTCTGGTCCTCTCCGCACCAGAACGCTGCAACTCATCGCAACGCACAATGCAAGTCGCGCTGAGCTCTCGGCACAGTGCAATGACAAACTACTTACTGCACGTTGCACCTACATAATATTAATGATGTTTATGCAGATTGTCCGGAACACTTCATGTTTATATTTGCATTGATTTACATGATTTAGATATAATTAATATTTGATTTTGATCGTCTCCACAATTCATTCACAGTTCCAAATAACACCAACGAGGAAGCTAACGTTTGACCTCTCTGTTTTCTGTGTGTCATATAGAGTTAGAGTAAACCTAGGGATATTGCAGCAATGAAAATGATAGATTTCTGCGAAATTGATGTGGTCAAAAAGTTATTTTAATCGAAAATATTTGGAGATAGGAATTGAAAAGCATAACAAAGCAGCAGGTCAAATACAGACAGAAAATTCTGGAACACTCCAGGTGATAATTGTTTTTTATCATAATAACAGAATAATAGAAAATAACAGGAAATGCTAGCAATATCCAACAGGCCAGGCAGCATCTGTGGAAAGTGAAACAAATTTCAGGGCGGCACAGTGGCGCCAGAGACCGGGTTCAATAAGCAAGTTTGGTATTCCGACTGTGCATGCCCAGGTCATAGGTCACTTGCTATAAACATTCTCGGCAACTGTGGTGCTGCGTTGTGTGCAGGCTTGCGTTTCGTCTGTGGTTAGAGTCGGGCCCGGGTCTCCGGCACTGCGGGTGCTGTTGAGTTGCTGCTGGGCCATCCCCGTCCCTGTCCCCTCCCAGGTGTCCTGTCCCTGTCCGGGGGTGGCCGGAGGTGTCGGGATGGCCCTGGTGTCCTCAGACTTGCAGCCGGCGCGAAGGGTGGGCGCTGGCTCCGGCTTGGGTCTGCTCTGGGGGGGACGGGGATGGTCTAGTGGCGGTTCGGCACCGCTTGCGGCGCCGGGGACACGGCTTCAATCCTGGCTGCGGATGAGGCGCTGGTCTGTGTGCGCGCAGCTGCCGAGAATATCTCTCTGCTGGTTCAGTCTCTCCCCCTGTCTCCCACTCGCATTTGCCCCCTCTCTCTCATTGTTACACCCTGCTCTCCCACTACCTGGCACCCCTGTTCCTCAGATTAAATATATTTTTACACATAAATCATGAATAAAGATAAAAATTTATACAGCCAGCGCTTTGTTCGCTTTTTTTTTATAACGAGTGACCTTTCACAAATCCCATGATTCCTTGCATTTTTCAGAATACCGAACTCGCATATCCTGACTACAAATGCTGTCTGTATGGAGTTTGCACGTTCTCCCTGTGACCGTATGGGTTTCCTCTGGGTGTTCCTGTGTCCTCCCACATTCGAAAGGTGTGTTGTTTAATTGGCTTTTGTAAATTGTCTCTAGTGTATAGAACAAGTCTACGGGTGATCATTGGTTGGCATGGACTAGCTGGGCCGAAGGGCCTGTTTCCACGCTGTATCTCTAAACTAACTAAACTAAAACCAAACTAAACTAAACAGAGTTAATGTTTCAGGTTGAACAATTTTCATTTTTGCTTCTTTCACCCTCAGCTGCTATTAACAAACATTAATTTCCCTCGCTTAGATGATATCAAAGGCCATTTTCTGAGCAACCTTTGTCTACTCACCGTTCAGACATTTCCTTTCCCTTGCCCTCCCTTTCCCAGCAACTCTAAACCTACTTGTTTTCCAATTTTTCAGTATTAATGAAAGCTCCTCGACTTGAAGCATTACTTCTACACTCTCCACAAATGTTATCCGATCCACTAAATAACCCAGGCACCTTCTCCAAAATAGAAATATCAGATCGAGTCTGAGAATTATCAGTACCTACCATCATTATAATCATTTAGAAATGATTATATGTATTTCTCCATATATAAATATCCAGAGAATTTGGAGTTGGAACACTTGATGATTTCGAAAAGTTCACTGGACCTAGATTTGATGGAGGAATGGACCCACATCTAACATTTGATGTGGTTGAATGTAATAAAAAAGGAACTGCAGATGGTGGTTTATACCTAAGATATTCACAAAATACTGGAGTAACTCAGTGGGTCAGGCAGCATTGCTGGGGAAAATGGGTAGGTGACCTTTCGGGTCAGAAACCTTCTTCAGACTGATTATAGTAAGGAGAGTGGGGGAAAAACTGGAAGTGGAAAAAAAACAGAACAATCGGTACCGGCACAGATGACCTCAGGCAAGGAGGTTCCCTTATAGGTTGTATGTTGGTTAGAGACAGGTGTGAGCCATACAGTACATAGTTGCAAGCTGTGGAACTAGTTAACCAACCTTAGGTGGAGGAATGAGGGAAAGGAGAGGGAAGAGGGGATGAGGGGGAGTTAAGTGTTTGTAGAAGTTACCTAAAATTCATACCACTAGGTTGTAAGCTACCCAAGCTACTCCTCCCATTCGTGTGCGGCCTCACTCTGGCAATCGAGGAAGCCCAGAACAGAAAGGCCAGTTTGGGAATGGGAAGGGGAGTTCGGAACCGAGAGATCCAGTAGAATTTTGATTCATTGTGGTTGAATGTAGTCCCATGTAAATGGTTAGGGCTAACTCCTAATGTGTGTATAACATACATGGTGGTCAACAAATTTAATTGAGACCAACAGATGTTTTTGTCTTTAAAGGTTATAAAGTGCTGAGGAAATTTAGTGACACCTAATAGAATGTTAAACAATGGAATGTTATATATACAAGGATATCAAAAATAACTCCTGAATTATTGGAAGAAGCAATGAATATTAAAGCTGACTCACAAAAATTAATATCATATTTATATAATAGTATTTTAAATATAGACCTACCATCGACAGAGGTACTTAGAGAAGAGTGGGAACGGGAACTAATGATAAAATTACGAAGGTTACATGGGAAAAGTACTTGACATATATTCACAAATGTTCGATTAATGTAAGACATAATCTAATTCAATTTAAAATTTTACATAGATTATATTATTCAAAAACAAATTTTATCCAAATATATCCCCCATTTGTGATAAATGTTTATCCCAAAACACAACTATAACACACTCCTTTGTTTCCTGCATAAAACGTCATAGATTTTGGAGTGATATCTTTGAAATATTTACAAAATTATTCAAGATAAGAATGGAACCTAATACTTAAATGATTATATTTGGAGTAATGGAAGATGGGAATAAATTGAACACATCTCAAAATTTATTTTTTAATTATGGTTTAATAATAGCAAAAACATCTGTACATCTCGAACCCAGTCAGCTCTCTCCCTGTGATTACGAATATTTTAGAACGGTTTGGCGCGTATTCTGGTTATAAACTTAACTACCAAAAGAGTGAGTTATTACCGATTAACTCATTGGCTAAGCAGCTCCCTCGCTCTTTAACCTCATTCAAATGGACAGAGGACGGGTTTCGCTACCTCGGCGTCTTTATCACAACACCCTTATCTGATATGTTCCGCACAAACTTTCTGCCTCTGGTTGAGAAAGCTGAAAGAGATTTTGACCGCTGGTCAGTTTTACAGCTATCCCTCGTGGGCCGGATAAATCTGGTCAAGATGGTCGTCCTACTCAAATTCCTGTATCTTTTCCAGCACGTCCCTATACTTATCACTAAATCTTTTTTTGATAAATTAGATAAACTATTGGGCAGCTAACTTGCAAAAACTCCTGCATTGGATGAATGATGATTGCGACCACCTACCGACCTGGGTACACATGGAAAAGGCGAGTTCACATCTCCCATTGCAGTCTGTCCTATGCTCCCAACTCCCCCTTCCTATAACATCTGTGGGTGCAGGCCCAATTGCGTCCCTCTCGCTCAAGATATGGAGTCAACTCAGGAAAAACTTCGGTTTACAAGGCCCTTCCATCTTGACCCCACTGCTTAAAAACCACATCTTTAAACCTTCAAGTACAGACCACGCATTCAAAACCTGGCATAGCAACGGTATCAGTAGTATCAAAAACCTATACAAGGATGGCATCTTTTCGTCTTTTGCGTAGCTCTCGTCCAACTCCCAAACTCCCACCTTTTTCGTTTTTTCCAGATTAGGGATTTTGTGAAGAAGACATTCCCCCATTTCCCAAATCGCCCCCCTGAAACCCTGACCGATATCATCTTAGCTCTAGATCCCAACCGGAAGAAATGCATCTCTGTTTTGTATAACTTGTTAGGGTCGGTTATATTGAAACCTCATACCTCAATAAAAGCTGCGTGGGAGGGTGAGCTGAATACGAAACTAACAGACCAGCAATGGGACTCTGCCTTGGATTTGATCCATTCTTCCTCCATATGTGCCCGTCATGGCCTAATCCAATGCAAAGTCCTTCACAAAGTCCACTACACAAATGAAAGATTATCTAGAATTTACCCCGCTGTTAGGGACACCTGCAACAGATGTAATCAATCTCCTGCCAACCATAGCCATATGTTTTGGTCTTGCCCTAAGCTAGCAGCCTTTTGGAGGAGTGCTTTCGACTTGATAAGCAGAGCCTACGGCCAGATTATTCCTCCAAACCCACTGTCAGCCATTTTCGGTACCCCTCCCAACACCAACCTCTCTGTTGCGGTGAAACGGGTTCTAGCTTTTACAACCTTGTTAGCCCGGAGACTGATCTTGCTTGAGGCTCACCTGTCCCTCGACACACACACGCTGGATTAAGGAGGTGCTTTACAATTTAAAGCTTGAAAAACTTAGGTTCTCTCTCAAAGGCTCTACCAAGACATTCCTAGATACATGGAACCCTTTCTTGGAACTTGTTAACTCTCTCAACTTGTCCCCGGACTCGGAAGAGGACTGAGTGCTCTCCACCATTGTTCTGCTCTACTGCAGCTGCTCTCCCCCCCCCCTCCCCACACTTATTTATTTAATTACTTACTTATTTACTGTTATTAGTGACCCCCTTTTTTTTAATTTTTTTAAAAAAATTTTTAGTACTTTTTGTTTCGTTTATCTTACCATATTTGTGTGGATGTGTATGTATGTGAGTGTTGTTTGTCCTCGTTTGGTTCCGACCTGATTCGGGTGGGTTGAAGGTGGGTAAGGGTAAGGGCTTTGAGGGTCGCTTACATACTGTTGCACAATTATGCCTTGACTGTCACTGTCTGTTATCATTGTATGCATGCAAATTGCTGTGAAATTCAAATAAAAAGATTTAAATCAATAATAGCAAAAAAATGAATACTTAAATTTTGGAAAAATACATCAATACCAACGATTAAAATGTGGATTGCAAGCATGTTGGACACCGCACATCTTGAGGAAATGCGATTCCACCTAATGGATAAATCAGACCAATTCATAACGAGTTGGTCTCCATTTGTCGTCTTTTTGGAATCATATGGTGCAACACAATTGTAAAAGCTAACTGTTTCAGGACTGGACGAGTGATGGTCAAGATTATAAACAATGATCTTCTTATTTTTTTTTTTTTTCCCTTTATGTCTTATTCTCTTTTTTCTATTTTCTTTTCCTCAACTTTCTGCACTCATTCGTCTTTTTTCTTTTTCTTCACACACTATATATCTCACGTCTTTCTATCCTTTACTATCTAATTTATTTTTCTTATTCTCATCTTTCTTTATTATAACAAAAAAAATAAAAAGCTGTACATAAAATGTATTATGAAAATATATATTAGGCACTTTGGTGCCATATGATTGTACTTACTTCTAATAAAATAAAATATTAAAAAACAAAAAAACAATGGAATGTTTATTCCAAAGATAGACACAAAGTGCTGGAGTAACTCAGCAGCATCCCTGGAGAAAATGGGTAGGTGACGATTCGGGTCTTGAGACCATTTTCCCCCCTATCAAAAGAGATGACACATTGAGGGTCAAGAAGATTTGATGGAATTTGAATCAAGCATAATGCTTGGTGAACCATCCAGACTTCTTACCGTCTTTCATATATATATTTGACATTTCTTTAGTTTGTCCTGGTAAAGGGCATGGTTTGATGTACTCCCATATTTAAGGAAGAATTTAAGAGAATCACCTGAAAAGTTGTGCAGTATACAATTGAAAAATATTTAAGAAAGAAACGTAAAAATAAAATATGCTAAAAAATTAACACCTAGAGCAAAGCAGAAACAGACTACAAATCTGAAAGGAATTAAGAATAACATGGAAAACCTTGCATGGATAAGGGGGAAGTGGTGCTGATGAACTTAGAGAGGGATGATGGCGGATTGCCATATTAAATACTTATGAGGAGCTCAAAGTGAGTTTGCATATTTTCTTGCTTTTCACAGACTATCACTCTGGAAGTTCCAGAAAATATTATTGTAACCCAGAGAGTAGTCACACGGCACAATCCCTAATGAAGTACCAGTCTTAAAGTAGCAATCACTGTTCATATCCACTTATTAGAAATCCAAGTCTAATTTGCGGTGTAACTTACTGGAAATGACATTGTTACTAGTGCAACTGGAACCTTAGTGAAAGACACCCTTCATACAGCAGATCAAGAGGCAACTGCTTGGCTAAAGGACTTTGCATTCGCTAAATAAATGAAAGACAGATTCAAATTATTTTCTTCCTAACTGATCTCATTTACAGATTGAGAAGGTGTGAGATTGCAAACTACATAAATATACCATCCAAACAAAACCAATCGATCCTTTTCTCCAAAGATGCTACCTGACTCTCTGAAGGGCCTGTCCCACTTTCACGACCTAATTCATGACCTCTGCCGAGTTTGCCATTGACTCATACTCACAGCATGGTCGTCGCGAGGTCGTAGGAGGTCGTAGGTAGGCCGTAGCAGGCCGTGATGCTAGTCGTAGGTACTCGTGGTATCAAGTAAGTCGGGGCGTTTTTCTAGCCTGATGAAACATCTCCACGAGTAAAAAAGGTCGTGAATTAGGTCGTGAAAGTGGGACAGGCCCTTGAGTGACTCCAGCACTTGGTAAGCAAGCTATTGGCTTGGCGGTGCCATTTGATAATAGCACTGATAACAATTTTTGATGATTGAGAGCAGAATGATTGGAAGTAATTAACCAAATTAGAATTTAAATCTTTTTTATGAATACTATATTTTAGGACAGTTTTCCAGGTTGCAGTCAGTGTTTAACTGAATTGGAACAGCTTGACCAGAGATGTAAATATTTCTAGAGCTCAGTCTTCAGTGTAGCTAGGATGTTGTCTGATCCCATTGTCTGTCTCAGTATCACTTGGAATAAACTGAATTGGCTAGAAATTGTTTTCTGTGATGACGGGGATCTCAGGATGAACTCAGGAAGAAGCAGAGAGGGGTCAACTATTTGACAATTCTGTCTGAAGCTGGCTGTACATGCACTTACACATGAGTTCTGCCATCCATTGAAAACAAGGATGTTCTTGAAGCCTCCTCCTCCTTTTAGCTGCTTGTTTATCCATAGCCATTTATGAGTGGTTGTGGTAGGACTGCAGAACTTCAGTCTGATCCGTTGCTACCGACATCAAATACATACTGAGACAACTAAACCTCATTATTTAAAGCAGGGGTAACACATCCATGGTATCCATGCTTACTAAGGTTCAAATATATCATCCCTTTTGGCACTTTAGCCATTGGAGTCATTTATTGAATCCTTCCACCACACTTTAAATGCACATATCATATCGCATATCACTCACATCTGGCATCTGCCTCTCAGAAAAGAAAACACCATTACTACCAGTATGACAGTAAACACTGGCATTTTGTGCATTCGGCCCATTATCCACTGTCACTTATCCACCCAATTTCCACAGTTGGTTTACCATCTTTATAATGGCCAATTCCAAAGATTTTGCCTTAAATCCACATAATAGCCTCACATTACATATTATGCCATTAGTCAATTTGTGAGCAAGTCTAGCAATTTCTCAAAAATAACATGGGGGTTGAGGGTGAGTTGCTGAAAATCTAATGTAAATAGAGAAGCAGAATAAACTGTTTAGTTTAGAGATACAGCTTAGAAATAGGCCCTTCAGCCCTCTGGGTCCATACTCCCACAGACACCAATATGGTAGAAAGATAAATGCTGGTTAGGGCAAATACCTCTTTTTTCCATTATGCTTTCTGTACAATTTGCACATTGCTACTGTCATTCATTTTGGCTTGCCAAAAGTGTTCTGGGAAGTCTTGGCTCCACATCTTATTGTCAACAATGAGTTATGAACTACAATATTTCCAGAAAGCTGGAAGGGGAATGAGAGAGGATAAAAATGGCCAAAAATGCTGCAAAGCTCTGGTTGTTGGAGGTCCTGTCAAACCTTACCTTAAACACGTCATGATTGTTTAAAATCATTCATCATAATAACTCCACAAACTTGCTGCACGAGCCCCACAGAGGATTATCCTATCCTAAATGCAGCTAAATCTGGAACAACATTCAAGTGTGGACTGATATGGCATGAAGCTTTCTTGACTTTAGACCTGAGACTTCAGAAATACAGTGTGGAAACAGGCCCTTCTGCCCACCAAGTCCGCGCCGACCAGCGAAAACCCCGTACACTAGCACTATCCTACGCACTAGGGACAATTTACAATTAACGGAAGCCAATTAACCTACGAGCCTGTATGTCTTTGTATTGTGGGAGGAAATCGGAGCACCCAGAGGAAACAGGGAGAACGTACAAACCCCATACAGACAGCAACTGTAATTAGGATTGAACCCGGGTCTCTGGCGCTGTAAGGCAGTACTGCCTCTGCACAACTGTGCTGCCCCTAATGAGAACTGAGAACACAGGCAGTGATGAACATTTCAATCAAGGAATTGCTGAATGCCTACCATTATTGATTCTGAAGAAGGATTCAAAGTGGCGCCTTTCCGTGTCTGCCCAACTGAGTTACTCCAGCTCTTTGTGTTTTTACTCAAGATTCCAGCATCTGCAGTTACTTGAACCTATCACCAATCTTCTGCCATGGAGTGGGAAGCAGGATTGGGAAGTAAGGGGTGGTCACCATTGACTAGGCATAGGTAGACCAACCACGTAAATGTAGTGATTACTAAGTGGGACCCGTTGGGTCCCAGAATCACACAGGAGGGCTGGTCACCAACGCAATATTCCACCTCTCCACCAATTCCAATATTGCTCGCCAGTTGTCTGTTGCGCTAGTATGGGTGTTGCGGGCTGAAGGTACTGGGTTCCAGAGGGCCAGTATAGACATTGTGGGCTGAATGGATTCTTAGGCTGGCATCCAACCGTTGCAATGATTTTAAAAGCCAAGCCAAGGGAAACAATTGGGCTGCAGCCACCTGACAACCAAAATTCATTTTGTGAACACAAACTTGTTAAAAAAGGCGAGGCAAACAATTGGGTTGCAGCCACCTGACACCTAAAATTCATTTTGTGAACACAAACTTTTTAAAAAGGCGAGGCAAACAACTGGGCTGCAGCCACCTGACAACCAAAATTCATTTTGTGAACACAAACTTTTTTAAAAAGCGAGGCAAACAATTGGGCTGCAGCCACCTGATAAACAAAATTCATTTTGTGACGAAAAACTTGTTAAAAAGGCGAGGCAAACAACTGGGCTGCAGCCACCCGACACCCAAAATTCATTTTGTGAACACAAACTTGTTAAAAAGGCGAGGCAAACAATTGGGCTGTAGCCACTTTAGAGCCACATCGAGGGGACTCATCGTGGAGTAGACGTGCATTCAGTGTTATTCGCAGCTCAGAGAGCCATAACCCTCTCGCTTCCTGGGTCTGGCAGAGACTGAGTGAGGCACTACACTTCCTGGTTTTATAGTCCCTCCCCCGTTTGCAAACTGTATAAAACTTAAACATTTCTGGACAGATATTTTTGAAATAACTTCAGAAGTTATTAATACAAAACTGGACCCAGACACAAAATTAATAATACTTGGAATATCAGAACAAAGCTTAACACTCACAACAAACCAAAGAAACTTCCTCAATTACAGTATAATAACCGGAAAAAAATTAATATTAAAATTTTGGAAAGGCCCTACAACCCCCACAATTAAAATGTGGATTACGGAAATGTCGGAGACCCTATACTTAGAAAGAATTAGACTTGTCTTAATGGACAAACAAGATCTTTTCCATAAAATTTGGGCTGCATTCATTAACTATCTGAAGGGATAGATTGGCACAGCACGAGGACCCAGCTGAAACTTGAACTCAGGAACAGATGAAAAACTATACTTTATAACCTACGAACCTATCTCCATTGATGTATTACAGGTAACCCATTCCACCTCCCTTGTTTTTCTGTTGTGTTGTTTTTTGTTTTTTGTTTGCTTTCTTTTTTATTTGTAACTTTCTACCCTCTCTTTTTCTCGCTTTCTATAAAAAATAAAAATACTAGAAGCAGAAGTAATTGATAATGGAAAATTTTAATAATGTATGACTGATGTATATGAAAAGTTTTTTTTTTACTATAATATGTAACTACATTTTATAATATGTCTACTTCCAATAAATAAATAAATAAAATTTTAAAAAAAAGATTCATTTTGTGAACACAAACTTGTTAAAAAGGCGAGGCAAACAATTGGGCTGTAACCACTTTAGAGCCACATCGAGGGGACTCACCGTGGAGTAGACGTGCATTCAGTGTTATTCGCAGCTCAGAGAGCCATAACCCTCTCGCTTCCTGGGTCTGGCAGAGACTGAGTGAGGCACTACACTTCCTGGTTTTATAGTCCCTCCCCTGCCGCCAGCAGGGGCAGCAGAGAGAATGGGGAATTTAAAAAAAACATTAATATCTCTCTGATTTTTCATCGATGGGAAAAATCCTCTGGTCCCGGAAGGCAGAGTGGGGCTCTGAGCGAGGTGGCCAAAAATGACGGCCGTTGGTGGCGGCGTTCTCTCGGAAATCGCAGCACAGTGGGCCAAAAGCGGTCAAGATCAGACTTTTAGTAATATAGATAGATAAGAGCAAGTCAAAGACTTACTATCTTATGGTGGGTAACACCCCAAGGCAACAGTCTGGACATGAAACATGTCCTGTCCACGTTCTCCAGAGATGCTGCCTGACTTGCTGAGTAACTCCAGGACTTTCTGCCCTTTTTTGTATTAACAGCATCTGTAGTTCTTTGTTTCTATAGTCTAACACCCCAAGACAGCTTTTCTTTCTCCTAAACCCCTTTAAACATCCTCAAGACACAAAGCAGGAGTGAGATGGAATACTATCAATTTGGCAAGTGGAGTGCAGCTCTAGTAACATCCAAGAAGTTCAACACCATCAAAAGCAATCCGCTTGATTGGGACTCCATCCATCTCCTTACCAAGACACACAAGGACTACAGTGCAAGCCATCTATAAAATATGCTGTAGCCATCGCCAATCCTTCTTCAATAGCACTTCCCAAGCTCTAAACCATTGCCATCCAGAAGTAAGAGGATAGCAAGTTGATGGGTACGCCACCGACCTTACCCAAGTTCCAAACACCTGATGGCCCTTTTGTCACACTTCATAAATCTGTGCTTGAAAAATTCTAACAGCCACACAGCAACCAGTAAAGAATCAACAATCTTTCAGATAATGACAGGACCAGTCATTTGGAAAAGTCTTCATAAAGTCACTGTTAGTGCACAAATCTATAGCTTCAAAATGAAATATGCAAATTTCTAGTGTCAGGTCTGTTCTCACTCTCAAAGCTTTTCACCGTACCCCGGTACACATAACAATACAATAAACCTAAATCTAAATGTCAAATTGAACTAAAAAAGAGTCAATAAAATCACAAAATGGTGGAAGTAGCTCCTCTCTGACCTGAAATGTCAACTTTCCACAGATCCTTCTTGACCTGTTGATCATTCCCAACATTTTCTGTTTATATTTCAGGTTTCCTGCATCTGCAGTTGTTTTTAATTTTTTTTAATTTACTAAGAAAGGGAACCAAGGTACTTGGGTTCCTAATGTCGAAAAAAATAAATGCAGATGCTGGTTTACACCAAAGATATACACAAAGTGCTGGAATAACTGAGTCAGGCAGCATATCTGGAGATGCCTAGACCTAATGACTGAAGAAAGGTCCAGCCCGAAATGTCACCTATCCTTTTTCTCCAGATTTGCTACCTGATTCACTTAAGGGCCTGTCCCACTTGGACCACCTAATCCACGAGTTTAGAAGACCCTGGACGAGTTGAAAAAAATGTCAAGGTTGTGTTGACGCGCCAAAGTAAAAGACCTCCTGCAACCTCCTATGACTATGTCTACGACCTCCTACGACTATGTCTATGACCTCCTACGACTGTGTCTACGACCTCCTATGATCCCCTCGACCTCAGTCTTCCACACCTAAGACCAACTACGACAAGCCACGAGTGGAAAATGATCACATGATAAAATGATGTCATGTTTGCATTTTTTTTCTCGGGCCAGTTACTGACCTACGACTATCTACGACTATCTACGACTACCATCAAGACCTACTACAACCTACCTACGACCTACCTACAAGTAAAAAGTATCATTTTTTTCCATGCCAAACTTTTTTTTACTCATGGACATTTTTTATCAGGCTGGAAAAAACGCCACGACCTACTTGAGGCCACGAGTACGCGGTGACCACTCACGAGCACGGGGATGAGTTACGAAGACCTCCTACGACCTCCTACAACCTTGTGGCAACCATGCTGCGAGTATGAGTCAAGGGCAAACTCGGCAGAGCTCGCCAATTAGGTCTTGAAAGTGGGACGGGGGCTTAAGTTTCTCCAGCACTTTGTGTTTATGCTTGGAGTTTTAATTTGACTGAGTATAGTTTAAATCTAGTAGTGTTAGATTAGGTTTAGAAAATGCTTAGCGTGACTGTTAGATTTCTTAGATTTTAATTTGTTCTTACCTCATTCTAAATATTTTGAGATTAGAATTCCCAATTACTACAGACATATGACATAGTCTCAGACTAGTAGTTACATTAGTATTACTGCACCATTATATTACTGTTCAGTGTTTATAGTAATAGATAACATCTTATACAAATCATTCTGCTTTTACTTGCAAACTAGAAACACAATCCACTAACTTGTTAGGGGTATTATATCAAATGGATTTTCAATTATTCTCTCAGGAGTTGCTTGAGTGTAGAATTAGTAATGTATATAAACATACAATTTTACATTGACAAAGGAAAGTCACAAATTAGTGATACAAATGATCTGTGCCTTTGATTGGAGAAGCTTGAATACAATTCTGGAAATGTTCACTAGTTCAAGCAAAAACTGGGAAAAGAAACAGAGTTTAAGGTTTCAGGGTGAAGACCATCAGATTTCAGAGAGAGAGGTTATTTTTAAACAGCAGAGATGCTGATGTAGGGAAGGATAAGCAAAATAAAATTACATAGATAGGGTGAAGCAAGGGCTAGTGATGATTTTGCTATTGCCAGTGATATCTAGTTGATAATGTGGGAAGTTGGAGATTGAGTAAACAAACAAAAGGAACATGTACAAGTAAGTGAAATGCAGGTAAGAGCTATGGCTAAGGTGTAAAAATCAAAAGATATTAAAGATTTCCACCATTTTGTTTCTTTGATTTTCGATTATAGAGAAGCTGTTTTTTTCCCCTTGGAGTCAAAGAAGGGAGTTGTGGCAAGGTGTGCAAGGTTATGCCAGGTTTAGATAGAAGTACTATGGTATGCAGATTTAAGTGTTTTAAGCAAGAGGTAGAGGGGATATGAGAAAGGACTTATATAAAAACAATGAATGGCAACAATCTAGAGAGTGTAGGAAGTGATAATGATTTCCAAAATAAATTTTAAAGACACCTGAGACAAATAAACTTGGAGGGCTGTGGGGACATAGTGGGGACATAGTGGGGACATAGTGGGGACATAGTGGGGACATAGTGGGGACATAGTGGGGACATAGTGGGGCAACAGACTTGGTTTCTCCACAGAGAGCTGGCATGAATTATTGGGGCAGTCTGGCCTCCATTTGTGCCGTATATCCATTTATTTACTTGTTTATAGTTTGCAGCATGTGGGGTTGCTGGTTTGATTGAGGCTGATCAACCCATTCCAGAATATTATTACGACCTTTGCACAGAAACAGAGTCAATGTTTCAGGACAGAGATCCTTCATCTGAACTGAAAAGAAGCTGCAGGAGAGAGTGAAGAAGGTGGGTGGGTGTTTCTGATACAATGAATCTGGGGAGATAAGGACTGGGCCTGTACTCGCTGGAGTTTAGAAGGATGAGGGGGCACCTCATTGAAACTTACCGAACAGTGAAAGGCCTGGATGTTTCCACGAGTGGGAGAGTCAGGGACCAGAGGCCATAGCTTCAGAATAAAAGGATGTACCTTTAGAAAGGAGATGGGGAGGAATTTCTTCAGTCAGAAGGTGGTGAATCTATGGAATTCGTTGTCACAGGCTACTGAGGAGTCAATTGATATTTTTAAGGTGGAGATTGACAGATTCTTGACTAGCAAGGCTGTCAGGGGTTATGGGATGAAGGCTGGAGAATGGGGTTGCAAGGGAAAGATAGATCAGCCATCATTGAACGGCAGAGTAGACATGATGGGCCAAATGGCCTAATACTGCTCTAATAACCTATGAAGGTGTAAGCAAGGTTACAGAACTTAGAACATAGCACGTAGAACATAACAGCAGAGGAACAGTCCCTTTGGCCTACAATGTCTTTGCCAAACACAATACCAAGACCAACACTTATATGTAAGTACATGACCCATATCTCTACACAGTAACGTGCCTCTCAAATTGTCTTTTAATGCCACTATCATATCTGCTTCAACCATCACCTCCAGCAGCTTGTTCCAGGCATATAAAACTTGCCCCGCACATCTCCTTTATATGCATCTATTCAATAAGTGAATAGCAGCAGTAAGAGTGGCGAGGACATGGGCAAAAGATTGTGGGAGTTATGAAATGCAGAACAGCAAGATAAGGAGAAACAGTGTTACTGGTTCGGGTTGAAAACCCTTCCTCAGGGTCCAAGACACTATTATCTGAAACATTAATTCTATTTCTCTGTCCACAGATGCTGCCTGATCTCCTGAATGTGTCCAGCATTTTCTGTTCTTATTTCAGATTTAGTTTTAGTTTAGAGATACAGCGTTGAAACAGGCCCTTCAGCCCATCAGTAATCACCCGTACACCAGTTCTATCCTACTCACTTGGGTCACCCATTCCTTCTCTCCAGAGATGCTGCCTGTCCTGCTGAGTTACTCCAGCATTTTGTGTCTACCTACAAATCTGCATGTCTTTGGGGTGTGGGAGGAAACCGGAGCACCCGTGGGAAACCCACGCGATCACAGGGAGAATGTGCAAACTCCACGCAGATAGCACACAAGGTCAGGATTGATCCTAGGTCTTTGGCACTGTGACCTAGCACTGTGCCTTTACAGCATTTGCAGTTTATTGTTATTTGGGTTTTATATGTGACAGGCAATCCACTCTGATAATTTATCATTAAGTCACAAAACAACTTAAGCCCTCATAAACAGGTGACCTCCCTCAAACACTGCCATTGTTTTTTGACCTCCTAAGCATAATTGTGAACATTCCTCAATTCTTCCCATTGAAAAGAGGCAGCACAGTGGCACAGCGGGAGAGTTGCTGCCTTACAGCATCAGAGACGTGGGTTCAATCCTGACTATGGGTGCTGTCTGTATGGAGTTTGCACTTTTCCGCTGTGACCTTGAGGGTTTTCTCTGGGTGCTCTGGTTCCCTTCCACACTTCAAAGGCGTACAGGTTGGCAGGTTAATTGGCTTCGATAAAATTGTAAAATTGTTCCCCAGTGTGTCGGATAATGTAAGTGCACGGGGTGTGCTGACTCAGTGGGACGAAGGGCCTGTGTCTGCACTGTATCTCTAAGGTCTAAAGTCTAAAATTGCATATCTTCCTTTTAATTCACACATCATTATTCTCTTGTAATATACCTTTTCAATCTTTAGTGATAAGATTCATTTTGCATGAGGCCAGATGAAGAAGTTGTAATATTGTTTGCATTTCTTAAATTAGAAAGCAAATGATCTTCCAAACCTTTGAGCCTGTGATGGAAAATTGCAGTTCCCCTTCCTTGCCACTCTGGGTCAGTATAATGCTACCTAAGTTTTGTGGACCAAGTCATTTCTATCTCAACAGCCTTCAGTGAATACTCCGTGCTAGATGCTGGATGCATCTTGAATATTTTTGGTGAAGTATGAATGCGACTGTATATATTCTTAATATTACAGCATATAATGGTAGATGCAATCACTCCTGGGTATATATTATAGTATTTTCCTGCTTGTCCATGTCTTAACATTGACTCTCGTTGTTCTACATTTGCATGAAATACTACCAGTTGAAGAACATAAACAGTTATTCATTAATTATATCTAATGGAATCCCATGGTGATTCAGAAAATCAGCTTTTTTAAAATGTATCACCAGTTTAAAATATCTATTCACAATGTAGAAAAAGTAGAACAGATTTTTTTTCTAAGACACAAGGCATAGCTTTAAGATGAGAGGGGCAAGGTTTAAAGGAGACTAGACCAAGTGCAGACCCATTGGGTCTGTATCCCCAACGGCGTTTGCGGGGGGGGGGGCAGCGGCATCACACTTACATTAACCACCCCCCAAACACACAGGTGGGGGGAGGGGGGGTGAGAAGAGGGGAGTGACGGGAGAGGAGGTGGAGGAAACGGGACAGATTTGGGAGGGAAAGGAGAGCGGGGTAGGGGGTGAGAGAGGGGGATGGGGAGAGAGATGTGGGGGAGGGGGGGATGGGGAGGGAGGGGAGGATGGAGGGAGGGGGAGAGGGGTGGGGGGAGAGAGGGGAAAGAGTGGGGAGGGAGAGTGGAGGGGGAAGGGGGGAGAAGTGGAAGAGTGGGGAGGGAGGAGGAGAGGGGTAGGGGGAGTGATGGAAGAGGGACAGAGGGATTGGGGGAAGGGGGCGGGGAGAGAGGGAAGGGGGTGGGGGAGAGAGGGGTGGGAGAGGGAGAGGGGTGAGGAGAGGGAGAGGGGGAGGAGAGAAGGGGGAGAGAAGTGGAAGAGTGGGGAGGGAGGGAGGGGTAGAGGGGTAGCGGGAGTGGTAGAAGAGGGATGGGGAAGTGGTGGAAGAGGGACAGAGGGGTAGGGGAAGGGGTGGGGGAGAGAGGGGAAGGGAGGGGAAGAGAGAGGGGTGGCGGAGGGAGAGGGGTGGGGTAAGGGGATAGAAGTGGAAGAGTGGGGAGGGAGGGGTAGGGGGAGTGGTGGAAGAGGGACAGAGGGTTGGGGGAAGGGGGTGGTGGTAGAGAGGGAAGGGGGGTGGGGGAGAGAAGGATGGGTGGGAGAGGGAGAGGGGTGAGGAGAGGGAGACATAGAAACATAGAAATTTAGTGCAGGAGTAGGCCATTCGGCCCTTCGAGCCTGCACCACCATTCAATATGATCATGGCTGATCATCCAACCCAGTATCCTGATTTACCCCTTATCCTTAAACTGTGACCCCTTGTTCTGGACTTCCCAAACATCTGGAACAATCTTACTGCATTTAGCCTGTCCAACCCCTTAAGAATTTTGTACGTTTCTATAAGATCCGCCCTCAATCTTCTAAATTCTAGCGTGTACAAGCCGAGTCTATCTATATATGAAAGTCCTGACATCCCAGGAATCAGTCTGGTGAACCTTCTCTGTACTCCCTATATGGCAACAATGTCTTTGAGCATTGGGCATTGTGACATCACACAATGGAACGTTCACCAGGGGCTGGGGCTGTGGCTGCTTCTATGGGTGAGAAGCCAGTTTTTTTTAAATATTGGGGGGGGGGGGGGGGGGGGGAGAAGGATTTGATTAAAAATGTGTACATAAACACGACGAAATGTAATCAGGAGTTTCTATAAGATCCTCCCTCAATCTTCTAAAATCTAGCGAGCACAAGCCGAGTCTATCCAGTCTTTCTTCATATGAAAGTCCTGACATCCCAGGAATCAGTATTGTGAACCTTCTCTGTACTCCCTCTATGGCAACAATGTCTTTGAGCATTGGGCATTGTGACATCACACGATGGAACGTTCACCAGGGGCTGGGGCTCCTGCAAAGGCATATGTAAATGGATCCATTCCGATTGGACATCTGTGAGCATCGGGCATTGTGACATCACACGATGGAACGTTCACCAGGGGCTGGGGCTGGGGCTGGGGCTGGGGCTGCTTCTATGGGTGAGAAGCCAGTTTATTTTTGAAATATTGGGGGGGGGGGGGGGGGGGGGGGGGGAAGGATTTGATGAAAAATGTGTACTTAAAATGACGAAATGTAATGAGGAGCAGATACTTTAAAAGAAAAGTGAAATCCCTACCGAAATGGAAAAGATGTCGGCGATTCTGCGTCTGGTTTCGGCGTAGCAAGGAATCAAAGGAAGAAAGGCAGCCGGCCATGTAAATGGATCCATTCCAATTGGCCATCTGCGAGCATTGGGCATTGTGACATCACACGATGGAACGAATCAAAAGGCAGAAAGGCAGCCGGACGGTTGGCAGGCGGCAGCCACAGACTTGTATATAATAACTAGACCAAATGCAGACCCGTTGGGTCTGTTTCCCCAACGGCGTTTGCGGGGGGGGGGGGGGGCGGGGGATGAGAAGAGGGGAGGGAGGGGAGAGGAGGAGGAGGAGGAGGAGGAAACGGGATAGATTTGGGAGGGAAAGGAAAGCGGGGTAGGGGGTGAGAGATGGGGAGAGAGATGTGGGGGAGGGGGGGGGGATGGGGAGGGAGGGAGGGGGAGAGGGGTGGGGGTAGAGAGGGGAAAGAGTGGGGAGGGAGAGTGGAGGGGGAAGGGGGAGAGGTGGAAGAGTGGGGAGGGAGGAGGAGAGGGGTAGGGGGAGTGATGGAAGAGGGACAGAGGGGTAGGAGGAAGGGGGCGGGTGGAGAGAGGTAAGGGGGTGGGGTAGAGAGGGAAGGGGGGTGGGGGAGAGGGATGGGTGGGAGAGGGAGAGGGGTGAGGATGAGGGAAACATAGAAACATAGAAATTAAGTGCAGGAGTAGGCCATTCGGCCCTTCGAGCCTGCACCACCATTCAATATGATCATGGCTGATCATCCAACTCAATCCTGTACCTGCCTTCTCTCCATACCCCCTGATCCCTTTAGCCACAAGGGCTACATCTAACTCCCTCTTAAATATAGCCAATGAACGGGCCTCAACTACCTTCTGTGGCAGAGAATTCCAGAGATTCTCCACTGTCTGTGTGAAAAATGTTTTTCTCATCTCTGTCCTAAAGGATTTCCCCCTTATCTTTAAACTGTGACCCCTTGTTCTGGACTTCCCCAACATCTGGAACAATCTTCCTGCATCTAGCCTGTCCAACCCCTTAAGAATTTTGTACGTTTCTATAAGATCCGCCCTCAATCTTCTAAATTCTAGCGTGTACAAGCCGAGTCTATCCAGTCTTTCTTCATATGAAAGTCCTGACATCACAGGAATCAGTCTGGTGAACCTTCTCTGTACTCCCTCTATGGCAACAATGTCTTTGAGCATTGGGCATTGTGACATCACACGATGGAACGTTCACCAAGTGCTTGAGCTCCTGCAAAGGCATATGTAAATGAATCCATTCCGATTGGACATATGTGAACATTGGGCATTGTGACATCACACGATGGAACGTTCACCATGGGCTGGGGCTCCTGCAAAGGCAGATGTAAATGATTCCATTCCGATTGGACATCTGTGAGCATCGGGCATTGTGACATCACACGATGGAACGTTCACCAGGGGCTGGGGCTGAGGCTGATTCTATGGGTGAGAAGCCAGTTTATTTTTGAAATATTAGGGGGGGGGGAGAAGGATTTGATTAAAAATGTGTACTTAATCACGACGAAATGTAATGAGGAGCGGATACTTTGAAAGAAAAGTGAAATCTCTACCGAAATGGAAAAGATGTCGGCGATTCTGCGTCTGGTTTCGGCGTAGCAAGGAATCAAAGGAAGAAAGGCGGCCGGCAGCCGTCCATGTAAATGGATCCATTCCGATTGGACATCTGCGAGTATTGGGCATTGTGACATCACACGATGGAACGAATCAAAAGGCAGAAAGGCAGTCGGACGGCAGGCGGCAGCCACAGACTTTTATATATTAACTAGACCAAGTGCAGACCCGTTGGGTCTGTTTCACAAACGGCGTTTGCGGGGGGGGGGGGGGCGGCGGCATTACACTCACATTAACCACCCCCCAAACACACAGGTGGGGGGAGGGGGGGTGAGAAGAGGGGAGGAGGGGAGGAGGAGGAGGAGGAAACGGGACAGATTTGGGAGGGAGAAGCAGAGTGGGGTAGGGGGTGAGAGAGGGGGATGGGAGAGAGATGTGGGGGAGGGGGGATGGGGAGGGGGGGATGGGGAGGGAGGGGAGGGGGAAGGGAGGGGAGAGGGGTGGGGGGAGAGAGGGGAAAGAGTGGGGAGGGAGAGTGGAGGGGGAAGGGCGGAGAGGTGGAAGAGTGGGGAGGGAGGAGGAGAGGGATAGGGGGAGTGATGGAAGAGGGACAGAGGGGTAGGAGGAAGGGTGGAGAGAGGGAAGGGGGTGGCGTAGAGAGGGAAGGGGGGTGGGGGAGAGAGGGATGGGTGGGAGAGGGAGAGGGTTGAGGAGAGGGAAACATAGAAACATAGAAATTAAGTGCAGGAGTAGGCCATTCGGCCCTTCGAGCCTGCTCCACCATTCAATATGATCATGGCTGATCATCCAACTCAGTATCCTGTACCTGCCTTATCTCCATACCCCCTGATCCCTTTAGCCACAAGGGCCACATCTAACGCCCTCTTAAATATAGCCAATGAACTGGCCTCAACTACCTTCTGTGGCAGAGAATTCCAGAGATTCACCAATCTCTGTGTGAAAAATGTTTTTCTCATCTCGGTCCTAAAAGATTTACCCCTTATCCTTAAACTGTGACCGCTTGTTCTGGTCTTCCCCAACATCCGGAACAATCTTCCTGCATCTAGCCTGTCCAACCCCTTAAGAATTTTGTACGTTTCTATAAGATCCGCCCTCAATCTTCTAAATTCTAGCGTGTACAAGCCAAGTCTATCCAGTCTTTCTTCATATGAAAGTCCTGACATCCCAGGAATCAGTCTGGTGAACCTTCTCTGTACTCCCTCTATGGCAACAATGTATTTGAGCATTGGGCATTGTGACATCACACGATGGAACGTTCACCAGGTGCTGGGGCTCCTGCAAAGGCATATGTAAATGAATCCATTCCGATTGGACATCTGTGAACATTGGGCATTGTGACATCACACAATGGAACGTTCACCAAGTGCTTGTGCTCCTGCAAAGGCATATGTAAATGATTCCATTCCGATTGGACATATGTGAACATTGGGCATTGTGACATCACACGATGGAACGTTCACCAGGGGCTGGGGCTGGTGCTGCTTCTATGGGTGAGAAGCCAGTTTATTTTTGAAATATTGGGGGGGGGGGGGGGGGAGAAGGATTTGATTAAAAACGTGTACTTAAACACGACGAAATGTAATCAGGAGCGGATACTTAGAAAGAAAAGTGAAATCTACCGAAATGGAAAAGATGTCGGCGATTCTGCGTCTGGTTTCGGAGTTGCAGGGAATCAAAGGAAAAAAGGCGGCCGGCAGCCGTCCATGTAAATGGATCCATTCCGATTGGACATCTGCGAGTATTGGGCATTGTGACATCACACGATGGAACGAATCAAAAGGCAGAAAGGCAGCCGGACGGCAGGCGGCAGCCACAGACATAGATAGATAGATAGATAGATAGATAGATAGATAGATAGATAGATAGATAGATAGATAGATAGATAGATAGATAGATAGATAGATAGATAGATAGATAGATAGATAGATAGATAGATAGATAGATAGATAGATAGATAGATAGATAGATAGATAGATAGATAGATGTGTGGCGTTTTTTATAGAGAGGGTGGTAAGTGCCTTGACCACGCTGTAGGGGTAGTGGTGGTGGAGGCAGGTACAGTAGTGGCATTTAAGGGGCTTTTAAATAGGCATGTGGATATGAAGGGAATAGAAGGATATGGATCATGTGAAGGCAGGTGAGATTAATTTACCTTGGCATCACATTCATCACACACATTGGGTTTGTTCCAGTACTGTACTGTTCCATGTTCTATATTTTATTTAATGACCCTTTTGTTCAAAGCCACAAGGATCAGTCACCTCAGTTTTATATCTTTGTTTTATTTCCATAATAAGACTGTGGCAAAACCAAAAAAAACAGTTTATACATTTCCTATGTAGTCTTATTTTGGATTAAAATGGAAAGTTGCAATTTCTTTTCCCCAACATCCAGACAGCATATCCCTCCATCCGATCTTGACTCTTGTGCTAAACAGCTTTCTGTTTTATAATGCAAAGTGCTGGGGCAACTTAATGGGTCAGGCAGCATCTGGAGTGGAGACGTGACATTTCGTGTCAGGTCCCGTCTTAAGACTGATCACCAGTTTTCCCTTTGTTATATTTCATGAATGCATAGGGAGCTCTCATCAGCTGATGTTCAATATTTAACGGGAGCATGTTACACTGCCAGCACTGTCTAAACATAATAGTTGACTCCAAATGAATTGAAAACCGTCCATAAAATCCAAAAAGCCCTCTAGGCAACTCTGAAACCATGTTGAAGTTTACTAGCCTTACACTGTTATATCTTGTTATAACTGGCAGAATCCAAATGTGCAGAAAACAGAACTTAAGTTTTTTTTCACAGTTTAGTGTTTAGAGATACAGGGCAGAATCAGGCACTTTGGCCCACCGAATCTGCACCGACCAGCAATCCCCATACACTAGCACTTTCCTACAGAATAGGGACAATTTACAATTTTGACCAAAGCCAAATTAATCTACAAACCTGCAAGTCTTTGGAGTGTGGGAGGAAACCAAAGCACCCGGGGAAAACCCGCGCGGTCACAGGGAGAACATTCAAACTCAGTACAGACAAGCGGCCGTTGTCAGGATCGAACCCGGGTCTCTGGCGCTGTAAGGCCGCAGCTCTACTGCTGCACCACTGTGCCGCTCGAAAAAATGCTTCTGGAAGAATGACAATTTCCAAAAGTACCAAGCAGGAAAATCCACTCTGTGATCTGAACACAACGGCAAGTGTCTTCATCACTCTATCCATCTTTCCTTTCCTATTGAAAGATATTTTTCCTTAATTTTCCACAATTGTGTTCCATTCATTGCTGACCGATGGTTAATTATTTAATTCAGCTTCAGCAAAGCCTGGTGGTTACATGGAATGACTGGTCTTTAACCGCTTAAGTAATGGCTCCATCCTGTTCTGAGTCCAAATCTGGCCACTGACTACATTAGCTATTCAGTGGTTTACAATGAAATCAGGGTAAATCTGTGGGACATGAATGTTGGCCCTAATCCAAATTCTTCTCCTCTGAGAGTTCAGAAAATAAATTTATACGCTACCTTTTTTTTAATAGTTTAAGAAACTCTCAGAACATTCATAGAACAGAGAAAATAGAACATAGTAATTAGAACATATAACAGTACAGCACAAGAACATGATTTTTGGCCCACAATGTTTGTGCTGAATATAATGTCAAGACCATCACCTATCTACCTGCACATAACACATAACCCATATCCCTCCATTCCCTTCATATTCATATGCCTACCCAAAAGGCTTTTTAAATGCCACTAACCACCATTCACGGCAGCACATCCCTACACATACCCACCACACTCTTGCCCCACACATCTTCTTTAAACTTTGCCCCTCTCACGTTAAAACTATGTCCTCCAGCATTTAAATTTTCCATCCTGAGATAACGATTCTGACTATTTATCCTATCTATGCCTCAAACCTAACAGGAAGATGGTGCAAATTTAACTGCAGCTGCAAGAAAACAATAGATGGTTTCATTCCATAAGGATAGTGCTGATGGTGTTAATGGGAAAGGAAACTCTTCATGAGTAACTTGTTGCAGTTTTGTAATGTGAAGGGTTTATTAAATTCATTGCCATAGCAACAATGTCAAAGACTATGCCTTCATGCAATAAAAGAGAAAATGGCATCAGGTGAAGAACTTTTAAGAGAAGCCATGACAAATGTTCTCTTCATTGGTCAGTCTGTAGTACATTGCTTTGGTAAAAGGAACATTTTAGATATATCGGGGAGACCAAACACAGTCTTGATTCGCTGAACACCTCTGCTCTGTCCGCCTAGGCCTATGGGATCTCCCGGTTGCTAAGCACTTTAACTCCCCCTCCCATTCCTATACCGATCTTTCTTTCCTGGGTCTCCTCCACTCTCAGAGTGAGGTCACACACAGATTGGAGGAACAGCACCTCATATTTTGCTTGGGCAGCTTACAAAACAGCGGTATGACTGTTGATTTCTCTAATTTCAAATAACCCTGGCTTTGCCTCTCTCTCTCCATCCCATCCCCACCCCACCCAAATTCTCTGACTAGTTTCAATGTCTTGATAAATGATAAATTTTACTGATTGTATGCCTCGTTGTCACCTTCCCCTCAGCCAACAATGAACCTTTCCACATTTCCTTGATCATGCCCCGTCTGTTTTGTTCTGTTATTTCCACACCTTATCCTTCCATATCTCTAGTCTGGACATGCTTTCAGTCTGAAGAAGGGTCTTGACCCAAAACGTCACCCATTCCTTCTCTCCAGGGATGCTGCCTGTCCTGCTGAGTTACTCCAGCATGTTGTGTCGATCTTCGGTGTAAAGCAGCATCTGCAGTTCCTTCCCACACATTTTTGATAGTGTTGCATTTCATGAATGCATAGATAATGTTGGTTCCATGGCAACTTGCTTTGCTGTTTCACCAGGGACAATGGAATTGGAACTGATGGGATACCTTTGATCCATGTCATAATGACAAAGTGTCAAAATAAATCTTTGCGTTTTTGTACTGCTTTTCAGCACCTCAATTCACCCAGAGCACTGTACAGCCAGCAAAGTAGTCAGCGTTATATTGTTCAAAAAGCAGGAGCTTATTTGTACACCACACACACACACTATAAGCAATGCATTAAAGCCAGACAATCCAATATTATGCTTTAAACTGTGGGATAAATGCTTGGCAGGATGCTGGGAATAAATCACCTGCTCTTTTTCAAGAGAGCACATAGGATCTTTTAGGTTCATCTGAGAGGACAGAAGGGTTTTCTATAACATCTCACCCGAAATACCACACTCCATTTACGTGGTACCTACCCCAGCTTATGTCACCGATAAATGGCAGGAGTAATTGTGTGCAGGAAGGACCTGCAGATGCTGGTTCATACTGAGGATAGACACAAAATGCTGGTGTAACTCAGCGGGTCAGGCAGCATCTCTGGAGAAAAAGAATTGGTGACGTTTTGGGTCGGAACCCTTCTTCAGACTGATAGTAGGTCGGGGCGGGGGAAACTGGAAGCTTGAAAAGGCCAAAATAAATCAGAGCCGGCAACAGATGACCTCAGGAAAGGTGGAGCCCATAATGACCCATTATTGGCCAGGGGAAAGTGTGAGAGGGATACAAGGATGCGAACAGTGGAACTGTTAAGATAATGGTGGGGGGGGGGGGGGGGGGGGGGGGGGGGGAGGAGAGGGAATGCAGGAGTTAGTTGAAAGTAGAGAAATCAACGTTCATACCACTGGGTTGTAAGCTGCCCAAGCGAGATATGATGTTCTGTTCCTCCAATTTGTGCCCTAATTGTGTCCTAATTTTGGAGAGAGAATTTGGGCCCCTTTCTTAGATGAATGGATACTGCTTCAATGTGAAGCTTTCATTTTAAAATGCGGCATGCAAGTATATGTTTGTTCGATGTGCCAGTGAACTGAGGAAGATAATTATCCCCAGCTTGTCTCTGCATCTGACAACAAGAAGCAATAAAACCAGAATGTAGTGGAAACATGCAGCAAGCCAGGGACTTAATGTGAACAGAAACTGACTTCATGTTTCAGGTTAGATTTAGCTCTTCGAGCTAAAGAGCTAAATGGAACCAATGGATATGGGGGAAAAGCAAGATTTTTCGATGTTTCTATGTTTCTATGTCATATATTTAGAATCCTGAAAGATTATTAATCTCCCTCGCCATCGGTGCTGCCTGACATGCTGAATATTTCAATTTCTGTATACTTTAACGCTGTAAATATAAATGTGATGGATGTCTTTCTTTCATCATGCACCAATCTTTGTGCAGCATTTCATGACAATAAGTGTCGAGTTCTACATTTTAATCATGTGAGGGAGTGTAATGTGAAATTAAGAATTTGTATCAGCGATACTTTTAATTCATTGATTCTGCACACCACATAAAAACAAACATAGATTTTCCCATCAATATTATTTAACACAAGGTTAAACCCACTTGTTCATGTGAGTTCATAGTATCGTTGCTATCAGTTAACATTTTGATACCAAGTTCCAAAACATAAATTTAAAATATTCAATATTTAAAAATATTAAAAATATAAAAATTGTCAGCACAGTGGCAGTGTGCTACAGTTGCTGCCTTACAGCGCAGTTCTCCCACATTCCAAAGACATACAGATTTGTAGGTTCATTGGTTTCTATAAATTGTCCCTAGCTTGTAGGATAGAACTAGTGCACTGGTGATCACTGATCGCCGTGGACTCGGTGAGCAGAAGGGCATGTTTCCACATTGTATCTAAAAAAGTGCTGTACATTTTACTATCTGCCTTCCTTCCACACTCTTCCTGTTGTTGAATCAAATTTACAAAATGCTTCTGGAAAAGAAGTATGTTTTTTTGAGAAGCATCTCACTTAGGAAATGAATGTCTTGCTGAGTTGCTAGGACAAGTAGAAAAGTCAGGCATAGGTTTCAGGACAAAAGATTCTTCTATAATCCTTGTGATGACTCTCATGTGATCCAGAAACACGTGGCCAAAGATTGAACTTTCTCTTTCTCTTGTCTGCGGGAGGAAAAATGGAACACTGAATACTCCCGTTGTGAATACTTTCTGCTAACATTCATTTAATTCATAATTTGAGGTCATCTTGGAAGAAGCAGACAATGAAAATGTCGCAATATTTCTCCTTCATCAAGAAAAGGAGAGAAGCAGATGAACTCAGTCCTTTGATATTCAAGGTAAATATTTAAGTTAGAATTACTATGTGAAAAAAATGGCTTTAATAAATGTATTTTTCTTCTGTGTGGTTCCACAGTATTGCTTTACACAAAGTTAATAACAAATTCTCATATAATAACCAGTTAAGTAAAGAGCAAGGACACAAAGCTTTCAGGGATAAAAATTACAGTACCTTATGTTCAAAATATTACCCATTTTTGCTCGGCAAAGGAAATATATGGTGACCAATACTTTTAGGTAAGTGGGACAAAGGAATAATCTCCTGAGGAAAGACATGTTACATTGAACGGACTCAGATAGGTATGCTCTGTTCATCCTTTCAATTGTCTGCGTACAGCTGAGTAGCAGACATCAAGAACTGAGATTAATACCTTGTAGTCTAACTTGACTTTGAATGAGCTGCTTATTAAGTATCAATGAACTAAACCGACCACTGTTCCAAAAATAGTTCTCGCAATGTGTCTTAGATTTTGTAATCAAAATTTGTTCTGGTAGCGGTATTGCCATTTTGTGATTTGAAATAAATATATTAAACATGGCCGATTGCAAAATCCAGTGTTGCTTGTCCATGTATGGTGTGCAGAATTTTTGAATTAATAATTAATGACATCAAGTTTTCAATTTAATATTAAATCTACTATATTTTAAGTATGAAATCTGTTATGAAAACAAAATATTGTAATCCATATAGTATGTTCATCTCGACAGCCACAAGTTGGGCTGCATGGTAGCGCAGTGGTACAGTTGCTGCCTTACAGCGCTTGCAACGCCGGAGACCTGGGTTCGATCCTGACTACAGGTGCTTAAAGTACGGAGTTCGTACGTTCTCCCCGTGACCACTTGGGTTTTCTCCGAGATCTTCGGTTTCCTCCCACACTCCAAAGCCATACAGGATTGTTGGTTAATTGTAAATTGTCCCTAGTGTGTTTAGGATAGTGTTGATAGAAACATAGAAACATAGAAATTAGGTGCAGGAGTAGGCCATTCGGCCCTTCGAGCCTGCACCGCCATTCAATATGATCATGGCTTGATGTGCGGGGATCGCTGGTCGTTGTAGACTCGGTGGGCTGAAGGGCCTGTTTCCGCTCTGTATCTATCAACTAAACTAAACGTAACTGAAAGTACACAAAAAAGCTGGAGAAACTCAGCGGGTGCAGCAGCATCTATGGAGCGAAGGAAATAGGCAACGGTTCGGCCCGAAACGTTGCCTATTTCCTTCGCTCCATAGATGCTGCTGCAACCGCTGAGTTTCTCCAGTTTTTTTTTGTACCTTCGATTTTCCAGCATCTGCAGTTCCTTCTTAAACGTAACTGAAATTGGATTACAATATTTTGCAAAACAACCCTTGTCTCCACACAGCAGTAACCACACAGTTGAAGATTAACTGCACAGAGGTCATTTCAGAACTTAAAATAGTTTTTTCTATAATTACATGAATTGAAGAAGAGGAGAATTTTGTTCAGTATATTTAAATGAAATGCAGATTTGACAAATAAATAGACTCAAGTGAAGTGAAAATATAATCTTAACCTTTTCTTCACCTGCTGTAAGTCAAATGAGTCAAAAGTCAGGGAATTTAAACTCTTTTAAATACTCAAAAACATTCACTGGACTGAGCTGCGGCACATCACAAAGAGAGTTCAATGGTGCAGGTGATAATTAATTCTAACATATGCCTCTGAAAATAGTCGCCATGCTTCAAAGTAATTAATTGACGTGGAAGAGTTTAGTATATTTTTGAGGTTTACAATGAAATTATATTTAAATTGTTTGATTTATTCTTTATGTTTGTAGCTTGTTGTCAATTTTTTTGCCGTATTATATTCAGATTTCAGATTCAGATTCAAATCTGAATATAATATATGAGAGGCATCAATATGGTAGGCCTTTTTGAACCAATATGCACTTAGATTTTATTCAAAATATATTTTATTCATAATATGAAGAGTAAATATATCATCTTTATCTGAGTGTCTAATGGTGAAATCGTAGTTCCTCCATCAAAGAACAGGACAGGGTGGGGGAGTGGGAGGAAAGTGATTGCAATCAGTCTGTGGTAGGGTCGAGACCCAAAATATCGCTTATCCATGTCCACCAGAGGTGCTGCCTGACCTGCTGCGTTACTCTAGCGCTAGGGTGGGAGATTGAAACCTTCACGTGGTCCACCCTGTTTCGACGAATGCAATCAACCTGTCGTGCACAAACAGAAGATCAAACAGAACAGGTTGTCTTACAACTTTAGGCTGTGCACGCCATACACAAGAAGAAGACTCTAGCGCTTTACATTCTATGAATGTTTGGCACAAATGCAAGTAATAGAGTAGATGTCAGACTTTATTCAAGAAAAAGTAAGAAGAGAGGAGTCTTGGAAGTTGCAAAAAACTAGAAAGAGGTGAAGCCATCAGGCAAATAATCAAAAGAAAATATTCAGTTTAGTTAGTTTGTCACCTGTAGCGAGGCACCGTGAAAAGCTTATGTTACATGCTATCCAGTCAGCAGAAAGACAAACATACAATAATATGTGGGATAAATCATACTTATCTACAGCTGCCTTTCCATTGGGAAGAAGAGGGGTTCCAACCTGAAACATCACTCACCTGTGTTCTCCAGGGATGCTGCCTGACCTTCTGAGTTTCTCCAGCACTTTGCGTCTATTTTTTTTGTAAACCAGCATCTGCAGTTTCTTGTTCCTCCCAGCTGTCAGCTCTTTGATGTTCAGGGTGTCTCAGAACTTCATGCATTCACATTGAAGCATTTTAGCCAGAACCATCCCGAAGATCAGATGCCAACAGACTTAATCTTTCTGCTCCATATCTGGACCGACTATTGGGCAAGGGGAGCGGAGGAGCTGGGGATGCATTCTGGATCTTGCCCCTCAGCTTTACACTGGGAGAACTGGCATTGTATCAATGAACCCATTGGTTTGCATAATTTCAGGTAAAACCTTGGCCTATGTAAAGACTGACACAAAGTGCTGTGGGCCAGGCAGCATCTCTGGACGACAAGGATAGATGACATAGATAGGTGGCCTATTTAACTTTCTTTGCATGTTTTTACTTATTTGTTATTATTTTGGAATGATTTAAATGTATTTTCTAAAGATTTTATTTGTTTTGACTTTTGCTATTAATTATCTTTATTTGAGTAAATGGAATCAATTAACTACAGTTCATGGCGGCAACCTCAGGGATTTCCAGGGCGAGCGTTTGTAGTACAAGTGAAACTTACCAAGGGAGGACACTCAGGTTGTCTATTCCAGATTTAGCTTAATTTAGTTTAGAGATATAGCACGGAAACAGGCCTTTCTGCCCACCAAGTCCACGTCGACCAGCGATCCCCACACACTGACGCTATCCTGCACACACAAGGGACAATTTGTGGAGTATGGGAGGCAACCCACACAGGTCACAGGTCTGTATGGAGTACACACTCCATACAGACAACTCCCGTAGTCAGGATCGAACTTGTGTCTCTGGCGCTGTAAGGCAGCAACTTTACCGCTGCGCCACCATGTGGCCCAAATCCAGAACATAAGTCCAGCTTGGAATGTAGGCTGGGTCCAAGATGATTGGGCCCACTAGAGATGAAATGTGACTGATGGAAAAATGTCCCAAGTTTCAATTGCTGATGGTGTTTACCACACACATTCACATCCATCAAGGCCAACATGTCAGAGTTGTTTGAGTACAAGCTGCAGCTGACACTTACAAATGTAATGTAATGCTGGCAACAACAGACAGGTTTTCCATGTTACGATTGGGCCTTGGTGGTAACAGTAGTGTTTTGAATATACCATCCTACAACAGATTTTCAGTTTATCATTATGCAAATGCCATTAAACATGAGAGTACTAAGAGATGCCATGAGATGAGATCCTGTAAATAAAAAGACACCAAGTGTTGAAGGAACTGAGCGTGTCAGGCAGCAATCCTAGAGAATATGAATCGGTGAATCTGGTTGGGACCCTTCTCTTATTTTCAACTGTCAGCACAACATCAACTGCCTTGACCTCTCTACTCTCCTCACCCACTCCAATCTCACACCCTCTGAATGGACAGCCCTCTTTTTTTTCTCCTCTTTTCTACAGATCAGATCATATGTTCTGCCTGCAAGGTATTTCATGGAAATAACTAGCACAGTATTTGTTTAGAACAGACATAACGATTGTACAATGGAACAATACAACACTATTCCATTCATCAACATGATCTAGTTTCAACGTACTACAATATTTGTTTTAAAGATAAATTATCAAAAGTGGAGAGAACTGTCATATGGCAATAGCTTTGCACACTGTCAGTGCAGCAGGGTTGTGTTCTGGGGAGATTCTGCAGTGCATTCTGCTGCACATTCAATCTACATCTTACTCTGACTCAACAATGAACAGGCCAACTGATAAATGCATTTCACATTGAACCTGATCGTGGAGTCTTGGAGTTCGATAGTGAAGAGATGTCAAATATATTCTTTTAAAATCACTTTGTGGAAACTAAATGACCTGCTGTAATAATGAATGTTACTGGCTGCTTTCCCAATGTGACAGTCAAGTAACTGGTTAAAGTGCAACACATGGTGCAAAGATTTCACATCATTGATGGTAAATGAATATGTCAGACTGCAAAATATACAGAATCCGGTAGCAGAGGAGAGATGGCCTAAATGATTAAAGATGAAATTACTTCAATGAAGAGAGAGATAAAATGAAAGTTAGAGAATATGAGATTATTTAAAACTGTTGTGGGAGCTGCCTCCTGATAGGGCATCAAAGTACATAAATACAGAGTGGAATTAATGAAGAATTTAAACTCATTCAAATTGGGAGAAGAAGAACAATCAGGATGAAGGCCCTGCAGCAGCCTGGGGCTTGCCTGGATTGGACGCCACTCCACAAGACCGAGGGCTATTACCGGTCCGGACTTTGAAAATGGTGCGAAAACCTGCCGACTCTTGCATGCGGTCCCAGTGGACTATTTCTATAAACTTTGTACTAATTGTGAATTTTGCTTAGGTATGGCGATACTTTACTGAACTGTATTTAAAAAAACAGTTTCACTGTACGTCTGTACATGTGATAATAGAGAACCATTGACCATTGACGTGTAGAAAGGAACTGCAGAGCGCTGGCTTATACCAAAGATAGACACAGTGCTAAAATAACTCAGCCGATCAGGCAGCATCTCTGGAGAAAAAGTATGGAGTGACATTTTGGGTCAGGACCCTTCTTCAGACTCCAGTCTCCAGTGTGAAGAAGGGTCCCGACCCGAAACGTCACCCATTCTTTTTCTCCAGAGATTGGGTTACTCTAGCACTTGATGTCTATCATCATTGATCATTGACCATTAATTGGATAATCAAACAAACTCATGCTAAAATGTTAACAAAATAAAATGCTAACAAAATTTCCAAGGCCCAATGCTGGGAAGTTCCTCAAAATATTACGACTTTGGGTTAGCAGATTATATATCCTCAGGATATAGGGCAGGTTGATTCGGTGCACTTTAGTGTCTGGTCCTGCCAGAAAGATGGAAGATTGCCATGAGAGGAAGTAACCCTGAAGGCACACACAGTAGCTCAGACAGGCTTGTATTTTTCATTAATAGGGATGGAATGAATCTCATGGAATCAAATTAATCCGTGCATGTCTGAGAATAAGCCAATCGAATATCCTTCCTCCACATTAATTGTTGTCCATCATTTCATTTGTATTGGGTACCATCTAAGCCTGAAGCCATTCATGCAGTCTGGAGACTATTGTCTTGCTTTGATCTTTCATGGAGAAGGCATTTTCAATGTTTCTGCAGCTGTTTTTAGATTTAACCCTTGACAAGGACAACACATAATTTTGAGATGTAGAAACAAGGAACGGCAGATGCTGGTTGATACAGAAAATGGATAGAAAGCGCTAAAGAAACAGCAGGTCAGGCAGCATCTCTGGAGAACATGGATATGTGACGTTTTGGGTCGAGATCAAGAAACGGAAGAAGATCTTGACCTGAAATGTCGACTATCCATGTTTTCCAGAGATGCTGCCTGACCTGCAGAGTTACTCCAGCACTTGTGTCCTTTTTCAGCGTAAGTGTTGAAGTAAACTGAATTGAATAAAGAAGGAAATTGGCAGCTGATGGAATCTGATTTTTGAGCATTTTAGTTGCATTTGAAGAGAAATTAGCAGTTTGAATGGGTTTATAGCGCTAACCTTAATTCCGCGTGGAAGTGATTTAACTTCCATTTGATTAATTGGATATTTTAGCCGAGTGGTATGTTAGTACGTTAAAGAGAATATTATTATTATTTTATCTTCACCCGAGGTGTACATATTTTAAATGTACGTTCTGGGGAGTAGCACCGACCTGCTGCGGTTGACTGACACAACTCATTCAACTTCATTTGGAATCTGTTGAGAGCCCCCAACCAGAACTCTTCAACACGTCGCAGGATGTTTTCCACAATCTAATGCCGGAAGATGAGGTTACCTGCGAGTCATCCATCTATGGAGGACATGGATAGGCGACGTTCCGAGCTTTAGACTCAGCGATAAAATACGAGTTGGCAGATAAACAGAAAGACCGGCAAAAAAGGGACCCACTTGCGTTTTGTTTTCCGGAGAATAAAAGCTCGAGTCCGATCCTTTAAAAAAAAAACAAATTTTCAGATTCAATTAGTCTAATTAGTTGATCTGCAAACCCAGCCCTCTAAGCTTTGAAGAACGCACATTAGACCGAAGTCACACAACGCCTAGTTGAATGTCTTTAATTCACACGGAGTAACTGTTGGAGTGAAATTAAGTTTCTCACTGAGGACGACGTATGATTCACTAGAGCGTGATACTCTGTTGTTCCTTTTCAGTGTGTGGTGGCGAGTATGTCTGTTTTGGATGAAGCCAAATGGAATGTATAACTGTACAAGTGCGTGAAGACAGGAATGTATTGTTGCCAAAGTAAGATTGCGTGCGTAAGCGCGGGACACAAGGAACTGCAAGTGTTGGTTTACCAAAAAAAAAGTCACAGAGTGCATTTTACTTGATTCAATGGGCACAGCAGTGTGGTCCGGCCGCTATCTCTCAAAACCCAGGATTGCTTCCAGATAATCAAATTCTGCAAAGCTTTTTTTAAATTAACTTAGTTTGTTGGATGTGATCAGCGATAGGTTCATCCCAATGATCGCCTGGATTGAATGGCTTTGGGACATTGCTTTCTGACGGCCTCCGACCCGACGACAAAACTAAATCCGAGTGTTGCCTCTTGGTGTGTCTGATCTTTCAATGTCCCACTTTTGACATTCCCCTCCTGTCTTCATTCACTCTTGCAGGAGGGTCGGCGAGACAATGGCGGGATGGAGCCCGCGAGTTGTGGTCGCTGTCCTCCGGCGGACGGTGCTGAAACGGGGAGCGGGTTGGGGACCGAGCGCCAGGAAGAATTGGCTCACCTCTACCATCGACACCATGCGGTCACCAAAGTCAACGTCTACATCAAGTACACAATGATAGTGTTCAACTTCATGTTCACCGTCCTGGGCTCTCTGATACTGGGGATCGGGATCTGGGGACTCATTGACAAGGAATCTCTAGACGTGGACAACATCAACAATCTCAGCACGGACCCCATGCTGGCCTTTGTCGTCGTGGGCCTTCTGGTCGGCAGCATGTCCTTCTCGGGGTGCGTGGGGGCGCTGAGAGAGAACCAATGCTTGCTGAAATTCTTCACTGCCGGGATCCTGATATTGTTGACAGTGCAGGTAGTCGGTGGGATCGCGGTTTATTTCCTGAGAGACCGTTTAGAACAATACGTGGAGAATGGAATGATCCTGGGTGTCAAGAGATATCAGGATGACCTAGACCTTCGTTTTATTATAAACGAAATCCAAAGAGGACTAGAGTGTTGCGGGGTGGAGTCCTACCACGATTGGGAGCTCAACCTGTAAGTGTCTGTTAAATATTCTGATGTACCTGTACATTATAAACCTTAAGCTAGTCTAGGCTTCCTGGTATTTGGATCCCACATCCCCAGTGTAACCTGCCAGAAAAACAATTACTTTGATTACTTTTATTAAGTGTCGAAACAACAAGTGTTGGTCCACCAGTATGTTGTGCCAAGTCTAAAAAAACCAAGAAGGGTCTCGACCTGAAACGTCTCCTATTCCTTCTCTCCAGAGATGCTGCCTGTCCCGCTGAGTTACTCCAGCATTTTTTGTCTACCTTAAAAAAAAACAATAGGTCTATTAAGGAAGAAACAAAGACCTGCAGATGATGGTTTATACCAAAGATAGACACACAGAGCCAGAGTGACTCAGTGGGTCAGGTAGCATCTCTGGAGAAAAAGGTTAGGTGATGTTTCGGGTCTGGACCCTTCTTAAGGTCATAGAGTCATAGTCATACTGCCCGGAAGCAGGTCCTTCGGCCTAACTCGTTCATGCCGACCTTTATAATCTATTCACATTTGCCTGCATTTTGCCCACATCCCTTGAAACCTTTCATATCCGATGGTCGATTGGTAACATAATAGATTTTTTAATGGATATGAGTAGACAGAATCAAAGAACCCCCATTACTATTTACATTATCCACCCTGTTTGGAGATATGCTTCGCTTATTTACTTAATGTTTAACAGTCCATTAACAATATAACTTTTGTATCCTTTTAAGTACATTTCCAAAGACACTTTGTTGTTCCCTTGGCATCAGTCTTAGGGTGGCAGTAACTCCATCAAGAGGTGGATAAGAATTCCCAGTAATTGACCTTATGATATTATGAGTTAGTGGTTAAGGTTCGGGCACTGAGTTTCGTCAATTTCTAATTTTATGCCTACAGCACTGTTGATTTTGAAATATATTTTGAAATTTGAATCCTGCCTCATTCATTGCCACAGAAGGCTGCGGAGGCCAAGTGAATGTATATCTTTAAGGTGGAGATTGATATTTGCTTAGTACTGGTGTCAGGGGTAATGGGGAGAAGGTAGGAGAATGGGGTTGAGAGGGAGAGATAGATCAGCAATGATTGAATGGTGGAGTAGACTTGATGGGCCGAATGACCTAATTCTGCTCCAATAACTTATGAACATATCTCCCTGCCCACTCTCTCACAAGCACACACACACACACACACACACACACACACACACACACACACACACACACACACACACACACACACACACACACACACACACACACACACACACACACACACACACACACACACACACACACACACACACACACACACACACACACACACACACACACACACACACACACACACACACACACACACACACACACCTCCTCCACCAGCACTGCAGATAATAGCAGAACATAAAGAGCTGGTGTAACTCACTAGGTCAGGCAGCATCTTTGGACCTGGTCAGAACATGGTTGAAGAGCAGGAGAACAGCAGGAATCAAAGAAGGGGAGTAGTGAGAGAGGAGTGAGGAGAACCTTTTCAAAGTACTCGTACATTGAGGAAATTTTGCAATGGAGCAGTAAAATGGAGACACAAGGAACTGTGGATGCTGGAATCTTGATTAAAACACACTTCAGTACAAAGTACTGCATTTTGCTCAATATTCCAACATCTGCAGTTCTCAATTTTGTCTGAATTGCGAGGAACTCTGGAGCAAGGGGAAGGAAACCAATAGGTGATAGAAGTGGCATTTGAGCGAGTGGTACAGGCAGACATTAGTCAGGGATCTGTAGCATTGTATTTGTTTCATGATTGTTTCTGGCTTAAATACATAATTATGTATATATAAATACCAGTTTGCAAGTTGATGGAGAGCAAATCCTTACAATACAAAATTAGATACTTATGCTAACTGCCTTCATGAATTTAAAATGAACAGATCAACTTGAAACTGGCAAGTTAAAATACACAATGTAACAATTCAAAAATGATGCATTGACTTAAAGCAGATACGATCACAGTGTTTAAGCAGGTACTATCACAGTGTTTAAGAAACATTTAGACAGGTACAATAGGATAGGTTTAGAGGGATATGTGCCAAACACAGGCTGGTGGGACCAGTGTAGATGGGGCATGGTTGTCAGCAAGGGCAAGTTGGGCCAAAGGGCCTGTTTCCATGATGTATAATTCAATGACTCTTAAAAGAATTTTTTAAGTTTGCAACACGTTGTGACAATACATTTCTCCGAATTCATGGTCATTCGTTTGATTCACTTTGATTGCCTGTTATTCACATCCACAGTGCTCGTGGTAATAGCTTCGACCATTTTCTATATCTGCAAGTCACTGGCATATTTCACAAGAACAGACAGTTCCATTGACGTAGATCGTCTCAAAGCACAGGAGGTTTACTGTTTGTTAATCTACTGCATATCACCATTGACAGCAGCTGCAGAGCAGTCTGACACATTGGGCCCATGTAGTGCTCCTTTGAAAGAGACAGATGGGGACAAATGATCTTTTGTTGAAATTGGAAAGGAATTCCATTTAGTTTAGTTTAGAGATACAGCGCTCTTGGGCCCACCGAATCCACACCAATCAGCAATCCCCGTAGACCAACTACACACTAGAGACAATTAACAATTTTACCGAAGCCAATTAACCTGCAAGCTTGTACGTCTTTGGAATGTGGGAGGAAACCGGAGCACCCGGAGAAAACCCACGGGGAGAACATGCAAACTCCATACAGACAGCACCCATAGTCAAGGTTTCGAACCCGGGTCTCTGGTGCTGCAAGGCAGCAACTCTACTGTTGCGCCACAGTGCCATTTGTTGTTGGATGGAATTAGCCATTTTTAGAAAAGTATTCACTTAAAAAGTGATTTATTAGGTGATACTTAATAAAAGCATTCAAAAGAATTGGGTTTTCTCGCCTGTTACACTGCGGATATGGGATTCAAATACCCAGAAGCCCAGACGTGGTCAGGATCGAACCCGGGCCTCTGGCGCTGTAAGGCAGCAACTCTACCACTGCGCCACTGTGCCTCCGTGACATTTCTTGGTTTAAAAAGACCTTGTAAAGTGTTTCTAAGCCACTGATGTTTTGCTTTGCAGGTATTTTAACTGCAGCTCTCCGGGCATCCATGCTTGTGGAGCTCCCGCCTCATGTTGCATCAATCCACAGGAGAATGGCACGGTGATGAACTCCCAGTGTGGCTTTGGCACATTGCATATGGAGGAAGTGACAGCCCAGAATTACATCTATCTCCGCGGGTGTATGCCTCATCTCACCAGCTGGCTTACTAAACACGCAGGCTCAATTACTGCTTTAGGTGTCATTCTCATGATTGTTCAAGTACTTGGGCTCATTTTTGCAAAAAAGATACTGAGTGACATTGAACTAATCAAAGCACATTGGAAGCGGAGAGATAGAAATGCTATCAGACTGCCAACAACAGAGGGAGAAACCAGATGAGAACATGGCCGACCTCTTCTATCTTTGTTAGCATGCACCGTAGATGGCACTCACATATATACTTGGGATATTATTGCCCTTGGCTGCACCTGTCTCTGAAATCCATTCTATGTTTGCTACGTTTTTGTCTAATTAATGATTGTTGTAAGTGGAATACTAGTGTGTTATGGAGAATTATGCACATTGAAAATTAAGAGAAATTACACATATTGAACATCTTCCCAATTATTATGCTTCTTCTTTGTGTATAAACAATAGTTTTACTCACGTTTTTTAATAAAAAGACCACGTTTCGTTACAAATTTGATTTACACAGCTTATTGTTTAGTTTAGACAGACAAAAAGCTGGAGTAACTCAGCAGGACTGGCAGCATTTCTGGAGAGAAGGAATGGGTGACGTTTCGGGTCAAGACCCTTCTTCAGACTGGTTTGGGATAAGAGAAACGAGAGATATTGACAATGATGTGGAGAGATAAAGCCAGTTTAGTTCAGTTTAGAGATACAGGGAGGAAACAGGATCTTCGGCCAACCGAGTCCGCGCCCATCAGCGATCCCCGTACACTAGCACTATCCTACACACTAGGGACAATTTGCAATTTTTACCAAAACCAATTAACCTACAAACCTGTACGTCTTTGGAGTGTGTGAGGAAACCAGAGCACCCAGGGAAAACCCGTGTGGTCATGGGAGAACGTACAAACTCCATACAGACAGCACCCATAGTCAGGATCGAGCCCGGGTCCCTGGCACTGTAAGGCAGCAACTACCACTGTGTCACCGTGGATGCTGACCAATTGCTTTAGAATAATATTGTGCTGCCCATGTCCAATAATAATGCCTATTAATAGGAGACCATTTTAAGAACAGCTACTGATACATGTGAAATGAAGGGGTGAAATGAACCTACTAATAATTGTAAAAAGTAATTTAAATTCAGTCTATATAAAATTCCACTAATCAGATTAAGACTAACGAACATCTGGTAAGATTTTCTCCAATCAGTCTTAATTAGCTGGTGACGTATATGTTGAAATGCATCAGAGCTAAATACAGTGGCCCTTCAAGCAGACAGAATGATTGTGCTATGTGATTTGTATGCGATCCTTTGTTGCCATTCCCATACCAGGCTGCTATGCTGCTGACAAGTTAGCACAACAACCTCAGCCTCTGGTCAGAGTGAATCATGTTGTTGATTAGCCAGACATAATTTGGAATAGTGTGAGCAGTTTTAGGCCCCATATCCGAGGAAGGATGTGCTGGCATTGGGGAGGATCCAGAGGAGGTTTACGAGAATGATCCCAGGAATGATTAGGTTAATGTGTGATAAGTCTTTGACGACACTGGGCCTGTACTCGTTGGAGTTTAGGACGATGAGGGGGGACCTCATTGAGACTTACTGAAAGGTCTGGATAGAGTGGAATGTGAAGAGGATGTTTCCACTAATGGGAGAGTCTAGGACCAGGGGCTATAGCCACAGAATAAAAGAACATACCTTTAGGAAGGAGATGAGGAATTTCTTTAGTCAGGGGGTGGTGAATCTGTGGCATTCGTTGGCGCAGAAGGCTGAGAAGGCCAAATCAATGGATATTTTTAAGGCAGAGATTGATAGATTTTTGATTAGTACAGATGTCAGGGGTTATGGGGAGAAGACAATAGAGTGGGGTTGGGAGGGAAAGATTTATCAGCCATGATTAAATGGCGGAGTAGACGATTGGCCGAATTCTGCTCTCATAATTTATGAAAATGTATAACAGCTGGCAGCCGCCATTGTTCATGACCAACTCGATTGGAAGGCATGTTTGAATAACTGCCAGCATGAACAAAGTTTGAGATATGAATATTAAATTTCCAGCAGGGGGCGGTATAGTGGCACAGCAGTAGAGTTGCTGCCTCACAGCGCCAGAGACCCGGGTTCCATCCTACAACTTCTTGTCTGGATGGAGTTTGTACGTTCTCCCCTTGATCTGCGTGGGTTTTCTCAGGAATCTCCGGTTTCCTCCCACATTCCAAAGATGTACAGGTTTGTAAGTTAATTGCCTTTGGTAAAATTGTAAATTGTCTTGTGTGTGTGTGTAGGATAATGTTAGTGTGCGGGGATCACTGGTCGGCGTGGACTTGGCGGGCTGAAGGGCCTGTTTTTGTGCTGTATCTCTAAACTAAACTAAACTACATAACAGTTCTTGCAATGTCAAGACATCCCAAAGGCACAATTAATTATTTCAGCGATCGGTATTGGAATCTAGATAATGTAAACAACATGATGGGCAATTTGTTTCTTGTGAGATGCCACAAACACCAGTTTTAGATCAATAACCAGGTAAATTGGAGATAAACATTATCCCGGTTGAAGATTACAGTGAAGCAGAGATTTTTTATATGTTAGATAGTGGTTCCCTGCCTGGCAAGGTGATGAGACCCTCGGGAGTCAGTGCAAATCTGGCTGAACAAGAGCACTGGCTTTTTCCAGTCTGTTTCATTCGGTTTTTGTTGGAGTTTCAGCCAAATCCTGGAGAACATTCAAGGCCTGATAATTTACAGCATCACATTGATTCTTTTTAAGCAATGTTCTCTTTGGACAATGACAACATTACAGTCGGATAGTTAAACTTGGCAGAAAACTCTGACTTTTTAATAAGCTTGTTTATGAGCACACTGAATGAGATGTTTTAAAGCACATCTGGAGCAGCACAGATGTTGTCCTTCTATGAAAGCATTGAACTAAGCAACAGCAACCTCACTGCTGGAATGTGCTGCTTTCAGTCGGAGTTGTCCCAAGTGATGAATTAAAATGTCTGACCAAAGATTTTGTTTGTGAGTAAATGATCAGACATAAGGAGAAATCCCTGATGTACATAAACAATCTTTGGAGTTCTCCCTGGTGCTTTTGACACTATTTATCCCTCAAATAGCATTACTGAGAAACACAGATCGGTCATTAACTCATTGATGTTTATAGGAGTTCACCATGCATAAATCTGTTTTCCATATCTCTGGAATACACTCTAAAAGTACTTAGTTCCTTGTGGTCTGCTTTGGAATGTCTTTAAGGACTGCAAGTCACTGCATAAATGCAAATGTTTGACTCGAGTAGATTTTTTTTTTTTAGTTATATTAGAGAGACAGCTGGGAAACAGGCCCTTTGGCCCATAGAGTCCACACCGACCAGCGATCCCCATATACTAGCACAATCCTACACACTAGGGACAATTTATAATTTTTACCGAAGCCAATTGATCTACAAACCTCTACGTCTCTGGAATGTGGGAGGAAACCGGAGAAAACCCACACAGTCACGGGGTGAACGTGCAAACTCTGTGCAGACAGCACCCATAGTCAGGATCAAACCCGGAGCTCTGGTGCTGTAAGGCAGCAACTCTACCGCTGCGCCAATGTGCAGCCCTTCTGCAATTCAGATGCTGCTGATAGTGTATTTACTCTAGTCATTCATAGGATGTGGATGGCATTTGCAAGTTTTAAACCAAACTGGAGAGTATTGATAATTAGTGATGCTTCATGGCCCTGAAATCAAATGTAAGCAATGGAGCAACTTCATGGTTGACAACAGAATGTCAGTTTTTCTGGTAACACTGATCATGTGCAGTCAGAAAATGAGAATTTTTCAGTGACTGAATCTCTGCCATCTCAAGTCAAGCTGGGATAAGTATAGCTTCAATAACAAAACTGAATGCAGTACAAAGGAAATGCTCGAATCACATCCATTCAATACATTAATTTAGTCTAGTTTAGTTTAGAGATACACTGTGGAAAAAGGCCCTTCGGCCACTGAGTCTGCGCCAACCAGCGATCCCCACAAACTTACACTATCCTACACACTAGGGACGATTTACAATGTTACCAAACCCAATTTACCTACCAACCTGCACGTCTCAATTTCCTCCCTCCCTCCCATTCACCTCTTCTCTCAGCTTCCTACTCACTCAGACCAACTGAGTTATTCCAGCACTTTGTGTCCTTTAGAGGATCATCTTATTTACCTTGGCTTGATTACAGCATGCAAGGCCCAATCAGAAGATCCAAGCCTGGATTAACACATCGGGTGTGTTTCCCAAGGCAGAGAAATAAATTGCTTCCAAATGTTAACAGCTGGCATGTCCACTGGTCAGAGATTTACAGGAGTTACCAGAACTATACTAGTGCATCTACACTAATAACTTTTTTTCAATCAGCTTCATGCAGCAGAACGCATTGTTTAAAATGTTCAGTGGTGTTGGACATCTACAGAACATCTGCAGAACACCTGTTGCTGGACCTGTTTTGTTTGGGCCATTACTTACCACCTGATCCCATCCCTCTACTTTCAGTCTGAAGAAGGGTTCCGATCCGAAGCATCACCGATCCTTTTTCTCCAGGGATGCTGCCTGACCCGCTGAATTACTCCTGCACTTGTGCATATATTTTCAGTATAAACCAGCATCTGCAGTTCTTTCTATACACTGTTATCTTGTTCATAAGTTCATGTTCATAGGTTATAGGAGCAGAATTAGGCCATTCGGCCCATCAAGTCTACGCCACCATTCAATCATGGCTGATATATCTTTCCCTCTCAACCCCATTCTCCTGCCTTCTCCCCATAAACCCTGACACCCTTACTAATCAAGAGTTATGTTAATCTCTGTCTTAAAAATATACATTAACTTAACCTCCACAGCCTTCTGTGGCAATGAATTGCACAGAATCACCAAACTCTGACTAAAGAAATCTCTCCTCAATTCCTTTCTAAAGTACCTCCTTTTATTCTGCGACTTTGGCCTCTGGACCCAGACTCTCCCACTAGTGGAAACATCCTCGTCACATCCACTCTATCCAGGACTTTCATTATTCGGTAAGTTTCAAAGAAGTGTCAGGAGTTAGGGGGAGAAGGCAGGAAAATGGAGTTAGGATGGAGAGATAGATCAACCACGATTGAATGGTGGAGTAGACTTGATGGACCAAATGGCCTAATTCTGCTCCCATCACTTATGAGGTTCTCCTTCATCCTTCTAAATTCCAGTGAATACAGGCCCAGTGCTGTCAAATGCTCATCATATGTTAACCTAATCATTCCTAGGATAATTCTTGTAAAACTCCTCTGGACCCTCTCTAACGCCAGCACATCCTTCCTCAACAGTTTACAAATAGAACTGGGAAATCCATATCTGTACACATTCCATTCGAATGATAAGTATACTTCTCTCCCCAGGGAGCATCCTCTCCAATTAACTCAGCACAGGAAGGTTGACAGTGATTTAGCAAGGCACATCTTGCTAAAGGTCTCGGAAGGAGATTTCTAACTCATTAAAGCAGGCTTACTAACCGGAGATCTCTTTTGCCAGAATTAGGCCATTCGGCCCATCAAGTCTACTCCGAATTTGTTAACATTTAACAACACTTCTAATGACTTTAAAATCAGATATCAAGTTAGCAGTAAACTGATTCAGGCTCATTGATGGTAGATTCACATGAAAGGTTGCAGCAGGAAAAGTGGCCATTCAGCCCATCACACTACTGTTGGTATCTCACAGCCAACACGATGCCAAACTGACAATACCTATCCCTCATAGTTAACTAATAAGCCAGAATATTTACACATGGGAGACTTTGTTGGATAAATAACAGCTCTCTTGTAGGCACATACAGCTTATATTCTGCTTCCGTTGCAGGAAAATAGCAAGTCTGTGAGATAAATTTGGTTTACTTTATTACTGTCAAGTGTACCGAGGTATAGTGAAAAAGATTGAAAATACAGTGCATGCTATCCAGTCAAAGAAAAGACCATACATGAACAGTCAAGTCATCCACAGGTTACAGATAAAGAATAAAGAATACCACATTTTACAGCGCTAGAGACCAGGGTTCGATCCCGCCTACAGGTGCTATCTGAACAGAGTCATGGGGAGAACGTACAAACTCTGTACTGACAGCATCTGTAGCCAGGTTCGAATCCGGGCCTCTTTTGGTCCATCAAGTCTACTCTGCCATTCAATCATGGTTGATCTATCTCTCCCTCCTAACTCCATTCTCCTGTCTTCTCCCCATAACCCCTGACATTTCTTTGAAACTTTCTCAGAGAACTACGGTTTCCTCCCACACTCCAAAGACGTAAATGTTTGTAGGTTAATTGGCTTGGTATGAATGTAAAATGGTCCCTGGTGTGTGTAGGATGGCCTTAATGCACAGGGATCGCTGGTCAGCGTGAACTCAATGGGCCGAAAGGCCTGTTTCCGTGCTGTATCTTTAAACTAAACTAAACATCAAATCAGATCTAGATGAACCACGTCATGAAGCAGGTCATCCCATTTCCTGTCAAGAGGGAGAAATCAAACTGAAGGCAAGACTGGCGGGAGGTTGGCATCACATCCCTTGTGGCCAACTGAACCCTTTGGAAGAAGGTTAGTTTGCCAAACCATCAACAAAGAGAGCTAGCAGTAAATTAAAGGAACAGGCGGCAAAAGCAGATGGCAAAAAGTCGCAACATTTTTGTCACTTCCTATAAACATTACTCAAAATACATTGCGGGTCATTATTGTTGGGAATCGATAGGATTGAGTCTGCAGGTTAAATGCACCTCCATGCACACAGTAAAATGTGTCTCTTCACCTCCCAGTGAACTCAGTCCCTTTTATCCTTAGATGGACATAAAGTGCTGGAGTAACTCAGTGGGTCAGGCAGCATCTCTGGAGAAAAGGATGCTGGGTGTCATTTTGGATTGGAACCCATCTTCAGACCCTTCTTATCCTTACCTGTTTGCAAAAGCTCTCGCAAACCTTCTTTTATTCTCCCTCTCAGCATTCCCAGTGTCTCAGTTACTGTATCTCCCTCTCTTGTAAAGAGGGAAATAAAAGGGTAACAGCTAAAGATGAAGAAAAGAACCATGGCGTATTTTCTATGATTCAGGCTGATCTTCAATGCCCCTACACAGCCAGTTTCAAAAGTAGTTATCAGGGACAAAGAGCAGCCACCCACACATCCTGAGGATAGTTTTGCCGGGTAAAGAATCAAAGCTAAAAAATCTTCAGTGGAAGGATTCTTTTGTTCTTTTTGTTCAGATTGATAAATGTTGCTTCATGCATCCATGTGGTAATTATACTCCTTTAAACCTCCACTACAGTGACTTTTACTCTCAAAGAGTGAATGGGTTTACTTCTTAACATTCTAGCCATGTTTAGTTTAGTTTCACGTTTGGTTTAGTTTAGAGACACAGTGTGGAAATTGGTCCTCCATGCTGACTATCGATCACCCACTCACACTAGATCTATGTTATCCCACATTCACATCCGTTCCCCACGCACTAGGGGTCATTGTTTTCTTTGGAGAGGCCAATTAACCTAAAAATAAAGCATATCTTTGGGCTGTGGGAGGAAACGGGAGCACCTGGAAGAAAGCCCTGCGGTCACAGGTAGAATGAGCAAACTCCACACAGACAGTTCAGGATCAAACCAGGGTTGCTGGGTTCCTGACACGCAGAGTTCCTCCAGCACTTTCTGTTTTGCTCACGACTCCATCTTCATCGGCATTTCTTTTTAATGTTACTGTTTTTCAGTCATCTGAATATTCTTATTTCTTTCCCTCTCTGACCTCCCAATCTGAACTGTGAATTTGCCCTTGCTGGTCCAAACCCCTTCTCTATTCTTGCTCTTTCACTCTCTCTGTCCCTCCTCTCCGAGGAGCTTCACAATTCAATCCTGTCTGGCTGGCCCATATAATCTTTCACTCCTCAGCCCTGCACCCACTGAAGGCTAAGATGACTACTTTGATTATTCTCTGTCTCCATACTCATATCTCCTCCTGCCCTGATGATGAACTACTGAATCGGCTTTAGGTAATTACAACAAAGAAAGTACATTTATGGGAGATTGACAGATTCTTGATTAGTAAGGGTATCAGTGTTGATGAGGAGAAGGCAGGAGAATGGGATTGAAAGGGAAAGATAGATTAGCCATTATTGAATGGCGGAGTAGACGCGATGGGCCGAATGGCCTAATTCTGCTCCGAGTACATCTGACCTTATGAAACCATTTGCACAATGAAATTGGGTAAAATGAAAAACAAGACAATCAGCTTTTTTAAAATTCTGCACCGAGTAACATGAACTTAAACTACAAAAAAGAATGAAGTATTAAAGCAAGTGAGGCTATTAGTTTACATATTCCCTTTACCTATCGAAATCACGGCTGGGGTCATATGGTGCTTTTAAAATCAATTTAATCAGGTCAGTAATCATTTCTGGGTAGAATTGTGCTGATTGTGAAAGTGAACAAGACACTTCCAGTCGGCATCCATCCGAGCGCTGCTGACATCTTGCCAACATAAGATTCTGTAATGATGTAGATATTTGTAGACTGCATGTTTCAACCTGTAACAACATGAGGCAGAGCTTCAAACTCCAGCTTACAAGCCAGCGGTAATAGGGATGTTAATGGAAGGGAGAAATATCATAAGGAGCAGTTAATAGATTGACTTTTGGAGAGTTGAGTTAATCTTTAGACTTTAGAGATACAGCATGGAAACAAGCCCTACGGCCCACTGTATCCACGCCAACCAGCCATCCCCGTACACTAGCGCTATCCTACACACCAGAAACAATTTACAATTTTACCGAAGACAATTAACATACAAACCTGTACGTCTTTGGCGTGTGGGAGGAAACTGGAGCACTTGGAGAAAACCCACGCAGTCGCAGGGAGAATGTGCAAACTCCGTACAGAGAGCATCCGTATTCAGGATCGAACCCGGGTCTCTGGCACTGTGAGGCAGCAACTCTAGCACTGCACCACTGTGCCGCCCAGCTATAAAGTGTGTCACCTAGCTTTCATGGAAAATGTACCTCTAAGGGCCATTGCTTGTTATTTTTGCTCAACAATGTGTGGGCTGCTAGACTGAATAGATTTCAGTTGATATATAGGTGGCATTTTATTCCATCAATGTGCAAAACAACCTCTTGGATTTGACCAGTTTCAACATTTTCTCGGGGCAACTGATCCAGCCCACGTATTAAACACAATGATATTTTACTCCTGCACAATAATAAATCTTTCTGCTCCAAAATATTCAGATACAGGCAGATACAGAGAAATAATGTGTGAGAGACACTCGCATTTGGACATAATGTCAAGGGTAGAGTGGATGGAATGAAATAATGATTTGTATTAAAGGCACTGACATTCAGTCAAGGCACAGGCAACATTGAAGAAGTCCCCACTGACCTACAACAGATGGAAAAAGAATTGAAACACTACAGGTAATGAGGAAATTTGTAGTGCAGGGGGATCTTTTCAATTTACCAAATCATAGCCAAATATCAAAGGCCTCAAGCCTCCTTAACCTGGTTTAAGCAAAACACCATTTTGAACTGAACGTAATGATGCTGCATTGAAATTTATCAAGCTCTTAAAATCGCATTCAACCAAATGAAGAATCCAATACAAAGACCATTGACATCCCTTAAAAAATTGCTTCCCATATCTCGACTGAAACTTTCATTACTTCTTTTGATAATCCATCAATAAAAAGAAAGTTGCCCAAGATTTTGAAAATCAGTGAAGAGTCAAAGCATTACTCCAGGGTTTCGGGAACAAACTTTAAAGAAACATTGAAATTCTTTTCTTCAGAATGAGCGCTTCACTGGCCGTGAATGAGAATATAGAACCAACAATTTTGGAAATACTTTATTTCTGGGCACCGTGTTACAGGAAAGATATTGTCAAGCTGGAGAGGGTACAAAGAGGATTTACGAGGATGTTGCCAGGACTAGAGGGTCTGAGCTTTAGGGAGAGGTTGAGTAGGCTGGGACTCTATTCTTTGTAGTGCAGGAGGATGAGGGGAGGTCATAAAATCATGAGAGGAATAGATCAGGTAGATGCACATAGTCTCTTGCCCAGAGCAGGTGAATCGAGGACCAGAGGACATAGGTTTAAGATGAAGGGGAAAAGATTTAATAGGAATCTGAGGGGTAACTTTTTCACACAAAAGGGTGGTGGGTGTATGGAATAAGCTGCCAGAGGAGGTAGTTGAAGCAGGGACTGTCCCAATGTTTAAGAAACAATTAGACAGATATGCCCCTGTCCCACTTAGGAAACCTGAACGGAAACCTCTGGAGACTTTGCGCCCCACCCAAGGTTTCTGTGCGGTTTCCGGAGGTTTTTGCCAGTCTCCCAACCTGCTTCCACTACCTGCAACCTCTGGCAACCACCTGCAACCTCCGGGAACCGCATGGAAACCTTTGGTGGGGCGCAAAGTCTCCAGAGGTTTCCGTTCAGGTTTCCTAAGTGGGACAGGGGCATACATGATAGGACAGGTTTGGAGGGATATGGGCCAAACGCAGGCAGGTGAGATTAGTGTAGCTGGGACATGTTGGCCGGTTTGGGCAAGTTGGGCCGAAGGGGCAGTTTCCTCACTGTGACTCTATGACCCACCCGGTCAGGCGGCATCAGGGAATATCTGTCCTGATCGCTGATGATTTGCAGCATTTTTCCAATTTTAAAATTCACTTTTAGTTCAACAGAATTGAACCCAAGAACCTTTGTTTTATTTTGGAAAGAGTTAATTGATCAGTGAATCAGTGCTACTTATTCAGGAAATTGGCAATGATGATTCGCTCTGCTCTAGTCAGCTCTGGTACACATCACCCAACACTGATATCATTTAATAACCTAGCAATTAATTTACCTAACTGTCTGACTAAGAATCGTTACACATCGTCTGGCAGATGCCTTATGCTGATATACAAAGGTGAACGCAATGGGTTTCTACTTAGCAGATAATGACTCTCCTTTGAGCTTGATGTTTAGTGTATTTTATTACTGTTACATGTGACAAGATACAGTGAAAAGATTTTTGTTGCATGCTCTCCAGCCAGTGGAAAGACTATACATGATTACAATCAAGCCGCCCTTAGTGAACAAATACAAGATAAAGGGAATAACATTTAGTGCAAGATAAAGTCCAGAAAATTGTGATTAAAGATAGTCTGAGGGTCTCCGATGAGGTAGACGGTAGCTCAGGACTGCTCCCTAGTTGGTGACAGGATGGTTCCGTTGTCTGTTAACAGCTGGGAAAAAAACTGTCTCTGAATCTGGAGGTGTGCGTTTTCACACTTCTGTACCTCTTGCCTGATGGGAGAGGGGAGAAGAGGGAGTGACTGGGTTCATCCTTGGTTATGCTGGAGGACTTGCCGAGGCTGCGTGATGTGTAGACGGAGGTCGGTTCACGTGACTTTCCTGGTCCGAGAACACTAACGCAATTATCAAAAAAGCTCATCAGCGCCTCTGCTTCCTGAGAAGATTACGGAGAGTCGGTTTGTCAAGGAAGACTCTCTCTAACTTCTACAGGTGCACAGTAGAGAGCATGCTGACCGGTTGCATCGTGGCTTGGTTCGGCAATTTGAGCGCCCTGGAGAGGAAAAGACTACAAAAAGTAGTAAACACTGCCCAGTCCATCATCGGCTCTGACCTTCCTTCCATCGAGGGGATTTATTGCAGTCGCTGCCTCAAAAAGGCTGGCAGTATCATCAAAGACCCACACCATCCTGGCCACACACTCATCTCCCTGCTACCTTCAGGTAGAAGGTACAGGAGCCTGAAGACTGCAACAATCAGGTTCAGGAATACTACTTCCCCACAGCCATCAGGTTATTTTACTTCGGAGTCACGTGAGTGACTACGTGAAGAACCCCACCAGGACGCATGCGTGTCATATCGCTACATGCATTGCAACGAGTCACAGCAAGGGGGAACGACGTTCCCTTAGCGGCAAAATTTGGAAGCCGGGAACAGCAGGTAAGAAGACTCTGCGTTCCTTCCACTTACCTTTTAGGTGGTGACATGGACCGGATCCACGAAGGCTGCAGGAAAGCTGGCGGGGGAGAACCGCGGAGTTGCGGGCAGCCGGCAGCAGCAGCCAAAGGCACGCTAATCTCCCGTAATGGGAACAGCTGTGCCCGACTTCGTGGTAAGCAAAAACTAACAGGGTCGTTGACTCCGAGGAGTCCGACTCTGAATAGCCGCGAGCGGCCAGAGCCCGTGCGCATTGGGGCCGGTTGGAGCGGCTTTAGGAGCAGCCGCGAGTGGCCAGTGCCCGTGCGCGTTGGAGCGGCTGGGAGCGGGGAACAAAGCAGCCGCGACGGCCAGTGCCCGAGAGCATTGGAGCCGGTTGGAGCGGCTGCAGGATCAGCAGCAGCCGGGAGTGGCCTATGCCCGAGAGCATAAGAGCCAGTTGGAACGGCTGCTGGAGGAAAAGTAAGCCCACAGCAGTACCTCGTGTAGGGCTGCACAGTGTTTCTCCCTTATCAGAGGAGAACACCGAGGGTCAATCCTGGGCTGACTGCAGGAGCTGCAGCAGGAGCGGCTTCAGGAGCAGCCGCAACGGCCAGTGCCCGTGAGCATTGGAGCCGGGTGGAGTGGCTGCAGGAACTGGAGCAGGAGCGACCTCAGGAGCAGCGGCTTCAGGAGCAGCCGCGACGGCCAGTGACCATGTGCATTGGAACCGGTTGGGTGCCCGAGAGCATAAGAGCCAGTTGGAACGGCTGCTGGAAGAAAAGTAAGCCCACAGCAGTACCTCGTGTAGGGCTGCACAGTGTTTCTCCCTCATCAGAGGAGTGGCTGTTGGAGCAGGTAAGTGGCAGGCTCCGGGAGATGGAGACTAGTCACAGGGGGCAGCTAGTAAGTCCTACAGCAGTACCTCTTGTAGGGCTGCACAGTGTTCTCCCTCATCAGAGGGGAGTATAGGGGGTCAATTCTGGGCTGCACCTGAACAGGGGTGCAGAACATACCCCTAGTGCACATGGGGTGCAGAAAACCTATTGGAAGACACTTACCATCAGGGAACTGCAAAACACTGAATGTTCCCAGTATCAACCAGTGTATTTGAAAACATGGCAGGGCAGGGAATTGAAACGAAAGAAAGTTCTAAAATCCTAACAGCGGGATGGGTTCGCCTGCACAATAAACAAAAAGACATGACACTAGATCACCAGGATGCACTGGCCTTATTTTGCAAACTACCAATACGAGTAACAGCATTAGGAAGAAGTACCATCCAACCGGCTTTAGACCCTAATTTGCAGGCCTATGCAAACCTGGAACCTCCATACCTCCAATGTTAAAATTTGGAGGCATCATATCTTAACAGGTAAAGAACTTGACATAGAGGGAAACCCTGGGGCACATTAAGCAACGTCTAAAAACTACTTCCTGGGGAATGCGCTAACCCTCAACACAGACCCAACTACAGATCCAGACACCGGCACCTCAACGACCACGGAGGATGCCGAAATAGTAACAAACCTACTAATAGTAACCATGGAGGAAGGTGGGTCTGGCTCCTTACGAGGTTGGTGGGAGATTACAGTTCTATCTGGATGCATAGAATATATTACTACCGACACTTATATTTCAGAAGTATAAGGGTATACCATAGAATGATTCAAAACATAATCCTCCAGTTCAGCATGTACCGAACTGAATGTTCATGCTTACAGGCAAAGAAATAATCAAAAGCGCATGCTGAACTACAGTGCCCAAATAAAATAGGAGTAATGGAGGACAACCAACACGAATCACAGGAATTTGTGTTCAAAAATCTTTATCATAATATAGATGGTGGTTGCCACATCATCATAGATTTGACTAATTTGAATACTTTCGTACTTTATATTCATTACTAGATGGGAACCTTTGTTGCTGCAAAGGTATTGATCCTAGGGTACTACATGGCAAGCATCGTATTAAAATATGCTTGCTATACAGTACTCATTGGAGGTGACCACAGATGTATTTAACACAATAGATCATCTGCGGTTCACCCTTAACACAGTTCACATGTCAGTGACTTTGCCGTAAGAAAGGGTACAGCCTTAATGGAGGCTTGCAGTACACTAAACCACCATCAGACTGGTAGTAGAATAATTGGCATTTAGTGGCTGTGTTCCAGCCACATAAATCGGACCTTTACATTATCAAATTACTGAGCGCAATCATGCGTGCACTCAAAAATTATGGGGGTCATTCTGACAGACCTATGAAGCTACCAACAGAGGTCACTATGGTACTAAAATGGTGCAAACATAACATTAGGCATTGTTCCTATCCAAACATTAATAGCTACCCGTCTATGGAACTACATACTGATGGGCACTTGGATTGGGATGCTACTAATTCCATCTCCAGCTGTGGGGGAGATGGAATGCACAGGAGGCATCATTACAAATGCTGGGCATAAATACCTGGGGTAGTGAGTGCATGCCATGGCTTTAAATCATATTGTTCTGGGTTATATCACCAGTATGTTAGACACCACCGTGGTAGCATATGTCAACCATCTGGGTGGAAACATATCGACATCATGTGACTATCTGGCCAACACAATTTGGCAATAGTGTATCAAGATAGATATTTGGATATCAGCTACCAACTTACCAGGTAAACTGAATTTAGTGACAGACAACAGGTCACGCTAAGTCTAGAACACTGTATGGAGGTTGGATAAAAAATGTATTGCTGGAACAGCACGGTATGGAACACCAGATAACGACCTATTCACATCCATGCTCTCACCAGTTATCGAATTATGTTCTTGGGAACCAGAACCTGGGGCAGTGGCTACAGATGCATCTTCGTTGCTTTGGGGGATCATTTATGCATTCCCTCCTTCTGCCTCATCAGTCGGGTATTTAGGAATAAACAGTAGACTCCGCGTCTGGTATTTTGATAGTACCTGATTGGCCTACTCAACCATGGGTCCCGGTGATATCGACATGGTTTTAGAACCATGCATCACCATCCATCATAGACCTAATTTACTGGTTCTTCCCGCTACAAGGGGAGTTACCCATGTCATAATTATATATAAACCTATTAATTTATAGAGTTGAAAGCACCTCTTCTACACCTGGGACTGACGGACCGAATGTGGAATTATTTCAGCGGGCCACAGACAGTCCCCCAAAAAATCAGTACTTGGTGTCATCAAGAAATGGGAAGTACTGTCACAACAATAAACATCACCCACAGATCTATGAACATCCCGTCTGTTCTGGAATTCCTGGTAGACTCCATTACGATGAGAGGCTCAGTCATAGTGCCATCAACTGCGCCAGAAGTGCTCTGTCAACATACCTGTCACAAGGAACAGAGCGGCATTCTGTTGGGACACACCCTGGTAACCAAATTCATGAGGGGCATTTTAATATTAATCCCCAAGAACCAGGTGCTCCCAAATATGGGATGTTAGCATTGTACTGACCATGTTAAGAAACTGGTCTTCAGCTACAGCTCTGTCCCTACAGAAACTGACTATGAAAACAGTCATGCTGATGGCCTTGGTCACGGCACAAAAGGTCCACTTACAACAGAAACAAAGGTTGGACAACATGATTATTCATCTGGAAATTTAACTTTTACATCAATGAAATAGTCAAACAGAACAGACAGGGGTCAGCAGGCCTAAAAACAGAATTCAGGGCCTACCCGACAGATGGTCGTCTCTGTATTGTAACACACTTACTATTATATATGGAGTATACTAAGATCATCAGAGGGAAGATATGTCACTTTAATCAGCTACAAACAGCCACTCAAAACAGTGACAGTCCAAACCATCTCTAGGTGGCTAAAACAGGTCCTAATAATGGCTGGAGTAGACACTAGCATTTTTAACTCTCACTCCACCAGGGCTGCCGCTACATCGGCAGCTATGAAGTTGGACGTTCCTATGGACCAAATCCTCAAGACAGCAGGATGGTCAACGGAGGAATCTTTCCAACGACTTTATAACAAACCAGTCATTGAACCTGGAACATTTGCAGAAACAAATTTAAGTTCTGTAATATCATTTACCCCATAAATAGGGGCAATAATTGGTGTTAATATTTTATCGTTGGGTTCTCAATATCGTATTGATGTCTAATGATGTTAACTCTATTCTCCCCATAATCAAGGCAGATGTGATGCATGGACTCGTTTCCACGGCATGAAATCACAGAGCTTTAAAATCTTCACGTAGTCACTCACGTGACTCCGAAGTAAAATAGTAAGATTAAACGAGAACTTACCAGTTTAAAGTTTGATCGTTATTTTATGAGGAGTAACGTTGAGGGAATACGTGCCCTCCGCTCCCACCCTTGATCATATACTCAACTGGTATCTATTCTCTAATCTTACTATGTTTAGTCATTACAGTTATCTGTGATTTCACACCGCTGCTTTGAAGAATGACACGCATGCGTCCTGGCGGGGTTCTTCACGTATTCCCTCAACGTTACTCCTCATAAAATAACGATCAAACTTCAAACTGGTAAGTTCTCGTTTTAATCTTACTATTAAACCTGCCCCTGACAAAACTCTGATTATTAATAACCACTTTCTGCTATTTGCACTTTATCAGTTTATTTATTCATGTGTGTATATATTTATATCATGGTATATGGACACATTTATCTGTACTGTAGTAAATGCCTACTATTTTTCTGTGTGCTTAAGCAAAGCAAGAATTTCATTGTCCTATACAGGGACACATGACAATAAACTCACTTGAACTTGAACTTGATGGTCAGGGCTACGTCCACAATTTTCTGCAATTTCTTGCAGTCTTGGAGGGAGCTGTTCCCAAACCATGTTGTGATGCATCCCGATAAAATGCATTTTATGGCGTATCTGTAGAAGTCGATGAGAGTTGTTGGGGACGTGCCAAACTTCCTAAGCCTTCTAAGGAAGTAGAGGCGTTGAACTGCCTGCATATGTGACAGGACAGTTGAGCTAGTAAATCAAAACGAGCACACCATGAATTTCAGATGCTGATACCAGGAACCCAACATGCAATGTAAAGACATGCAATGCTAGTTGAAGGTGGTTGCCAGAGGTTGCAGGTAGTGGAAGGTAAGACCATCAACCTCCAGCAATCACCTTCAACTAGCATCGCAACCGGCTTCGACTAAAAAATTACCGATTTTTAAAACGGCAACCTATATTTAGTCGCGGTCGGTTTTGAATTTTTTTAAATAATCGCCGGAACATAGAAGAAGCGGAAACCACTTTCGACCATTAGGGAGACTGACGAAAACCTCCGGGAACCGCACGGAAACCTTGGGTGGGGCACAAAGTCTCCAGAGGTTTCCGTTTCGGTTTCCTAAGTGGGACAGGGGCACAGTAACTATCAACTCTTGTATTGACAGCGTCATTTTCAGTTAGTGTATTTAATGTGAGAAACTGGGTTTCTCTGTAAACTCCCCAAAATGTGTTACTTGGAGGAAGTTGAAAGGCAGAATGCCAGGCCATGGTCACTATTGCTCCTGTATATGAATGCCCCTCTGGGCTTATTTGAGGGGGTTGGTGAATCTGTAACAGAATGATGCTCTTAAATACTAAACATAACTGTCCGAAAAATCAGACTGCATCCATTGGTGAATTGTAGAGACTAACCTATAAATTACCCCATGCCAACAGTAAACTAAATAGATAGTCTCTCAGTTCACGATTATTTTGTAAAATTGTTCATTTCCTGATTTGCACCTCTTATTTATTTTTGGCAGCCACTTCTAAGATGGTATTCTACCAAAAGAAGCAGATCGCAGCGTGTCATATCAGCCTGTATTGTTTCAGCAATTAAACTCAATTCTCATTCACAAAATACACCACAACTCAGATCATTTTGAAATGAAGCCACAATTAGTCCTTTTAGAGCAGAGTATGTTTCCTAGCAAATTTCCATGTCTCGTTAAGATTAAACATTCACCCCAGATTTTAATCGATACTGAAACCAGAAAGGTGAGAGATATCTGGTGCTAGTGGTATTAAACACTATTAAATCTTGTAAAATCTTGTAAAATAACCAGCACCTAACCTTCAGAAACAGCTGCCATATAATCTGCCAAATGCTTGGTTGTGAACAGACTTCTGAGTCACATGTTAACCTACTAAGCATCTAGATGTGAAACTAATTAACACACTTATAATCAGCATATATTTATTCAAGTATGGCTTAATCACAGAAACCTATTAACTGTGGAGGAATATTCAGAACAGAGACTAAAAGTGAATGTTCAGCACATCTGCAGCTGTGCAACATCTTTAGTTGTGACTATTTTGGTTTCTATCCTTAAGCTAAGGTAAATCCGAGATACCCCAAGCTCAACAGGGTGAACTTGGACTCGAGTGTAGTCCAGGAGAAATGGAATAGGTGACATTTCGGGTCGAGACCCTTCTTCAGACTGCAGTTCAACCAGGCTACAGTGTGTAATGACCACCTATTGAGGAAGACAAGATTACGGCCCAAATTGCAATGATATAGCCAGAGATGAAACCTCACAGTAACAAGGAATGATGGATCTGAAGACTCATGGCCAGACATAGGAAATAGGGGCTGTGCCATGGTAGAGTTGCTGCCTTACAACACCAGAGACCCAGATTCAATCTTTACTATGGGTGTTTCCCTCATTCCATAGATGTGCAGGTTTGTAGGTTAATTGGCTTCTGTAAATTGCCCCTAGTGGGCTTGATAGAATGAATGTACTGGTTGGCACAGATTCAGTTACCATGCAGTATCACTAAACTAAGCCAAATCTTGCTGCTGGTGGCTTATAATTCCAAAAGGCAATGCTAGCATTCAGCCATTTAAACTGAAGCAAGTCCTGAATTTATACACAAGCGCTGAAAGTCTGCAACCCACAGACAAATCATGAGGCTGGAAGTGGGTGGCATTATGGCAAAGCGGTAGAGTTGCTGCCTTTGGGCGCCAATGACTCTGATTACTCCTGATTTGATCCTGATTACAGGTGCTGTCTGAACGGAATTTGTACATTCTCCCTGTGACCGCGAAGGTTTTCTCCGGGTGCTCTGATTTCTTCCCACATTCCAAAGACGTGCAGGTTTGTAGGTTGATTAGTTTTGGTAAGATTGTAAATTGTCCCGAGTGTGTGGGATAGTGTTAGTATACAAGATGATCACTGGACTCGGTGAGCCGAAGGCCCTATTTCTGTGTTTTATCCCTAAAGTCTAAGTCTAAAGGCAGGGCCCAGTTTTATAGAAGGCTATAAAAGTTTTATACCAGTCACATTTCATGCAGTATCCAAAACCCCGGTCATTTCAGTGGATTCCAGGTCTGCAGATTAGGATGAAATAAGGAATTGTTTTGATTCAGAGATATTTCCCACTGCTCATTCCTTCTTCTTCTCACTGCCAGGCAGAAGATACGGAAGCGTGAAAGCACGCACCACCAGACTTGGAAACAGCTTCTTTAATTCCATTATAAGGCTTCTGAATGGCTTTTCATAAACTGGAGTATAGCCCGATTCTCCTCTATCTCATTGTGGACATTGTACTCTGTCTCTAGAACTGTTGTGCTATAATGCTGAGAACTATATTCTGCACTCTATTGTTTTCTTTGCTCTACTTATTATATTTGATCTTAGCTTAATTGTATTTATGTATAGTATTATCTCATTGGTTTGGAAATCAAAGAGTTTCACTGAATCACGGTACACGTGTATGATAAACCTAGACACACCAATCCAAGGACAATGCAAGTATCTCAAGCAGTGATGCTGGGCATCGGACGCAATCCAATGCATTTGTAGTCAAAGTAAATGCTCTATGAAGCTTTTGGGCTGCGTCACGGGCGTGGGGAAAAACACAAAGTGCTGGAGTAACAGCTGGTCAGACAGAAGAGGTGACGTTTTGGGTCAAGACCCTTCCTCAGTCTATTTATACATTAATCATTGCTGTATAAAAGAAGGCACAAAAGTGGAGTAAAGTAAAACTACAGATACTGGAACTGCAAAACAGAAACCAAAGCTGCTGACGATACTCAGTAGTGAGGAAAGGTTTTGACAAATGTTGAAAACAAAACAAGCAGCTGGAGAAACTCAGCAGGCAAGGCAGCTAGTTCTGTGGAGTGTAATAGGCAGACAACATTTTGGTTCGGGACTCAGTCTGAAAAAAAATTGTCCGATCCAAAACATCATCTGCCCATTTCCCTCCACAGATGCTGCCTGACCCATTGAGTTTTGATGAAGATTCCAGCATCTGCAGTTAATTATGTTTCCATCTTGACAAAGAGTCATTCATCCAATAGGTTGATTTAGTTTCTCTCTCCCCAGATACTGTCCTCTCTGCTGACACTTTCTGTTTCGGTTTAGTTTAGAAATCCAGCATGGAAACAGGCCCTTTGGCCTGACGAGTCCACACTGATTATCCATCACCTGATCACACTAGTTATATATTATCCCACTTGCTCATCCACTCCCAATGTACAGAGGCCAATTATCCTAAAAACCCGCATATCTTTGGGACGTGGAAGAAAACTGGAGTACCCGGAGGAAATCTATGTGGTCACAGGGAGAACATGCAAACTCCTCACAGGCAGCACTCAAGGTTAGAATCAAACATGGATCACTGGTACCATGAGGCAGCAGCAGAGACCAGCTGTGCCACTGTGCCGCCCTATTCATTCTTTGCAAGCAGAATTGATGTATTTTTATGCTCACTTCCTGAGATGAACTCCTGGACCATCTGTTATTTGTATAGCTGGGAAAATGTGGCTGAAATGCCCTTGGAATTTGAAACTCACAAGATGACGAAAGCAAAATCTTCCATGGGCCTCTGCAAGTATCGTAAATGACTTTTCTTTTCACTTTAGTCTAGTTTAATTTAGTGTTAGAGATACAGCACGGAAACAGGCCCTTCTGCCCACCGAGTCCGCACACTTTCACAGTGATCACAGTGATCCCCGTACACTAGCACTATCCTACACACTAGGGACAATTTACAATCTCTACTGATTTCAATTAACTACAAACCTGTACTTTGCAATGTGGGAGGAAACCGGAGCACCTAGAAAAAACCTATGTGGTCACGGGAGAATGTACGAACTGCGCACCGACAGCACCCATAATCAGGATTGAAACTGGGTCTCTGGTGCTGTTAGGCACTCCTGATTCTCTATTGTAATTAAATAATTGCTCTATTATAGCTCACTATGTCCAGTTTAACAGTGCAGCTAATAATGGCCAAAAATCAAGGTTAAACAACTCATTTTCAGTTGTCCAACTTTGAGTGACCTAATTTATTTTAATATGTCCTTTCAAAATGACATTTAAGTTACACTGAAGAGCTCCAGCGGATATGAAATATTATTGTTATAGAACACGTCTCCCTGTGTTTCTTACACCTAATAAAATGAGTTTAATAAAGACACTGCCTGAACCAACACATTCCATGGTCTTGCAATTTGTGGGTAAGGCTGATATTCGAGTTAATTAAAAAATCACAATTAGATTGCATTTGTGATTTGCAGTACCGACCTTTTGTGTCTTAAATGCCCTGATTGTTTTTTTTAGGATTCTTTGACAATCTAAGCTAATGAAAACAAGAGGAAACAGACGGCTTATTTCCCACCAACTCAGTTCATTCCATCCTGGCTCCAGGGCTCGTAATGATGGAGTGAAGACAGTGAGGAGTGCAATTCAACCGACATCCACACATTAAATTCCTCCATTCCTTTTGCTGGGTGTGTTCTATTAGGCCTCAGCTCACCCCATTGAAAAGAATGTAAAAGTAATTAAATTGTTTAACACTTCTAATTAAGTTTTAATGGAATACTTTAGCGGTGGCAGAGCGGTGCTGCGGTAGAGTTGCTGCCTTACAGTGCTAAAGACCCGGGTTTGATCCTGTCTAAGGGTGCTGTCTGTATGGGGTTTGCACGTTCTCCCTGTGACCGCGTGGGTTTTCTCCAGGAGCTCCGGTTTCCTGCCACACTCCAAAAACGTACAGGTTTGTCGGTTAACTGGCTTTTGTAAAATTGTAAATTGTCCCTAGTGCGTGGGATAGTGCAAGAAAACGGGGATCGGGGATCGGCACGGACATGCTGGCCTTAAGGGCCTGTTTCCATTTTGTGTCTCGAAAGTCTAAAGTCTGAAGTCTTAAGTTAGCTAACGAGTAAATGAATGGAAGAATACAATTTGTATCATTAGTGCCACTGACTAGAGTATTAGAGGATAGCTATCACAAAAGATCTTTTACACAGGATATCTTTTTATGTAATGTGCAGTTATTATCTTGAATGCCTGAAGATATGGTGGATCCAGATTCAATTGTGCCTTTCTAAAGGAATTAGATGAATATTTCATAGGTGAGAAGATTGAGAGTGCTGTCAGTAAGGAACAGGAGGGGATGGAGGATGAAATTGACTGGATTAGTTTACAAGAGGCTTTGATTCTGGATCAAATGTCTTCATCCTGAGCTGGAATAATTCTTAAGGACAAAAACACACATTCTGTGAATGCATCTTTCACTGCTAAGTTTTTCTTTGGAGTGAGACCATATTGAAGCAATGGCCAAGGAATCACACCAATGCCCCTACTTCCTTAGAAGGCCTAGGACCCTCAGCAACTTCTACAGATGTGCTGTAGAAAGTATTTTATTGAGATGCATCACAGCATGGTTTGGGAACAGCTCCAACCAAGACTGCCAGAAATTGCAGAGAATTATGGATGGATTATGGACCATCTCACAAACCAACCTTTCTTTCATTGAAGGTAGACAAAAATGCTGGAGAAACTCAGCGGGTGAGGCAGCATCTATGGAGCGAAGGAATAGGTGACGTTTCAGGTCGAGACCCTTCCTCAGACTGATGATGCAGTCTTTCATTGACTGCATTTGCGCCTCTCACATGATCAAGGATGAGTCACACCACAGCCCCTCCATCTTCTCCCCTCTCCCATCAGGCAAGAGGTACAGTAGCGTGAAAACGCACACCTCCAGATTCAGGGACAGTTTCTTCCCAGCTGTTATCAGGCAACTGAACCATCCAACCAACAACTAGAGAGCCACTATCTACCTCGTGGACTATCTTCGATTGGATTTTACTGGACTATATCTTGCACTAAATGTTATTCACACATTTGTTTTATCATATATATACACTGTGGATGGCTCGATTGTAATCATGTATTGTCTTTCCGCTGACTAGTTAGCATGTAGCAAAAACTTTTCACTGTACAAGTGACAATAAACGAAACTCAAATTCAGAAGCCGCTGAATGCAAAATTGTGTTGCATTGGGCTAATGAGACGCGAGCAACTTTGTGTATTATTTAAAATAAAGAGTGGCAGTGGAAGTATGTGGACAACTCTGAACTATTGAAATCTCCAATTGGGGGTTTTCATAACCTTTGATCCATTAAAGATTGTGTACTGTAATCATCTTGACTTGGAAGGGACGCCCTTTTATTTGGAAATGTTAGGTTATGGGTGTAGCACAGATCCACTAATTAAACCTGGTGCCAATGAGCACATACTGTAAAGTGGGAGACATATATTTTGGGATATAATTACAGACCTGGCAACTGCCACGTTTAACGAAGATGCTCTGTATTTATTTCTTCTTCAGTATACTACAGGTCGTGTTTTCTTACAGTCTCTAACTGAAGACCTCTATTGTACTGAACTCTGCTTCTTTTGCAAATATTTTCATCTTATGCATCATCCTTAGAATTCAACTCATACCCTAGTTTAAGCTTAGTTTGATGACAATATAGCCAACAATGTAGTTAAAGTAAAAAATCAGAACAAAATACTTTTCAAACTAACCTCTGATAATAATATATTTCCCAGAAAATAATTCCTTTAAAAGTTGTACGAGCACAGGCAACCCACTACAGTCAATCTATTTGTAAGATATTGTCTGAAAAAGGGGCCCGACCTGAAATGACATCTATCCTTGTTCTCCAGAGATGCTGCCTGACCTGCTGGGTTACTCCAGTGTCTTTTAGTGCACAATTCTTGCCTTATACCATATACAAACTTCTACTGTAAAATTGAGCCTTTGAGATCTTAACTAGTGGGGCCATAGCTTGCATCAGCATTGGTTACAGGGCCCCACTCTTCCTCAGTCATAAGTTTATGTTCATAAGTGAAAGGAGCAGACTTAGGCCATTCAGCCCATCAAGTCTACTCCGTCATTCAAACATGGCTGATCTATCTTTCAATCCCATTCTCAAGGCTGTGGTAACAGAAGGCATGGCAATTGGTGTGGAGTGAAGTAATCACTTGTGTGATCTCACCAGTATATTTGCCACAGTGCAGGAAGATCGATATACAGAGATACTGAAACGGAGATATATCAATGCTTGATTTAAAACATGACGTTTAATTCTGGCTGAACATAGTCATCCTTGCTTTAATTTTAGAACCACTTAAATTTGATGTAATCAGAAGCTAATGGCTTTGCTCTATGTACAGTACTAGGAGAATAGTGGTAATACATACTGATAAGCTTTAATGCACATAATGCTGTAACACAACCTTGATTTCTAACCTCACAGTATTACTGCAGTGTGGCACTGAGGAGCTGATGCACTATTGAAGCTGATGTGTTTCAGACGAGATAATAAATTAAGGCTCTGTCCGCAATCCCAAATGGATCTAAAAGATATCGAGGTATTAGTCCATAGACGAGCAGTGGAGATATTGCCAGCATCCTCCCTAGCTCAGTATTTGACCTTCTATAATCTGTCACTGATTCCATACATAACTTTGAGGAACAGGACCCTCAGCTTTCATCTGGGCCGGTACAATCTTTGGGACTCATTATTTAACTATTTCAGAAAACCAGCCTTTCCTGTTCATGTCTGGATGGCACGGTGGCGCAGCGATCGAGTTGCTGCCTTACCATGCCAGTGACCCATGTTCAATCCTGACTACGGGTGCTGTCTGTACGGAGTTTGTACCCCGTGGGTTTTCTCCAGGTGTTCTAGTTTGTGCCCACACTTCAAAGACGTACAGGTTTATACAGGGCCGGCCTTAGGAGGTGCGGGGCCCAATTGGGAATACTTTTCGTGAGCCCCAGGTTCCCAGCCAAGGTCTGTAGATTCATAGAAATATAATTAAAGTCTATTATAGACTTTATATCTCTACGGTAGAATGGAAAGTAATCAAAATGTGCGCTTAAAAAGTGCCTGCGACTTAATGGACCAAACAGATCTAAGCTACATTTTAATATAACATTGGATACATGTAAGCCTACAAGTAACAAACAAAATGTGTACATCACCTCTGAAAAGTAAATAGTTACAATACCAATTGTTTTAGTGACTGTGAAAGGAAAAAAAAAAGTAATTTAATTAAACTGATCCTGGAAAACCTATAACCATTGGTGAAAAACCAGCCCAGGCAATAAATATAGGGCGTCAGCCCCATCCTACCCTTTGGGCTTCTACCCCATCCTAACTTGGTTGTATGTGTTGGTTGTCTGTGCGTGATGTGTGTGTGCGTTAGTTGTCTGTGCGTGATATGTGTGTGGGAGGGAAGGAGAGAAGGGAGGAAGGAAGGACAGAGGGGAGGCAGGGAAGAAGAGAAACGTTGCCTATTTCCTTCGCTCCATAGATGCTGCTGCACCCACTGAGTTTCTCCAGCATTTTTGTCTACCTTCGATTTTCCAGCATCTGCAGTTCCTTCTTGAACACCCTTCTTAGGTCTACCCGAGCCGAGAGTAGATTACTCTGGCGCGACGCCCCCTTAATCGCGGGGCCCAATTGGGAGCAATTGGTCCAATCGGTCCAATCGGTTTAACGCCGGCCCTGGGTTTATATGTTAATTGGCTTCAGTAAAATTGTAAATGGCCCCTAGTGTGTAGGATAGTGCTAGTGTACAGGTGATCACTACTAGGTGTGGATTCGGTGGGCCACATGGTCTGCTTCTGCGCTGTATCTCTAAAGTATTGGATTTGAGTATAGGAGCAGGGAGGTTCTACTGCAGTTGTACAGGGTCTTGGTGAGACCACACCTGGAGTATTGCGTACAGTTTTGGTCTCCTAATCTGAGGAAAGACATTCTTTCCATAGAGGGAGTACAGAGAAGGTTCACCAGACTGATTCCTGGGATGTCAGGACTTTCATATGAAGAAAGACTGGATAGACTCGGCTTGTACTTGCTAGAATTTAGAAGATTGAGGGGGGATCTTATAGAAACTTACAAAATTCTTAAGGGGTTGGACAGGCTAGATGCAGGAAGATTGTTCACGATGTTGGGGAAGTCCAGAACAAGGGGTCACAGTTTAAGCATAAGGCATTTAGGACCGAGATGAGAAAAACATTTTTCACACAGAGAGTGGTGAATCTCTGGAATTCTTTGCCACAGAAGGTAGTTGAGGCCAGTTAATTGGCTATATTTAAGAGGGAGTTAGATGTGGCCCTTGTGGCTAAGGGGATCAGGGGGTATGGAGAGAAGGCAGGTACAGGATACTGAGTTGGATGATCAGCCATGATCATATTGAATGGCGGGGCAGGCTCGAAGGGCCGAATGGCCTACTCCTGCACCTATTTTCTATGTTTCTATGTTTCTATGTTTCTATGTTTCTAAGTCTAGAGTCTAAAGTTTTATCTGGCCAGATTTCCTCTCTCCACAAGTGCTGCCTGATTTGCTGGCTATTTCCAGGATTTGTTTGAGATTTTCTGCAATCACATGTGTCCTGCAGTTCGTGCTTCCGACGTGTTCAGTTTTGAGATGCAACGTGGAAGCAGGCCTTCGGATCACCAAGTCTAGGCCGACCAGCAATAACATGTGCTCTAGTTCTATCCTACACACTAGGGACAATTTACAGAAGCCAATTAACCTACAAACCTGCATGTCTTTGGAGTGTGGGAGGAAACCGGAGCACCCAGAGAAAACGCATGCGGTCACGACGGGAACGTACAAACTCTGCACAGACAGCACCCATAGCCGGGATCGAACCAAGGTCTCCAGCACTGAAACGCAGCAACTCTTCCGCTGTGCCACTGTTGTTAATCCTGCCTTGATATACACCTTGATATCTGTTGGATTCATTTGGGATTGCAAACAGAGCCTTAAAGTATTATCTTGTCTGATCTTTCGTGTTTCCTGCCCTTTAAATTTCCTTCCTCATTTATTGAATTGACAACACTGAAAACACTTATGTTGCCTCGACAGGCTTGATCTTCATCCTATCACAGACATTCCTGATGTTCTCTACACTACCCCCCAGCCCACACACCACTCCGCAAGATATGGGAAGAAGGGTTTCGGCCCGAAACGTCGCCTATTTCCTTCGCTCCATAGATGCTGCAGCACCCGCTGAGTTTCCCCAGCAATTTTGTGTACCTTCGATATTCCAGCATCTGCAGTTCCCTTTTGAACACTCCGCAAGATATGCTGGCTTCTCACTTCTCCAACATTGACGAGAGGTTCTGGACATGAAATGCTGCCTTTGTTTCTCTCTCCACAAATGTCTTTCTGTCATTTTTTTTAAATTTGTTTCAGATTTATGCACAGACATTCTAAAGTATTACCCACTCCCTCAGAGGGCAGCACAGTGGCACAGCAGAGGAGTTGCTATCTCACAGTTCCAAAGACCCAGGTTCGATCCTGACAAAGGGTTTTGTCTTAAGGAGCTTGTACGTTCTTCCTGTGACAACGTGGGTTTTCCCCGGGTGCTCCGGTTTCCTCCTACATCCCAAAGATGCACAGGTTGGTATGTTAATGGTTTCTGTAAACTGCCCTAGTGTGTAGGATGCGAAACTGAGATAATACAGACCTAGCATAGGGGTGATTATTGGTTGGCCTGGATGTGGTAGGCCAAAGGGCTTGTTTCCATGTTGTATCTCTAAACCAAACTAAATTTACAGCATCTGCAGGTTTACAGCCTTGAATTTCATTGCTCCTTAACAGAGAAATTATAAAATAATGCCTTATTCAGTCGCATTACAGATTGAGGGATTCACTATATATGAACCAATGGCTGAGCTAGTGTGAATAGGTGATAGGTGGTCATGTGGACTTGGTGGGCCAAGGGGTCTATTTCCATGCTGTAATCCCTAAACTAAACTGATGGCAACACAGATTACAATTTTAAATTACATAATTGGCAGTGTAGTCCATTGGATTATCCTGAGGTTGCGAATGTGTTATGCAAATAGTGGTTCATTATTATTATTATTTTATAACTATATCAGTTACAGCTACTGAAATCCTTTATCTGTCCATAAAGTGATTCTTTAACCCTTCCTCCCTGTTAAAAAATGATATAATTTGGTCTCATGTCAAGAAAGTTGGATGAGAACCAAGCCTAGCTTAAACCAATTGCTTGGCTCTGGTTTGTCCCTGAACTGACAAAGGTGCAAGAAATTGAATGACATTCAGTGCAGAATTCACTTATGGATGATATAATTCATTGAAACATTTTGAATGGACCTTGAGGATGAACTGTGTATGCTGGAAGGAAACAACTCTGAATCATTCAGTAGGTGTCCTTGTACTATTGCTGCAGAGGGAATGCTGCTCATTCTGAACGAGTAATGCTTTAGTGATATCTTTGTGTATTGTGTACAACGAGGGAGCAGAGGGAACATTTCCCCCTAAGTATTGAATCAGAATTCCACCACTTTAGGCACACAGTGAGATTGTCAGTCTCACTAGATAACTAGTTTCAAACATTTGGGTATCACTAATTTAAAAGTTGCCAAATTTGTAGGAATCATTTATGGCCTGTTTAGATTCCATGCTGAGAGCTCTTTAGACTTTAGAGATACAGCACAAAACAAGCCCTTCAGCCCACCAAGTCTGCGCCGACCAGCAATCATTTATACTAGCACTGTCCTACACACTAGGGACAATTTACAATTTTACCAAAGTCAATTAACCTACAAACCTGCCCATCTTTGTAGTGTGGGAGGAAACCAGTGCACTCTGAGAAAACCCATGCAGGTCACAGGGTGAGAGTACAAACTCCATGCAGACAACACCCATCGTCAGGATCGAACATGGGTCTCTGGCGCTGTAAGGCAGCAACTCTACCACTGTGCCACTGCACCCTCTGGGGAAGCGGTTCCTGAACATTCAATTTTTAGATTAGGCACATCACACATATGGACATATTTCATCAGAGCCTATGTGGGGATTGTGAATGTGAGATTATTGCAGTGAATGGAAGCCAGTGCAGTTTAAAATCATCATCCATCTTCATTAAAGTGTTAACATTTGCTGATGTTTTGGTTTTTAACATTCTGTTTTATTTTTGGTTAAGCTTCACCCTTAAAGATGTGAACTTGCAGTGGTACTTGTTTACAAAGAGATCTGCAGATCAATTCTGAAATCACCAAGTGCTGGGGTCTAAAGGCTCAGGTTAGACAAGATCAGCTATAATTTCAACATCTATCCTTGATGGCTACGAGGTTCAGTTTATTCAATGATACTTAAAACCACATGTGAATTCATCCAGAATCTAAATGAAGACGTGAATTCATCCAGAATTTAAACGAATCTCAACAAACTTGTTGCACTGTAAATCCCCAAATTCTCAGTAGTTTAGGTTTGAGTTTAGTTTGAGTGTAGTTTATTGTTACGTGTACCGAGGAACAGTGAAAAGCATTTGTTGCGTGCTAACCAATCAGCAGAAAGACAATACATGATTGCAATCGAGTCATTCACAGCGATAGGGCCTCCCATTTAATGAAGTTGTCACATATTGTGTTTTCTATAACATACCGAGTCCTTCGATATGTTCGAAGGCCTTTTCATTGTACCATAAAATTCAGCAAAAGCAAAAAATAAGCCTTGAATATACACATTGATAAAATGCACTCTGTTTTCCCTCTGTTCTTCTCTTGTGCTCTTTTGAGGCCCAGCTTAACTGTGCTTTCAATGACTGCCTCTGTTCCTTCTCCTATTTTCATACTGCCATTGTCTGCAGCTTTCAAGCACTTGGATCTGGTCAGAAAAACCACGAATAAGAATAAGCATTGAAAATTACAACCTTGCTTTCCGCAAAATAGCTCTACTATTGAATTATAAAAAATTGCAAACCATTTTACTGTAATTGCTGTGATTTTGTATTGACCAAATGTTAAGTGGCAATATGTAGTTGTGGCCTTAATTGTTCAGCCTTGTGGTTGCTATCAGAAAATGTATTATTAATAATTTGCTGTATAGTTTAATGAAAGAACTTTATTGCTGGGTTATTTGAAAACTGCATCTACTCTGATAATATATTCTTTACTGCATTTCTGCAGATTCTGCATAAAGAACAAAACAAATCTTTAGATCAAATAAAGGGATTGTTAATGGAGTGGAACGTCATAAGATGCAGTTGATGGAGTGACTATTTGCGTAGTTGAGTCAATCTTTAGACTTTAGACTTTAGAGATACTGCACGGAAACAGGACCTTCAGTCCACCGAGTCCACGTTGGCCAGCAATCCCCGTACACTAGCACTATCCTATACACTAAGGACAATATGCAATTTTACCAAAGCCAATTAAGCTACAAACCTGTATGTCTTTGGAGCATGGGAGGAAACTGGAGAACCTGGTGAAAACCCATGCAGACACAAGGGAGAACGTACAAAACTCCATACAGACATCGCCTGTAGTCAGGATCGAACACGTGTCTCTGGCGCTGTAAGGCAGCAGCCCTGCTGCTACACTACTGAGCTGTGCTAGAGCATTTCCTGTGCTATGTGCAATCTTTACGGTGAACTTTAATGTTCACAAAGACTGGGAAAAGCAAATTACCAGGAATATCGTGGACAATTAATTCATGGAAGTGTACAAGAGATGGCTTGCTAGGACCCTTTATAACCCAGCAATAAATTGTCTTCAAAACCCCAATGCAGCAATTTATATTATTAATAATGTTTTTTAAGAGAGAAAGTTTGAGGCTGAACAATTATGGCCAACAAGAGAACAAGCTACTTTAGGTCAGGCATGGTGAAAAGTTAAAATGCTAATTGGTGATCTGGCAGTAAAGAGGCTTTTAGAGAAGTGTGATCAGCATATAATGGTATTTGTGATATATAAGTTCATACTGATTCATTCAATTCAATGCTTCAATGATGCAAGATTTTTTATTGTCACACATGCATAGCACAGTAACATTCTTCTGCACAAGCCAGAAATGCACAGTCACCATATTTTGTTGTTGTTTTCAAAGAAAAGGTCCAAAGTCCAGTCCACATGCTGGAAGTACGTGTGCGCCCCTGATCCAGGTAAGCCCAGGTAAGTCCAGGTAAGCCCAAGGAAGCCCAAGGAAGCCCAAGGAAGCCCAGGTAAGCCCAGGTAAGCCCAGGTAAGCCCAGGTAAGCCCAGGTAAGCCCAGGTAAGCTGCAGGCCCACGACCCAACATCCCTCTCCCCACCCGACTGCCTTTGTGTCCAGGAGGCTGCCGATCTTGAAGAGGCTGGAGGTCCCTCTCCTATCGGCCAACTCATCGGTTCTCGGAAGCCAGGTTCTTTACACTTGAATAAGCAGACATTGAAGGCACGAGCTGATGAAAATAGAAACAAAATGGTGATGGTGGAAATCTGAAACAAAAATAGAAAATGTACAATAAAATTGAGCAGATCCGTCAACGTGTGTGCTCAATGAGAAACAGTCATTTTTATGGGTAGGCAATCCTTCATCAGAAGTGAAGTGTGAAGTAACGTTGCAAACGCTAGATTTTATTTTGTGAACATCTGTGATGTCAGCCGAAGACTGCTGGATATGCTAATCATTTTAACTGCCCTTTCTATTTCCATACTTACATTTATTTCCTGTGCCCTTCGAATGCCAGAGTTCGACCAAATTAAAGGAACAGTACCTCGTATGCAGCTTGGGTAGCTTACAACCCAATGCTACGAATATTGGATTTTAGGGGAACTTTTCTTCCCCCCACCCCACCCTCCATCCCTGTACCCTATCTGGGTACGCACCCATTTCTCCCCCTCTCCCAACCACATCCCCTTTCCCCTTCCTCACATATCTCTTCCTCTAGCTTTAGATCTCAATCCTCTTCTCTCCTTATCTTATACCCTTTTGTCTCTTTTTCTAGTTTATCTCTAGTCCACCCATCTGACAAGCAAAAACATCCCTCATTTCTATCCACCTATCACTCACCAGGCTTTGTTCAGTCCCCCACTTCTTTTCTAGCTTTCCCTCCTCCCATTACTAAAATCAATCTGCAGAAGGATTCCAACCCAAAGCAACACCCTTTCCATATCTTCCTGCGGTGCTGTCTGAACGGCAGTTACTCCAGCACTTTGTGATTTTTTCCCCCAAACCGGCATCTGCAGTTCCTTGCATCTACTAAACGTTGTTTCTCTTTCCACAGTTGCTGCTTAGATTTTCTAGCATTTTATTTTATTTGTGTGGGGGTTTTGGTTGTCCACATAGATTGGGGATGACATTAAAACGAATGTCAGTGAAGGAGTAATGGTTAACTTTTTACAGAATTATTACATTATTTTGCAAAAACAAAAGTGCTTCCTTCAGGCAAAAAAAACAAACTCAACAGGTAAGTAGGCCAGCCATGGTTAACAAAATAAATTAAAGGTAACATTAGATCAAAAGGAAAACATGACACAACAAGAAATTAGTAAATCTGAGGAGAGGAGACTTTTATGATACAGCAAAATGAAAACCAAGGCATTAATAAGGAAAAACAGAATACAAAAGGCTAGCGGGGAACATAAAAATAGATTGTAAAAGCTTCTATCTAAATGAGAAAAGGAAAAGACTAGCTAAAATTAAAGTGGCCCTTGCTCAGACTAAGACATGAAAAACTACTCTGGGGAATGAAGAAATGGCAGAGAAATTGAACAAATATTTTGTGTCTGCCGTCATGGACGATAGCACAGAAAACCTCTCAGAAATAATGGAGGACTGCACATCCAGAGTACACAAAGTGCTTAAAATAAATTTACATGAATAAAATATTAACATTGGAGAAATTAATCAGACTGAGAGGTGATAAATCCTCCAGATGTACTTCCTGGTGTTGTGAAGGAGTTGGCTGTTTGTCATCTTCCAAGATTCCATAAATTCCAGAATAGTTCTTACAGATTATAAGTTAGCAAACCTAACTCTACAGTTGTTAAGAGTGAAAGAGAATGCAGGGAGATAGAGGTGAGTTAGCCTAACTGCAGAAGGAGGGAAATTGCTCCAGTCTGAAGTCAAGGAAGTAGTAAAAAATAGTGATTATGTTTGGGAAGTCAACATGAGTTTATGACAGGAAAATCATTTTTAACTGCCAGCCATTGTTTTTTGATGGAGTCATATATACGGCATGGAAACAGGCCCTTCAGCCCAACTTGCCCATTCCAACCAAGATGTCCCATCTACACTAGTCCCATCTGTCCGCATTTAGCCCATATCCCTCTAAACCTTTCCTTCATTCACATACCTGTCCAAATGTCTTTTAAATGTCAAGCCCCTGTCCCACGATGCGAGTTTACCCAAGAGCTCTCCCGAGTTTAAAAAAAAATCAAACTCGTGCTACTTCATCACGAGTATTTTTCTACTCTTGGAAATTTTTCACACTGTTGAAAAAACTTCACGAGTTTCTGCGTTTCCCCGAGTACCTGTCGTTAGCATTACGAGCCGCTATGAGACATCCACGAGCTCCGACGTACCCATTACGTACATTCTACGTACTAAAAGCCCTGTCCCACGGTGCGAGTTCATTCCAAGAGCTTTCCCGAGTTTAAAAAAAATCTAACTCGTGGTAAGCACGGAGAATGAACGTAGCGGGTACGTCGGAGCTCGGGGACGTCTCTTAGCGCTAACGGCAGGTACTCGGGAAGACTCACTAACGGCAGGTAAGATCGGGAAGACTCGTGAAGATTTTTCAACATGATGAAAAATGTCCACGAGAGCCCCGAGTACCGACGAGTGGCCATTACCGTAAATCTCCGAGTTCCAATCAGGGCAAACTCGGGAGAGCTCTTGGAATGAACTCGTACCGTGGGACAGGGCTATTCCCACGAGTTTGATTTTTTTTTAAACTCGGGAGAGCTCTTGGGTAAACTCGCATCGTGGGACAGGGCCTTTATAGTACAGGACAAATGCCAGAAGAATGGAGTTGTGAGGGGAAAAATAGATCAGCCGTGATCGAATGGTGGGGTAGACTCAATGGTCTGAATGGCCTATTTCTACTATGTTTTATGGTCTAGTACCTACAATGTTGTAATTTGCAGCACTGATCAGGGCAAACCAGTCAGTGTGTTGCATTTGAATTTTAAGAAGATGTTCAGTAACGTACTACACCAGAGATTATTAAAATTAAAATTTGAGATTTGTTTGAGGTGGATTCAGTATTAGTTAATGGACATGAAACAGAAAATAGGAATAAATGTATCATCTTAGGTTGGCAGTCTGTGACTAGTGAGGTATTACAGGGACCAGTGCTGGAGTCCCAGTTGTCCATAGTTTACATCAATGATTTGAATGACATGATCAGGTGTAATATATCCAAGTTTGCTGATGATGCAACACTGTTTCGCAGTTTGGGCTTTGAGGAGAATGCTTTAGGGAATTTAGACTAGTTAAGTGAATAGACAAGATCGATGCAAATGGTATATATTGTGGAAAGAAGTGTAGGAAGGAACTGCAGATGCTGGTCTAAACCGAAGATAGACACAAAATGCTGGAGGAACTCGGCGGGACAGGCAGCATCTCTGGAGAGAACAAATGGGTCACATTTCGGGTCAAGACCCTTCTTCAGACTAGTCAGGGAAATGAGAGATATAGACAGTGATGTAGAGAGGTTATAGAACAAATGAATGAAAGAAATGCAAAAAAGTAACAATGATAAAGGAAGCAGGCCATTGTTAGCTACAAGCGAAATATGAGATGCTGTCCCTCCAATTTGCCATTTATCCGGCAATCCGGTTCGGTAAGGAAAATATAGAAAAACAGTCTTTTTTTAAATGGATTCATGGAGTCACGTGGCACAGAAACAGGGTCCTTGGCCCTTCGTATCCACGCAAACCAAGGTCAAGGTGCCTCATCTAAGATAGTCCCATTTACTTGCATTTGGCCCATATTCCCTTTAAACACGTCATACCCATGTACCTGTCCAAGTGCCTTTTAAATGCTATTGTAGTATTTGTCTCAACTATCTCCTCTGGCAGCTCGTTCCATATACGCACAATCCTTTGAGTGAAAAAAAATTGCCTCTCAGGCTTGCTCACCTTAAAGCTATGCCCTCTGTTTCTTGATTCCTTTGCCTTGGGTAAGAGACTGTGCATTCACCCTATCTATTCCCCTCATGATTTTATACACCTCTATAAATCATCCCTCAACCTCTTACGCTCCAAGGAATAAAGTCCTAGCCTGCCCAACCTCTCCTGGCAGTCCAAGCAACATCCTTGTAAATCTTCTCTGCACTTTTTCCAGCTTAATGATGAAAAATTGAAAGGCTTTGGTATTCTCCTTCTTCCATTGCTTGTGTTTCTTTTTCCAATCTAATTTCTTGAAACATGTTTATATACATTTTGTATTTTCTTTCATCCAAATGCATGGACTTATGTTCACATGTTCTGTTGAGAGTTAATGATTGAACATAGAACTCAAACATTGGTATTTTATTTTCGGCATTTTTGTAACAAGATAAAAGGTTTATATGCAGCAATGCAGCCAAAACTGCACACTCACAACCTGTAGAACCGAAAACTGTGGCCAAGGATTTGGAAACAACAATATTTAACCTAGAATGAAAAGGCAGAATAGAGAAAATGCTGTGGGTTTCCTGCACAGACAGAGCACCCTTTTTCTCTGGATGTAGCAATATACACAGCCAGTCCAGGAAAGTTATATGTCATCTTCACAAATCACTTGTCAACCATAAAATTTGAGGACGCTCTTCAATTTGACAGTATTCTTAATAATCCTTCAACCTCATTATTAGCTCTTCAGATATAATTCTCGCAATATGACATTCAATGTTTAATTTAGTTTAGTTTAGAGATTCAGCGCGGAAACAGGCCCTTTGGCCCACCGAGTCCGCGCCGACCAGGAATCTCTACACATTAACACTATCCTACACACACTGTAAACAATTTACAATTTTACCAAAGCCAATTAACCTAGAAACCTGTACATCTTCAGAGTGTAGGAGGAAACCGGAGCACCCGGAGAAAACCCACGCGGGTCATGGGGAGAACATACAAACTCAACACAGTAAGCATCCATAGTCAAGATCGAACCCGTGTCTCCGGCGCTATAAGACAGCAACTCTACCACTGCGCCACTGTGCTGCCGTATTTATTGATTCTGCAATGTAACATAACTTTTATTTTTGGCAATAGGCAGGTCCTTATTATGCTTCAGACTTTTGTCAAGAGTTAGTGCTGAGTTTCCATCACTTTGAGCTGCTTTTCCTGGCTTTGCTACTGCGAGGAACTGTAGGGAATCCAATTGCAACAATTCAAACAACAATCATGAAGTTTTAGAGCTTTAGTACACCTTCACTTGCCATAAGTTATTAGAATATGATGTGGGAGTGAGCTAAAAGCTACATCATGGAAACAAGGCCTGGTTAAAACCAAGCTGTTCTCTGTCTTAGGTCATGCAGCGTGGAAACAGGCCCTTCAGCCCAATTTGCCCATGCCAACCAACACACCCCATCTACGCTAGTCCCACCTGCCTGCTTTTGTCCCATATACCTCTAAACATATCCTATCCATGTACCTGTCTAAATTCGTCTTAAACATTGCGATAGTACCTGCCTCAACTACCTTCTCCGGCAGCTCGTTCCATACATTTGTATAAAAAGTTACCCCTCAGGTTCCTATTTAATTTTTCCCCCCTCACCTTAATCATATGTCCTCGGGTTCTTAATTCCCTACTCTGGGCAAGAGACTCTGTGCATCTACCTAATCTATTCACTCATGATTTTGTACACCTCCATAAGACCACCCATCCTCCTGGATTCCAAGGAATAATGTCCTAACATGCTCAACCTCTCCCTGTAGCTCACTTCCTCAAATCCTGGAATAATCTTGGTAAATCTTCTCTGAACCCTTTCAAGCTTGACAACATCTTTCCTATAACATGGCGACCAAAACTGAACACAATACTCCAAATGTGGTCTCACCAACATCTTATGCAACTGTAACATGTGTTTGCCTACATGTCTATGGGTTCAAGCTGCAATCGTGGGTTCTCATCCACCTGAGGTTTTGATCAAATAAGAACAAAATGACTCAGAGGGATCATGATATCTACATTAAACTTAACATTTGGCATAGCTGAAATGATGATTGGAAATATCATTAGGTGGTGAATTTGGAAATATGGCATTGTGCAATGTCCAAATTGCCATTGGCAATTACTTATTTTCTCCACCTACCTCTGCACATGACTTGAATGCTGCCTTTTATCCAAGGGGCCTGTCACGTACTTGCAGGTGATTTAGGACATAGAACAGTACAGTACAGGTACAGGCCCCAAATATTTGTGCTGGACATGATGCCAAGAAATAGCTAATCTCATGTGCCTGCACATCCTTCCCTACCCTCCATATCCTTATGCATATCAAGAAGCATATTTTAAATGCTGCTTTTGCATCTGTCCACATTGCTATCCCTGGCAGTTTGTTCCTGGCACACACCACCCACTGTGTAAAAAAACTTGCCCTGAGCATCTCCTTTCAACCTTGGCCCTCTCACCTTAAAGCTATGCCCTCCAGTCTTAGATATTTTCACCGTGGGGGAAAAGGTTCAGGTTGTCTACCCTATCTATCGCTCTAATATATTTTTATATGCTTCTATCAGGTTTCCCCTCAACCTCCAGCATTCCAGAGAAAAAATCCAAGTCTGCCCAGCATAGCCAATACCCTCTAACCTAGACATCAGTCTGGTAAACCTATTCTGCACCCTTTCCAAAGTCTCCACACCCTTCCTGTATTGGGGCGACAAGAAGTCCACACAATACTCCAAATGCAACCTCACCAAAGTCCTATAAACCTGCATCATGACCTCCTGACTCGTCTCCTTAATTCTCCGACCTATGAAAGTAAGCATACCGTATGCCTTCGTTACCACTATCGACTTTATTTGATTTGCAACATGCATGTTACCTTTCTCACTTACTCTAGCCATTCCCTGGAGGTAAAGAACCAGTTTGCAAATTCAGCACAAATGCACAATTTCCTCCAGCTGATACCAGTCAGTTAACAGAAAGATCAGTGTTTAAGAAGGAACTGCAGATGCTGGAAAATCGAAGATACACAAAAATGCTGGAGAAACTCAGCGATTTCAGCAGCATCTATGGAGCGAAGGAAATAGGCAACGTTTCGGGCCGAAACCAAGGGTTTCGGCCCGAAACGTTGCCTATTTCCTTCGCTCCATAGATGCTGCTGCACTCGCTGAGTTTCTCCAGCATTTTTGTGTACCAACAGAAAGATCAGCTTGGGTTTCAATGATTTAATGATTCAATGATACTTCATTGTCACACCTACCTAGGTCCAGTGAAATTCCTTGTTTTGGCATACAATCCGGTAAAATCACACAGCAGACTTCACCTAGGCTGTACACAGCGGCATGGTGGCGCAGGAGTAGAGTTGCTGCCTTACAGCGCCAGAGACCCGGGTTCCATCCTGACTACGGGGCAGGATCCACACCAATGGTGTGTGTATGAAGGTGATAGTGTGCGGGGATCGCTGGTCGGCGTGGACTCGGTGGGCCGAAGGGCTTGTTTCCGCGCTGTATCTCGGAACTAAACTAAAGTAACCAAAGAGTCGCCAGGTCACTAGCACCGACAAGATTTCAGGAGTTCTTAGTGCAGTCTTATCTTCTCTCAGCGGTGAACCAGGCCTGTCGCCGCACGTGGCCACAGGGCGGCCCGCCGGGTCCCTCTCCGTTCTCGGCCGCACCCCGCCAGGTCCCTCTCAGACAAATAAAATCAAATCAAAATTAAATCATCGATTCTCCTAAAACATAATACATTACTGCACCCATCGGGCTAAGGACGGCCTGCATGGTGTTTCGCAGAACGTAATTTACATCCATCAGTGAGAGTGATTTTTCAGCATCTCGAGTAGCTCACTTGATTAGTTCTTTGTTGTCACACAGAACATTTTGTAAAAGTCCAATTTAGGTAGATCCTGGAGATGTATTCTGCTTCATCAAGCACGTCTGCTGAAATGCAGGAACATTGATGGAAACTGTCAGTGGTTTCAAAATATTTAAGAGTGGTATTGATTTTAAACTTTTCTGTCTAAACAATGTGAAAAATGCATTAGCCGTGTTGTATTCTGGCCACTGATAAATGCGGCAGCTCGACCTGATGTTTACTATTGATATCTGTAATCTTTTCACAAAGGCATTAAAGCAGAGATGCCCAGAAATTGGACATTTTTGATGTGCTAAATTGGTGCTGTGCTTGGTGTTGATGCCAAAGTCCAAATTCACAGCAAAATATGGGCTTTAAGAGATTGTTATTGTTGCTTGCTCCCCTTCAAGAGCATCAAAGGCCAACCTGCACACATCAGGAAAAGCAGCACTAAAGGGAAATAGCAGTCTTAGAGAGATTTCTGCATGTTAGCTGCAGGCTGCCAGAGAGGTGAGTGAGAACAGAAGTGCAGTGGGATGAAGGGGTGATTGTAGCAAACAAGAAGAAAGGTAGGAGGCATCAGGTGGGAGATGGGATCCAGGGTATCCTGGAGGAAGAGAAAGACGGCTAGGATTCTCACTCCCATATCCCACAACCACCATGCCCAGTGTGACGACCGGTCAGGAATAATCTCTTATAGAAACAGTGAATTCCAGATCAGGTTAACGCACAAAAGGACACAAAATACTGGAGTAACTCAGCGTGTCAGGCAGCATCTCTGGAGGACATGCATAGGTCATGTTTTGACCAGCTACACTAGTCCAGTCTGCCTGTGTTTGGCCCATATCCCTCTAAACCTATCCTATTCATGCAGAATACGTGGAGTGGTCTTGGTATTATTTAAATAAGATTTTATCAGTTTCAAAATGAACACTAAAGTAAGTCGATATCGAGAGGTGGTCATAGAGTCAAACAGCGTGGGAATAGGCCCTTCGGCCCAACTTGCCCACACCGGCCACATTTCCCAGCTACACTAGTCCCACCTGCCCGCGTTTGGTCCATATCCCTCCAAACCTGTCCTATCCATGTACTTGCCTAACTGTTCCTTAAACGTTGGGATAGTCCCTGCCTCAAAACTTCCTCAGACAGCTTGTTCCATACACCCACCACCCTTTGTATGAAAACGTTACCCCTCAGATTCCTATTAAATCTTTTCCCCTTCACCTATGTCCTCTGGTCCTCGATTTACCTACTCTGGCCAGGATTTTCTGTGCATCTACCCAATCTATTCCTCTCATGATCTTATACACCTCTATAAGATCACCCCTCATCCCCCTGTACTCCAAGAAATAGAGTCCCATCGCGCTCAACCTCTCCCCATAACTCAGACCCTCTAGTCCTGGCAACATCCTCGTAAATATTCTCTGAACCCTTTCCAGCTTGACAACATCTTTCCTATAACATGGTGCCCAGAACTGAACGCAATACTCTAAATGCGGCCTCACCAATGTTTGAAACAACTGCAACATGACCCTATTCCTATTGAACTTCTATTATCAATACTCGTCAAGACTGATGAAGGCCTGATGGTGTCATGGATGTTGGTGAGAATTTTGACATTATGACATTTAGACAATTTTTGACATTTTTATCATCCACTTGACATTGTGTATGCCCAGTGTTACCATTATTTATCCTCAAAAAGAATCTCCTTTGCAGAATTTATCTTCTGTTTGGCAATTTGATTCTCATGTTGCGTGTAAAGATTTTCCAGCTTGAACAGTGCGGAAATCAGGTTATTTGTTATGTCCATGGTGAATTACTCCGTAAAAACCATGATGGCATGGCTGAATGCTACATTGAGGGTTACAACTTTCATCCTAAGTTTTCGATCTTGGCCAGCACTGCACGGCATCCTTTACAGGGGTTTTATCACTGAGCTGAAGGTGATGCATGGCCTACCCACTTCCTTTGTGGAGAGATTACCTAATACTCATATGAGCCGCATTTACAGTGATCATTTCTAATTATTGATAGAGCTTCCCACGTGCAATTAAACTACTGCACAAGATAGTCACAAAGTGCTGGAGTAACTCTGCGGGTCAGGCAGCATCTCCAGAGAAAAGGAATAGGTGATGCTTCGGGCCAAGATCCTTCTTTTGTCAATCCAAACGTCACCCACTCCTTTTCCCCAGAGATGCTGCCTGACCTCAGTTGCCTGAGTTACTCCAGCATTTTGTGTCTTTCTTCAGTGTAAACCAGCGTCTGCAGTTCCTTCCTACTGCACAACCCCATTACACAGCTCAAAATGATGTTGAATGTTGTGCTGCACACAATACAGGGCAGACTGAAAATTGTATTGGCATTTTTCGGGGCAGTAATTGTTACATGCAATGTCTATTGCTAATGCCCACGCCTTCCCTGTGTCAAATGGTCTGATATTTTTAATAGCTGAATCATCAGCATTTTAACTTGTATTCTGTGTTATGTTCACTGTGATGAATATATGTAGTCAATGTCTGCAGTTAATCTATTTACCAGCAAAATAGCTCACAGGCTTCCAGAATGGGAAAACCTTGTGTTGGCCTCTAAATTGGCATTGTATATGGCCCCAGAATTCTTGATTACATTTTACAATTGAATGCCTTATAGAAGAGTAAAAATTGATAGATACCCCTTTGTGGAGAGTGACAATTTACACAAACCCCATAATGGATAGGAAGGAACGGCAGATGCTGAAGATAGACCGAAGATAGTCACAAAATGCCGGAGTAACTCAGCGGGTCAGGCAGCATTTTTAGAGAAGGATAGATGACATTTTGGGTTGGGACCCTTCTTCAGGCTGGTTGTGGTGTGGTGGGGTGGGGTGGGGTGGGGGGGGGGGGGGGGGGGGGGTAGAGAGCTGGAAGGGAAGATGGGCAGGACAAAGCCTAGCAAGTGATTGGTGGATACAGGCGAAGGGGGAGGGGTACTTTGATGGTTGGACAAAGACCAGAGACGAAAAGACAAAAACAATTGTAAGATAAGTATAGAAAGGTATAAATTGTGTCTGCCAAGGCCTGATGGATCTCTCAGTTGCTAACCATTTAACCCCCCTTCCCATTCCCGTACTGACCTCTATGTCCTGCGTCTCCTCTATTGCCAGAGTGAGGCCACGCGCAAACTGGAGGAACAGCACCTCATATTCCACATTTCCACAGTCTTACAACCTAACAGTATGAATATTGAATTATCAATATAGGTAACTAACCTATAAACATCCCCTCTTTTTTATATATATAATCACCACCCCCACCTTGTGTCCCACCTGGACTCACACCCATTTCTCCCTTTTCACCCTTCCCTTCCACCTATATTCCTCTAGTTTCACAACTCACACTTCTTCCATTCTTATCTCACACGTTCTGTCTTTCATCCCTGGCCTTTGCTCAACTAACTGTCTATCAAAAACACCCTTCACCCGTATCCACCTATCACTCACTAGGCTTTATCTTGCCCCCCCCCCCCCCCTCCAGTTTCTTCCCCCTCCAGCTTTCTTCCCCTTCCCACCACAATCAGTCTGAAGAAGGGTCCGACTCGAAAAACATCACCTATCCCTGTTCTCCGGAGATGCTGCCTGACCCGCTGAGTTACTCCAACTCTTTGTTTCTTTTTTTACATGACAACTCATCTATTTATAAAGTATATAAATTCATGTTGCAATTGTTCTTACAATCCAGCACAGTGGTGCAGCTGGTAGAGCTGCTGCCTTGCCGTGCCAGAGAGCTGGGATCAATCCTGACCTCGGGTGCTGTCAGTGTGGAGTTTACACGTTCTCCCTGTGACTGCATTTGTTTCCTTCGAGTGCTCCAGTTTCCTCCCACATCCCAAAGATGTGCGAGTTTGTAGGTTAATTGGCCTCTGTAAATTGTCCCAAGTGTGGAGGAAGCAGATGTGAGAGTGGGATAACATAGAATTATTGTGAACAGGTGATCAATGGGCGGTGTGGACTCGGTGGCTCGAGGGGCCTGTTTCCACACTAGATCTATAAACTGAAACTGAAATAAACTGTTGTCCTTCAGCCTAGGTTCCCACACCAAGATCTACATCACACAAAGCCATTTGGCCCATTGTGCCTGTGACAATCCTTTGCAAATGTCTGCTCTGTTCTTTTCCGTAGCAGCCGCCCTGCTCCATCCTTACCTTGCTACAGTAACCTCTTATTCCAATATTTATCCATTCTTGCCTCAACTGCTGCCTGTGAAAGCATATTCTACACAGCTAACACCGACAGCATAAGAGCCGTTACACTGCATCTCTGTGGATGGTGCAAATCTTTAATGTGCATGACTAAGACTGTTTTGCTTAAAATGAGGGGATAAAATTAAAGCTGTCCATTGCAATGATAGGTAATTATTGCAGAAGCACAGACACTGTGATCATAGTATCTATTTTTTCTCTAGCATCAGTCAGGAAAGAAATGTTGTACTTGGCACAGCGAGTTCCTACTTCCGATGTCTTTAAAGCTGAATCTGAATAGCTCCATCCGAGGGCTTAATAGCTCAGTGAAAACTTGACTCGGTTCCAGCAACCCATTTCACTTAAAAACTAAATAAATATTTTGGTGTGCCAAGCTTAGTCTCCATTGCCAGCTCACACTACTGCTCATTCATGGTCAATGAGTGGAAAAGCTAGTTTATTTTTTATTTTTTAGAGATATAGCACAGAAACAAGGTCTTCGGCCCACTGTGTCCACACCGAACAGCGGTCCCCTGTATGCTAGCACGATCCTTCACACAAGGGATAATTTACAATCTTTATCAAAGTCAATCAACCCACAAACCTGTACGTCTTTGGAGTGTGGGAGGAAACCGGAGCACCCGGGGAAAACCCACGCGGCCACGGGGAGAATGTGGGCACGGGGAGAATGTACAAACTCCGTATAATAATAATAATAATGGATGGGATTTATATAGCGCCTTTCTAATACTCAAGGCGCTTTACATCGCATTATTCATTCACTCCTCAGTCACACTCGGTGGTGGTAAGCTACTTCTGTAGCCACAGCTGCCCTGGGGCAGACTGACGGAAGCGTGGCTGCCATTCTGCGCCTACGGCCCCTCCGACCACCACCAATCACTCACACACATTCACACACATTCACACACAGGCAAAGGTGGGTGAAGTGTCTTGCCCAAGGACACAACGACAGTATGCACTCCAAGCGGGATTCGAACCGGCTACCTTCCGGTTGCCAGCCGAACACTTAGCCCATTGTGCCATCTGTCGTCCCGTATAGACAGCACCCATAGTCAGGTGACACTGTAAGGCTGCAACTCTATTGCTGTGCCATCGTGCCACTATTTAAAGATGCGACGGGGAGACCCAGATTAGACCCAAACCCAAAATCCCCAGCTCCCTAGGTTGATGCCTTATCCATTAAGTCACTGGGTCACCACTGCTTTATTGTTCTTACTGCTCACTGGAATCTTATCCCTACTCACACGTATGGCAAGAAAGTGCAGCAATGCTTTATATTATATAAGCAAGGCCAGAACAGTTTAAAAAGGATCAAATAGGGAAAGCAAGTTGTAATGAAATGTATTTGTAGATAATGATGGCAGAATAATTTAATATATGAAGACTGTGTCGGATCCATTTCAAGAATGAACAACTCCAATAAATGTTTACAAGAAAAATGCAGTGCTACTAGAGTTCAGAGTAAACATTCTTGCAAGCTGGTGAGAATCATACACTGCTCCATCTACTGTATATAATTAAAAGTCTCATCTTTACCACTTCCTGTCTGCGCTTTATATTGATTTTTTTTTAAACGCTACCATATATCGCTATGATTTTTGGCCATCTTACTCACAGTCCTCCTCCGCTGAGCAGGCCCCCAGGATTTTTCCCATTGATGAAAAATAAAAAAGTTATGAGTTTTTAAAAAACCTTAAGATCCTCTCGCCTGTCAATCACCGCGATGAAGGTAACACCCTTCCGGGGGGCTGGACTATAAAACCCCGGATGCCTGGACGTGACTCAGTCACTCTGTAAGATCGCAAGGGAGAGGTCACGACTCTCATTCTTAGCTGTGAATCAACTGAACTGTGAGTCTGCAATGTACTTGCAATAAATGATTTGTTAGCCCTTAATGACAATGCCATGAGTTGTTTGGCCTGCAGCCCTGCCTGTGCTTGATACTCCAATGCTTTATTAGGTCCGACTGTGTTTGGAAGGAATAAATGCTTTATTAGGTCCGACTGTGTTTAGTTCAAAAGACCCGCTCATTTTGTGACTTCTGCTTAGTGGGCAGGTCGCGCTGATTGCGTAATTTGTGTGTGTGTGTGAGTGTCTGTGTGTGTTTGTGAGTTTATGTGTGTACATGTTTGTGTGTGTGTATGTGTTTGTGTGTGTATGAGTGTTTGTGAGTGTATGTGTGGGTGTCTGTGTGTGTGTTTGTGAGTGTATGTGTGTGTGAGTGTGTGCATGTGTGTGAGTGCGTGCGTGTTTGTGAGTGTGAGTGTGTGTGTGTATGTGTGAGTGTGACTGTGTGTGTGTGTAAGTGTGTGTGTGAGTGTGTGTGTGTGTGAGTGAGTGCGTGCGTGAGTGTGAGTGTGTGTGCGTGTGTGAGTGAGTGTGAGTGTGTGTTTGTGTGTGCTGTAAGTGTGTGTGTGAGTGTGTGTGTGAGTGTGTGAGTGTGCCCCCCACTGGCCAGCAATATTGGATTTGGTGGAGAGGTGGAATATTGCGTTGGGGGACCAGCCCTCCCGTGTGAAGCTGGGACCCAACGGGTCCCACTTAGTCTAGTATACTTCTAAAAAGAAATTGTGTCTCATTTATTGGACTGAGCTAGGAACTATTCTTCGATTTAAAACTAATATATCCTATAGGGACTTGGGTTCCTAACAATCTAGAATCGAAAAAAAAATCAAACAAGAAACCCGCCTTCAAAAAATCAAACAAGAAACCCAACAAAAAGCTGAAATTAGAAATGTTATTTATAGAATTGAAACTATAGTGTCAGTAACGATCTTGTATTATTATTGTTACATGAACTGAAATACAGTGAAAAACTTCATTATGAATTCATTCACAGGCAGATTATTATTTTCTCATAAGAAATATTAAATATTTTTGCCTGTGAAGTGAAGTTCTTTTCTTTAACTCCCAAGTACTTTGATAAGGATGGTTTAGTAAAATATCAGATGTTAAATCTCAATGGTATTAGAGTTAAAAAGTCATGCAGTAGTGAAACAGGCTCACTGGCCCGCCAAGTCCATGCTTAGCATCAAGTACCTGCCTACACTAATCTCGTTCACCAGCCCTTAGTCTGTAGCCTTTAATGTTTTGATGACTCAGGTGTTTGTCTGGATGTTTCTCAAATGTTACGATACTGCTATCCTTCAACACCCACTCATCAATTCATTACAGTCTATTTTTTTAAATTCTTAGTTTCATTTAGAGATACAGCGTGGAAACGGGCCCTTCGACCCACCGAGTCCACACTGACCAGTGATCCCGGTACACTTGCATTATCCTACACACTAGGGACAATTTACAATTTTTACAATACAATACAATACAATACAATATTTATTCAATGTCATTTGAACCTCAGTGAGGCTCAAACGAAACTCTGTTTCTACAGCCATACACACAAAACAATTCCTACAAGACGCACAAACAATTCAATTCACACAAACATCACACAAGCAATTCACACAAAGCCAATTGACCTAAAACCTGTACATCTTTAGAGTGTGGGAGGAAACCGGAGCACCCGGAGAAAACCCACATGGTCATGGGGAGAATGTACAAACTCCTTACAGAAAGCACCCGTGGTCGAGATCGAACCGGTTCTCTTGCGTTGTAAGGCAGCGACTCTACCTCTGCACCACCATGCCACCGTGCAGTTCAACCACCAGGGTGGAAAAGTACTTCCTCAGATCCCCAGTAAACCTCTGATGTTCAAACTTTAAAAGTCTTCCAGTTTTAAATACCTCTGCCAGGTGGAAAAGTCTCTCACTTTCAGCCCTTTCAATGCTCCTTATAATGTTGTACATCTCAATCAGGTCACCCCTCGGCCTCTTCAACCAAGGAAAGCAAATCTGAACTATCTGGACTCTCCACATAACTCGAAAGCTCCATCCTAGTTCAACAAATAAAGTCATGTTGTAAGTACTCAGAAGTGAGGCACAATTTCACAGAAGGACCAGGTGTTGTTCCTCATGACAAAGACACAAAGCGCTGGGGCATCTCAATGGGTCAGGTAGCAACCCTGGAGAACATGGACAGGGGACTTGTCCATTTGGGATCCTTCTTCACCGAAAGGCCTCGACCCAAAACATCACCTATCCATGTTCTCCAGAGATGCTGCCTGACCTGCTAAAGTTACTCCAGCACTTTGTGTCATTGATTTGTCAACCAGCATCTGCAGTTCCTTGTTTCTACACTTTGTTATTCCTCAAGTCCTCGGTGATGTTTATCCCTCACTCAACGTCAGCAAAGAAAAACAGTTTAAATGGTTATTATCGCATTGTTGTTTGTGAGAGCTTGCTGTGTCTCAAATTGGCTGCGGCATTTCCTGTTGCGTCATTGACTCCACCTTCAGTGGTATTTCATTCGGGATAAGGTACTTTGCGACAACCTGTGATTATGAAGAGCGACCATGTAATTATAAGTCCTCATAGGCATTGGGCCGGAAGTGAAACAGTGCTGGTATTGTTTGCTACACTCCCTGCCATGATCAGACAATTTAAAACAAAATTAAAACTAAATCTGATATTTTCAAGTGTTAAAGGAATTGGATGACAGAGCACATGCAACCTTTGGTCTTACTATCAATCAGCTATCATATTCCCAAAGTTGCTACTATTTCATCTTTCTCCTGACATCATTTAAACACCCCCAGATTATTCTTAGTTAAAAAAGAAAAGCTGGAGAATCTTTGGAACTCTCTGCCACAGAAGGTAGTTGAGGCCAGTTCATTGGCTATATTTAAGAGGGAGTTAGATGTGGCCCTTGTGGCTAAAGGGATCTATGGATATGGAGAGAAGGCAGGTACAGGATACTGAGTTGGATGATCAGCCATGATTATATTGAATGGCGGTGCAGGCTCGAAGGGCCGAATGGCCTACTCCTGCAACAATTTTCTATGTATCTATGTATCTATGAGAACTCAGCGGGTGTGGCAGCATTTATGGAGAGAAGGAATAGGCGATGTTTTGGGTTGAGATCCAGATTATTCTTCATTGATTTTTGATTGATTGAAAGAAAAGGCATGGGAAAAGGCCCTGCGGCCCACCGAGTCCACCCTGACCATCGATCATCCTTTCATACTAGTTCTATGTTATTCCACTTTTGCATCTGCTTCCTAAACACTAGGGGAATTCCTAAACACTAAGGTCAATTAATCTACAAACCTAAAAATAGACACAAAAAGTTGGAACAACTCAGCGGGTCAGACAGCATCTCTGGAGAAAAGGAATAGGTGACGTTTCAGGTTGAGACTTCAGACTGAGAGTTCGGGGAAAGGGAAACGAGAGATATAGAGAGATATAGAATAAATCAATGAAAGATATGCAAAAAAGTAACGATTATAAAGGAAATAGGCCATTGTCAGCTGTTTGATCGGTGAGAATGAGTACAAATATAATGACTCAACAGGACGACTTTGAAGTTGGTACGACGGGTGGGGGAGAGATGGAGAGAGAGGGACCGCAGGAGTTACATGGAGTTAGAGAAATCAATACATACCACTGGTTTGTAAGCAGCCCAAGCGAACTATGAGATGCTGTTCCTTCAATTTGCAAAAACCTGCACGTCTTTGGGATGTAGGAGGAAATCGGAGCACCATGCGGTCCCATGCGGTCACAGGGAGAACATGCGAACTCCACACAGTCAGCAGCCAAGGTCAGGATCAAATCCGGGTCTCTGGCGCCGTGAGGCTGCAGCTCTACCAGCTGCGTCACTGTGCTGCCCACATTTTTGAAATGTATTGATTTCATAATATTGTATAAACATGTTCAGACATTCACAAGGTGCATGAAAGATAACAACAAAATGGCAGAGGTATCAAACCTGGAGGGCTTTAGAGGTTTAAAGGCAAGAGGTTTACGAGGGATCTTTTGTACCAGAGGGTGGGAATCTGGAATTCACTGCCCAAGTGGGTGGTGGAGAGAACAGTTGAGAGATTTCTAGACAAACACTCAAGACATATGGTTCAATGGTGCTTTATTGTCACCTGTAAATTGTACACTGTGAAAATCGTTTTGCATAGATCACACATGCATGAGTTGCCATATCGGATCAGCACATTTGATGCTCTTGAGCAGCTCCGGGTCCAGGTAAGCCCCAGGATGCTGCAGGGCCTCCTCCATCCCCCACGACCGGCTCAGCCCGCAAACTGTCATCAATATCTTAGCCCAGACACTCCTTGTGTCCTGGGGGTGTCTCCTGCAGCTGACCTTGAAGGTGCTGGAGGTAATACCCAGTCCCTCTCCTTGCGTCCGTCTTCACCAGCTGCTCCCTCCTCCTTGGCTCTCCGGTTTTCGGGGCCCAGCTCGGCAACTACCGAGCCTTCCCCCTTGCAGGCCTGGTATGGTAGGTCTATCACACTGGTTCTCAAGAGCCCCAGAGAATGGTGGACTCCGCCCAATCCATTGTGGGCACAATCCCCCCATCATCGAAAGTATCTACATGAGGCGCTGCCACAAGAAGGCAGCATCTGCCATCATGGATCCCCACCGGCTAGGCCATGCCCTCTTCATGCTGTCACCATCATGCAAGAGGTACAGCAGCCTGAGGTCCCACACCATCATTCACGAACAGTTACTTTCCTACAACTATCAGGTTCTTGAATCAACATGTACGATCCAAATCCAATCTCAACAACAGTACTGTCCACCTCTTGCACCAGCAGAGACCAGTTTCCCAATTGAGTTTTTGGCACCAATGTCTTGTTTTTGAACGGTCTATTTTTCTTTTCACTATACTGTAGAATTAATGTGTAATTGAGACACAAGATGCTGGAGTAACTCAGCAGGTCAGGCAGATCTCTGGAGAAAAGGAATAGGTGACATTTCGGGCGAGACCCTTCCTCAGTCTGACAAAGGGTCTTGACGCAAATGTCACCTATTCCTTTTCTCCAGAGATGCTGCCCTACCCGTTGAGTTACTCCAGCATTTTATGTCTATCTTTGGAGTAAACCAGTATCTGCTGTTCCTTCCTATACATAATGTGTCATTTAGGTACATTGATGTTTTTGTGTGTTGTCTGAGTTTATGTACCTGTGATGTTGCTGCAGGCAAGATTTCATTGAATCTGCACCTTACCATATGACAAGAAACTTGTTTTGATTTAACATTGAAAGTAATTTTCTATAATAAACTATTTTATTGGCCTTGAGCGAAGTATACCTGGAGTGAGGTTAAATATTACCAAGAATTTTAATTACATCAGCAGGGCACAATGACATTTCCTCGGGCAAGATGACACAAATCAAACAGAACTGTTCATATTTTGTTCAAAATGTACATGTTTTTTATTGTATTTGTCATAGATTAATGTATAACATGTAAGTTAGATGGCAGAATTGACATAAAGCTAAGGTCACTATTAGTAGAAGTACAGGATTTAATTCATTTATTTTTGCATTATATTTCCCAATTTAAATAATTGTGTAGTTTTTCAGGATTTACTGGGATTTTAGAATGGACCTCAATTTAACATTGTATTTGACCACTATACGGTGACACAGCAGCAGAGTTGTTGTCTTACAGTACCCGGGTTTGAACCTGACTACAAATGCGGTCTGGACGGAGTTTGCTCGTCCTCCCCGTGACCGCGTGGGTTTTACCCAAGGGCTCCGGTTTCCTTCCACACTCCAAAGACATACAGGTTTTGTAGGTTAATTGGCTACGATAAAGATTGGGAATCGTCCCTATTGTGTAAGATAGTGTTATTGTACGGGAATCACTGGTCAGCATGGACTCGGTGGGCTGAAGGGCCTGTTTCCGCACTGTGTCTCTAGAACTAAAAACTAAAACTGATATTACTTTGCTTAATCAAATTATGTTTGAACTACATAAATTTGCTCAAACCAATAAAATAAATGTAGAATGAAGAAAGGTACAGCATGGGTACAGGCCTTTCGGCCCACCGTGTCCATGTCAAATATGATGTTATGTTAAACTAATCTACTCTGTCCGCCTGTGATCCATATCCCTCCATCCCCTGCATGTCCACGTGCCCATCCAAAAGATTCTCAAATTAGTTTAAACTTTAGCCACAGGTAATCAAGATATATATCTCCACTTTCATCACAGACTGTGTGCAATGATTGTACTTTTAGAAACAATTCTGGCTTTGTGATGCTTTGGAAAAAAATGGTCTGTTAAAGTAGAAGAAACCTGAGACTTCACCCAGCAGTTAAAAAGCTAACAATTTAATTGCAGACAGGTCAAATTGTGTTTCCTTGGCCACATAAATGATCTATTGTTTATTTTCCTCTCATATTTTCTTGCATGTTATGGAAAGCTTCCAGCTCCAGTTAAATATTCACTAACAATCCTTAGATGGAGTGTTTCAAAATGCTGTATGTTATGTACTGGTCTCATTACAAATAATATAAAGTTGATTCCATTGTTTCACGTGTGGCCCCATTCATTCAAATTCTTGCAACCAAGGGGCAATGGATATTTAAGTTAAATTCTGTTAGTTCTCACATTTTTCAAAGCTTCAAATTAATTTGTTACTCTGATATTGTATAAATATGCACAGTCACTGATTTTTAATTCTGTCAAGTCATTGAAAAAAAATCTGTTTAAATGTACATTTTTTAAACTTTACAATATTTCTTTCATGAATGCCTTATGATCAATGTAAAGACTGTAGTCATGTCATAGACGTGAATTGTTAACCAACTGTTAATCATGTTTGGCAATTTTTTAATTTGATTCCATTTGTGTCTCTTTTCCAGCAAAAATGTGTATTGGTAAAGTACCCTTAATATAGAAAACATCCCAAAGTGTTTCATGGTACATTCATCAAATGAAATTTGAAAAGAAATCACATGAGATATGAGGGGTTTCGGCGAAGTAGCTTTAAGGGACTTTTGTAAGGGCTTAAGAGTTGGGAAGATTTAAGTGTGGAACTCCTCAACCCAGGTATATCTGCAGGAAACATTGGTGCCAATGACATAGAGAGTAAATGTACAAAGAACCAAAATTAGAAGAGACACAGATAATAGGAAAAGATGCAAAATGCTGGAGTAACTCAGCAGGTCAGGCATCAACTCTGGAGAACATGGATAGGTGGTCCAAACCCTTCTTCATACTGATGGTGGGAGAGTTGGGGGGAGGGGTGGGGAAGGAAGGCTGGTTCACGTACACCTTGTCTAACTTCATCTAGTACAACTGACGTTCCCGATGTGGCCTCCTGTACATCGGTGTAGACTCGGTGACCGTTTCGTCAAACACTTGCACTCACTCCACCAAGGCATGCTGGATATCATGGTTGATAAACATTTCAACTCCTCTTCCCATTCCCATATGGAAATTTCTGTCCCGGGCCTCCTCCTTTGCCAGAAAGAGGCCATCGGAAACTGGAGGTACAACGCCTCATATTCCACTTGGGTAGCTTACAACCCAATGGTATGAACATTGAATTTTCCAACTTTAGGTACCTACATAATCATCCTTCTGCCCCCACGTACTTCCCCTCCCCCACCCCCTATCCCTGTGGATCACCTGAGCTCGCAACTATTTCTCTCCTCTCACTCCCCTTCCATTTATATTCCTTCATCTAGCTTCACAATTCGCAACTCTTCAATCCTTTTGTCTCATGCCTCTGTCTGTTTATCTCCGGCTTTTGCAACCATCTGCCTATAAACCATAGGTACACAAAATTGCTGGGGAAACTCAGCGGGTGCAGCAGCATCTATGGAGCGAAGGAAATAGGCGACGTTTCGGGCCGAAACCCTTCTTCAGACTGATGGGGGGTGGGGGGGGGGGAAAGAAAGAAGGAAAAGGGGAGGAGGAGGAGGAGCCCGAGGGCGGGCGGATGGGAGGGTGGGAGGAGACAGCTAGAGGGTTAAGGAAGGGGAGGAGACAGCAAGGGCTAGCCAAATTGGGAGAATTCAATGTTAATGCCATAAGGACGCAAGGTCCCCAGACGGAATATGAGGTGCTGTTCCTCCAATTTCCGCTGTTGCTCACTCTGGCAATGGAGGAGACCCAGGACAGAGAGGTCGGATTGGGAATGGGAGGGGGAGTTGAAGTGCTGAGCAGCGAAGCCTACATTCATGCCTATAAACCATCTTCGCCTGCATCAACCCGCTGGAGTACTACAGCACTTTGCGTCTTTTTTTGTAAACCATCATCTACAATTCCTCGTTTCTACAGATACCATAAAGATCTATGGAGCTGAAGAAAATTACAGAGATAAGGAGAGCTTAGAAAATTTAGTAATTTGAAAACGTGTTTTTTTTAATACACACACGGATATTATAACTTAAAAATATTATAGTAGCTCTCAAACTTCAACTTCGCAGGAAAGAAGCTAGCAACTCCGAATACCATTTCACACAGGAAAGAGAAAGCCAAAGCATTATGTAAAAATATGGGTAGACAAAAAATGCTGGAGAAACTCAGCAGGTGAGGCAGCATCTATAGAGAGAAGGAATAGGCAACGTTTCGGGTCGAGACCTTCTTCAGACTGTAAAAATGTGCGTGCCTTATTAAAAATGTAAATTTAAACACAGTACCTGAACTCCCAGCTCCTCCATGACCAGGAATCATCCTCGTGGGTTTTATGGTTGGGATTTGGTGCAATATTCACTGTAACCTCCAATCTCTCCTACCGTAGACTCTCGGGGGATTGAGCGAAGCCTACATTCATGCAGGACTCTGTCAGCAGCTAAGTTCAGTGGTGAATAAGCTCGTGTATAGATGCACTTCCAGTTCCTCTAATAAGAATATTAACGTCCTCCCATGTTCTATAAAGCGAGTCACTCATTTGATTACAGTGTTCTGAGTCAAAAAACGTATGTTGATATTCACACTCGGAGCTCCTAGTCATTAAATTTTGATTGGAAGCTTCTTTCCAGGCTGTTTAATCATGTTTTTTCCTTAGGTTGAAAATCTAAGTACAGTATTGGTTGATCATCTCAGAGTGACCCTGTTCATTTTCCTTCATTGTCCTTTTAATAGGTTCACTTGCATCTATATGTTACAGCATGCATGCACGACACACTCTTTCTGCACTATTTCTAGTACCATGTGTCAAATTATAATCGTCTAGGTTATTTTTATCACTTCAGGATGAAAAGGGGTAACATTTGCAGATTATTTTCACAGAAGGTTAGTTGATTATTAATTTGAAGGAAACCATGAGGAAAATAATAATGGTAAAGGCTGCACTGTGCTTTTGTACTGAAAAGTGGGACAGATTGCACACAAAGTGGCATTAAACATCGTAGAATTTCATCCAGATTTAGCTTTAAACTTTAAATGGTTGAATATTTTTGCTCTATTCTACATTGATGAGTAGGTTAACCTATGATGAGCGCTTGTCGGCACTGGAGTTGCACTTGCTGGAGTTTCGAAGACTGAGGGGGGACCTCTTTGAAACATACAGAATAGTGAAAGGCTTGGATAGAGTAATAATGGATGGGATTTATATAGCGCCTTTCTAGAATACTCAAGGCGCTTTACATCACATTATTCATACATTCCTCAGTCACACTCGGTGGTGGTGAGCTACTTCTGTAGCCACAGCTGCCCTGGGGCAGACTGATGGAAGCGTGGCTGCTAAGCTGCGCCTGTTTCGGATCGGCATCCTTAACGGTGCCCTCCGACCACCACCAATCACTCAGACACATTCACACACAGGCAAAGGTGGGTGAAGTGTCTTGCCCAAGGACACAACGACAGTATGCATTCCAAGCGGGATTCGAACCGGCTACCTTCCGGTCGCCAGCCGAACACTTAGCCCATTGTGCCATCTGTCGTCCCTATGAGTAGATGTGGAGAAGATGTTTCCACTAGTGGGAGAGTCTAGGACTAGAGGTCTTTGCCACAGAATTAAAGGATGTTTTTTTCAGGAAGGAAATTAGGAAACTTCTTTAGTCAGAGAGTGGTGAATCTGTGGAATTATTTGCCACAGAAGGCTGTGGAGGCCAAGTCAGTGGATATTTTTTAAGGCAGAGATAGATAGAATCTTGATTAGTAGAAGTGTCAGAGGTTATGTGGAGAAGGCAGGAGAATGTTAGGAGGGAAAGATAGATCAGCCACTCCTATCACTTATGACCTTGATAGGGTAGACAATCAGAACCTCTGTCCCAAGTTTCAAAGACTAGAGGGTATAGCTTTAAGGTGAGATAGGGATAGTTTGAAGATGAGTGGGACAAGTGTCTTACAAAGAGGTGGTGGGTGCCTGGCAAGCGCTGCCAGGGGTGCCAGGGGTAGTGGTGGAGGCAGATATGATAGTGGCATTTAAGAGGCTATTAGAGAGGTACGTATATGCAATGGAGGGGCACGCATCATATGCAGTAGTTTAACTTGGCATCATGCTCAGCACAGACAGTGTGGGCTGAAGGGCCTGTTCCTGCCCTATGTACTATAATCCCCAGTGGAATTGGCCAGAGGTTGCCAAAAACTTATAACATCAGCTTAATGATGATTTCTAAAGAGATTTGGTCAAATACGGGAGGGTGGGACTAGCGCAGATAGCCATCTTGTTCAGCAAGGGCCAGTTGAGCCAAATGGCCTGTTTACATGTTTTGTAACTCCGCAATTGACTTTGTATAACTGTTTAATTTAAATAGTTGGTTATTAATATTTCCCCCAAAATTGGCTCTCTTAGATGTAATATCCAAAATAATATTTGCTTAACCTCTGTCAAAAGTAACCTAAGAAACAAGATTTATTTATTCTTCTCTCCTTTTTTTCCAAAGCCTATTATTCATATTTAAAATCTACTTTGATTGTTAAATGAGATACAGCATGGTAATTTTTCATGTGCTTATTTCCTGTCAGACATTTGCTAGTTCATGTTCATAAATGACAGGAGCAGAATTAGGCCATTCGGCCCATCAAGTCTACTCCACCACTCAATCATGGCTGATCCATCTCTCCCTCCTAAACCCATTCTCCTGCCTTCTCCCCATAAGCCTGAGTCCAACATTTATTCCATGGTAGACAAAAGTGCTGGAGAAACTCAGCGGGTGAGGCAGCATCTATGGAATGAAGGGAATAGGCAACGTTTCAGGCCAAAACCCTTCCCATCTGCTCTGACTTTTACTGTAATAAACTCATAGAGTCATATAACATGGAAACAGGACCTTCAGCCCAACCCATCCATGCCCGACCAAATAACTTGTCCCATTGCCTGCATCTCTCTTAACCTTTCCTATCCATATACCTGTCCAAATGTCCCTTAAAAGTTGTTATTGTACCTACCTCAACTACCTCCTCTGGCAGCTTGTTGCATGTAACCACCACCTGTGTGAATAAGTTGTCACTCAGGTTCTAATTAAATCCTTCAAGAATCAAGTGTGTTTTATTGTCATATGTCCCGAAACAGAACAATTACATTCTCAACACAACAGATATGTAAACATAGCACTCTGTAAAATCCATAATAAACAAAAACTTCAGCAAGTATATAAAGAACACACAAATATCAGTGCAAAGATAATGTCCCCAAGTCTGTACAGTTCAGAGTCAAGTTGGAGGTTGTAATGTTTAATAGCCTGATGGTTGTAGGGAAGAAGCTGCTCCTGAACCTGGACTATAGATTTCAGGCTCCTATATCTTCTTCCCGATGGCAGGAGCGAAACAAGAGCATGGCCAGGGTGGTGTGGGTCTCTGGTGATGCTGGCTGCCCTTTTGAAGCAGCGACTCTTGGAGATCCCTTCGGTGGTGGGGAGGTCAGAACCCGTGATGGACTGGGCAGTGTTCCCACCTTTTGTGGTCAGTGCTCTCACTTGATTCGTACGGGAGTCAGGGGTTATGGGGAGAAGGTGAGAGAATGGGGTAAAGAGGGAAAGATTGAATGGCGGAGTAGACTTGATGGGCCGAATGGCCTAATTCAGCTCCTATCACTTATGAACATGAACTTTTTGCAATCTTCTTCGTTCCTGGGCGTTGGAGTTACCGAACCAGGCCATGATGCAACCAGTCAATATGCTCTCTAATATACACCTGCCCATCAAGTCTACTCCACAATTCAATCATGTTTGGTATATAATTCCCTCTCCACCCCATCCTCACCACTCTCCTACTCCCCATAACCCCTGACACACTTATTAATCAGCCCTACCCTTCTTCCTTTACACTAAACCTCAGAATGAGGGCGGCTGCATGCATTCACGCGTGGAAGGGGATGTGGGCGTGTAAGGTTTTCACAAGGGCAGCGATGCTGTGGTGTCACTTTAAGAAGATTGTGCGGCTCAGCTAGTGGAGCGTGGGTCCTGTTGTGACAGACTCTCTCTCTCTCTCCCTCTCTCGCAAGCACAGCACTCACCGGCTGAGACACAAACCATGTGGAGCAGAAGGAACAGATTGCTGGCTGTCCTGCTCCTTTCGACGGCCTTCACGGTCGACCTGCTCTTCAACATCTTGCCCAAGTTGCAGCAGCAGCAGCAGCAGCGGCGGAGGTTCGCTCCGGGCCAGTGTCCGTGCGATCAGTTGCGGGCTCGAAGCGGAGCCCGGCCGCCAGGCTCGGCCGCGGGCAACGATAGCAGCGCAGCCCGGGCACACTGGCAGCTCAGCTCAACTCTCTCCAAACTCCGACAACTCTTCTCGCACCCCTTCTACCGGGTGCAGTCGCTGACTCGAGGGCTCGGAGACCTCCTGTTGGACAAAGACACCGCCGTCAAATACTACGATCACAAGGCTAAACGGGCGAACAGGTAAAGTCAGCACAAAGTGCTTGGAGCGACTCAGCGGGTCGGGCAGCGTCTGGGGAGGGGAAGAAGGGTGTAGACCCTGAAGGTCACCTATTTCCCTTTCTCCAGAGATGTTCCCTGACCCGCGGTGTTACTATATATTTGAGTGTCGTTCTTCGCTGTAAATCAGCATCTGCAGTTCCTTCCCACACAAATGGGAAACGGGTAAGCGAATGCAACACTCTAGTCTAGTCTAGTGCCAGTCAGTGTAGTTTGGGCGAAACCGTACATGGAAAGAAATTCAGCGGCCACAGTTCATGATGCATGGTTTGATTCAGGCGCTGTTCTTCCATTGAGAATGTAAACTGTCACTATTTAAGTATTTCGTTTTAACATTAAGTGCACACTGGGTCGTTTAATGGAGAAACAAGGAACTGCAGATGTTGGTTTACAATAAAGAACACAGAGTGCTGGAGTAACTCATCGGGTCAGGCACTTATCGCTTGCCAGGGTTGTCCCGTCCCCCATCCACCTTTTTTCCTGTCTGAAGGGTCTCAAACCGAAACGTGACCTGTCCATGTCCCCCAGAGATGCTGCCCGACCCTCTGAGTTACTTCAGCATTTTGTGTCTGGTTGTAAATTGCCATTCAGGGAAATATCCCAGTTCCCATGTGGTAGACGAAAATGCTGGAGAAACTCAGCGGGTGCGGCAGCATCTATGGAGCGAAGGAAATAGGCAACCAGTCAGCGGAAAGACAATACAAGATTACAATCGAGTCATCTTATAGAAACTTACAAAATTCTTAAGGGGTTGGACAGGCTAGATGCAGGAAGATTATTCCCAATGTTGGGGAAGTCCAGAACAAGGGGTCACAGTTTAAGGATAAGAGGGAAGTCTTATAGGACCGAGATGAGAAAATCGTTTTTTACACAGAGTGGTGAATCTATGGAATTCTCTGCCACAGAAGGTAGTTGAGGCCAGTTCATTGGCTATATTTAAGAGGGAGTTAGATGTGGCCCTTGTGGCTAAAGGGATCAGTGGGGTATGGAGAGAAGGCAGGTATGGGATACTGAGTTGGATGATCAGCCATGATCATATTGAATGGCGGTGCAGGCTCGAAGGGCCGAATGGCCTACTCCTGCACCTATTTTCTATGTTTCTATGTCTATGTTTCTATCCACGGCGTAGATACATGATAAAGGGAATAAAGTGAATAACGTTTAGTACAAGGTTCAATAAAGTCTGATCAAAGATAGTCCAAGGATCTCCAATTAGCTAGATAGTAGCTCAGGACTCCTCTCTACTTGTTGGTAGGACGGTTCAGTTCGGAAGAAACTGTCCCTGAATCTGGAGGTGTGTATTTTCACACTTCTGTACCTCTTGCCTGATGGGAGAGGGGAGAAGAGGGAGTGGCAGGGGTGCGACTGGTCCTTGATGATGCTGCTGGCCTTGCAGAGGCAGCGTGAGGTGTAAATGGAGTCAACGAAAGGTTGGTTTGTGTGATGGTCTGGGTTGTCCGACAATTCTCTGCAATTTCTTGCGGTCTTGGATGGAGCTGTTCCCAAGCCATACTGTGATGCATCCCGATAAAATACTCTCTGCGGCGCATCTGTAGAAGTTGGTGAGAGTTGTTGGGGACATGCCGAACTTCCTCAGCCTCCTAAGGAAGTAGAGTCGATGGTGTGCTTTCTTGGCCATTGCTTCCATGTGGGTGGTCCAGATCAAGTTGCCAGTGATATTTACTCCTAGGAATTTGAAACTTTCAACCCTCTCTACTTGGGCACCTTCAATGCAAACCAGGGCATATGTACTGCTTCACTTCTTGATGTCGGTCACTATCTCCTTGTCTAGCTGGCATTAAGAGTTGTTGGCTCGACATCAACTCATTGTGTTGAGCCGGTGAAGGGAGTCATTTTGACTTTGTGGATGTTGGTCTCACAATGAGCTGAAAGGGTGGCGCAGCAGGTAGAGCCTCTGCCTCACAGACCCAATGGAGCTTGTCTCCAATGAGTGAATGAATGGATTTATGGGATAGAATAGGCTCCAGCGGTTAGGTGGAGTGGGAATACAATTAGGGCCAGAGGAGTGTTGGCGTGATTGTTCTGTGAACTATCATTCCTGATGATCGTGCAAACTCCACATAGATGGCGCCCAATGTCAGGATCAAAAACAGGTCTCCATTGCTGTGAGCAAGCAGCACTACCAGTGGCACCACTGTGCCTTCAAGATTTCCCCCAGATATTATAGAATGGATGGACACTCAGAAAATCCAGCCATTGTAGAGGGATATGGGCCAAATGTGGGCAGGTGGGATGAGTGTAGATGGGGCACCTTGGTCAGCATGGACAAGCTGAGCCAAAGAGCCTGACCTATGACTCTATGACTCTATGCCAATGGCTCTGGTCATGTCATGTTCAAATAGTGCCTGCACATTGCACTTTTAGAACTTGCTAAGCCAGTTCCAAGTACAATTATTCTGCAAGTTAGAGGTATTTTGTTATGGGCTAATTTCACTGGAAAATACTGTTTAATTAAGCAGAGTTGACCTCTTAATTTCCCAAAGCTAACTTGCAAATTTATATAAAAATCTATGAACAAAAGGTCTCTGCCATAGTGTGGTACAGAATGTATCCTTTGCAAGACACGCCATGATGCTTCACTGCACTTACACAGAACATAGAACAGTACAGCTCAGGAACAGGCTCTTCGGCCAACAATGTCTGTGCTACCATGAGTTGATGAAATTCACCCTATCTTCCCACATCATCCTAGTTTATATCCGTCCAGCATCTGCCTGTACATGTGCCCATAAGTGCCTCTTAAATATTGTCATTATAACTGGAGTTTAGAAGAATTATCTAATTGAAAGCTACCAAATAACGTAAGGTCCACTACAATGGATGTGGAGAGAATGTTTCCAGTGATGGGAGAGTCTAGAACCAAAGAGCACACCCTCAGAATAAAATAATGTATATTTAGAATGGGGATGTGGATGAGCTTTGTCAGCCAGAGCATGGTGAATCTGTGGAATTCACTGCAACAGGCGGCTGTGGAAGTCATGTCACTGGGTATTTTTAAAGCAGATATTGATAATTTCTTGATTAGTAAGGGCATCAAAGGTTGCGGAGTGAAGGCAAGAGAAAGGGGATGAGAGGGAGAAATAGATCAGCCATGATTGAATGGCGGAGTAGACTCGATGGGCTGCATGGCCTATTTCTGCTTCTATGTTTTACGGTCTTATGTAAAAGATTATAAAGTATCGATAGCATTATATGAATTATATTACAATCATAATGGTCCAAGGGAGGTCTGGGTTCCAGCCCCGTGAGCTGCAATGATGGGAGAGACTTTAACGTATACAATTCAACAAAGACTCAGTATGTCCATCTTGGAGTGTGCTAGCCTTGGGATGTGTTCATGGATAATGGCACAGGGGTAGAGTTGCTGCCTTACAGCGCCAGAATCCAGGTTCGATCCTGACTACGGGTGCTGTCTGTGGAGTGTGGGAGGAAACTCCCCCCCCCACATCAGTCTGAAGGGTCTCGACCCGAAACGTCACCTATTCCTTCGCTCCATTGATGCTGCCTCACCCGCTGAGTTTCTCCAGCATTTTGGTCAGTCCCCCCAACCCACATCAGTCTGAAGAAGGGTCTCGACCCAAAACGTCACCTAATCCTTCGCTCCATAGATGCTGCCTCACCCGCTGAGTTTATCCAGCATTTTTGTCTACCTGTAATGTACAGGGTTATTGCTGGTCAGCGCTGACACAGAGGGCCGAAGGGCCAGTTTCCACGCTGTATCTCTGAAGTCTAAAGTTTACAGTTTATAAACTGGGAAAGACCTATATACTCTTCAGTCAGCTCCATGAGTTAGCTACATCTTTGGCATGCCCAACACCAGACTGCCGAAATGGAAACCCTCCTCTCCACTCAGCAATTACCAGACAGACAAAAAACGATAAGATTTAAAGGTGCGCTCAATGCTTTCCTAAACAGAAGTAACATCCTAATGTCTCCGGGGATAACTAATTAGAGTGGAGTATGGACATTTGGGACAGAGTTTAAGAACATTGCGTCCAGGCCCTGTATGTAAACGAATCCCTGCAAAAAAGGGTACTCTACTGGACCCATGACCCATTCTCCTGTCTCCCTTTGCCTCATCTATGGAAGAGTCTGAGTTCCCAACCACATCAGTGGACTGCTGAAGATAAAGTGTTATAGGATGAAGCAGTACAAATTATTGCAACAAGACTAGACCCAACATTAGGGTGAGATACAACCTCAGTCCAAGGTGACACCTGATGTCTGCATACATACATATCTTGAATCAGTCACACGCAAAGATAGTCTTGGGTCAAGTTCTACATTGAGGACATAATCTCCACTTTTTATCCAGAGACATATATATTGCATCCCTGTAGATTGGTTTGTTTTCAATCTTTAGATAAAGGGGAAGATGTATCAGGTAACAAACTGGTACAGGAGTTGAGTCAGCATACGGTTTCCAAACTTAAAGAGCCTGCCATATTCAATGTGGTGATTTCAAAAGATTGAATAGTCATTACTGTCACGTTTAACTCTGTTTGGGTCTGAGTGAATGGACTAAATCTCCCTACTGCAGGTCAAAGCATGCAGGTACTAGAGTATCAAATCCACGCCTGTGGTCTCAACTTTCACGTGCATGCATACTATGTTGGAATAATAGTAAATGACATGTTAATATCATCCTTGGTAAGGAAATTTGTGGTAAGGAAAGTGTAATTTGTGATATATTAAGAAAATATTGAGCAGGTTATTTCAAGAGTAGAAATTATACAATGAAAGTAGACATCTTTAGCATTTCCTACCACACAATCTCCTGTTGGTGTCAACATTCATCTAATTTGGAAGATTTGACATTGATAATTGGGAATTAATCATCTGTGCAAAAAAAACGCATTCGCTTTTTTGTCATTACTAAGAGAATAATTTAACTGGATGTCTTACAGATATGGGCTGCAGTGAAATTAAGAGCCACATTACATCCATGCAAAATCAAATTTTATTTGTATCATTTTTAAATCATATTCAGGAAAAATAAACAACCCCCCTCCCCACCCTTTCATTAAAAAAATGTAATTTATTTATCGATTGCCAATCTGTGTAACATTTCAACAAGTGAACATTTTTCTATTCTCAGATTCATGATACAATATGAGAGCTAATTTGGTCTTCTTTGCTTTATTCAACCCAACAGTAGATTTTATTTTCTCCAGATTCTCCAGTCATCAAACATTTTAACTCCCCTCCCATATTGACCTTTCTGTCCTGGGCCTTCCTCCACTGTCAGAGTGAGGCCACACGCAAATTGGAGGAACAACACCTCATATTTTGCTTGGGCAGCTCAGAACTGCGGTGTAAATATTAATTTCTCTAATTTCAAGTGCCCATTGCATTCCTTCTCTTTACATCCCTTTCCCACCTTAGTCATCCTGCTAGTTTTACTGTTCACATCCCTTCGTTATCACCTCTTCCTCCACAGCCGACAATGGACTATTGTGGGCTCTTTAGCCATTGGTGCCGGCTCTGGTTCGCTCTTTACCTTTTCATACCTCCAGTTTTCCTCTCCCCTGACTCTCAGTCTGAAGAAAGGTGTCGACCCGAAACGTCACCTATTCCTTTTCTCCAGAGATGCTGCCTGACCCGTATAGTTACTCCAGCATTTTGTGTCTATCTCCATTGAGAAGTCATTGTTTATGACTGGCAGCTGTAAATACCGACTTGAAATATCACTGAGGTCATGAACAGTGTATTTTAAAGTTGAGGGCATTATCACATATATATTTTGTGAGCAATTATAGTTGAAAACAAACTCTAGCCAAAATTCATTTTATTATACCCTTGAGTTGAAGTATTTTTATGACAGGGAACATTTTTACCTTTTCTGCACAAAGCCTATATTTTGTGACGTCAATCATAGCCTTTATTCTTGGTGTCTAATTTAAATCAGAGGAAGCATTTGATCACTTGTGCCCTTCAATTGACTTTTACAGAGGCTTTTCACATCAGCGATATCCTTTCAAACAATAACAATGGATATTTATCAGAAGAAATCATGAGAGGTTCAAATGACCTCATAAATTATCAGACTGAAGTTTAAGAGGAAGCCAATATTTATATAGCACCTTTCCTAGCCTCAGGAGATCTCCGATCAATTCAAAGCCGATTTTTGAACAGCAGTCGCTATTGTAATGTAAGAAGATTTGCAGGCAATTTTCTCACTATTGACAGCCACTACTAAACCCAAAACAAGATGACTGACACCTGAGACAGATCTTCTGGTTATAGATTAATCAGTGACCAGGAATTTCTTGCTTTACTTTGACCATCGTCAGCTGTCTGAAGCCTGAAATGGCATTTACTTTTAAATTAATTTTGTCTTGTTTCGTAAACCAAAGAGGACAGCCAATACAATTGCTTCCTTCGACAGATCTCCCCCATCTCTTCCCCTCTTCACACCAACAAGTGCATGGATCTCATGGTTTTCTTTGTTGCTAAGACTGAAGACATCATGAAGACATCTGGCAAATTCACCTTCTGAACCACCCATCAGATGAAACATCCACCTTGCAACCTTACCTCCGAATTCCCTATCTATCTCTCCTCATTCCCTCCTAAACATCATTATGTCCATGAAAAACACATCCCCAAGATGTTTGTCGCCATAAACTGATGACGACCCAACTTTCCATCCTGATCCCCGCATTTGCTGACGTTATCTCCTTTCACATCTTGTTCCTGAATCTTCACATCTTTAGATTTGCTTTAGAGATACAGTGTGAAAAAAGGCTCTTCGTGTCCATGCCGACCAGCGATCACCCCATACACTTGCACTATCCCATGCACTAGAGACAATTTACAATTGGCAGAAGCCAATTAACCTACAAACCTGCACGTCTTTGGAGTGTGGGAGGAAACCGGAGCGCCTGGGGGAATCCCACATGGTCACCAGGATAACGTAATCCATACAGACAGCACCCATAGTCAGGATCGACCCTGGGTCTCTGGCGCTGCAAGGCAGCAACTCTACCACTGCGCCACTGTGCCACTCCAGTTATCCCAGCATTTTATGTCTATCTTTGATAGAAACCAGCCGCTGCAGTTCCTTTTTATTACATAATATTTAAACCCTACTGACTGTAAATCACACAACTAATCAATTTTCTGTTGTTGAAGGTGTGTGCCAGTTTAGTTTGAATTGTACAATGTACCCGTAGTCAGGATTGAACCTGAATCTCTGGCACTGTAGGGCAGCAATTCTACCGCTGCACCACTGTGCCGCCATCCTGATATCTCCTCAAGTATCTGAGATTGATACTGTGTATCTCTCCTCAAAAACCCAGTCTTCAAGCAAAATATTTTCTTATAATGAGAAATAGCGAGGGATCTCTATTGTTAATGGCTCCACACTGACTGTACACTGATTCTGTTCGAAAATACACATTGTACCTCCTGACAGCACACATGTTGAGGTCTGAAAATAAACATAATGAAAGCTGCAGATTGCAGTTTTGAGTGCAATTAAGGAGCAAGGCTCTGGGAACTACAAGATGAAAAACAGTGGCAACAGTCAACTGAGTAAAGTTACACACCACATGAATGATGCAGATGCTGATTTTGACTTTAAATTAAATCAACACATGTCTCTGGCAATTGTGCACTACAGGCGTGTGAAGGATGACTCAGTCATGATGAACTTGGGTGCCAATAAGGTAGAATAGGCATTTGGAAAAGTTAAGCCAAAGTCTGAGCTGACATTTTTTTCTGATAGCCATGCGCTATGAAGGGAGATCAACGAAATCCTATGGTGCACAGGAAGAAGAGTTCAGATCTTTACAAAAGTGGGGAAATAAACTAAAAGTTTTGCTTTGCTTATTGATATGTGTACTGAGGTACAGTGAAAAGCTTTTGTTGTGGAAAGGCTTTACATGATTACAATCGAGCCATCCACAGTATACAGATACATGATAAAGGGAATAACGTTGTGCAAGATAAAGTCTGGTAAAGTACGATTAAACATAGTCTGAGGGTTTTCAATGAGGTAGATAGTTGCTCTAATTGTTGATAGGACAGTTCAGTTGCCTGATAACAGCTGGGAAGAAACTGTCCCTGAATCTGGAGGTGTGCAAAGTCCCAGTGCAATTGAAGGGGAAGCTGGAGAGGGAACACTGGAGGTAGTAGAAACCCAGGCAGGAGGTCTGGATGAGATGGGTGACAGCCTTACTTCCCTAACCTATTGTGTGAGAGAGAAACCCAATGAATGGCTAGAGATAGAACATAGAACAGTACTGCACAAGAACGCCCTTCGGCACACAATGTCTGTGCCGAACATGATGCAGAGACCAACTCTTATCCGCCTACGCTTAATCCATATCCCTCCATTCCCTGCATACATACACATGTACCTGCTCAAAAGCCGCTTGAATGCCACCGTTGTATTCAGAAGATACTTGAATCTTGTGATTAGGAGGGACTATTACCCAACACCAACTCTGAAAGAAACATATTTGTTTACTTATTGCAATGCAGAAGAACGCCATTCGGCCCAGTGAGTCAATGCCAGCTCTAGCAGAACAATCTCATGGGTGCATTGTTGCATTAATTTTCACTTGTATCCAACAGCGTATTCCTTCACATATGCCCACCATTGCCACTCACCTACTCTGAGGGGTAATTTACAGAATTTACCATCTCACCTTTGGGATATCAAGTGTCAAGAGTGTTTTATTGTCATGTGTCCCAGATAGAACAAGGAAACTGGAGCAACAAAAACTCAAGTTTCAATGAGACCCCCCCCTCCCCCCATCCTTCTCAACTCCAATGAGTACAGGCCCAGAGACATCAAGCTCTGCTCATACATTAACCCAACCACCTCAAGAATCATTCTCATAAACCTCCTCTGAACCCAATGACATGAGATGATAGAAAACAGCAGACAAGCTGGGCTCCAGCCAAATAATAATAATCGCATCACAAAAGTGAAGCTCAACCCCAAACGTTGTCTGTCCTTTTCCATCTACAGTTGTCCGACCCACTGAGTTCCTCCAGCACTTTGTTTTTTACTCAAGATTCCAGCATCTGCATTCTCTTGTGTTAGCAAAAATAAATTATTTGGTTAATGTTTCTGGGATCCCGAGGTGCACATTTCCCAACTCTTAAACAATGATTCTTCAGTGAGTATTTTATTGTCTTAAATGTGCTGTAGAATATCTTGAACTTGCAAATGAATATATTTAATTCCACATGTTGGGGGAATTCCTTCTTATTTTATAATGATAACAGAAGATTCCAGTTTTTCTCTCAAGAAACAAATGTTGCCAATTATTGTTGGATGAATGAAAAATCATTCATCTAAATGTTAGTCTAAACAGGAACTTGCATGTTGACAACCTTCCAGTTAGGAATCAATTAAAATTCTTAAAACTCTTTGGAATCCTTCCTGTAACTAACTGTGACAAATCGTGAAGTCTGTACAGGGGTGATATATAACATACCAAAGCATTGTTGTTTGGCTCATGCTGAGTGTGGTCATTTTCAGACACAAGGAACTGCAGATGCTGGTTTACAAAAAACAAACAAACAAAGTGCTGGAGTAATTCAGCAGGTTTCTGGAGGACACCTCAGGAAGGGTCTTAACACGAAACGTCACCTATTCACGTTCTTCGAGATGCTCCCCGACTCACTGTGTTACTCCAGCACTTTGTGTTTGCTTTTGTGGTAATCTTGTTGCACATTCACTCTCATATTGATGGGCCAAATGGCCTAATTCTACTCCTATTCCTTATGACCTTATATTCCATTTCACAGTAGCTCAGAGACTCGGCAATAATGAAAATCAAATATCTGCAGTTGTTGGGAAACTGAAATACAAACAGAAATGGCTGGAAACACTCAGCAGGTCAGGCAGTTGATGAGTTAAAGATCTTCCACCAGAACTGTGAACACTGTTTCCCTTTCCACAGATTCTGCCTGACCCGCTGAGTGTTTCCAGCATTTTCTGTCCGCATCTCTACAATAACCATAAGGTCATAAGTGATGGGAGTACAATTTGGCCATTCGGCCCATCAAGTCTACTCTGCCATTCAATCATGGCTGACCTATCTCTCCCTCCTAACCCCATTCTCCTGCCTTCTCCCCGTAACCTCTGATATCAATACTAATCAAGAATCTATCACTGCCTTAAAAATGTCCACTGACTTGGCCTCCACAGCCTTCTGTGGCAAAGAATTCCACAGACTCACCACCCTTTGACTCAAGAAATTTCTCCTCATCTCCTTCCTAAAAGAGCGTCCTTCAATTCTGTGGCTATGACCTCTAGTCCTAGACTCTCTCACTGGGGTCATAGAGTCAGAGAGTGATACAGTATGGAAACAGGCCCATCGGCCCAACTTGCCCACATCGGCCAACATGTCCCAGCTACACTAGTCCCACCTGCCAGCATTTCTTAAACGTTGGGATAGTCCCAGCCTCAACTACCTCCTCTGGCAGCTTGTTCCATACACCCACCACCCTTTGTGTGAAAGTGAACACTAGTGGAAACATCCTCTCCACATCCACTCTAGTCAAGCCTTTCACTATTCTGCATGTTTCAATGTGACCCCCCCCCCCCCCCTCCCCTCATTCTTCTAAACTCCTTTTTTCAGCAACATTCAATCAGTTTTCGAGGTATGTGCAGTGATTACAACTTCAGTCTAAAGAACTTCATTTAAATGAAATGGATTTAAATTATTGCACCTCCCCAGCACTAGATTTGATACCACAATATAATCTGAAGCATTTCTTACCTTGATAGGTACTTACAGAAAAGCTGTGTTTGTATGTACATAAATCTGCTATCAGCTTTCATTAATTATTTCTGAGATATAACATGAAGAATTTTAAGTACATTTATCAACTGGCTAATCCAACAATGTATAATAAATGATGTAAAAGAGAACAATGGATTTATTTTCTGGCCAAGGCAACATTTTAATACAAATTAACATTTTATTACAGCCAAGCCAACTTCAACGTACTGTAGAACTGTTATGGAAATCAGCACCCAGAATATATAAGAGGATGTGTTAGCACAATATGTTCCGGAACATCTCAGAAACCAATAGTGCTGAACAGGTGATGACGTGGCAAAAGACACAGGCAGAGATAAAATGAAAAGAATTGCTCTTGCAGGATAGTTAGAGATAATGTAGGTAATTCTGACGCTGTGTACCGTAAAACGGGATCAACAGCCTGTTTAAAATGTCTACAGACATCATCCATTTCTCTGCAACATCAGAGGTTGAGGGGTGACACGATAGAAATATATAAAACGATGAGCGGCATGGGCAGGAAGTTTAGTTTTATTTTAGTTTGTTGTCACATGTACCGAGATACAATGAAAAGCTTTTGTTGCATGCCAACTGGTCAGCGGACAGACAATACATTATTACAATGGAGCCATCCACAGCGTACAGATAGATGATAATCACAATCATAATCATACTTTATTAGCCAAGTATGTTTTGCAACATACGAGGAATTTGATTTGCCAAACAGTCATACCATTAAAAAGCAACAAAACACACAAAATACATTTTAACATGAACATCCACCACAGTGACTCCTCCATATTCCTCACTGTGATGGAAGGCGAAAAAAAAGTGAAATTTCTTCCCTTCTTTGTTCTCTTTGTCTTCTTTGTTGGAGGCCTCGAGCCATCCATTGATGGGGCGATCTTGGCTTCCGTATCCGATGGGGGATGGGCCCTCCGTGTCAGGGCGATCAAGCTCCCGCGTCGGGGGAATCTCAGCTGCCCCGCGCCAGGCGATCGGACCCCCGGTCAGGACTGGTCGAACCTTCAGCGTCGATTCGAGCTTCCCGACATCGGTCTCCACCTGAGACTGTGAGCTCCTCGATGGTTAAATCCGCAGGCCGCAGTTGGAGCGTCGACCCCAGGCAAGGGATCGGCTCCAATGGTAGGTCCACTCCTCCGCGGTGGGGCTCAAAGTCAGTCCCGACCAAAGCCTCCAGCTCCATGATGCTAGGCCGCTGAGCGACCGGAGATACGAACCGGAAGACAATCGCATTTCCGGCAGGGTTACAGATTGAAAAAAGGTTTCCCCCGACCTCCCTTCCCCAACTCCACATACAACAAACCAAAGAACATGAACACAAACTTTTAAAACACACTAAAATAACAACAAAAAAAGACGAAAAGACAGACAGACTGTTGGCGAGGCTGCCATCGTGCAAAGGGAATAATGTGAATAATGTTCAGTGCAAGATAAAGTCCAGTAAAGTCCGATCAAAGATAGTCTGAGTTAGAAGTTAGATACTAAACTAAAACTAAGGGTAAGACAGTCAGAGCCTTTTCCCTCGGGTGGACGTGCCCAACACAGCTTTATGGTGAGAGGGGGAAAGTTCAATGGAGATGTGTGAGGCAAGTATTGTACACAGAGAGTGGTGGGGTCCTGGAACGCATTGGTATGGGAGGAGATACAGGCAAATACGAGAAAGGCATTTAAGAGGCTTTTAGTTAGGCACATGGAAGTGCAAGGAATAGAGGGATATGGATCCTTGCAGGCAGATGAGATCAGTTTAACTTGGCATCTTGTTCAGCACACACACATTGTGGGCTGAAGGGCCCATTCCTGTGCTGTACTGTACTATGTACTATGTTCGATCCACTGGTTTGTCTGACTTCACAAAAGCAAAATTACCCCAAGTCTTTTTGATATGAAAATGGAGCCAATATTTCCATTCCAGAAAAGGGTTTTAAGGGGATAACGGAGAAAAACCGAAGGGCCTGAATTTCTTCACAATCATTATTATACATATCACGTTGCCAATGCACGGAGGCCAAGAGGAAGACCAAAGCTTTGCTTCAAGGGGATGATTAAAAATAGATATGACAACAGTTAACATTGGCACTGACAACTGGGAAGAGGCTGCTGAGGACTGGGGGAGGTGGAGAAAGGACCTCCAGGAGGATATGGAGGTTTAAGACCCCGGAGACCAGGCACCAAAGTCTCAAGTGATCGACGGCAACAGCAACACACGCCCCAATGCAACGGCCAGAGACAACTTCACCTGTGGAAGCTGTGGGAGATCCTGCCTGTCGAGGATATACCTAGTCAGCCGCAGCAGGAAATGTAACCATAGATGAAGCATTCCACTCTCTGAGGAGAGCACAGACACCAATGGACCATTGTGGGCTCCACCTTTCATGGGTCATCGGTGCCGGCTCGTGATTTGTTCTGTGCCTTTTCATACCTCCAGTTTCCCCTCTCCCGTGACTCTCAGTCTGAAGAAGGGTCTTGACCCGAAACGTCGCGTATTCCTTTTCTCCGGAGATGCTGCCTGACCTGCTGCTCAGTTACTCCAGCATTTTGTGTCTATCTTCAGGACAACGTCAAATCCGCGCCATCGTCTTTCGTGGATGGGCGGATACTGAGAACACCAAAAAAAAAAATGTTAAAGCAATTGAGGAAATGAGTGTTGAGGGAGTCATGGTGAGTTGTTTGTTCTTAGCTCACTAATTACACATTTCCATGGTCTCTAGGAATCTTTGATGCTTCTCCCAAGCTTAGTAAGGGCTCATTAACACAGGCACAAAACTCATCCATTGGCTTAATGTCTGTGGATGTTATGTGTGTACATCACCATTACACCTGGAGGAAGTTATGCCCATGTAAGTCGGGCAGCCCCCTGACTCAAACTATGAGCACTTGGAAAAGCCTCCGCACTATGATTGATGATTGTTGCTTACACAGGTGTATTATTGAAAAATATACATTCCTCACATTTTTTACACTCCCTCACGCCCCCCCCCCCCCCCAACCCCTCCTCCCACACACACACACACACACACACTCTACTGCACTTCATGTGAAGAAGGTATGGCTTGTTCCAATTGAAGATCTCCCAGAGGGCGTTAGAATGGCAAATCATTGTGGTGAGTAGGGTCGTGGTCAATATGGTAAAATAGTTGGCAACGAGTTCCAGAACAGCTTTCCTCCAGATGGCTAAGCTAGCTAACCTGAATGGTTAGGAAGAAACTGCAGATGCTGGTTTAAACCGAAGATAGACACAAAAAGCTGGAGTAACTCAGCGGGACAGGCAGCATCTCTGGAAAGAAGGAATGGAGAACGTTTCGGGTCGGGACCCTTTTAGTTTAGTTTAGTTTAGAGACACAGTGCGGAAACAGGCCCTTCGGCCTACCGGGACTGCTCCGGCCAGCAATCCCTGCACAGTAACACTGTCCTACACCCACTAGGGACAATTTTTACATTTACCAAGCCAATTAACCTACAAACACTTTGGAGTGTGGGAGGAAACCGAAGATCTCAGAGAAAACCCACGCAGGTCACGGGGAGAATGTACAAACTCCGTACAGACAGCACCCGTAGTCGGGATAGAACCCGGGTCCCCGCCGCTGCGTTCGCTGTAAGGCAGCAACTCTACCGCTGCGCCACCGTGACTTCAGACTTAGTCTGTAGAAGGGTTACGACCTGAAACATCACCTATTCCCCACTTTCAAGAGATGCTGCCTGTCCCACTGAGTTACTCCGGCTTTTTGTGTCTACACCTGAATGGTTTGCCGTCTCAGTCATCCAGGAATCTTTCACTGCTTCCAGTAAGATTAACAGCTCTTCCTGTGAAAATATTTGCAGCCTCTCTGTGAGAAGGTGCCCTTTACTGATCTGCCTTTGACATGATGTAAAGTTCATGTTAAGGTGGTGAAAATATGTTTGGAGTAATCGAGGGTTAGAAAGATACAGCATGGAACCAGGCCCTTTGGCCCATCAAATCCATGCCAACCATCTCACATTACACTATCTTACTTATACACCACTCCCTACACACAAGGGGCAGTTTACACAGGCAGGTTAGCCTACAAATCTGCACATCTTTGGGCTGTGGGAGGAAACCAGAGCACCCAGAGGAAACCCACACAGTCACAGACCTTTCAATGCAATTTTTTTGTTCTTGCATTATCTGATTTATCTTCAGAAACTTTACATTTAATTTAATTTAGTTTAGAGATACAGCAAGGAAACAGTCCCTTCGGCCCATCCAGTCCATGCTGACCAGTAATCCCCGTGCGCTAGCACTATCCTACATAATAGGGACAATCATGTACAATTTTTATCTAAGCTAATTAACATACAAACCTGTACGTCTTTGGAGTGTGGGAGGAAACCGGAGCAACTGAGGTTGCGTGAGACAGCAACCCACGCTGTCATGGGGAGAACATAGAACATGCAAACACCGTACAGACAGCACCCGTAGTCAGGATTGAACCCGGGTCCCGGCGTTGTAAGGCAGCAACTCCGCTGTTCCACCGTGCCACCCTGAACTTGATATGGTATGAATTTGAGATCAGCCTGGAAAGCCTGGAATTTAACAGGAATGTAACAATGAAGTTAACATAGAAACATAGAAAATAGGTGCAGGAGTAGACGATTCGGCCCTTCAAGCCAGCACCGCCATTCACTATGATCATGGCTGATCATCTAATATCAGTGCCCCGATCCTGCTTTTTCCCCATATCCCTTGATTCCTTTAGCCTTAAGGGCTAAATCTCTTGAAAACATCCAGTGAATTAGCCTCCACTGTCTTCTGTAGCAGAGAGTTCCACAGATTCACAACTCTATGGATGAAAATAGTTATTACTAAATAAGTGGCCCCATGAGCTTATAAAGGGTATTTTTCTGACAAAGCCAATATCAAAGTGTTAGAAAGGCGCTATATAAATCCCATCCATTATTATTATTATTATTATTATTCACAGTCAGATTCTACAATGGTTAAAATGATTAAAATCTTTTCCATTAAATATGCTTTGGGAAATATTTTTGTTTGAGCAAATATGATTATGAGATAATTCTTCAAATGCCTTGTAATATTTCATCTTCGCTCTGTTTATGGCGAAATATATTATATTTGCATAAAACCCAGAATCACAATCAGTGTTAAGATAGTGTTAAAAATGAGGCAGCACTAAAATCTAGCGTTTATAATTCAAAGCTGTTCACCATCCATTCTTGACCAAAACAATTAGACACACTAGTTATAATGAGAAGCACAAACGAAAAATGTGCTAAATGGTGCAGCTAGTAGAGCTGACGCCTCACAGTGACGGAGGTTCAATCCTGACCTCCGGTGCTGTCTGTGTGGAGTTTGCATGTTCTCCCTGTGACTGCGTTGGATTTTTCCAGGTACTTTGGTTTCTTTGCATGTCCAAAAAGTGTGGGGTTGATGGGTTATGGAAATTGTCCTTAATGTGTGGATGAGACAGGATGAGAGAATAACATGGATTAGATCGGATTTGAGTAAAGATGGGTGTTTGATGGTAGGGTGGACTCAGTGGTCTGAAAGGCCTGTGTCCATGCTGTTTATCTCTGTGACACTATCTGTATTAATGAATCAAAATGCAAATGTCAACATGGTTCTGATGAACAATGGATGTAAACTGTGCATCTATCATTAACTGTGACCCATATTGGTAATGACAGCATTAGTTGCCCATTCCATGTTCCCTCTGAAGGCAGTTTAAGATTCAACCAGGGACGGCAGTAAAGCTGCTGCCCAACAGCATCAGAGACCCTGATTCGATCCTGGCTACAGGTGCTGTCTGTGTGGAGTTTGCATGTTCTCCCCGTGACCGCATGGTGCTCTGGTTTCCTCCCGCATTCCAAAGACATGCAGGTTTGTAGTTTAATTGGCTTCTGTCAATTTTTCATAGTCAGTATAGAACTGGTGTGTGGATGATTGATGGTGGGCATGGATTTGGTGGGCCGAAGGGCCGGTTTCCACGCTGTATCTCTAAGCTGCACTGAACTAACACATTGGAGTCATGTATGTGTTGACCAGTAGGTGTGACAAATTCCCTTTCCCAGTGGACAGCAGTGAACCAGATGGGTTTTTAAACATTCCAGTAGTCGCCCGTTTTCTACTACAGAGAGTAACTTTTATTTTACTATTTCGATTTACAGACTCAATGATCACTCATCCCTAAGGATTAATGGTGCAGCAGTCTAAATTAATCACTACAGTTCCATAGCTATAACATCGAAATACCTTGTGAGCATGGCAGTGTTCGATGGCTGCAGGCTTCAACCTAATGCATGCAACAGTGATGAGTGTGCAAAAGTGATTTCTTCCATTTGATAACATTTTATTCATAATCTAATCTTCAGAAAGCAGAAGGAGATGTTTTGTTCCCTCTGGGCTTAGCCTTAACTGAAGAATTACATTTCCCAAAAAAACAGATTTATCATAACATTTCTGTCAGGTAGATCATTACTGAGCAATTTCCTTAGGTATTTGTGGCCTTTTCCCTTCAGCTTGGTTTCAATTACGTTAAATTATGGGAAGAATTTAAAGTATCAGTGGAATAAGGAAAGTGAAGGGTATGAAGTTGTCCAAACTTCAAGAGGAAACACTTTTGATGTTGTTGGCCTTAGAACATTTGAGCATTGCAACATAGGTACCGGCCTTTGACTCACCATGTCTATGCTGACCATGTTACTAATCCACAATAATCCAATCTGCCTGCACTTGGTCCATATCCCTCAACTCCTTGTCTGTTCATGCGTCCGTCTAAATGTCTTTTAAACATTGCTATTGTGTCTGCTTCTCCCACCTCCCCTCGAGTATTTAACATTTCCACCCATATGGGTAAAAAGATTCTGAATGCCTCTCATCATTTTAAATACTTCTATCACGTTGCCCCTCAGCCTCCGATACGCCAGGGGAAAACAATACAAGTTTGTCCAACCTCTCCTCATAGCTAATAGTCTAATCTAGGCAACATCCTGCTGAACTTGTATAGCAACCTCTTCAAAGCCTCCACATCTTTCCCATAGTATGATGAACTGAACTTCACACAATATTCCAAATGTGATCGAACCAAAGTTTCATGCAACTGAAACGTGACTTACCAACATATATACTGATGAAGGCAAGCGTACAATATGCCTACTTTGTCACCTTATCCACCTGTGTTGCCACTTTTAGTTTATGTTAGTTTAGAGATACAGCACGGAAACAGGCCCTTCGGCCCACCAGGGCGCAACCGACCAGCAATCCCCGCACATTAACACTATCCTACACTAGGGACAATTTTTACATTTATACTAAGCCAATTTATCTACAAACCTGTACGTCTTTGGAGTGTGGGAGGAAACCAGAGTTCTCTGAGAAAACCCACCCAGGTCACGGGGAGAACGTACAAACTCCGTACACACAAGGAACCTGGGTCTCTGGTGCTGTAAGTGCTATAACGCAGAGACTCTACCGTCACGCCATCGTGCTGCACTTTCAGGGAACTATGAATTTGTACCTCCAGACATCCTCGGATAGAAGAACCAAAGAATCTCTCGTCATAAAATTCAGCCTTGCTGTTCACTGCTATCACACAAAACATTTCCTTGCTGTTTATTGTTCCTTGTATGACCAAGAATCTAGGTCTAGGATGCAAGAGAGTGCAGGACCAGAGGCCATAGCTTCTGTATAACAGGATTTACCTTTAGAAAGGAGGAATTTATTTTGTTAGAGGGTGGTGAATCTGTGGAATTCATTGCCACAGACGGCTGTGGAGGCTGTCAATGGGCAGTTTTTAAGGTGGAGATTCACAGATTCTTGAGTAGTACCTTGAGGAGTGCACCTTGATAACAAACTGGACTGGTCTGTCAACTCTGACTCCCTCTACAAAAAAGGCCAGAGCAGACTCTTTTTCCTCAGAAGGCTCAAATCCTTCAATGTGTGTAATGATATGCTGCACATGTTTTACAACACTGTGGTTGCAAGTGTTATTTTCTACGCTGTTGTCTGCTGGGGCAACAGCATTAGTGCAAAAAACAACAAGAAGCTGGTCAAACTGGTTAAACGAGCTAGCTCAGTGCTGGAGGGGAGAGTAGACTCTGGGACGGATGTGATTGAGAGGCGTATGAGGCACAAAGTGCAGGCCATCCTGAAAAACCCCGGGCATCCCCTCCATGTAATTCTGGAGAGTCAAAAGAGCACTCGGAACAACAACCGGCTCCTCTCCCTGCCCTGTAGAACGGAGCGGTTCAGGAGATCCTTCACCCCTGCAGCCATTAGATTTTATAATTCGGACCGCTAGGCTGTAGGGGGATGCATTTTGCAATTTTTAATTTTTAATTGTTAATTATTGGTCTTTTTAAGTATTTATTGCTCTCAGGTAGTGTCCACATTGTATTCTATGTATTTTCTGTCTGCGTTCGTTTTGAATCTGTGGGTTTGTTGGTTGGGGGCTTCTGGACATCTGAATTTCCCTGAGGGGATCAATAAAGTATTTATTATTATTATTATTATTATTATTATTATTATTATTATTATTATTATTATTATTATTATTATTATTATTATTATTATTATTATTATTAGTAAAGGTGTAGCAAAAGAGAAGAAGGCAGGAGAATGGGGTTGAGGGAAAGGTAGATCAGCCATGTTTGAACGCTGCAGGCTCAAAGGGCTGAATGGCCTAATTCTGCTCCTGTGACTTATGAATTTAAGAATTTAAATTATTTTTCAGCGAGAAATCTGAACATGCCGCTGGACTGTTTGACTCTTTGCCTTTACATTCTAATCTTCCAAATCCCAATTGCCGATCCCACACGGTCCCAACGTCAAATGTGCAATTAGTGCTTATATTTAAAGTCCATGAGCAGTCAATCAGGAGCCAGTGTTGGAGAAAGCTGGGAAAGAGGTGGGGCAGGACATGTCAGGAAGCTGGCAGGACAGCACAGGAAGAAGGCTCCCAATCCAAAATGTCACCCATCCCTTTTCTCCAGAGATGCTACCTGACCCGCTGAGTTACTCCAACACTTTGTGTCTATCTGGGGCAGGACAAAGCCTGGCAAAGTGATAGGTGGATACAGGTAAGGAGGGGAGGTGTTGAAGTAGGTGGGGGTGCATTGAAGTAGGGGGGGGGGGGGGGGGGAGAAAGCTGTACAGAGCCCAGTAAGTGATAGGTGGATAGCGGGGGGAGTGGGGGGTGGGGGTTAGATAGCAGGAAAACTTTCATCAAGTGGTTTGTTAACTGAATGTTTTCTTTTACACGCTGTACACAAAGGAAAAGAGGACGGTCTGGGATTGGGACGGGTGCGTTTTACAGCTCGCAGGTTTACCTGGCTTCCAACTGGCTAAGGTTCCACTTGGCCATCGATCGCTACGCCTTGTACCCACGATCTGAACCTTCTTTCGATCCCCTGCTCGAAGATTTGGCCGCTCTCGGCATCAGTGAAGTTGGTAAGGACTCTCGGCACTGCGACTGATAGAGAAAGATAGGATCTACGGCTGATTACAGTTGGTGCAAAGAATGAATTGCCCCTCAATACAAGAGTGAATGGCACAGCACCAAATAATGGTTTTGACCCAAAACATCACCTATTCCTAATCTCCAGCGATGCTACCTGACCCGCTGAGTTACTCCAGCACTTTGTGTCTATCTTCAATGTAAACCAGCATCTGCAATTCCTTCCTACACACAATCTCCCTGGTTTATACTCCATGCAAGCCTCTTCCATACCTGTAGTTAATTCAAGTGTTATGTTGCCAGTGTATTACTGGCACAAACAAAGCTTTAGTAAAATCTGGATACATCCTTGGATATAAAAAGGAACTGAAGATGCTGGTTTACACCAAAGATTGACACAAAATGCTGGAGTAACTCAGTGGGTCAGCCAGCATCTCTGGAGAAAAGGAATAGATGACGTTTTGGGTTGGGACGCTTTCTCAGACTGATTGTACAAGGGAGAGTGGGGACAATCAGTCTGAATCAGTCTTTTGTCCACAGATGCTGCCTGACCCACTGAGTTACTCCAGCATTTTGTGTCCATTGTTTGTGTGCTTCTTTTGCTTGTTTATTGAGGTTAAGCCTATTGAGACCTTTCTCATCAACATTGGAGATGCTGCTCCAACTCCCCATGGGTGAGACTAGGAAGATGTAACATCACCCCCCCCCCCCCCCCCCATCCTCACCCTCTCCCCCCCCCCCCCCCCCCCCCCCCCCCCCATCTCAATCCCCCACCCAAGCACATTCTTTCGAGCATTACTCTGACATTCTATTGGGCATTCTGGGCAAGTATGTAGGCACCCCTCACCCCCCTCAATTTAATCAAAAGCGGGCTAATGCCCAGCATCATTGGGCATTTCGGGGTGGGCATGTCTAATCAGCACTGCCGTTATAAAACATCTCGCCAGAGAAAACTGGCAACATAGTGGCGCAGTTGATAGAACTGCTGCCTCACGGCACCGGTAACCCAGATTCGATCCTGGTGCTCTCTGTGTGGAGTTTGCACGTTCACCCAGTGACCACATGGGTTTCCACCAGCTGCTCCGGGTTTCTCCCACATCTCAAAGACGTGCACGTGTGTCGGTTAACTGGCTGCTGTAAAATTAACCCCCCCCCTAGTGTGTAGGAAGTGGATGCAAAAGTGAGATAACATAGAACTACTGTGAATGGGTTATCAATGGTTGATGTGGACTCAGTGGGCCAAAGAGCCTGTTTCTATGCTGTATTTCTAAACTAAAAACATGAAAATGTGACTCTGCTCAATCAGCACCCTCTTAAGAAGGGTCTCAACCCAAAACGTCACCTGTTCCTTTTGTCCAGATACACTGCCTGAACCGTTGAATTACTCCAGCTTTTTGTGTCTATCATCAATGCATAACATTTCAGTGGTGAACCCTGAGTTCCAAGCCTCTTTCCACTCTGAGCATCAGTCGTTAAATTACTTATTCATTGGGTTGTCAGTGTCTGTGCTGCAAGTGGAAAATTCCAACATGTTTATGAATCACAGTCACAGCTGTGTCAGCTGTGAACTCAATAGACTGAGGGAGGATGAGTCAACAGGTTATGAGACCAGCTCATCAATAGGACTTGCCTTTAGGCGTGTGAGGTTTACTGTAAACCATTGCTAACCAGACATTCAGCTAGAAATTAAGCAACAATCAGGTTTTATTACAATTATTACACAACCAGTAACTTCTGACAGGGCATTTCTATCCACTAATAAAGAACACAATTTAACTGGTCATTTAGTTTAGTTTAGTTAAGTTTAGTTTAGTGATGCAGCACGGAAACAGGCCCTTCGGTCACCGAGTTCACGTCCACCTGTTCACATTAGTTCTATCCGACACATTAGGGCCAATTTACAGAAGCCAATTAACCTACAAATCTGCACGTCCTTGGAGTGCGGCAGGAAACCAGTGCACCCGGACATAGAAACCCATGCGGTCACGGGGAGAACATGCACCAGTAATCAGGTCTCATGGCGCTGTAAGGCAGCAACTCTACCGCGGCACCACTGTGCTGCCCCAAATTAGTAGCATAAAATCACGTTACAAATAGCAATAAACATCACTGGAAAAGCTATTCTATGATTTAGTAACAGCTCCATTCTAATTCTTAACATGGTGAGAGTTTTTAGAAATTGAGTCTTGATGATTATATAAACAACAACTGTGATCTTTGGAAATCATTCATCTCCAGACAAGAGCAATTGCTGTTGATTGAATAAAATTGATTGACTGAAATGAACTGGTTTGAGTTGAGTTCAACCAAAACAAATAAACTGATTACTATTCCTGATTCCTGGGATGTCAGGACTTTCATATGAAGAAAGACTGGATAGACTTGGCTTGTACTTGCTAGAATTTAGAAGATTGAGGGAATTCTTAAGGGGTTGGACAGGCTAGATGCAGGAAGATTATTCCCGATGTTGGGGAAGTCCAGAACAAGGGGTCACAGTTTAAGGATAAGGGGTAAATCTTTTAGGACCGAGATGAGAAAAAAAAAGTTTCACACAGAGAGTGGTGAATCTCTGGAATTCACTGCAACAGAAGGTAGCTGAGGCCAGTTCATTGGCTATATTTAAGAGGGAGTTAGACGTGGCCCTTGTGGCTAAGGGGATCAGAGGGTATGGAGAGAAGGCAGGTACGGGATACTGAGTTGGATGATCAGCCATGATCATATTGAATGGCGGTGCAGGCTCGAAGGGCCGAATGGCCTACTCCTGCACCTAATTTCTATGTTTCTATGTTTCTATGTTTCTTTTCCTTATTCAACACTGATGAGAAGTGTACATTTAAAGCCTGTCTCTGTTCTCTGCTTCTACACACTTGGAGGACGTATCCTCACACTTCCAGGATATTGATCAGGTTTTGGCCCATGGGGTTGCACCTTTTCACTGCACAAAGTATGGCGGAGCTAAGTTAGTAATAAATCGTACCAATGAGTTGGTGATAACCTGATTGCTGATGACACTGAGGTCAGTGATCCGTTGTGAACTCTGATGTTGGTGACGCATAAACCCAAATGTTTAATTTTCCTTTTCTGGCTATTGACTTAGAGTCAGAGAGTCAGAGAGCCAGACAGCATGGAAATGGATCATTTGGCTCAACTTGTCCATGCCAGCCAAGTTGGCTAATCATTAGTCCTGTCTGCGTCTGAGCCCTGTCCTTCCAAATCTTTCTTCTCCATGTACCTGTGCAAGAGTCTTTCTAAAAGTCATATTGTACCCATCTATATCATTTTCTCTGACAGCTCGTTCCATACATGCAACGCCTTCTGTGTAAAAAATATGCCACTCAGGTCCCCTTTAAATCTTTCCCCTCTCACCTTAAACCTATACCCTCTAGTTTTAGACTTCTCTCACTTACTCAGAAAAAAAGCTGGCTGTGTCAACTTTTTAACAAGTTTACACTAATTAGAACTTTTTTTTTAATTCTGGACTCTTATGATATCTGTTTGGAAAACGAAAAGGACTTTTTTTGCATTAATTCACCATACACTAAATATACGGTGGCACAGCTGTAGAACTACTGCCTTACAGCGTCAGACACCCGGGGTCGATCCTGACTACGGGTGCTGTCTGTATGTAGTTTGTTCGTTCTTCCTGTGACCACGTGAGTTTTCTCCGAGATCTTCGGTTTCCTCCCACACTCCAAAATCGTACAGGTTTATAGGTTAATTGGCTTGGCATCATTGTAAATTGCCCCTAGTGTGTATAGGATAGTGTTAATATGCAGGGATCGCTGGTCAGTGCGTATTCAGTGGGCCAAACGTCCTGTTTCCATGCTGTTTCTCTAAACTAAAACTAAACTTAAACAAAATCTAAACACCTGAAATTACAATAATGCAGTTACATTACGTTTTTTTTTCCCCCAAAATATATTTTATTCAGAATAAAAAATATATATGCAAAACAAGAACAGTGCAAAAAAACTCTTCCAACATTCTCAGCGGTTATACATTCATCAGCACTGAAGCCATCTGCTACTGTACAGATTAATAGCTGGCAGCACCTTAGCCCACTGCTTGCTGTTGAAGTTAAATCTCGCTCTGGAGAAGGGTGTTCTGCTCAATTGCACTCAAGATGTAGTACATTTTAGGATTCGCAGCTTTCTTAAAAAAAACTTAAATATGTTCCATTCTAGTTAAGAAGGTCAAACTGACGTAATGAGGATCCTGTGGACTGGAATGGCAAGCTGTGTGTAGATAGGCGTGAGTGGTTTGTGTTGCCACCCCCACCCAAGGCACCTTCCAGTGCTTTGGCATTGGAAACAGGCTTGTCTTGTACCATGAATCTGACCTGTCACTTCTGCGGCAGCTTCAAGCTGCAATTTGCCTCAGGAGTATCCAAAATGCAAGTCTTATTGCCCCTGAGATTACAACTTTCATTAATAAATAAATTACTTTTTGCATATTTTGTAGATTATACATATGACGAAAAGGCTTTGAGGGGAAGGTGCAACTGTAAAGAAGGTAGGAGAGCATTTAACTTACTCGACCCTGTTCAGTTTTCTGAAAGAATGTGGCAAACTCGCATCCCCGTTTAATTTCAGGTTTAGAAGAAGATCTAAGATAATTGGTTTTTTTATAATTTTTATTAATGAATATATTCCTTTACTGTCATGGGTGAAGTAAAGTGATTTTGTATTTTGCTTCAAACCTCAGAACCAAGTGAGGTAACTGAGAGAGAGGGTGGTGAATGATGCTTTGGAATGAGGACACTCTCCTTCACCCTTTGCCTTGTGCAATAACTGCAGTGTTTGTGCTGGTTTAAAGTAAACGTTGCTGCTGCTCTGACCGAGGGACGGGCAAACATGAGTCAATATACATGAGAGCAACTTGACTTTGTGTTACTTGTGGTTGGAGTTCTTTGGGACGATTAGTACCGCTGTAAAACTTTTCACATTCAGCTATGGCAAGGAAGCCCGCTGACAATTTGTTCAAACAGATCCTTGTTATGAATGAGTTTTTGTTTAAAACTTTTTTGGCTCTGTAACCCTTGATCGCTCCTCACATTGCAGATTGATTCAAAATCAGCTCAACTGTGCTCTGTAATATGCATGTTTACTATAAATACATTGCAGTACTTTCCACCCACACATGTATGGTTTTCTCCTTGGCAGAAGTGTATAAACACTTTGCATCTGATAAAGTGGTGTTTGTCTCTTTAAGGAATTAGAGAAGTGGTCCTTGTACTCAAATGTGCCCATATTAGATTTATGATTCGACATGGAGCAGAAGGATAAATGTTGGAGCCAAACTGCCTGTGAGGGTCCATGTATAACCTAGTATAGGGTGAATTAAATGGACTATTTGAACTATTCCTTACCTAATATTTAACTAGTTGTAGGCTACCATCATGGCTGAATCTTACAGACCAATAACCTGGAGTAGAGATAGTTACTGTTCTGGGTGAGATGAGATTTCTTGTACTACTTTGGTAGGAAAGAAAAGGAGATGCTGGTTTAAACTGAAGATAGGCACAGAATGCTGGAGTAACTCAGCGGGACAGGCCGCATCTCTGGGTGATGTTTCGGGTCGAGACCCTCCTTCAGACTCGACCCGAAACGCCACCCATTCCTTTTCTCCAGAGATGCTGCCTGTCCCGCTGAGTTACTCCAGCATTTTGTATCTATCTTCTTGTCCTTTTGCCACAACCGAATCTATAACAAAACAGTGTCAGATTGGTTTCTTACGTGGGAAATGGTTTAAACTCAAACTAAAATGTCATCCCATTGGAAGAAGAAGCTTGGAAAATTATTGAAGCCATTTTGCTAAACAGCCATTTAGAAAATATAAGCAATCCTAATAATCTTACGTGAAGCCATGTTTCATTCCTCTAAACTCAAGACCTTATGGTTCAATCTGCTTCATCTTTAATCTAACTAATTTTTCTATAAATTGAATCAAACTAATGATACCGCAAAAGCAACTATTTCCTTCCTTCAATAATTGATTGGTTGATTGATACTTTATTATCACATGTGACGTGTCTCAGGGAAATGCTTTGTTTTGCTCACCATACACAAGGTATGCAAAGAGTCGCCACCAAAAGGGCTTCGACAAAATGACAAAGTGTTCAATGTGATCCCCTATGGTCCCTCTTTGATCTTAGCGCTACCCCTTCTCCCCCCCCCCCCCCCCCCCCCACGCCCCCCCCAACACACCTCCTTTATTCTTGGCTGCCCCTCACGCCATGTCCCACTTATTTCTCGTTGGCTCCTCCACGCCACGTCCCTCTTTGTTCTCGGCGGCACGTCATCAACGAACCTCCGGCACCCACCGTGGGCCCATACAACCTCCAGAACCTACTGTGGGCCGAAGGGCCTGTTTCCATGTTGTATCTCTAAACTAAACTAATCACTATTGACATTCCCTTCGATTTTTATATCTTGAATAAATGTTGATGCAAGACACTCCCTCTCCCTCTATCGAAATACCTTACATTATAGAGCTAACAATGCTCCCTCTGGCATCTAATACGGACCTTTTCTCCTCACTCACTACTTTTCATTAGTTAACTCATTCTCTATGTATGCCATAACATTGCTCTCCATACCGTGAGCCCGTGCCTTTCTAATTGTAGCTATACTTGGAATTCCGAGTACATAGTACATCTGGCATTCGCTGGTTCCCTCAGCCCACAAGTTGCATCCTCGATGAACTTCACTTAATCTTTAAACATGGTTTCCTTTTAATAAAACACAACTGTTAATGTAATTCAGACTGTTCCTGTCAAGACTGACTCTCACATCTGCCAAAAAATAAACAGACCTCTAATTGAAATGTAAGGCCAACTGAGGAGGCTGTTGAATTTGGTTCTCGCAATACTTCAGCACATGATATTTAGCAGACGTTTGTCACAATATCCTCCAACCCCCACCATCCATGCACATTAGACCTCGGTTCTGCCGTGTATTCTAGATCGGGTATTGATGGAAAGGTCATTTTCCAAATTAACTCCTTGCCTTGGAATTCATGTCGGATCAAATGCTGTTCGTGGCCACAAAAGACAGTGGTTTTAAGGCAATAGAAGATTGTGCATTAGGAGCAACGTAGAGAAACATATTGTTTGAGCTTATCCTTGGTTTATCCTTGTAACTGTAAGAAAGCCACACGACTTGGCATACTTTTCATTCTGAGTCTGAGGGCGGCACAGTGGCACAACGGTGGAGTTGCTGCCTCACAGCACCAGAGACCCGGGTTCGATCCTGACTACGGGTGCTGAGTGTAGGGAGTTTGTACATTCTCCCTGTGACTGCATGGGTTTTCTCCAGGTGCTCCGGTTTCCTCCCACATTCCAAAGACGTGCTGGATTGTAGGTTAATTGGCTTCTGTAAATTGTTCCTAGCGTGTAGGATAGAAATAGTGTACAGGTGATCGCTTGTCAGCATGGACATGGTGGTCTGAAGTGCCTGTTTCCATGCTGTATCGACAAACTAAAACATATGCTTTGATGTTGGATAGTGTGTTGCATCTGAAGATGCCACTTCACATGAAACATTTTGTTAGATGGACAGAATTTCATCTGTTATAATTTACCTTATGATTTTCTCCACAAGTTGTGAAGCCAAGTGGAGTCCACCTGAAATTGCTATTAAAATTTCAGAACTTTGGAAAAGCAATCTACAAACCCATGAGGTAAGTTAATTCACCAACACCCATCAGTGAAGAATATGCTCACTTCAATGCTTCAACTGAAAAGCAGCACTTTCATCTGTGGAAGACTCCTGGTGGACTACATTAGTGATGTCCAAGACTATTGTGCTCAAGTCTCTGCATTAGGGCCTGTATCTGTCACTTTTCTCCCAAAGAGATGATATTGCTATCCTGAGCTGATGCAATATAATTTTCCCTTTGGAAGGTATAACTGGGATGACCAAATGTACATTGTAGTTTTATGGAAAGGTAGGGGTTATAAGAGGTGTAATTTATGTCATTCATCTGGGCTTTTGTTCACAGAATTGTTCTGTTGAGCAATTGAACAGAATTGAACTGTTGAACAGAATTCAGTTCTATTGGGAAACCAAATTCTACCTTGAGAACTATAATACCATCCACTATACGGTACTGTATGCTTTCTATGGTACCATACGCTTTCTATATTCTTTTGTAACTGGGATCTTCTATCAGCCTTTCTTTAGTCTCCATACGTATTTGTAGCAGACGTTGCAAAAACTCCCAAGTTTAATATAAAGTCTCCCCTGCCCTTTTACAATGTTGGAATCTATTACACACACTGCCATACTGGCTTGGGATTTAAAAGATGTATACAAACCATGAGGTTACATATAGCACGGAACAACCCCAGCATGTTCCAGCACAATGACACACTGCAGTCATTGCTTATTCTAGATGTGTGACTGATGTTCATGTACTTAAGGATTCAGAACATATAACCATATAACAATTACAGCACGGAAAACAGGCCATCTCGGTCCTTCAAGTCCGTGCAGAACATTACTTATAACATCAGGAATTATTGTATCAGCTCTGGGTATCATTGACATCTCTGAGAGTGACAAAGTTAGAGAATGAAGCCCCATGACAAAGACTTGAGCATAAATATCTTAGTTGACATGTTACCAGGTCTGGAAGCTTTGAGTTACAAGAAGAGGCTGGTTATGTTGGATCATTTCCCCCGGTATGCAGGAGGTTGAGGGGTATATAAAATCATGAGGGTGGTTAATCTGTGAAACTCATTGCCACAGAGGAGGCCAAGTCAGCGAATATTTTTAAGGCAGAGATAGATAAATTCTTGATTAAAACAGGTGTCAAGGGTTATGGGGAGAAGACAGGAAAATGGGATTAGGAGGCAGAGATCAGCCATGATTGAATGGCGGAGTAGACTCGTTGGGCCGAATGGCCTAATTCTACTCCTGTAATTTGTGAACTTGTGACTAGTTTAGTTGAGCAATTTGGTCACCAAGGACAAGTTCAGACAAAGGGCCTGTTTCGGTGCTGTGACAGTGCTCTCTCTCCTCGATGCCACTCTGAACCCTACCAGCAGCTGACCAGCCAGGAGAGGCCGATCTGCAGTATTAATGGTAATAGCTGGGTCCAATGAGCTGATATTGGTTGGCCACCTGAACCTTGTCAGCCTATTCCCTATAATACCCAGGCATTCTAGCCAGAAGTGTAAAGTTGAGAGAATAAGCAGAAGAGGGGATGAAAAGAGAGTGGAAGGGAGTGGAAGTGGGGCACCTCCCTGCTAGCTCTGTTCCCCTGTCACTGGTTCTAGAAATTCTGAGCCACTGGGCCAAATCCAAGACCTCCAGCGCCATCTTGTGGCCAAGACTGGGCTGCTGGGAAGAAGCCCTGGACAACCAGCGCCTCTACTGAGGCCAGGGCAAGCTTGAGATGTCAGTGCCTCTTCATGCCCATTTACAACAAGTGACTGCAGCCACATACACAGGCAAGGACTGAGCAGCCAGGATAACCCAGAGACCGCCAGCACTGCTTCTTCAAGCCCAAAGCTGAGCAGCCAGGATAGACCTTGACACCACCAGTGCCTCCTCTCGAGACAAGGCTGAACCGCAGGGAGAGACCTGGGATTGCCTCGCCTCCTCCTTCGAACACCAGCACTGAGCTGCCGGGGCAACCCGAGGTTGCCATCATTACCCGCACATTCGCCCTGATGACGAGGGACAGCGTCCCATGTGGGCCTGGACTTTCTAAACCATTGTAAATAAAATAAACCTTGTGAGTTCACCCCACTGCGAGTGTCGGGTCAGTGTGGTCACTGCCAAACCTAGTGTCATCTCTGATGCCCCAGTGATGTATAACTATCTGACTCTATAACATTCTAACGTATTGGGGCACGAGCCCTCTGCAGATGGAGGTGCTGGTTTTCAGTTGTCAAGAGACAAGTCAAACATAATTGTCAAACATTACCTAAACAAAACAATGAAATTGATTCTTTCAGCCGCATAACATGTCTGGAAGTAGCATTGAAGATTCAACGACACTCTTTTCAAGGAAAGCAAGGAAGCTTATCTACAATTAACATCACTAAAGTGAACTATATGGATATTATTATGATGTATTTAAGGGTTTGCTGTTTATATATTGGCTGTCACATTAATTATATTGCAACAATGTAACAATAGTCACCTAAATTGATTGAATTATCAATTTAGCTGCTACCGCACATCGCCAGAGACCCTGGTTCGATCCTAACCTCAGGTGCTATCTGTGTGTGCAGTGTGCGCATTCTCCCTGTGACCCTGTGGGTTTCCCACATCTCAAAGTCGTGCGGGTTCATAGGTTAATTGGCCTCTGTAAATTGCCCCTAGTATGTAGAGAATGGATGAAACAATTGGTGTAGCGTAGAACCATTGTGAACAGGTGATGGATGATCAGCATGGACTCGGCGGGGCCTGTTTCCATGCTGTATCTCTAAGCTAGACTAAACTAAATTCATCATGGCAGGAGGTGGAGAGGTGGGCTCTGGGCACAGCAAAGTAATAGTCTGGTAGTTAGTAAACTGAAGAGAAGATACTCTGGATGGGGAGGTGGGCATCTCCTGCAGCTGACCACAGGCTGTATAAAGCCAGGACCAGCCAAGGAAAGTAATGGGAAGGAGCAATTGGAGAGCCAAGGGAAGGGAAGAGGACACCACACCAACTGCAAGATGTCATCCTTTCACTCATTGTACGATGAAAGACCCATACCCACTCAGATGGGTTCTGTTTATTTATCTCAGACAGAACCGAGAAGAGGAAACCCCAGAAGATGTTTTTTACTTTGTTGACATTCAAAGGCATAATGCTGAGATTGCTGCTTTTCACTTGGACAGGTAAGGTCTTGGTTTATCCTGCGTGTGAAATCGATTGTCCTCAAAATTACGGATAAAAACTGGCAATAACTGTAAATTGGCCAAAGGGTGAATTTGGTGCTGAATTTCTATGATTCTGTGTGCTTAAAAAAAGAAGTGATCTACAAAACACATCTACTTTGAAAGATATTGGATGGCAAAGTGATTTTGGTTTTAATTTGCATCTGATTTTGAGAACCACAACTGTGGAAATGAGAAGTTCACGAAAATGCTGCATTCATCTGCCCCATATTATCCATTCACAGGAGCAACTCATTGCCATCTACTTACAGGGCAGTGGAATGAGAGCATCGTGGGCTTTGAATTTATCTCAGAGATTCAGCTTCAGTCACAATAAAGAAAACTCCCAGTGCGTGCAATGGACAGCTTGTTGCGTGTTTTGTGTCTGTGCCAAAAGCACATTTACCACTTCTGCCACACCCACCTCCGATCCACTCAACCCACTGCATCAAAAGGAGGGGACGCAATTTTAAGTTAAGGAGCCAGTCATTTAGTTTAGTTTAGTTTAAAGATACACATGGAAACAGGGCCTTTGGCCCACCGAGTCCACGCCGACCAGCGATCCCCGTACTCTAGCACGCACTGCAGACTAGGGACAAATACAATTTTTACCAAAACTACTTAACCTACAAACTTGTACGTCTTTGGAGTGTGGGAGGAAACCGGAGCTCCCAGAGAAAACCCACGTGGTCATGGGGAGAACGTACAAAATCTGTACAGACAGCACCCGTAGTCAGGATCGTACCCGGGTCCCTGGCGCTGTAAGGCAGCAACTCTGGTTTATACGTACAGGTTTATAGGTTAATTGGCTTGGTAAAATTGTAAATTGTCCTTAGTGTGTGTGTAGGATAGTGTTAGTGTGCGGGGTTGCTGGTCGGTGCGGACTCAGTGGGCCAAAGGGCCTTTGTCCGCACTGTATCTCTAAAACTAAAAAAACTAAAAATTTAAACACACAATCGCATAAACAGCCACAGACATACACATTTACGATCATGCACCTACTACACACATATGCACTCATACACAGGTTTACACACCCACACACACACAAAATAACAGACATGCACACACACATGCAGAAGCAAATACACAATTACATTCTAAACTTGCACCCCCAAAGAATGAGATATTTTTGCTTCAAAGATACATTATTCCGATTGTACTTGTTGATGAATTTGTATTTTCCTTGGAAGGATTCTCGATTTCCGTCGGGTTCCCCCTGTGGCTGGCAGAAGAATTCACCTCAGTAAAGAAGTTCAAGATCTGACCCAAAATGAAGATTTGAAAGGGAGCTTTTTCATCTCGCCAGGTAATGAGGATGACCTCTGCCCTTACGACAGAATATTTATGTACTAGGCGGAAGTTCAATAGCACCTCAGAATGCAAATATCATGTTGCATTGAAGCAATACCTTTTAGTGGGAACATTTAAACCGTTGCACATTTACGCCACAAATGTAGATAATTAGAACCTAGGACAGTACAGCATAGGAACAGGCCCCATAGGTCCACAATGTCCACACCAAACATGATGCAAGGTTAAACCTAATCTCCTCTACCAGCACGTGATCCATATCCCTCCATTCCCTGCAGAATCATGTGCGTATTTAAAAGACGTGTAAACACCACTATCGTATCTGCCTCCACCACTGCCCCTGGCAGCGTGTTCAAGGCACCCACCACCTTGTCCAGCAGAAGTTTGCATGTTCTCCCTGTGTCCACATGGGTTTTCTCCGGGTGCTCCGGCTTCCTTCCACATCCCAAAGGACGTGCAGCTTTGACGGTTAAGTGGCCTCTGTAGTATGTCGGGAGTGGGATAACACAGAGCTAGATGGTTGCATGGACTCAGTGGGCCGACGAGCCTATTTCCATGCTGTGTCTCCAAACTAAACTAAACATCTTCTTTAAACTGTTCCTCTCTCACCTTCAGGGTGAGATCACGTGGCGAACCACATTCAAACACATTTTTAAATAAACAAGAGTGTTATTCTGTTATCATTGTCATGGGTGGTGAACGTTGATCAATGGTGCAGGTCCTCGCTTGCAGAGGACGTCTGTACTGGTTTAGAAGGTCTAGTCAGACTCGTTGATTGGGTATTCTTTAGTCCTCAACCCCACTCCGACCATCCTTTCCCTCAATTAACCCTCATGATCTCTCCCTTCCCCGTAAATGCCACTCTTCTCCTTCCGTTTGGAAATACCAACAACTGTCCAACCACTCCCAACAATTGTCCTCTACCCATTTCTGATCTCTATCAAACTCCCTTTCCTCCTGCCCTGTCCCGTCCCCTATCCTTTCTCTCTTCCCACACTCTTCTCTGATCCCAGAGGAATCACCCCTTCCAATTTTGCTCAGAAAGTCTGACGAGCAGTATGCAGATTCCAATAGTATTCGATCTAACTCATCCCTGTTCTGATTGAAGGTATTTTGAAGCATTACCACAATCGTGCCCAAGTACAGGAGTGCAATGGTTGTAGTGTAAGAAGAATAGATTATACTGGAGCTCCACACAGAAGCTTCCAACGCTATCTTGTATCCTTCAAATATCTATGTTCTAAACTATAGCGTGTCTTATCTTGGCCTTAAGGCCTGTGATCGTGGCGGCGACATTAGGTTGGTGAGTCGATGTTCTCCACTGTCCCTGGCCTCCACAGTTTCCACCAGTGGGAGAATTTAGGACCAGAGGCCATAGCCTCAGAATAAAAGGACATACCTTTAGAAAGATGAGGGGGGAATTTCTTTAGGCAGAGGATGGTGAATCTCATAATCAAAATCATAATTGTAATTTATTAGCCAAGTATGTTTTGCAACATACGAGGAATTTGGTTTGTCATACAGACATACCAAAATAGCAACAGCACACAATTACATAAAGATTTGACATAAACATCCACCACAGCGGCTCCTCCACATTCCCCACTGTGATGTAAGGCAATAAACCTCATCTTCTTTCGTCCCTTCCTCCCACGGGAGTCGAACCATCCGCAGCCATCAACCAAGCTCCCGCATTGGGATGGTCGAAACTCATGCGGCTTGGAGTTCACGAAACCGGTCCCTAGCCAGGGACCGCGAGCTTCACAATGCTAAAGTCCGCAGCTCCCGCAGGTTGGAGCACCAAAGGCCGACCCCTGGCAAAGGGATCGGCAACTCCAAGATGTTAAAGTCCGCAGGCTCCGCGGTTTTAGAGCTCTAGAAGTTGGAGGCCGCCAACTCCACAATGTTAGGCCGCAGTGCAGACGGAGATACGACACGGAAAAAGTCTCATCTCCGTCGAGATTTTTTTTTTAAAGTTTCCCCCACCCACAAACACAAAAACTAAAGATAAGCTAAAACATACATTTTATAACAAACTAAAACACAAAGAAGGGAAAAGACGAAGACAGACCGTTGGCGAGGCAGCCATCGTGCGGCGCCCCCTGGTGGAATTCAATGCCACAGACACCTGTGGAGGCCAAGTCAATGGATATTTCTAAGGCGGAGATTGACAGATTCTTGATTAGTAAGTGTGTCAGAGGTTTTGGAGAGAAGGCAGGAGAATGGGGTTGAGAGTGAAAGATAGATGGGCCACGATTGAAATTACGGAGTAGACTTAATGGGCCGACTGGCCTAATTCTGCTCCTACAAATTAGGAATTTATGAACGGCAGCTGCAGGCTGCATCTGATCCACATGCTCAGCCTCTGTGGGGCCCCCAGTGGCGCCCGATCCACGTGGCCCACCGCCGTAATGATCTCGACGACACCAGATAATGAATAAAAATGGCGTTTCTGTTCTTTTGCCAGAGAACAATGTTTGTTTCTATTCGAAATGTCTGTATTCCTGTAAGACGGAGTACGCAGCGTGTGGGAGACCACAGCAGCTGGAAGGGTCTGTGTCTGCCTTCCTGCCCGACCTCTACATCGCCCAACGAGAGCAGATCAAGAACCCATGGAGCAGGTCCTACACATTTGCAGACAAAGCAGAGTAAGGCCTTTGAGCTACTTTGTGTTTGATTCCTCTTTGGGGAGATACAGCAGAATCTCAGTCTTCACATGTTCGCAGCTGCACTGTAACAGGTTTAGTTAGCGCTGGTAACAGGAGGATTGTAAAAAATGAAGTCAAGCTGGAATTTATGCTCAGCTTTTTTCTTGTCACCTCAGTGCATTGGTTGCAGCTTGCAAGCTTTCTCTTCAATTTGATTAATTACCAATTACTTCAATATGCACATGAAATATTTGACTTGCATTGGGTAATAAGCAAGTTTTATTTCACTCGGGTAAAGATGACATTATCAGAAATATTACTGATCAATAAATAAAAACAATGAGCTGATCAGCAATTACTGTCAGCTGTTTACATCAGCAATTACTGTCAACTGTCTTGGCTGGGCTAACGTCTTTTAGTTTAAAGAGATAGCATGGCAACAGGCTCTTCGGCCCATCGTGCCCATGCCGGCCATTGATCGCCTGTTCGTACTAGTTCTATGTCATTCCCACTTTCTCAACCACCCCCTTCACACCAGGAGCAATTTGCAGAGGCCAATGAACCTATAAACCCGCACGTCTATTTTGTGATGTGGGAAGAAACAGCAGTACCCGGAGCAAACCCACTCGGGTCACAGGGAGACTGCACACAGACACCACGTGCGGGCAGGATCGAACTGGGGTCTCTGGCAATGTGAGGCTACAGCTCTACTAGCTGCATATTCAGGGATAGCAGACATACCCTAAGGACAATATACAGGCCCCTTCACCCCCACATTAAACTACAGCAGACACAAGAGGCCTCGGGAGAGGGAAGGGAGAAATCTGTTTAACATTTTCAGTCATTCCCACTTAAGCTGGTTGGAGGTTTGTTGGCAGTGGTTTGTAGGCCTTTATGTCCTTCATTCAGGAATGATGCAGCCTATCTGCACAGAGTTACTCCACCACTTAGATTCAAATATGTTGTCACTTGTGTGAAAATGCATCCAGCTATGTATCTCTGTGCCAGGGTAAATACTAGTTCCCATTTGTGCATGAAGAGAGGCATAATGGGTCCAATTCCTTGCCCCTAGTTTTGTACGCAGTAACTGGCTCTGATAGGCGATTAATGTTAGTTTTGGGGACAGGTTCAAACACTATCCTAATTGCTTGCTCTTTTTTCCTTTAGGTGGGAAACCAATCCAAACTACTGTCAATTGGTCAAAAGAACTCCTCCATACAATGCAGGCGGTAGATTGTTGGACATCATTGATATGGCCATTTTTGACTTTTTAACAGGTAACTATTTGACAGGAAAAACGTATCTAAGCGATGGGGATAGGTTTCATGCATTGGGGAAAGTGTGGCTGACCTACAAAGGTTATATTTGATGCTGGAACAAGCTGTGCTTAGATTTGCATGTGTAATCACTCCCCCAGAAATGACAACATGGAACTGAGCCCGGAATGTTCTTTGTGTAGATAGACACAAAATGCCAGAGTAACTCAATGGGTCAGACGGCTTCTCTGGAGAAAAGGAATAGGTAATATTTTGGGTTGAGACCCTTCTTCAGACTGAGTCAGGGGAGAGGGAAAGTAGAGGTATGAAAGAATCCTGAACAAATCAGAGCCGGCACTGATGACCAGGGAAAGGTGGAGCCCACAATGATCCATTGTTGGCTGCGGAAGAGGTGATCACGAAGAGATGTATGGGTGTGAACAGTGAAACGAGCAGGACGACTAGGGTGGGGGAGTGATGGAGAGAGTTAAGAGTGTTTTAGTGTCATATGTCCTAAAACAGAACAAAGAAATTCTCACAGCAGCACAACGGATATATGTAAACAAATTACTCTGTAAAACCCATGGTGGTGAATCTGTGGAATTCTTTGCCACAGAAGGCTGTGGAGGCCAAGTCAGTGGATATATTTAAGGCAGAGATAGATAGATCCTTGATTAGTACGGGTGTCAGAGGTTATGGGGAGAAGGCAGTTGAATGGGGATAGGAGGGAGAGATAGATCAGCCATGATTAAATGGCGGAGTAGACGATGGGCCAAATGGCCTAATTCTGCTCTTTTCACTTATGATCTTATCATAATAAACAACAAAAGAAGTTCAGAATACTGTATGTATTTTAATAAACAGACAAATGAATAGACAATTGTATTGCCAACTGCTGCTTCACAGCGCCAGAGATTCGGGTTCGATTCTGACCAAGGGGGCTATCTGTGCGGCGTTTGCACATTCTCCCCGTGATAGTGTGGGTTTTCTCCGGATGCTCCAGTTTCCTCCCACATCCCAAAGACGTGTGAGCTTGTTGGTTAATTGACCTCTGTAAATTGCTTGCGGTAAGTAGTGATCAGATGAGAAAATGGGATAACATAGAACTGGTGTGTATGGGTGGTCGATGATCAGCGTGGACCCGATGGGCCAAAGGGCCTGTTTCTATGCTGTATCTCTAAACTAAACTCACCACATCTCATTCCTGGAGATGTCGTTTTGGCACTGAAACTAGCAAAGGTATACCATCCAATTTCTAGAATATTATTTTTTAATTGTTGTAAGAGAAACTGCCGAAGGATGAAAAGAACAAGGAAAAACACCTTGGGCTGATTTACAGGAGATAGACACAAAAAGCTGGAGTAACTCAGCAGGTCAGGCAGCAATTCTGGAGAAAAGGAACGTTACTCTGGAGAAAAGGAACGTCACCCGGAGTGACCCGTTGAGTCACTCCAGCTTTTTGTGTCTATCTTCAGCTTACACTAGCATCAGCTTCCTACACATTTCGGTTGTTGATATGCAGGTTTAGTTTTAGATTCAGTGATGAATATTTCGAATTAATGATATCCTGTCTTCATCACAAATTGTGTTAAAGTTTGTTAAACTGCTCATCAGGGCTCAAAGTAAATATTTTAAGAAAGGATATCTTAAGGGCTATAAGGACAACTCTGGTGAGCTGCATTACCTTCAGTCAATGTTTCTAAATTTGCTTCCAGGAAATATGGATCGCCATCACTTTGAGGTCTTCACAAAGTTTGGAAAGGATGGCTATATCATTCACTTCGACAATGCCAGAGGGTAAAAACTTTGTTTATTTTTGAGTATAAAATGCAATTAATATAATATAAGTGCCGATTCCATAATAAAATATTTTAACCCTTTTTAGCAATAGTGACATACCCTTGCAATATACCCTTGTGTGCGGAACAAACATTGGCGCAACTTATAGAGCTGCTTCCTTACAGTGCCAGAGACATGGATTTAATCCCTGGCCTTGGGTGCTGTCTATGCAGAGTTTGCACATTCTCCCTGTGACCCTGTGGGTTTTCTCCAGGTGCTCCTGTTTCCTCCTATATCCCAAAGACATACGGATTTGGAGTTTAATTTGTCTCTTTAAATTGCCCCATTGTGCGTATGAAGTGGATGCGAAAGTGGGATAACTTAGAACTAGCGCAAACAGGTGATCATTGGTCGGCGTGGGCTCACTGGGCCTGTTTCACGACTTTACCTCTAAACAAAACTAAGTAAGATAACTGTGCAAGATCACAACCAAGGATTACTATATCACTGATTACTCTCCAGGTTTTGTTGCTCTGATTTGGAGAACATAGGAAGCACAGCATAGAAACAGGCCCTTCGACCCACAATGTCTGTTGTGAATATGATGCCAAGCCAAACTAATCTCATCTGCCTGATCCATACCCCTCACATCCACGTGGCTGCCCAAAAGTCTTGAATGCCACAATCGCAACTTCCTCCACCACCACCACCACCACCACCACCACCCCGGCAACATATGCCAGGCACCTATCACCCACCTATCACCCACCTTGCAAAGAAGCTTAGGTGGAAAACAAATGTTCTTTTTGCTCCCCTGGAACTTCCTGTTTACCTTCAACAAGCAAGAGAACCCCCAGAATTAAAGAAAGACACTGAGTATTAGAGACACAAAGACTTATTTCAAATCTGCACTGCTGCATTTACTTTTGTTGGGTCCAGCCTGTCGCAAAGCTACCTTCCATTTCAAGCCACAACTCTATATTTATCTTGCACCTTCACTGTGGCAAAATGTTTTAAGGCTCTTCCCAGGTGCATCTTCCATCAAGATTTGACACCTGCTCACATATGAAAATATTAGGGCAGATTATAAAAAGGTTCATCAGAGGAAGGTTTTAAGGAAGGGTCTTCAAAGAGAGAGTTTTTGCAAGAATTTTAGATTTCAGGCCTCAACTCAAGGCACCGCTACGAGGCCTAATTAAAATTGGAGGTGCCTCAGAAACCAGAATTGAAGGAGCACGAGTAACTCTAAGGATTGTTAGCGGTTGCAGATCAAGGGGGAGATGAGACCATTAAAAAATTTGAAAAGCAGGATATTCATTTCAAAACCAAGGCACTGGTGGACCAGGAGCCCATATGAGCTACCAAGGACAGGAGTGATGGCTGAAGAGAATGCTACACGTTAAGATGTGGACAGGAGAGTCTTGAATGGTTTAAAACTTGTCCAGAGTGAAGAATGGAAGGCCGGCTAGTTAAGTCAAGAGGGACAAAAACATGGACGAAGCTTGTCACGGCAGATGAGTTTAGGCAGGACAGTATCATATAATTGATTAGCCATGGTTTGATATAGCGTTCATTAAAATGTGTGCTTATTTCAGCACGTCAATCTAATAAAGCTCAGGAACTTGTATTGGAGCTGCCTGTTAATACATGTCCACCACCCATTCTTTGGCAACTGGTGGTCTGGCACCTCCTTTAGTCTGGATAAAATTATGAGAGGGCACTTGAAATCATCCAACCTCCCTCCCCCCCCCCCCCCCCCCCCCCCCCCCCCCGGCGAAGTCGCCCCAAAAATATGGCACCTAGTCCGGTTGAGGCGGCCGATCTCGACCTCATCTGGACTTCCGCTCTGATGGGCGAGTCGAATTTGCCCCCTGCAGCCACGGCTCCGTAACTCCGTAACTCCGGCCTGATCAGAGCCAGCAGATCCATTCCCATAGCCGACTACCATGGCCAACTTCGCATGCCGGTATCTTGGCCCCCCCCCCCCCCCCAGACCATTACCTCTGTTGATCTGGAGAAACGTAAAATTTGGCAAGGATCTGGAACCAAGGGTGCCGGAAAATCGGTGGTGGACCTGTACCAAATCATTTCTGACCACTTCATGTCAGTCAGTACATCTGGATAACATCTGCCAACTTTGGCACGGCAGCCTGTAACACATTTCCTTATTTTTGTTAGGTTTGGGAAACACTCACACGATGACCTCTCCATCCTCGCCCCCCTCATTCAGTGCTGCAGGTAAAACCACATATATTATATAAATGAGGGGAGTTGGGTCAAAATGGTGTGTCTATGCATCAGGTATAATTTGGGTCTGATCTAACAGCGGGTCTGTCTGCATTATATGGGTAGGAAGGCACTGCAGGTGTTGGTTTACACCGAAGATAGACACAAATTGCTGGAGCAACTCAGCGGGTCAGTTGCGGAGTAAAGGAATAGGTGACGTTTCGGATAGATTAAGGGTCTGTAAAGACACGGTGTTATACTGTTAGATATGGTGCTTTGGTCTTATTAAGACAATGAATGGATAAACTCAAACAACATGCCTTTGTGGGCGGTCCAGTGATGCAGTGGGTAGAGCTGCTGTCTCACAGCATGTGCGGACGTGGTGTCAAAGGACGAGAAGCCGAAGCAAAGAAGTCGAAGCCAAATAGCCGAATGGAAACAAAGCCGAAACGCCAAATAACCGAAAAGGCGGGACGCCTAAAAGCAAACTAACCGAATGGCTGCTCTGCCTAAAAGTCAAATAATGGCTTGTGTGGGAAAATAGCCCCCACCCTCCCGTCTCCACCAGCCAGTTATGCGATGGACGCGGGGGTCTGGAACAATCGCTGACAAGTTCCATCCCCCGGCGACGTCATGTCCGTTATTTGACTTTTCGGCGAGCGGCATTCGGTGAGTTTGCTTTTAGGTGACGCAGCCTTTCGGTTAGTTGGCTTTTAGGTGTCTCGCCCTTTCGGTTTGTTGGCGTTTCGGCTTTGTTTCCATTTGGCTTTTTGGCTTCAACTTCTTTGCTTCGGCTTCTCGTTCTTCGACGCCACGTCCGGGTACCGTCTCACAGCGCCAGAAACCCTGGCTCTGAGCTGCGTGGGCTTCCCCCCTCATGCCAAAGGTGTGTGGTTTTGTAGATAAATTGCCCCTAGTGTGTAGTGAGAGGATGGGAAAGTGGGATAACATAGAATTAGTGTGAACAGGTGATTGATGGTCAGCCTGGTCTCGGTGAGCTGAAGGGCCTGTTTCCATGCTGTATCTCTAAACTAAACTAATAGATTAGTCCAGCAGTTAAAACTCATCAAGTGTTTGAATGTCAAATCCTGCACTTTGATACAATGGCTTGTATAGGATTAATGAAATTCAGCCAATAATGTCCAGACTTCTGTATTTAACTGCGCAAGTACAGATGGTGGATATGACTCTCCTACTGTATTTACTTGATAATAGTTTCCATATGTTCATAAATTCAAGGAGCAGAATGACGCCATTCGGCCCATCATGTATACTCCACCATTCAATCATGGCTGATCCATCATTCCCTCTCAACCCAATGCACTTGCCTTCTCCCCATAACCCCTGACACACGTACTACTCAAGAATTTGTCAATCTCCACCTTAAAAATATCCATTGATTTGGCCTCCACAGTCACCCGTGTCAATGAATTCCACAGATTCACCGCCCTCTGGCTAAAACTATTTCTTCCCATCTCCTTTTTTGCTGCAAACCTTACAATTGTTCTCGCCATCAAATCGATGCCTTTATCTTCCAACTGGGGACCCTGATTGTTGAATTGTCTGTTTTACAGAATAAAGAAGTCGACCCTCTTGCGCTTGGAGCTTCTGTCACAGCCGGGGTATCAACTCAGTGATGTAATGCGGGAGTCCCTGCTACTTGACGTTCTCAGCCCGGTGCTGACTGAGCCTCACCTGCTCGCTCTCGACAGACGCCTGCGCTCAATACTGAGGACAGTGTGGGAATGCGTGCAACAGCACGGTGGAGCCGACGTGGTCACAGACGATGTGGGAGATGCGTTTGACGTCATGGACTTCAATAGCAGCGTGCTCTCCAGGTGACAGGCCACCAACGTCAAGGGAAGGGAGTTACGTATAAAAGCAAGAACTGCGACTTGATTGAGGATGGAACGCCCTTGAGAAACAAACTCTCAGTTGATGTCTTAGCATTTGCATTACACCTCGTGCCACTTTAAGCCTATGCTGAAGATATACTAACTGGTGACTGGCCCCGTCCAGTTGCTGAGTCATCTGAATTTCCAGGGTTTTTTCTGCGTTATTTCCTTTCTCGCCTCAACCAGTAGGTGGAGCCCCAGTTCATAGGTTAAATGTTGCGTTCTGCAGCGTCTACGAGTCCCACTGCCAGTCACGCCCAACCAGATGGGGCATGGACCTCCCTGCTAAACTTGGCATATCAGTATCATTGCTAGGGCACCAGCTTTAATTCCATCCCTGAGGCTGTAACACGTGTCCAGTTACAAATCTATAAACTGGAGTTGGGTGAGGAAACATCCTAGAGAGATGTGTATGCTCTGATGTTATGAGGATGTTGCCAGGACTCGAGGGCCGGAGCTATAGGGATAGGTTAAGCAGGCTTGGACTTTATTCCTTGGAGTGCAGGAGATTGAGGGGTGATCTTATAGAAGGTATAAGATCCTGAGAGGAATGTGACTTTAGAGATACAATGTGGAAACAGGCCCTTTGGCCTACCGAGTCAGGGCCGACCAGCAATCACCACTATTGTACACACGAGTGACAAATTACAATTTTACCGAAGCCAATTAACCTACAAACTTGTACATCTTTTGAGTATGGGAGGAAACAGGAGCACCCAGAGAAAACCCACGTGGTCACGGGGAGAACATGCAAACACCGTATGGACAGCACCCGTAGTCGGTAACGAACTGGGGTCTCTGGCGCTGAAGGCAGCAACACTAGGCAAATCTCGGCAAATTCATTTCACTGCACCTTCGGGCTTGACTTTGTCTTCACCACTGCGCCACTGTACCACAAAAACTGTGTCTTATACCCAGAGTATGGGAATCAAGAATCATAGGTTTCAGGTGAGGGAGGAAAGATTTAATAGGAACCTGAGTGGAAACGTTTTTACACCAATGGTGGTAGGTATTTGGAATGAGCTGCCGGGGGAGGTAGTTGAGGCAGGTACTATCACAACGTTTAAGAAACATTTAGACAGGTACATGGATAGGACAGGTTTAGAGGGATATGGGCCAAATGTAGGTAGATGGGACTATTGGAGATGGGCCATGTTGGTCATCATATGCAAGTTGGGCTGAAGGGCCTGTTTTCATGCTCTTTGACTCTATGACCCTATGACTGTGCTTTGGACAAGTTTACAGAAGAAATTTCTCCTCATCAATGTCCAGAATAGGTGATATTTAATTTTGATTTTCTGACTCCTGATACTACATATCTGCTCTGACTGAAAGTGACCAAGCTCTGCTTGGATTCTCAATCCCAGCCAATCTGAACTTCGACCAGAAGTCAAAACAGGGCAGGACATAAACCAAGCACACCACAGTCCTCTCGCTCCCTAATTAGCAGGCCACAGTTTTCCCCGATACACAACTCTTTTTGTCTTTCCGATTGTCAATACCACTCTCGGCTGAATTGTTCCGAGAGGTAGAATATGGTCTTGAAGAATACTCCTCTGTTCCGCAACACCTGCACCACAAGTTGTACCCATGCCTGAGCTCGATATGTAGTTAGCACCTACCCACAGGCCAAGCATCTGTATGCAGCCAGCAGCAGTGGGCCTGGGGATGGGCAGGGCAGTGACTGCGGCTGAATGATTGAATTGATAGGCACCAGTGCAAGTTGGCAATGCATAAACCTTTCTGCTGAATTGCCAACATTGGACCACGGGGAGCTGAAGCAGCAAATTTCATGGACTCCATCTGAAGCATAGAAGCTTGACGTTGTTCACAGAACATTGAACCTTTACACAGAACATAGAAAAGAACAGCACAGGAAATTAAAAACTCTGCACAGAGAGCACCCGTTGTCAGGATCGAACCCGGGTCCCTGGTGCTGTAAGGCAGCAACTCTACTGCTGCACCACTGTGCCGCACCTAAATCCAATTGCTAATATTTTTACCAGATATCCCAAGATTTTGTGGTAGTTTTTACCTATTGGTGAAAAGATATTTCATTTATTTTTTAAATATGTCTACACTAAATGCTTTGGATGTGTATTCATAATGAAGGAGTGGAGTGACTATGGTTGAGAACTCACTGACACTGGTCTGCATCTCATTGTCATGGCAACCAGACTTATTTCAGTGCAGAGTTTATGTAGGTAGATGGGACCAACCTACACACACACAGCCAGGTCATGACCATTGCGACCATAGGGTGAAAGGCAGAGGCACAAGGAACTGCAGATGCTGGAATCGCGAGCAAAAACACAAAGTGCCGGAGGCACTCAGCAGGTCAGGCAGCATCTCGTTTCGGGACCCTTCCTACGGACTGGATAAACAAGTGTTACTTTTCTCCTCATCAGCACCATTTGTCTTCATCAGGTGAAAAACACTGACTATTCACCCTGTAACAGGGAAGCTTGTAAAATATAAGTTATAATTATAATATAAAATAATGATTCAGCATTTTCTGCATTGAAAATGTACTATTTGTTTTTAGTGAAGAAAATGGTCTTTAGTTTGTAGGAAGATATCTATCTCTTATGGGGGAATTAAAAATAATCTTTTATTCACTGATTTTTATTGTCTCCGGGAATCATTTTTGTTGATTTGAATTTCTTTCAATGTCTAATCAGTATCGTTTGAAATCTATCTCATCAATGTTGATGCTACGTCAATTGATCTTTATCCCATTGAAGTACATTTCTGTAGAAACAAGGAACTGCAGATGATAGTTCACACAAAAGTTAGACACAAAGTGCCGGAGTAACGCAGCGGGTCATGCAGCATCTCTGGAGCGAAAGGACGAGTGATGTTTTGGGTCGGGACCCTTCTTCATATTGCTAGTCTTAAGAAGGTTCCAGACCAGAAACGCAACCCGTTCTTTTTCTCCAGAGATGCTGCCTGACCCGCTGAGTTACTCCAGCACTTTGTGTCTATCTGAAGTATATTTCTCCATGGTTAACTGTGTGTAAAAGGAATGCTGAATAAGGTTGGCGCAAATGTTTTCAGTTTCCTGCAGGGTGGAAAAGTTGATGGAAATCCTCATTGCTACCCCAATTAATAGACGTAGGAACACCTGCAAGGGAAATAGAGAGGCAGAGCAGTTTAGGGAGCAAAATCCCCCAAATGTAGGACTTTGGTAGCTGAAGGCACTGCTACTGAAGATAGAGCAATTAAAATGGGAAATGATCGAGGCCAGAATTGGAGAAGCACAGATACCTTAGAGGTTCCCGGTTCAATATTAGCATCTAGGAGAGTGACCTGAATATTTTATCTGTTCATACTCGGGATACCTTCATTATCACTTGCTTTGATTATTCATTCAACAATCACTTAGACTTACTTTGCAGAAATTAAGGCCAGACCAAAACATTTTATTTTTTTTTGCTTTATTATATATCTGTTTGCAGTTATTTTGTTACAGATCTTCAGTGTGAACCGTAAGCCCCTTACCAGCAAAATGAAAGCTTAGAAACTAAACAAAATGTCTCTCTTATCCAGAGTCCCCAGTCTGAGGGTCGCTCCTCTCCGTATATTGTGAGACTGTCGCAAGTTGGGTTGACCGTGGAGAGGTGTAGAAAAGGCAAGGAAGCTCTTGTCCGTTATTGCACATCACATGTGGACCAGGCAGGGCCCAATGTGAGCAAGAATCCATAGCACAAAACATCCCATTCGCCCCAGCTCCACATGGCCTTCATTGGGGATTGGGCTGAAGGGAAGAATGCCTGCATAGTCCAAAAAGAGTGAAAGAGAATACTGCCTCTTTAATGCATGCAATATATTAGTTGTTTCTCATTGACGTGCTTTGTAGTCTTGTGTGCCAGCTCAAAGGTTGCCTCTCAGTTGTCAGTTGATTGTTTGTAATATTTTGAGGGAAACCTGGAGAAGAAACAAAATGTTGAGTTTAAGGGTACAGTGCAGAAGCTGGCCCTTTAGCCCACCGTACACTAACACTATTCCGCATTCAAGAGGGACAATTTATAACCATACTGAGCCGATTAACCTACAAACCTGTACATCTTTGGAGTGTGGGTGGAAACCAAGATCCCGGAGAAAACCGACACAGGACACGGGGAAAACATGCAAACTCCGTACAGACAATCACCCATAGTCAGGATCAATTCTGGGACTCTGGTACTGAAAGGCAGCAACTCTACTGCTGCGCCATCGTAAATTTCTCTAATTTCTTGAATTCTAGCGAATTCTCAACAGATTTCTTGAATACTACAAGATTTCTTTAACTTTAAGTGACCCCTGCATTCCCTCTTTCCCCTTCTCCCGCCTCCGCTACCCTAGTCATCCTACTAGTTCCACAGTTCACATCCTTGTATCCCTTCGTTTATCAACTCTTCCCCAGCCAACAATGGGCCATTATTGTCTCCACCCGCCCTTGGTCATCTGTTGCTGGCCCTGCTTTGTTCCGGCCTTCTCTTACCTCCAATTTCCTCCCCCCTACTTTCAGTCTGAAGAAGGATCCCGAAACAAAACGTCACCCATCCTTTTTCTCTAGAAGATGCTGCCTGACCCGCTGAGTTACTCCAGCACTTTATGTCTATCTTCGATATAAACCACCATCCACACAACATGATTATGGTATTCAGGATTAACTGCTTGATTGCATCTCAACACTTGTTCAAGCACCAAAGCAGCTCAGTGGAATCAAGTGTTGGCCCTTAACCCACGGATTATATCATCCGATAATATGATATTGGGTCTCATTATTGGCCATAATATAACCCAATATCATATTAACCTGCAGCCAAGGTTAATATGATATTCTCTCTGTTGACTGAAACATGATAGGTGGTTCACCAGTCTCAACTATTCCTGGGATGTGTGCATTTTAGGCATAAAACCCAGATATATCCATTCCCATTTCTGAAGGTTAAAGGTTTGACTGATGTGAAATTTAACACAATTCAGTCTATAAGACACTGAAAGCCTTTGTTACAGGTTGAGGCTGCGGTGCTTGCCGATCAAGATTGGGGAACATTCACTCTGCAACCAGACCTGTGTACATAGTGATAGTTGCTGATAGAGGAACCCAGGTGAATTTGACACCTCTCCTGTTGAACAGGGGAAGTTTAAATATTTCATGAGGTCTTTTTTCTAAGATACGTGAGATACAAAATGCGTACTGTACAAGGTATTTTTCTATAGTGATGGCATCTTTTAAATGTCACGTTGTAGTTTAGTTTAGTTTAGTCCAGTTTAAAGATACAGCGTGGAAACAGACCCTTTGGCCATTGAGTCCGTGCCGACTAACGATCACCCGTACACTAGTACTATCCAACATACTCGGGACAATTTACACAAGCCAATTAACCTACAAACCTGCACTTCTTTGGAATGAGGGAGGAAACGGGAGCACCCGGAGAAAACCCACACGGTCCCAGGGAGAAGGTACAAACTCCGTACAGAGAGCACTCATAGTCAGGATTATCTGGTGTGTGTGAGGCAGCAACTCTACCGCTGTGCACCGTATCAGCCCACTGTTCTATAGTGGTGGCATCTTTTAACAGTGCTTTTATTTATTCATTTAGAGGCTATGGGCGTCGTAAACAAGGCCAACATTTCCAACCCATTGTTTGTTTATGTTTGAGAAGGAGATGATGAACTGCTGCTGCAGTCAATCTGATGGAGGAATGGCAACAGTGATCTCGGGAAGTTCAAGATTTACACCAGTGTGATTATAAACCTAGTGAAGATAATAGGCACTTTGGATAATTAGGCACAGACTCAATAACCCAGCTTGGAACAATATGCACGATTTTCCCATGTTTCTAAGAATCTTGAACTATGTTTCCTGTGACCTGTCGATAGTGCAAATAGTTTCTCAAACTGGGAATGTCTTATCTCTGGTCTTTTTGCAAAAATGAAACCCTTAAATGAAGTAGAGAATATTTCACATCCAAACTCTCTATTCCCACAGGCTCCACTACAGCCTCTTGTGGAGGCTATAACCTGTTTCCTGCTTTAAACTGCTGGTCAGAAGCAGAGGACAACTGTATAATGCACACGCTCCCATAATCCAGACTGCAAAAATCAATTATGAACATAGAACATAGAAATGTACAGCACAGGAACAGGCCCTTCGGCCCACAATGTTAATGCTAAACATGATGCCATGTTAAACTGATCTCATCTCCCTATACTTGATCCATATCCTTCTATTCCCTGCACGTCCATGTGCCTATCTAAAAGCCTCCTAAATGCCACTATCGTATCAGCCTCCACCACCACCCCTGGCAATGGGTTCCAGGCCTCCACCACTCTCTGTGTAAAAAAAAGCTCTGCACATCTCCATTAAAAGTTTCCCCTCTCACTTTATAGCTATGCCCTCTAATGTTGAACAATTCCACCGTGGGGATAAAGGTTCTGACTATCTACCTTATCTATGCCACTCGTAATTCTTCTATATAGTCTAATTTATTCATATAAAAAATCTCTCAATTACAGTGACTTTCCTGCCGTTTCCTGCTATATCTTTTGCAACTCTTGAAGCCCTGTTTGTAACTCTTGTAGAAAACATATGAAGTGCATTGATGAGATAATACTCTTTGGATGAAATCAAAAAACCTTGGAGATAAGCAGCAGGTCAGGCAGCATCCGTGAACAGAGAAAGTTAACTTGGAAGTTGATTGGGAATGGGAAAGGCCAAAGGTAAAGAGGACTTAAAATGTTCAATAGTTCAATGGTACTTTATTGTCAGATGCACCAAGGTACGGTGAAACTCTTTTTTGCATATGGTTCGGTAAAAGTATTAGTATAAAGAAGGTAGACACAAAATGCTGGAACGGGACAGGCATCATCTCTGGATAGAAGAATGGGTGACATTCTTCTTCTTTGAAGGGTCTCATCTCGAAACGTCACCCATTCTTCTATCCAGAGATGGTGCCTGTCCCGCTGAGTTACTCCAGCATTTTGTGTCTATCTTCGATATAAACCAGCATCTGCAGTTCCTTCTTACACAAAGTATTAATATGCATAAGAACATCTTAGATTAAACAACCAGTGTTTAGAAATAATACGCTGAGGCAGTGTACAGGAATTGCCATGTTTGGTACCATTTTCAAGTCACAGTAGAGAATGGCAGAGGAGAGGAGGAAAGATAGGGGAAAGTATATACATGATTGTGGGATGACAAATGGTAGCATTATGCAAGTCAAAATGAAATGGTAATTGATCTCTTCCCCACAAAAGTGACAAGAGAAGGTATAGATGGAGGAACGAAGAATGATCCAACATTTGAACCCAGTGTTGAGTGGAGAAGAGTATAATTTACATTTGCTGGTAAATTAAATGCTTTTCTTTCATCTCATAATGAGCTTCACTGGAAAATGTGCAAGTCTAAGGGCACAGAGATCACTGGAGATGTTGAGCAATGAAGTGAAGTGACGGGCAACTGGAAGCTGAGGGTCTCATTTGCATTCTGAACACACAAAATTGCTGGGGAAACTCAGCGGGTGCAGCAGCATCTATGGAGCGAAGGAAATAGGCGACGTTTCGGGCCGAAACCCTTCTTCAGAGGGTTCTGGAGGTGCGTCCTGGAGGTGCATTCTGAACACACTCGTTTCCCGATACATATTTGGCCTCTATGTTGTAAAAGGTTCCACATCGTCCTGGAGTAAGTCAGCGGTCAAGCACTTTTTTACTCCAGCACTTTGTCCTTTCTTTAGTAAACCAGCATTTGCAGTCTACAATGTCCACATTGTTACGTGTGGATTCATTGGAACAAAAGGCTATTCACATTGTTGACGCTAGGTGGAGCACTTCTCCATTCCAAGATCTGAGTGCTGATTGTTATTCGTGTAAGTAGCAAATGTTCCCATACCACGGTCACCAGGTGATATTCAGTTTGGTGCTCTAGTGTGGGAATGGAACAGAGATTATAGAAAGACTGAGTGAGAGGGTAAAGATCTGCCAAGTGGTTTAATAGAACATAAAACTGTACAGCCTTTCCCATCCGTACTACCCCCTCTCCTGGCACTTTCCCTTGCAACCGCAAGAAATGCTACACTTGTCGCATTACCTCCCCCTTTCTTGAAGGGCCTCGATCTGAAATGTCACCCATTCCTTCTATCCATAGATGCTGCTTGTTCCGCTGAGTTACTCCAGCATTTTGTGTCTATCTTGGGTCACATGTATGTTCCGTGAATGGTGTTAAAATAAATCTTTAATGATCATTTCACTGTTCAGTCTATAAAAGTAACAATGTTCACTTTATCTACGGCCTGTTTCCAGGGCTAACGTGAATAAAGACCAATCCATCTGAGTAAATTAAGATTTGTTCCAACTTCACTGTGCTGTCCATACATGCAGGAGAGTTTGTATCCTGGCCAATATTTATTCCCTAATCTATTTCATTAAAGACAAACAATCTGATCATTTATTTCAGTCTGAGAAAGGGTCTCGACCCAAAACATCACCCATTCCTTCTCATCAGAGATGCTGTCTGTCCCACTAAGTTACTCCAGCATTCTGGATTGGAAAATTGTATGAATCTTTTGATATCTGAAGCTGGCTGTATCCAAAACATTGCGACACACCGTGACTTAGAACAAAGACCGTGTGACATCGAGTCAATTAGAAGTAAAATGTGGCCCCTCACCTTGGATGATGTAGCTTTGCGAGCTCTGTACAGTTACAGCTTAGATGCTCTCTGATGCTTACAGTGTGAATGGTGAGTTCTTTCCGACCATATCGATAAGATAACTTGGCAATCTGCAAATTAAGAATAGTACTTAATCGTACTTAATAGTACTCAGTCCAAATTGCTTCTATCAATACTTCCGTGAAGTATCTAGGCAAAGAAACATAAGAAATGGCATCAGCAATGAAATAAAGATTCCTTGATGTTGGCTGCGGGGCACAATAACGGATGGGCGAGGAGAGAAATGTCGGATCCAAGGAAGATGATGGCTTGAGGCCTGCAGCAGTCTGGGACTCGCCCGGATAGGGAACTAGAGCATGGACTGGACTTTGAAAATGGCAGTGGAAAGAATTACCTTTTTTAAACTTCAAATTATGGACTCTGACTTAATTCCCTGCATCTCTGTAAACTATTTCTGCACACTTTGCTAATCGGGGATGTGCTTAGTTAGGGCAATACTATACTGGACCGTTTATAAGAAAATAATTTCACTTCGCGTTTCCACAGGTGACAATAAAAGCAGCATTGAACCCTTGAATAACAGCAGGTACAAGAGTTAAAAAACAAGATTGCATAAATAATATAGTCAAGTTCATGGTTTGCGTAAATTCAAAACGTTAAGACAGGTTAAAGGTTCAGGAGATAACACTTCCGATTCTTGGGTTTTGGGACTGATACAAGCTTGGTTTATTGGCATTAAATAGATCTGAATTCGGAATGAAATCCAAAATGAGACATTCCAACATCTTATGATTAATTTGGGCAACATTTGAAGAAACCTTTCCATAAAACCCCAGTCTGCCCACTCATTAAATAGCATTGCAGGTTATTATTTACTAGTTCTATGTTCTAAAAAAAAATGTAATTCCAGCAAAAGAATGTATTTTTTTGATTCTCGCTGCCTAAATTAGGTTAAATTTGACTTAATGTACATCCAAAGTAAGCACATTCATTACACAAGGATGTGTTTCATTAAGTGCCAGGTTGCTTAAGCTTGGTCAATAGTGAGTAGGTGTTGTCCACAAATGTGGTTGGGGCCAGTTCCTTTTCTTGCATTCTGTCCCAGATCCTGTAGAGCTTACAAACTGAAATATCCAAACACAAAAAGCAAAATAGGGCAGATGTTGAAACTCTGAAATAAAACACATAATACTGGAAGATCTCAGCAAGTCAGATAGTAACTGTGGAGAGAAAACAGATTGATGACTTTCATTTGAACTGGGAAAGTTGTTGTATTTAAACATTAACTCTGTTTCACTCTATACGGATGCTGCTTGATCTGTAGATTATTTCCCCCATTTTCTGCAATTATTACCCAATGCAAATCTACTTTCTAGTGGAAACAATTACCTTCTTTAATCTTCAAATTATGGATTCTGAGTTAATTCCCTGCATCCCTGTTGTCTTCTTTGCCTATCTTTCCACCATAGAGATCCCAGCCACTAACAAGTTGAATTGTAGTTAGTAGTTGACCACAATGTTATACGCACCAGAGTTTTTCACTGTATCTCAGTGCACTTGACAATAATAACTATTGTCAATACCACCCTACGCTCCACCCCAACTCGTGGCTGAAATTTTAGGATATCACATCAGTCACTTTTGTATCTTCGGTGTGTTCAACGTAGCCCAGACCACCACACAAACCAACCTCCCTTCCATTGACTCCATCTACACTTCACACTGCCTCGGCAAGGCCACCAGCATAATCAAGGATGAGTCTCACCCCCATCACTCCCTCTTCTCCCCTCTCCCATCAGGCATGAGGTAGGGAAGTTTCAAAACGCACACCTCCAGATTCCGGGACAGTTTCTTCCCAGCCGTGATCTGGCAACGTAACCATCCTACCAACAACTAGAGTGCAGTCTTGACTTACCATCAACTCCATTAGAGACTCTTGGACTATCTTTAATCAAACTTTACTGAACTTTATCTTGCACTAAACATTATTCCTTTTATCCTGTACCTGTACACTGTGGACAGCTCAACTGTGGTAAATGTATAGTCTTTTCACTGACTAGATAGCATGGAACAAAAAAGCTTTTCAATGTGCCTCGGTAAATGTGACAATAATAAACTAACTTTAAACTTAGCAAATCTTTGTAACTTTCCGAATCAATGTCGGTTATCTCAGTTGGGACAACTCACACTTTGCAACCTTGAAACCAGGACATGATACACCATTACTTGGCTCTACCTTTAAGGAAAATTCTTCAGGAAATTGAAAAATACGTCATGAAAATGTTTGAATGGGGAAATGAGAGTTGGCTTCATTCAGCCAACACTAGCACCACAGATTCTCATTGACCTAATTCAACGTTCGTGGAGTAAAAATGGCTGAAATATTTACCCATGTCTCAATGGTGACCCTTTTCAAATATTGAAATATCTCTCTAGTCCAGAAATGGGCTAAATAAAGAGCTGACACATTTAGCATACAAATATTGGACTTCAAAACAGGTGTGGCTACTGAGTGAGCAGCTTCCTAATTTAGAAGGCATCGATGACAAGAATCAAAAAATAAATTATTTTGCTGGAATGACACTTTTTAATTTAGTTTATTTTAGTTTACCGAAAAGTGAAAAGCTTTTTTGTTGCCTGCTGTCTGGTCAGCGGGAAGACTATACATGATTACAATCAATCCATCCACAGAGTACAGATACGGGATAAAGGGAATAACATTTTGTGCAAGATAAAGTCCAGTAAAGTCTGATTAAAGATAGTCCGAGAGTCTCCAATGAGGTAGATGGTAGCTCAGAACCACTCTAGTTGGTGATAGGATGGTTCAGTTGCCTGATAACAGCTGGGAAAAAGCTGTCCCTGAATCTGAAGGTGTGTGTTTTCACACTTCTGTACCTCTTGCCTGGTGGGAGAGGGGAGAAGAGGGAGTGTCCGGGATGAGACTTATCCTTGATTATGCTGGTGGCCGTGCCATGGCAGAGTGAGGTAAATGGTCAATGGAAGGGAAGGTACACAAAATTTTTGGGGAAACTCAGCGGGTGCAGCAGCAAACTTATGGAAGGGATATTGGTTTGCATTATGGTCTGGGCTGCATCCACAATTCTCTGCAATTTCCTGGATGGAGCTGTTCCCAAACTATGCTGTGATGCATCCCGATAAAATGCTTTCTACGGTGCATCTGTAGAAGTTGATGAGCCTGCAATTCTATTTAACTAGTGGGCAGACTGAGGTTTATGGAAAGTTTTCTTCAAATGTTGCCGAAATTAATCATGAGATGTTGGAATGTCTCATTTTAGCTTTTATTCCAAATATAGCTCCATTGAATGCCCATGAATCCACCTTGTTTCAGCCCCAGTACCCAAGAATCTGAAGTGTTTTTGCCTGAACCTTTAAGGAGTTTGGCTAAACATATTGAATTTGTGTACGCCAGAACTTAACTATATTATCTTTGTGGACAGTATTGACTTACTGAGTGGAGTTACCTTGGGAATTAATTGACAGGATACTGAGCAGACTTTCGAAATCTTATAAAAAGCTGTGGTTACAGAATCTAAACACGTTGCAGTACCTACCTGAAAGGATCTGTAACTTGCATGAGACGGAATGCATTTATAAGTCTTGGTGTTACAACAACCGGAACAGCGCTGTACTTCAACACACGATGGCCACAGGAAGAAGCCCACTGAAGTGGGGTCCACTTTATACCGAGGAACATCGACCGTGACTATTCTTGTTTTGCATCCAGCTGCTTTTGGTCTGCTGTGCACTTTGATTATGAGGAGAGAAAATTGAAAAATTATTGCTTTCAAAGTACATTCTCGCCTATTTTTAGTGGTAGTTTAGTTTAGAGATACAGTGGACCCTTCGACCCACCGAGTCCGCACCGACCAACAATCCCTGCACGTTAACACTACCCTACACACACTATGGACAGTTTTTTACATTTATACCAAACCAATTAACCTACAAACCAGTACGTCTTTGGAGTGTGGGAGGAAACCGAAGTTCTCGGAGAAAACCCACGCAGGTCACGGAGAGAACGTACAAACTCCGTACTGACAAGTCAGGATCGAATCCAGGTCTCTGGCTCTGTAAGCGCTGTAAGGCAACAACTCTACCCCTGTGCCACCGTGTCGCCCATTCTACCTTGAATTCCTAAACTCCCCGCCTGGTTGTGCTGACAACAGAAATAGAATGTTGCATTAGTTGTGACAAGAAATGCTCTTTCCATTTCCTCCAGGGAATGGAAATGCACATTGCATACATCTGCCCCTAACACACCACCTAGCTCCCAGAAAACAAAATATGTGTGCCTGTTATTCTGACTCATAAGTTCATTAGTAATGGGTGCAGAGTTAGGCCATTCGACCCATTCAATCATGGCTGATCTATCTTTCCCACTCAACCCCATTCTCCTGCCTTCTCCCCATAACCCCTGATACCCTTCCTGATCAAGAATCTATAAATCTACACTGTAAAAATATCCATTGACCTGACCTCACAGCCTTCTGTGGCAGTGAATTCCATAGATTTGCTACCCTCTGACTAAATAAATTCCTCCTCATATCCTACCTAAAGGTATGACCTTTTTATTCAGAGGCTATGGCCTCTTGTCCTAGACTGTCCCACTAGTGGAAACATCCTCTCAACATCCACTCTATTCAGGCCTTTCACTATTCGGTATGTTTCAATGAGGTTCTGCTCATTCTTCTAAACTTCAGCGAGTACAGGCCCAGTGCCGACAAACACTCACCATGGACTCATCCAGAGATGGTGTTGTTTGACATAGAAACTTAGAAAATATGTGCAGGAGTAGGCCATTCGACCCTTTGAGCCAGCACCGCCATTCATTATGATCATGGCTGATCATCCAGAATCAGTACCCTGTTCCTGCTTTCTCCCCATATCCCTTGATTCCGTTAGCCCTAAGAGCTATATCTAACTCTATCCTGAATACATGCAGTGAATTGGCCTTCACTGCCTTCTGTGGCAGAGAATTCCACAGAGTCAAAACTCTCTGGGTGAAAATGTTTTCCTCATCCCAGTCCTTCTCTGCCTGTTACAACAAATATCTCCATGACTGACTGATTGGCCTTATGAAAGTGTGAGGCCATATGCAAATTGGAGGAACAGCACCTCTTATTTTGCTTGGGTAGCTTACAACCCAGCGGTATGAACGTTGAATTCTCTAACTTTAGGTAACTTATACAAACACTCCCCTCCCCCTTCCACCATTAAAAGTTCGTGAACCAGTTCCACAGTTCACAACGACGTATTCATCTTGGGATCACACCATCCCTAGCCAACAATCAGCCTATCGGAACCACCCTTCCCGAAGTCATGTTACCAGCCCAAACTGAACTGAACGGAACAAATTTGTCTTGGTCTCTTCCTGCTTCCAGTTCCTCCCTCCTGCAATCAGTCTGAAGAAGGGTTCCGACCCAAAACGTCACCTATCCATTTTTGATCCCGACCATGGGCGCTATCTGTATGGAGATTGTACGTTCTCCCCATGACCACGTGGGTTTTCTCCAAGGTCTTCAGTTTCCACACACACTCCAAATACGTACAGGTTTGTAGGTTAATTGACTTGGTGTATGTGTAAATTGTCCCTAGTGTTTGTAGGATAGTGTTAATGTGCGGAGACTCGGTGGGCCGAAAGACCTGTTTCCGCACTGTATCTCTAAACTAAACTAAACTAAATGTCTCTCAATTACTTTCAAGGATCTGCTTTAAAATAAGTCCAACTCTGCCCTTCTCTATTGAATAAAGTCACTGGAATGGAATTCAATTTGATACGTTACTTATGAAAGTAATTTGCTGACTTTGAATTCTATATGCCTAGTGACACATATCACAAGTTTTCAAGGATCATAGTCATCTAACGTGGAAACAGACCCTCACAGCCACTGTGTCCATGGCAACCATCAACCACCCAATTGCACTATTCTCCTTATTTCACCTCATTCTCCGCAGCTTTTACCACCCACTAATTTAGGGTGACCAATTAACCTACCAACCCAAACGTGTTCGAGAAATAGGGGAAACCGGAGCACCCGGAGGAAACCCATGCTGTTACAGAGAGAACAAACAAATCCCACACTGACAGGACTGGAGGTTAGAATTGAACCAAAGTTTCAAGCGATGTGAGGCTGCAGACCTCGTGTAGGCCAAGAAACTTATTATAGTACAACCTTCTTCCATTTCCATGAAGGTAAAGACACAAAAGTTAAAGTTGACATATTTCAAGAAGAATAACATAGATTGCACTGGAGTTGACAGTAATGTCATTTGTTAACAGAGTATCATCATACCTTCCCAAAGGGAAGGGACTTGAACTTTATTTCGCCTTCCATCACAGTGAGGAATATGTAGGAGTCACTGTGATGGATGTTCATGGTAAAATGTGTTTTGAGTGTTCTGTTGCTTTTTATTTATATGACTGACTTGGCAAATGAAATTCCTCGTATGTTGCGAAACATACTTGGCAAATAAAGTACTATTCTGATTCTGATCAAGCTATTTCCTCAGCATTCGTGTCATCCCCATTCCTTATTCCCCCACAACCCTGCAAGTTGAATCTTCTACCACCACCCTCTCAGACCGTAACTTCCAGATCAAGATCACTTGATTCGTGAAAAATAATTTTCCCAAATCAGCTTTGGCTCTTCCTCCCTTTTCCTCTAAATCTGCATCCTCCAAAAGCTGGCGTTACTGCCAAAGGAAACTTTTTTTGTTTCATTCACTCTGTTTCAGTCCTGGACAATTCCGCACACTTCTTTCACATGACCCCACAACTCTAAGGAGAACAATCATAATTTCTCCAATCTGACCCCTTACATTGTGACGATCCTACCTAATCTTCTCTGCACCCTCTATGGATCTTCCCATACTTGCTTTAGTGCAATGTCCTAAACTGGATCCAGATCTTCATTGTTTTATAACAGGTCAATGTAACCTCAACAGATTTGGCCTTTACACCACCACCTAAAATCACTTTCTGGTGTAGCAGCATCAAATATTTGTGTCAATTTCTGTCCATATGCCTCCTTGCAATTGAGCCCTTTATATTGCTGTCTTTCCTTATTCTTCCTGACTATATGCTTCACTTTGCAGTTTTCTGCCTTTAATTTCAGGGATCAACTGAGTGAATTTCCTCTGAATTGCTTCCTTTCCTGATTGAAAGGTGCAGCAGTAAAACCTTTGGCCCATCGAGTCCGCGCCGACCATCGATCACCCTTTCGCACCAGTTCTATGTTACGCCACTTTCTACTCCCTGCACACCAGGGGCAATTTACTAAAACTATCAACCTACAAACTCAGCACCCAAGGTCAGGATTGAACCTGGGTTCGATCGAACCTGCACGCAGATGATACAAGGAGATGGAAAAACATTGTGAGGAGAATGCAGAGTCTGCAACATGACATAGACAGATTAGATAAGTGGGAAAATATTTGCCACAGGAGTGTAATGTGAGGAAATGCGAGGTTATTTAATTAAACGGAAAGTATGAAAAAACAGAAAAAGTACCATTGAACCATTGTAATGGCTTGCTGTCCCTAGATGACATCCCTATGAGGACAATCACATCTGCAGCCAGCCTGAATGAACCTGTCAGTTGCCACAAGCATGTTGGACATTAAATACCTAATTCTGGGGAAACAAGACTGCAGCACCCTGATTCTGTCACTTTCACTTATTCTAACCTTATTTTCACTCTTTGTTAAAGACATCGCACTCGACTGCATCTAATGATGATCACGTGCTCTGCTTTTACTAGACAGTTTCCCCAAACCTGAAATTATCTTCAGGATTAAGGCAAATGCAACTATATTTGGATCTCTTTTAGATTTTAACTTAAGTGTTTCTCGTCCATTTTATGTGAACAACAGCAATGGTGCTTTTAACAACTGTCAGCATTCTTCTCGAACATCTCCACAGTGCAAATGCCATGACATGGGATGCTACTGAACTACATTGTTTCAGTTTGGAAAATTCTTTCAGCAAGGCAGATTTGCATTTGACTTTAGACTTTAGAGGTACAGCGTGGAAACAGGCCTTTTGGCCCACCGAGTCCACGCCGACCAGCGATCACCCCGTACACTAGCACTGTCCTACACACTAGGGACAATCTACTACTTTGCAAAGCCAATTAACCTACAAACCTGTACGTCTTTGGAGTGTGGGAGGAAACTGGAGCACCCGGAGAAAACCCACGCGGTCACAGGGAGAACATACAAACTCCGTACAGGCAGCACCCGTGGTCACGATCGAACATGGGTCTCTTGCGCTGTAAGGCAGCAACTCTACCGCTGCACCACCGCTCCGCCCCCAGATGTTAAGAAGGAAGCATCTGATTTTACTAACTTTTAAAAAAAATTGGGCAGCATTCATGTGCTTACCCATCAACTGAATTATAGCCATCCAGATTCATTTTCCCTTCTCATTATCCTGCATGTAATTAGTACACTGTTTTTAGTACACTTTGGTACACTTGGCCAAGAGATGATAGAGATCTGAAAACGATTGGTGTCTATTCTGGTAAAAAGCAGATTAGGGCAAGTAATGTTCTCATTCTTGTGTGAAAGTTCCATCGTTGATGTGCAACCTTATCAAGTTCTCTAATCTGCTACACTTTCCCAAATATTGGAATATGGATATGCCTACCTTGGCATCCATATTGTCCACCTCACCAGCTCATAAACATACTCCTTTCATAAGAAAGTCCAAAATGTTACAACTGAAAGAGTGTGAATTGCTGAGGATTCAAAAGCTTGTTCTTGCAATGAAGTAATTTAGTGTTTTTAGTTTAGTTAAGTTTAGAGATACAGCACAGAAACAGGCCCTTCAGCCCACCGAGTCTGCACCGACCCTCAAATTAACACTATCCTACACACACTAGGGCCAATTTACTTTTATACCAAGCCAATGAACCTACAAACCTGTACAACTTTGGAGTGTGGGAGGAAACCTAAGATCTCAGAGAAAATCCACACGGTCACGGGGAGAACGTACAAACTCCATACAGACAGCACCCGCAGTCGGGATTTAACCCGTCTCAGGTGCTGTAAGCACTGTAAGGCAATAACTCTACCGCTGCACCACCATGCCGCCCAAATGTGATGCTGATCCAAGCAGTAACTGACAAGGGAACACTCCTACTTATAATAAGAATAAAGTTGGCTTTCAAATTGTAGCTGAGTGCACAGATGACCTGTTTTGCTAGAAAATTGATTTTTTAAAATCTTATAAGTTAAATTAAAGTCCTCCAAGTTACATTTTAAATGCAGAGATGACTTATTGTAGAGGTGACTTGTTATGACTTAGTGTTCTCCAAATTCTGCTCCAGAACGGTGTTCGCTAGATTTATTCTAATTGAATAGGATCAGAAAAGAGAAAAGTCTCTGGAAATCTGTGGCAACCAGGTGAGAATGACATCAACATAGTTTTGGAATCAGAAATATAAGGTGTTCTTCCAGGAATCAAATGATCATAAGGCCTCGACAAATGGAAAAAATGCAGCTTCGGAATAAAATGGTTAATTGTCCGTTCAGTTCATGGACCAAGACAAAATGTTTTCAATTACAAACACATGTAAGAAGTCAGGAGGAAGACAGAAGAAGGTCACCGCAAGTTGAAGGAAGGTCAGCTTAATCTCATCCAATGGTGCTCCAGGAGCAATAAACAATTTGCTGAAGGTACTCAGCCGGTCAAGCAGCATCTGTGGAGGGAAATGGACCGTCGACGTTGTGGGTCAGAACCCTCCACCTGGGCTGAAAGGGTAGAGGGGAGATAGCCGGTACGAAGTGGTGAGGAGAGAGAAGTTGGGGAAGTGCCAGCAAGCGATATAGGCGGTTGATCGGAAGATGGAGTCAAGTGGATGGGGGAAGGGGAGAGTTGAGATAGTGACAGAGGCCGGAAATGTGATGAGTGAAGGCAGCAAAGTGTCGCGGGTGGTGGATTCGAGGAGAGAGGTGCTCCAAGTTGACGTGCACTTGCTGTTAAGCAGGAAATGGAAGATGAGCATCGACTAGTAGTAATACTAGCAGACCTTCTTTAAATGCTGGTTGCTGGTTCTGTGGCGGAAGCTCTTGTGGTAATACTGGGTGATGCCACGGAGGCGAGTGTTCGTCATTGAGAGCCTGTTGTCGAAGGTAATCGTGAGTACTTTTGTATGAATCCCGCCAACGTGGCACACCTTAAAAAACACAAAGCACAAACAAATCTCACTCAGTTCAACTAGCATGTAATGCCGAGCCCACATCTACCACGAGACATTATGTGGTTGTGCAAAATGCTCAGCTGATGAGATAATAGCCCTGGGCAGGCATTCACAGGGATTGAAGATGCCAGAGATTGTTGAATTTGACGTGACTTGAGTGGTTAACAGCATCAAGGAGCCAATTTTTATGCAGAATTATTGCATAACACTGCAAAAGCATCCAAGTTCGGAGTTCTGGCATCAACATATCAGCCCTCTTTATTCTCTATGCAAAATACGTGGCACAGATTCAGTACTGTTATCGACGGTGGACGCATCCCAGACCATCACACAAACCAACCTCCCCTCCATTGACTCCATTGACACCTCACGCCGCCTCTGCAAGACCCCCAACATAATCAAGGAGGAGTCTCACCCTGGCCACTCCCTCTTCTCCCCTCCCCCATTAGGCAAGAGGTACAGAAGTGTGAAAACGCACACATCCAGATTCAGGGACAGTTTCTTCCCAGCTCTTTCAGACAACTGAACCATCCTACCAACAACTAGAGAGCAGTCCTGAGCTACAATCTACCTCATTGGAGACCCTCGGGCTATCTTTAATCGGACTTTACTGGACTTTACCTTGCACAGTTAACATTATTCACTTTATTCCCTTTATCATGTATCTGTACACAGTGGCTTGTTCAATTGTAATCATGTATTGTCTTTCTGATTGCTGGTTAGCACGCAACAAAAGCTTTTCACTGCACCTATAGTAAGTACACGTGACAATAAACTAAACCAAAGGGACTATTGTTTTACGTGCGCACTTATTGTCATCAGCCCACAAGTGGATTGTTGATTATTAAAGGATTATCAAGAGAGAGTTAGATTTAGCTCTTAGGGCTAAAGGAATCAAGATTAAGAAGGAACTGCATATGCTGGAAAATCGAAGGTAGACAAAAGGGTTTCGAAGGGTTATGGCCCGAAACGTTGCCTATTTCCTTCGCTCCATAGATGCTCCAGCACTTTTGTCCACCAAGGAACAAGGGATATGGGGAAAAAGCAGGAACGGGGTACTGATTTTAGATGATCCGCCATGATAATATTGAATGGCGGTGCTGGCTCAAAGGGCCGAATGGTCTACTCCTGCACCTATTTTTCTATGTTTCTAACAATTGTTGGAGCCTGTGAACTGGAAACTGAGCCTGGGGGACTGTTTTTAGGCACTATCTAAATCATGGGATAAACTTCAAAATATTGCAGCCAAGTTGCAGACAAGACTGACAAGATTGTGGGGAAATAATAATTACCTTCATTAATTCCAGTAATTTGCTAAAGTCAGTGGGCATGCTCATTATTAGGGAGGAAACAGCTTACATTATTTGTATTTAATTTTTAAATCACTTAAATTACCACCATTGAATCACGGATGTCGAGGGTTTTACTATAGTAATTGTGTTTATCAGACACATCCCTTGGTGGCTATCACTCCAGTCGAGGTATGTGGTAGGTTTAGGTTGTGGACACTGCTGCACCTCTGTCTGGATTGTGGGACTGGATGGGCAGGGAGGGGGTCAGGAAGAGGTCTTTATGCCACTAGAGTGCTGATACTGTTTATGTGTTGGAAGGAACTACAGATGCTGGTTTACACCGAAGATAGATAGACACAATATCTGGAGTAACTCAGCGGGTCAGACAGTATCTCTCGAAAAAAGGAATAGGTGGCGTTTTGGTTCGAGGCGTCATCTATTGAGACGTCATTGAGTTATCGAGAGCAGAAATGTCACCTATTCCTTTTCTCCAGTGATGCTGCCTGACCCGATGAGTTACTCCAGCATTTTGTGTCTATCTGATACAGTTTAGTTTAGTTTAGTTTAAAGATATCGCATGGAAACAGGCCCTTCAGCCACTGAGGCTACGAAGACCATCAATCACCCGTTTCACACGTTCTATGTTATCCAACATTCTCATCCGACATATCTTGGGCAATTTACAGAGGCCAATTGACCTCCAAACCCGCACATCTTAGGGATGTGGGAGGAAACCCGAGCACACGGAGGTAGCCCACGTGGTCACAGGGAGAACATGAAGACTCCACACAGACAGCACCCAAGGTCAGGATCAAACCCGGGTCTCTGGCATTGTGAGGCAGCATCTCTACCAGCATCATCACTGTGCTGCCAATTATAAGCTCACGATGTAAGTTGGGCCTCATTTATGTCACTTAACACGAGGGATGGTTGGTGTTAACAGGCTAAGAGCAAGACAAGAATGCCTCCCTGTTTCTGTGACCTAGGCCCTGATCTCGGGGGCCATCTTTATTGAGTGTATATGCTCTACCCTTGACCACGTGGTTTTCTTCTGGGTTATTTGGTTTCCTGCCACGTACCGTGGATGTGCTAGGGTTGCAGGTTAGCCCATTATATAAGTTCCCCTTGTAGTGAAGGTGAATAGCAAGAGAAACAATAGGGAATTGATGGACACAGCGAGAATAGTTTACAGGGAAAGAAGTGACAGGAATGTCTGAGAGCCAGCATCGAGTTAATGGATCAAAGAGCCTCCTTTAGCATTGTGTGAAATATGAAATGACTTGAAGTATGAATAAATATGAAACATGATAACTATGCATTGGGTCACAGATCCTTTAACCCTTATTAAAATTGGAACATTTATGACGTTTCCAAAATTCCTGGAAAGTCAATGGACATCTAAGTGTAAAGTAATATTATGACTATATTATAATATCATATGAAATATTTGGTGAGGCAAGAGCAGTGGTTATTGGGGTTGAAAACCGGGTTTGATCTTGTCCTCGGGTGCTGTCCGTGTGGAGTTTTCACCTTCTCCCTGTGACCACTTGGGATTCCTCCCAAAAGATGTGCGGATTTGTAGGTTAATAGGCCTCTGTAAATGTCCCCAAGCGTGTAGGCAGCGATGCAAAAGTGATAATGACATAGAAGTAAACAGGTGATCAATGGACAGCATGGATCTGGTGGGCCGAAAGGCCTGTTTCCATGCTGTATCATTAAATAAATCAAAACAGAGCCTTGTTATTGTAGAGATATAAGCACACAGACACATTGTGCAGTGTTATTGAATTATTTTATGCTAACATACAGTATGTGTTAACTGTTTATTTTAAATAATTTAATATCTCCCTAAAAATAAAGGAAATCAATATGTCCGCTAAATGATTATCAGCTAATGTCTTCATGTCCTCATCTCAATGGTCAAATGTCAATCACTTTGAAAATGAGTGAAAACTTTTCATTAAAACTTTTCATTGTGCATATGGAATCATAGTACTTTTTTTTTAAAATTAATTACCTAATTCTTTGGAAGATTGTTGAAATGAATCATAATGATAATATAAAGCATTTCCTTTAGAAGCATCTTCAAAGGGGTGAGATAATCAAATACATTGAATTAAACCATGAAAGGAAAATAATTGAAATGGTGGGAAAACACATGTGATGAGTATTGAATGTGGCAGCTTTCAACATCTGCCTTTAGAGAGGATATTACAAATTTGAATTATTTTGAATGTATCATGCATAAAGATTGCATAATTAATAGGTGCGCTCATTTTGGACAAAATAAGATGAGCATCAAGTTGGCACTATAGCAATCCTCATTGCAAACTGTGTAATCTGATCCCTAATTTAGACCAAAGATTGTGATTGGGCCTGACAGGGTAGATGTTGTGATATTTGTACTGGTGGTAGAGTTGCAAACAAGGGAACATAGTTGCAAGGAGCACAAATTTAAAAAAGAGGCACATAAACATTTAAGGTACGTTTAAGAGGGTGACAAATTTCTGGAATCCGACTTAACTAAACTTTACCTTGCACTAAATGTAATGCCCTTTATCCTGTATCTGAACACTGTGGACAGCTTAATTGTAATCATGCATAGTTTATTTTGCTGACTGGATAGTACGCAACAGAAAGCTTTTCCCTGTCTCTCGTGTACACGTTGCAATAATAAATAATCTAAACTAAAATAAACCTTTCCTTTCTATGTATTGTACCTATCCAAATATCTTTTAGATGTTAACAAGATATCGTACTATCTGTACAGTTTCAACTAGGTCCCAGCTGTACTTGAAACATACTTCAGGGTCTCTGAGCATTGGTTTCCTGCCAGTCTGCAGCTCCATCATAAGAGCAGCTAAGCAGAAGGCCCCCGTTAGGGATTAGATGCACATTCCATTAGAGGCAAACAGGAACTCTGCTTAAGTGAATTTAGACAATAGACTATAGGTGCAGGAGTAGGCCATTCGGCCCTTCGAGCCAGCACTGCCATTCAATGTGATCATGGCTGATCATCCCCAATCAGTACCCGTTCCTGTCTTCTCCCCATATCCCCTGACTCCGCTATTTTTAAGAGCCCTAACTAGCTCTCTCTTGAAAGCATTCATAGAACCTGCCTCCACCACCCTCTGAGGCAGAGATCGTGCCCGGGTCTCTGGCGCTGTACGTGCTGTAAGGCAGCAACTCTACTGCTGCGCCACCGTGCAGCCCGGACATCTAATTTTGATTGTTTCAGAGATTCGCCAGCATAGCCAATAATGGTTGGGTATTTTAAATGCCCAGCTGACCGTAAAATAAAATCGGGAGCATCTCCATACGTGACAGTATGATACGGCCTCAGCGGGGATTGTTAAACAGTGAGAGGACAGAATCAATGGATGTTGCCCCAGAACATCCTTAACATTTGACTGAATGCAGTATATAATGATGGAAGACAAATCGTTAACACTATTCCAAAATGTACAAATGTCAGAGCTATTTATAGATTGGCTGCCTTGGCATTGAGAGTTGAAAATATTTGTGCCTGTAAATTAGAAACGGGCCAAGTATATTTAATGCTTCATTTGTTTAACTTTCGCCCCAGTTTTATTTTTCTCAATCAGACGTTTACATAGAGCTTGCTAGAGCTTAGAGCTAACGGGAAGAAGTTTTTTGATTTCCTCTCCTTAGTTTGTTCCTTTACTTGATAACTGGTGCTCCTTTTTTCTTCGTCTTGTTTGCTCCATTCCCCAAGTTAATGCTCTCCTCTGTCCGAACCATTCCCCACTTTACCGGGGTTGTTTCTCATTAGTTTTCTCCTGGTTCTTCGGTGATGCCATGGGGGGGGGGGGGAAGATTGAGCAAGAACGGGTCGAGAGAACAGCCTCCTTCAGGCAAAGGGTCAGGCAAGTTTAGGCAGGAAGGATAAACCCAGCAGGAGAAAAAAAATAACTCAGCAAGACCAGGCAGAAATAGCAGAAGAAAAACAAACCAAAGAGAAAGTCCCAAAAAGTTTTCCGTTAACGCAGGTTAGGTTGCGGGCAAGAGGGTGGAGAATAACACAAACCCAACACCCAAAGAATTTTCACCTCGACCTGGGTGAATTTCGGTTACATTTTGATTCTGAAGAGCAGAAATATACGAAGATTAGGAAATCCGATGCACCCCAGCTGTAAAATAGCTGAAGCAAGAACGTCTCTTAGAAGCTATACATCATCTTGGAATTAGTGTGTCTGGTAAAGAGAGCAGATTGCATACTGTAGATCCTTTTATGAACTGAAATCCTTGCTGCAGCAACTTGTTAAAAGTTTAAGTCGTTCTTTGAGAGCTCAAGAACAAAGTGGCCATTAGCAGCAAAATAGAACAGACCACAAAAGTCCCAGAAGATAAAGATCCATTGAAATGCTCGCAGCAAAAGTACCCAGTAAAACCGTACAGAAATAACAAACATATCAATGTACAGTAGTTCCCAATATCAATTAACTTCAAACACCGACACTGGATGTTTTATGCAGCGACTTTTATCCTGGAATTGACAGCATGTTTTGGTTTACTGAAGACTTTATGAATAATTTTTAATCAATCCACAATCTCTTGGACACAATCAGGAAGCTGCTGACGAAGAGGGGGAGAAAACAAGAAAGAATGCATGACAACGAGGAAGAAGAGATGGTATTGATTGTATATGTAGACACAACATAATCCAGTCAGTGAAACTCAGAAATTTAAACCCAAATCATCTCCAGCACTCTTGAACACTTTCTTTTTTTCATTGTCCAGCTTTGAACCGTGAATCTTCTGAATCTGGAAGTTATCTTGATACTGAAAATAGCAAGCGAGACAACTGGGTAATGCTCACTTATTCAAATGTTTCACACGTGGAATAATATTGTGCTTCTCTCCTGCACACAAAGGATGCCTGGTATTTCACATTTAAACCAATACTGGATACTCATGAATATGAGATTTGCTAAGATTTAAAATTAAAACTCCATAAACCATAGCCAATCCAAACCCAACCAAAGTCTGGGTATTTTTCATGTATTTCATACCCATCCCAATATTTTGTAATAAAGTATAAAAAGACACTTGCTAAAAAAGAATTTCACTATACCTCGGTACAAGTGACAATAAAGAACCATTCTTCTACTGCCAGAGTGAGGTCGAACGCAAATTGGAGGAACAGCACCTCATATTTCACTTGGGCATCTTACAACCCTGCGGTATGAATATTTATTTCGCTAAATTCAAGTAATCCTTGCTTTTCCTCTCTCTGTCCCTCTCCCATCCTAGTTCTCCAACTAGTTTCATTGTCCTCCTGATTAAATTTTACTTTGTTGTCACCTTCTCCTCAGCTAACAATGAACCATTCTACATTTTCCTTGAACATCTTCCCCTTTGATCAGTCGTTTTCAAACCTTACCCTTCCATATCTCTATGTCTCCCTCTCACCTGAGTCTCAGTCTGAAGAAGAGTCTCAACCCGAAATGTCACCCATTCCTTTTCTCCAGAGATGCTGCCTGTCCCACTGAGTTACACCAGCATTTTGTGTCTATCTTCATTGAACTATTAGATCAACACAAAAAGCTGAAGTAGCTCAGCACGACAGGCAGCATCTCTGGAGAGAAGGAATGGGTGACGTTTCAAGACCCTTCTTCAGTTAGGGATAAGGGAAAACAAGACATATGATGCTTCACTGAACTATTGTTCACTGCAGGTAGACAAAAATGCTGGAGAAACTCAGCGGGTGAGGCAGCATCTATGGAGAGAAGGAAATAGGCAACGTTTCGGGTCGAAACTCTTGTTCACTGCATGTTTATTGCTATGGATCAGGAGCAGTAAAATTTACTGCAGGACTAAGCACATCATTCGATGATGATCTGGGTAAAGTATTAAGCTGAGCTCATACAATATGGCCCACCCTGGTCAGACTCTCCATGACTAAAGTCAGTTATAAATAGTTCTGTCCCATCAGCATCAGAGTAGGTAGTGTGGCTCAGTGTTGGGTGTTAAATGGATGACATCTTCGTGGCTGTTGGCGGAGAGATAAATAAGTACGGATGAGAGTAACAGGCAGAAAATGACCAGACTGGGGAGTTAAATGGGGACACAGGGAATCTTGAACAAAGCACAAAGTGCTGGAGAAACTCAGCTGGTCAGGCAGCATCTGGGGAGGGAAGGAACAGGGAGAGGGTCCTGACCCGAGACGTTGCCTACCCATTCCCTTCACAGATGCTGACTGACCCGCTGAGTTTCTCCAGCACTTTGTGTTTGGCTGACCAATTAAACTATTTTGCTCCCACTCACCATAAAATCACCTGGATGTATAAAAAACTGAATTTAAAATGTACCACAATGGTGGAAATATGAAAACTTTATGGCACATTTTAACAGAAAGAGCCTTTGGCTTCACATTTGACTCTTCTTCTCTTATCTGGCACCATTTTATCTCCTGTTTATCTCTAGCCTTTGGCTTCCCATCTGACAATCAAAACCCTTCTCACCTGTATCCACCTATCACTTACCATCCTTTGACCTCTTTTCCAGTGCCCCCCCCCTTCACTACTCAATTCTAAGGGCCCCGACTTATCCTAATCATGTCCAGTGATGCTGCCTGACCCGCTGAGTTACTCCAGCACTTGAACTTTTTTTTGTTGTAAAGCAGCATCTGCAGTTCCTTGCATTAAAAAAAAGTGAATGCTGTTTGTTTAGGTCTGCTGGTCAAGATGGGAATGGATGTAAATGCTTGAAAAATAGCATATTTTGGGAAATCTACGCCACCATTAACTTTCCAGGTCTCCTCGCACAACAGTGAAACCACTTGGAAGACAGGAATTTTCTGCAACGTGTTTAAACCGAACACTTGTCCTCATCCAGTTCAGCTTTTGCACCATAGCCTGAAAGCTGACATTTCTCATTTCACTCACTAGCTGGTCTCATTATATTTTCATTGCACCACTTTACTGAAGGAATAGCAATCATTTATTCCCAATGGAACATTTCCAAACTGATGTAGACTTCAGAGAAACAGAAAGAAACCACATAATTTGGATCAAACATGATTTAGACACAGTTTAACACAACATCAATAGTAAATTGTGCTTAAAACTTTAATATGTAGTCATCGTGTTTTTAGTTTAAAGATAAGTTGTGGAAACAAGCCCTTCGGCCCACCGAGTCCACACCGACCAGCGATCCCCGCACACTAACACACAAGGGACAATTTACAAATTTTCCAAGCCAATTAGCCTACAAACCTGTATGTCTTTGGAGTGTGGGAGGAAACCGGAGCTCCCGAACAAAACCCATGGGGAGAACGTACAAACTCTGTACAGACAGCACCCGCAGTCAGGATTGAAACCGGGTCTCCGGCGCTGCAACTATGCCGCTGTGCCACCGTGCCGCCTGTTTGTTGCATATTGTTTATTACTTATTGACAATAACATAAACCTTACACTCCAGTGTGAAAATGGAAAAATTGGTTTGTGCCTCTCGTGAACCAAATGTCTAGGAAATGCAAGTCTTTCACGAGGTTTCATAAACACTGCTTTCTTGGTCGGTATCACCTGGTTGCTTGAAGAGATTTTTAGCAAAGAGTTATGTTAAAACTATGCTTTTTAGTCAAATCATTGTAGTCTGGTGGTTAGGCTGCTGAATCAACATTTCAGCAGTCGTAGGTTCAACCTTACTACCATGCAAGGTATATAATTGACTTAATTTACCCTGGGGATCTCTACACCAGCCGCTGAAAGTGATCATAAAAGCTGCCAGGATGCTGCTAATATTCAATCCGTTCATTTGTGTCCATTGGGGAAGGAAGCCTGCCAGTACTACTTGCTCTCATCCACATGTGATGTGCCAGAGGAACATCAGGTGCGAAAATAGGAATGATTAATAAATACTGGCAGTAGAATTGAAAGCATATGAGGGATTTAAAAACTTTACTTTATATAAACCAAATACAGTTGGGGATGTGTTGGAAGGAACTGCAGATGCTGGTTTACACCGAAGATAGGCACAAAATGCTAGAATAACTCAGCGGGTCAGGCAGCATCTCTGGGGAAATTAAATAGGTGACGTTTTGGGTCCAGATCCTTCTTCAGTCTGAGAGTCAGGGGAGAGGGAAACTAAAGGTATGAAAAGATATAAATCAAAGCCAGTAACGATCAAGGAAATGTGGAACCCACTAGGGTCTCCAATTTTACACCATCGTCTTTCTCGCAACTTGTGTACAATTAGCTGTATAAGATTATTGTGATGCCGCTCCAGCCCTTTTGATAAGATCTTTAGGCAACAAAACATAGCAGCTATGGCATTGATTTGTCAATTATAATTAACTCCTGAGGTTAGTTTAGTTTAGTCTAGTTTAGTTTAGTCGAGAGACACAGCACAATAACAGGTTCTTCACCGACTGAGTCCACGCCGACCAGTGATCCCCGCACATTAACACTATCCCACACACACAAGGGACAATTTACATTTACACCAAGCTAATTAACCTACAAGACCTGTACCTATTTGGAGTGTGGGAGGAAACCAAAGATCTCGGAGAAAACCCACAAACTCCGTACAGCCAGCACCCATAGTCAGGATCGTACCAGAGTCTCTGGCATTGAAAGGGGCTGTATAGCAGCAACTCTATTGCTGCACCACCGTGCTGCCGTTTAGCTTAGTTTAGTTTAGTTTAGAGATACATCATGGAAACAGGCCCTTCGGCCCATCGAGTCCACACGGACAATCAATCACCCATTCACACTAGTTGCAGATGTAAGATCGGCCTTTCCTGAGAGCAAACCCACTCTCTGCGAGTTTGGTTAAACAAACTCATTAAGTGGATGACCTTACAACTGCAGGAGATACCAACCAAGAGACAAAGATTGCACCACCATCACACTTTCCAGCGCTTTTTTTGACTGTTTCCACATTTTACCCCTGAATGCAGCTTTAAGTCTAAATAGTGTATTGTTCACCTTATTATTTGTTGCATTTAAACACACAAGGCTCTGAACATTAGGCCTACCTGTTCTGGATCTGGGTCTGATGCCAGCAGGATCTGTTGAAAGAATATTAAAAATAATGCAATGTAAATAAATGGTATATTGTTATAAAACATTCATTAAACATATCGTTGAATAGATGTTAATTTTTGGAGATGTAACCTTTCGACATTATGATAACATTTCACTGGGGTGGTGGGATTTCACTTGGTCCACCCTGTTTTGACGAATACAATCAACCTGGCGTGCACAAACAGAAGATCAAACAGAACAAGTTGTCTTACAACTTTAGGCTGTGCACGCCATACGCAAGAAGAAGAAGAAGATGGAATTACACTGCATCTAGGAACATGTGACAATAAAGTATCCTTGAGTCATTGGAACCATTAAGATTATCAGCATTGAAAGTAAATCTATATCCACCTCCTCAAGATGAGCTGGGCAACGACACAATGCTGAGTTTCCATCCTTATAAAAAATCTATACAAAATCTATAAAAGCAAGTGTCAGCATTTTTGAAACCGTACAATGCAAATCTTTATTTCAAGAGGTTTCATACACAACTTTAAGGTTAAAATATTACAGGAATTAAATGAAAGAACTCAAAGCAGTTGTAGAAGGGAAGCTAACAGAGTGAGCCCCTTTGACATAGACTCCATTCTTGCTCCTCTCAGCAGGCTCGGGGTCAGAAAATCCACAGCAAAATAAGCTTCAGCAAGAAGGAAGCATCAGGAAACAAAGCAGAACAGGAGATAAGCAGTACAAATGAGCCTCAACTGCTCAATGGTATTGCATTGATATTGTATGGATGAGAATAGCTCATGACCCATCACTCATTATTAGAATTTCCACATGGGAATGAGGTTTGGGAATGCTAACACAACAACCTCCAATCCCAGACATAAAATCCGCAGAGCTATAAATCAGAACCTTCAGGTAACAATGCTAAATTCAGCGAGCCTCCTGAAATTTGCCGCAGTTTGTGCTTTTTTAATCATAGCAGTTGCAATCTTCTTCCTTCTATGAATGGTCAAATCCAATCAGGAATCTGGGCAACCTTCGAGATTTTAGTTGTCAAGAGTTCCACTCACTAGATCAACATTTGCTCCGCAGGGCATTTTAATTTACTTTAGAGATGCAGTGTGAAAACAGGCCCTTCGACCCATCGAGTCTGCGCCAACCAGCGATCACCCGTACATCAATTCTACCCTACACAGTTTGGAGAATTTCCAGAAGCCAATTAACCTACAAACCTGCACATCTTTGGAATGTGGGTGGAACTCGGAGCATCCAGAGAAAACCCACGTGGTCACAGGGAGAACGTGCAAACTTCATTCAGACAACACCCATAGTCAGGATCAAACCCAGGTCTCTGGAGTTGTAAGGCAGCAACTCTACTCCACCCTTGAATTTTATTCAATCACCGAAAGCACAGCTTTATGTATTCGAACACACCATGACCATTGACTGCATTTGATTAAAGACACTCCTGTTTTCATTTCCCTTGCCTCAGGAATGACTAAAAGACAAGATCAAGTAACTCGGTTGTCCCATTGCGGATGAATCCTTTGTGAGGCAGAGTTCCTCATCAAGTCAGAAATTTAACCTGGATACCAATGGAAAACACAACAACCTCAAAACCCAGACATAAAATCTGCAGAGCTCTGAACCAGAATGTCTAGGTCACAATGCCAAGTTCAGCAGACCTCCTGAAATTTCTACATGAGCAAGTCATTAAAAATATCTCACTTAGAATTTCAGAAAGGCCATCACTCCAGGTTTAATATTATCATTGTCCTATCTGGGACACGTGACAATAAACTCTCTTGACTTGACCTGTCATTAGTTAGTGTGTCATTTGTTAGATGTTGTGCAGAGGAGAAACATGGTTTCAAGATTCTGCAAATGGTGAAAAATGGCTTTACTATTAAATCATCCATAGTTTCACGATTGAATGAATAGTAAGGTTTGGGGTTTGGAGCCTGAATGGTTTGGATCCAAAACAATTGCCACTGTAAACAGTGTCCATGATGAAGTGTTTCAATCATCAACTTTGATACCAAAACTCCAAGAACATTTGCCTTGTAACAAATTTAAAAAGGTGCATATTTCATAGCATTAAAAGGCTATAATAAGTTCTTAGAGCAGAAATAGGCCTTTCAGCCATCGTCTACTCCGCCATTCAATCATGGCTGATCTATCTTTCCCCCCATTCTCCTGCCTTCTCCCCATAACCCCTGACACCCGTACTAATCAAGAATCTGTCAATCTCCACCTTAAAATTTGCCATTGGCTTTCAACTATCACCCATTCATCTGCGTGCCAATGCATGTTTAAAACTTTTTTTAAATGTTTTAATTCATAAAATATAAGTTAGAAAATGCAGTTCAGATGACAAACGTTGAAAGCAGCAAGGATTTCCCATGTAGTTTCCATTTGGACACGTGCAGCCTGATCTCCAGTGCTGTCTGTGTGGAGTTTGCATGTTCTCCCTGTGACGGATTGGGTTTCCTTCAATTGCTCTGGTTTTCACCCACATTCCACAAATATCCAGGCTGCAAAGACAATTGGCCACTGTAAATTGACCTCCAAGTGAGCTGGTGAATTGTAAAATCTGTGGGGAGTTGATGGGAATGTGGAGAGGTTAAAATGGGATCAGTATTAGATTAAAAAAAGGCAATGCTTGTTAGTCCATGAAGATTCAGTGGACTGGAAGGCTTATTTCTGAAAGAAAGTGCACTACATAACTCTATTTATCATTCTGAAGGACAACTGCATTAATTGAATTTAACCCTTAGAACGTAAAATATAAATTATATCATCATAGAATGTGCCCTAAATGTGTGAGTGTGTAATGTCTGGGTATGAGCAGTAAATTGTTCTGGCAGGTATTATAATAAACAGATTCAGCAGCTATTAGGAACTTGGTAGGACTCTGGTGTGGTGAAAGTGGAATGCATCAGAAGAAATGTTTGTATTGGACCATGACGTATTCTTGATATGTTATTGTCTTAAGAGGTCAGTGAAATTATTTGTGGGTGAGGTATAATGTTACTGCAAAGAATGCCGGGTATGTGCCTTCATGTGCCATTGTGACTGTGTGGGTCATGGCAGCTACAGCCTGCTGAAGGAATGTGAACTGAGAAATAATTAACTGGCCTGCCCGTGATTATAACTGTGTGTGGAAGGGATGTGTGCAACTTATTAGGTTAGAGAGCTGAGGTAACTTTTACTCAAATAAAGATGACTTTATCAGAAAAATTACTAATCAGTAAATAAAAACAAAGAGCTGAAATGTCATTAATGTGTGATCCAAAGACTTTACATCTGCAATTACTGTCAACTCCCTCAGCTTTATTAATGTAGTTCAAAGATAGCATGGAAACAGGCCCTTGGCCCATCAAATCTATGCTGACCATCGATCACTAGTTCACACCAGTTCTATGTTATCCCACTTTCCCAACCACTAGGGGCAATTTTACAGAGGCCAATTAACTTACCAATACTGTAACAGTAACAACAGAACAAGAGTTTTTTCAAAATAAAGGAGTCTAGCAAGGTATTGCATGCAAGAGGTGCAGGAATATGTGCATGCGTGTTAAATTTGCACGCGTGTGTCAATGTGTTGATGGTTAAATGTTTTATCTGTGAATATTCATCATTTGGTTTCATTTCTGGTTGATGCCGAAATGTTTGTCATAACTATTTTCATGGAGAATAGCTTTGAGATGAAGGCCGGGGCATGGAATGGTGGTGTAATTCAAGGATAGGCCAGCACGGTGGTTTAGCCAGAGTTGCTGCAAGACAGCTCCACGGTTCTGGGTTCAAATCCAATCTCGGGTGCTGTCTTTGTAGAGTTTGCAAGTTCTCCCTGAGAATGCATGGATTTCATCCCATGTAGTAAGTATGTGTTGGGAGGTTAATTAACTACTGTGTAAATCACCCCTAATGTAGGGAGATAGCAAAGGGAATTGGGAGGGAGCGCTGGTGATAGGATTGGGGGATTATGGAGGGGAGTTGAACTGATGACAACACTCTGAGAGCCAACATGGACCTGATGGGAGGAATGGCTTCTTTCCATACTGTAAATTATATGTGACAAACATATAGAAGCATTGTTTTGTTGTAGGAAGGAACTGCAGATGTTGGTTTAAACCGCAGATAGACATAAAATGCTGGAATAACTCAGCAGGACAGGCAGCATCCCTGAAGTAATGGGTGACGTTTCAGATCGAGACCCTTCTTCACACTTCAGACGGCAAGCATTGTTTGCTGAGAGTAACTAGGTTTATTAGGCTATTTTGGCATGTCTGCAAATTTATGCTCTGTTTCTTACAGTAATTTTTTTTTAGCTCGTTTAGTACAGTAATTCATCTTTTTATTGCTTAACTGCACCTTTCAAAAGGAAATTGGGCTGATTTTTAACTCTCTCTCTCTCTGATATCTCTAACACATGGGGAACTCCCCTATGTGGCTCATAGGGACAGAACACATGCTGTTACTCTGTGCTACCAAGCTGCAAGATCACAAGGCCTAAACCCACTTTAAGTTTAGGTTTAGATTGAGATTTAGCTTTAGGTTTATTATAATCACGTGTACCGAGGTACAAAGTTGTGTTTTGCATTCTGTCCAAACAGATCAGACATACTGTACACAAATCCAACCAAGTCTTACTCAAGTAATTAGAGGCCTTGCCTCTGTTCAGTGGGTTACCCTCATCCACTATTTACCTGCCTGTTCCATTAAAACTCCTCAGAGCAGTGATCACGCTGAATTTCCTGCCTCAGCCGCCTCTCATAGAAATGTCACGGTCTGGGTTTATGATCAGTGTCTGCATTTAATTGTGAAAGTAAGGTGTGTTCAGATTTTTACAGGGAATAGACATTCCTATGTGTTGAGGTCAAAAACTCCCACCACACTTGTGTAATTTTTCCCACAAACAAGAACAAATAGGTACAACTGCTTTGTTTGAGGGGAATTCCCCGTCAATAATACGTTGACTCTGAGGCAAAGGATAATAACCTACTTATGATTAGCTTTTGTTCCTAAGCAACCTATAATTATAAAACAGAAAAAAAAATCAAACAAGAGGCATGTAAGAGTTTACATCATGTCTAGAGTAAGACAGATCTTACATTTTTGCCATGTCGGGGATTTGATAAATTAGCCTGATTGCAATTAATTTGATTTCTTGCTGAGTGGCTTCCAAACAATATCTTTTTGAAAAGTGACTATTGTTTTCTATAAATTATTCACTATTTTTTTTCAGAGAGCTTGCATAAAAAAATACACCTTTATCGTTTCTGGGCGCATGACAAGTGATAGGCGCCACACAGAAACTATTCATCCAATTTCCACTGAAAATTGCAATGGTTTCTCCTTCAAAATTATAATTTTTTTTCCAAACATTTATCAAAATATTTCCCAAAATCTATCTGTGTAACCCCAAATCTTTTAACTATCTCCTCATTTCCCACGGACTCTTTTAAATTGTTGGGACTCCCCAAGATGAGGAAATAAATTCTCCCATTCAAGCGCTTAATCATTTAATGCGCTTCAATTAAAATTCCAATCCCTCCTTTGCTTTAGTGAAAATAAACACAGTGTATAATTTCTCTTCATGATTCTAAAGTTATATCCCTGCAATTAACGGTGCTCAAGGTTTAAACAGCTTGCAAAGCACGAGTAGACCAGACAATATCTGTACATAATGTTGAGTGTACAGATTGCAGTCCAAAATGGTATGTGAAACACTTATTTTGTGCACAGATTAATGATGCCCTTAACAATAGAATGAATCCAGGGTGTTCATTTTGTAAGTGAGCCCTATTTGGATTGAATGGCTAATCCCTTATGGGCCTGCCCCACTTAGGCAACTTTTTAGACGACTGCAGGAGACTATGCAGTCGCCACATGTAGTTGCCGGGCAGTCACCTTCATGGTCACGAGGGGTTCCCGCATTCTGGGAACTAGTCGCGGCCTCATTATGGTCGGCGCACATTTTTCAACATGAATGAAGCCGCCATGGAGAGTAGCGAGAATTCTCGTGCCGTAGGTGGAGCGCCAGGAGTTCCAAGGTTCTCGGAGGTTCTCGTAGGTTGGAGCCGGTGCTGACCGGTGAATTTCATTGGCTCATTGGGAAAAAAAGGTAAGCAGTGATTTTCAGAACCAAGGATAACCGACCGGTAACGTTAAATGTCCGCCGAGCTTCACAGCCGTGTATCTCTGGCTTCTTAAAAGTTGCCTCCGTTCCTTCTCCCCCCTCTTTTAAAGAACTTACCGCACACTGTGCTTTAGTCCTCTTAATTACAGCGCCAACCTTCCTGTTCACCGCAGTGTGTGTCTGTATCACCTTGCAAGCGGGGGCAGCGCTGTCTAAAAAATTCACACGGGCTGGTGAAGAAGTGTGTGTGTGTGTGTGTGTGTGTGTGTGTGTGTGTGTGTGTGTGTGTGTGTGTGTGTGTGTGTGTGTGTGTGTGTGTGTGTGTGTGTGTGTGTGTGTGTGTGTGCGCGCTTGTGTTCCACTCTGACAGTCGCCGTTCCAGTTGCCGGTTTTTCAGGCGACTGCTGGCAGCTTGACAATCGTCGGCAGTCGGCTGAAAAATCGCCCAAGTGGGATAGGCCCATTAACCTACTAAAAGCATCATTGAAAATAACCTGCAGCTTCAAAGTCAGCAGATGTCAAATGGACAACAATGCAGTAAGGAATCAGCAGCAGCAGCCAGTATCAAAGAACGCAGAAAGAAATGAGGAACAGAAAAGCCACTCTTGAAATATAACCCTTCATTTTTCTTTTTTGGTCCTTACTCACAAACAAGAGCATTGAGTCTCTCACCTCAAACCTATCCTTGATTCCCTCATCCTGGGGAAAATACTGTGTGCATTCACCCTATCTATACCCTCATGACTTTATACACCTCTACAAGTTCACCCCTCAGCCTACTGCGCTCCAAGGAATAAAGTCCCAGCCTGCCCAACCTCATGCTATAGCTCTGTCCCTCAAGTCCTGGCAACATCCTCATGGACCTAAGTTCATAAGTTCATGGTCATCGGGTCTGCGTCAACCAGCTATCCCTGTAGACTAGCATTATCCTACACACTAGGGATAATTTGCAGTCTTTACCAAACACAAATTAACCTACAAACCTGTACATCTATGAGTGTGGGAGAAAACCGGAGCACTTGTGGAAATCCCACATGGTCACGGGGAGAACGTACAAACACCGTACAGACAGCACTGGTAGTCAGGATTGAACCCGGGTCACTGGCGCTGTAAAGCAGCAACTCTACCGCTGCGCCACCGTGCCGACCCACTAAGTAGTTTACCGCTTAAACATGCAGTCACCATGGTAGCTACACATCAGTAACATATAGACTGGTGTGATGGAAAGAGCTGCTTGAGACATCATCGTAACAACGTGCATGTTTGTGTCTGCAACCCCAGATTCAATCCCCTCTCCCGACACATCTATTTCCATAGTTGTTCCACCTGTGGGATGATGATTGAGCTGCACATAAGATTACGGTCTCCATTTTATACATTTTCCAAAATGCACGTTTTATTTTGAACACAGACTTTGGAATGAACAGACTTATGAGCAGACATCAATGAGTTAATGGAGCCGCCTTCCTAATATCTGCAGTTTTGCTTTTAATCTCAATTATAACAAGATTAGAAAGTGACGTGCTGCTTGTTCTCTAGGGACTATCCCACAGAAGTTGACGTGTGGAGCTTTGTGGTCCAATTTATCTTGACGTTGTTTGAAGCTTGTACTGCTCGATGACTGACGTCAAATGTGCTAACTAGAGTCATAGAGTCATCCGGCGCAGAACAGGCCCTTCGTCCCAACTTGCCCGCACCAACCAACATGCCCCATCTACACTAGTCCCACTTGCCTGCATTTGTCCCACATCCCTCTAAACATATCCACGTACCTATCTAAATGCTTCTTAAATGTTGCTTTAAACCTGCCTCAACTACCTCCTCCGGCAGGTTCCTATTAAATCTTTCCCCCCGCCCCTAAACCTATGTCCTCTGGTTCTTGATTCCCCTACTCTGGGCATCGCAACAAACCACTCAACACTAGCTGCATAAAGTTTTGAAATGCTTTTCTCAGAACTAAGGTATTAGTTGCAGCGGATTACTCTTCACCGATATCAAAGCCGAGATCCTTACTGCTTTCAAAACAGGATACCCACAGCAGCTGCATCTAAGCTGCTGGAAACCTATAAATCCAGTTGCAGCACCGGATTTCCCAACTACCAACAGACAATCTCCAAGCCGGCAAACGTTGCAAAAGCATCAGTCTCCACGACATGATGTTAATAAGATTTACCTCTATCAGTCAGTCAGCTAAGCTTCCATCACGTATTTTCCATACAACCACATAATGAGCAGGATGAGTGGAACCGAAGGGCCTGTTTCCGTGCTGTAATTTCTGTAAATTGGAGCCATAGAGCCGTGCAGTTATGCAGCATGGAAACTGGCCCAGCAATCTAACCTACCGAGGGTAAAAGGCTCTGTGCATTGTCCCTATCTATTTCCCTCATGATTTTATGCATTTCGGTAAGATCACCCCTCATCCTCCTGCACTCCGAGGCATTAAGTCCAAGCCTGCCCAACCTATCCCCATAGCTCAGGCCCTCGAGTCCTGGCAGCATTCCCGTAATATTGGCAATGTTTCTGTGCCCCACTGACCTTTGGCTTCGACACCCAGGAGATGTTCCAGGTCACCAATACTCCGGATGTCTGCTTGTCCAATTATCTTCAGAACATCATCCGGGAGACCATCCTCTTTGTCAGTGTCCTTTGGCATATCCTGTTCGAGAAAATAACATGGTTACAAATCCAAAGACAAATAAATGTTAAGCATGCACGAGACAATGTTGTATTTAGTAAGCATTGGGTGTCAGTGGTTTAGTGTTTAGAACTCAAAAGTGAGAGATGCAAAGAGAAAGGGAGAACGAGGATGGCCCATGTAACAAATGGCACAAAACAAAATTAACCAGTGAGCAAGAAATTGGAGCATCTACAATTTAATGTAAATCAAAAACCTTTGTGCTGCCAACATGTGATAAATGAAAGGCAATGACTAGATGATCCACCGAGATAAAGACAGAGACTAACAGCATTATAATATCTTGGATCTATAAGTTTATCTGGGTCTCTGATGATCAAGAGATTCACTACAATCTTCTGTAGGAAATGAAATCAACCACATCCAGGAATTTGCCCAGTTCTGAACGTGTGCAGCACCAAGATCCTTCCTTGATAAAAAAAAAAGGCACAAGGTGCTGGAGTAACTCAGCGGGTCAGGCAACTCTGGAGAACAGGGATAGACAACGTTTTATTGTCACCGTGAAACGTCACCTATCCATATTGTGTCTTTCAGCTATTTTGTGATTTTCTTTGGTAAACCAGCATCTGCAGTTGCTTGTTACGACATTTGGACTGTTAGTTTAGTTTAGTTTAGGGATTCAACACGGAAACATGCCCTGTAGCCCACCGAGTCCGCGTCAACCAGTGATCACCATACACTTGCACTATCCTATACACGAGGGACTATTTACAATTTTTACCCAAGCCAATTAACCTTGACTTGTGAACCTCTTTCTTGGAAATAACTAAATATCTGGTACTGTTTTTGATTGTTAATGATCCATTATTTGGTATCTTATGACCAAATGTAAAAATAAAATTGTGGACATGACATTGGACTCAAACACTTCTGTTCTTTTGGTGTTACATGTGTCAAGTTGCTTCCAATTATCCTGTGTCAGTCAAGGGCAAGAATTGCACCCTTTGGTAAATTGAATTGGACAATAGTTTGTCCCTCACTCACACAGGCTGAAGGTGCGCAGAGAAAACAGATCTTTTCAGTTGTGTGATTTTAGTTTGATGCCGACACAAGAGGCTGCAGATGCTAAAATCTCGAGTAAAAAACAGATTGCTGGAGGAATTCAGCTAGTCAGGCAGCATCTGTGCAGGGAAATGGAGTCTAAAGAAGGGTCCAAAACGTATTTCCTTCCACAGATGCTGCCTGGCCCGCTAAGTTCCTCAAGCAGTCTGTTTTTTAACTACTTGTTTGATGTCACAGATTACAAACTGGACTTCAATTAAGATGCAACGAACTGCAGATACTGGAACCTGGAGCACAACACAAAGTGCAGGAGGAACTCAGCGGCTCAGGCAGCATCGGTGGTGGGAATGGACAATTGGCATTTTGGGTCAGGGCCCTTCTTCAGGACTCCAATGATTCCCATTAACATCACTATTGTAAGTAGCAAAATAAGCAACCTACACTAACATCACAATGTACAGGAATTCTCATTGGCTTCCACATCTCTTGGCGATTGATTAGAAAAAAAGAGATGGTTGGAGAGAAGTGTGGTATTTACTATTGTCAGATGTGGTCAAAATTTCTTACGTCTTTGGGGAATGATGTGGTTGCAGTTTAGATTTCTCAAATATTATTTTTAGCCATGTCCTTTTCCTTCCAAACCATTTCCCTGCACGCCCAGCAAGCTTTGGCTATAGAAACTCTTGTCAAAAATCTCAGCAGAAAATTCCGTGTCCAATCACGCCCTCCGACCCTTCTCTCCCTGCTTGGTTGCAAGCTGCTTATGCCTAGAGACTCACCACACGCATATACTACCTCTCAATCCATCCTCTGCAATCCAGAGCCAATATCTGAGTTGGTGGCCATGATTGTCAGATTTATCCCTAACTTATTGCTCAACTTTAGACTTTCAGACTTTAGAGATGAGTTGAGTTTAGTTTATTGTCACATGTACCGAGCTACAGTGAAAAGCTTTTGTTGCGTGCTAACGAGTCAGTGGAAAGACAATACATGATTACAATCATGCCATCCACAGTGTACAGATATATGATAAAGGGGATAACTTGAATAATGTGTAGTGCAAGTTAAGCCAGTAAAGTCCGATCAAGAATAGTCAGAGAGTCTCCAATGACATAGATAGTAGTTCAGGACTGCTCAGATACAGTGCAGAAACAGGCCCTTCGGCCCACCGAGTCCGAGCCAACCAGCGATCACCCCGTACACTAACTTACACACACTAGGGACAATTTTACAACTTACCGAAGCTAATTAACCTACAAACCAGTACGTCTTTGGAGTGTGGGAGGAAAGCGAAGTACCCGGAGAACACCTACGTGGTTACAGGGAGAACGTGCAAACTCCATACAGACAGCACCCGTAGTCAGGATCGAACCCGGGTCTCTGGCGCTGTAAGGCAGCAATTCTACCATTGCGCCACCATGCTGTCACATAGCTACCAGAGCTTAGACTAGTGGGAAGTTATAGGCTACCTGAAAGAAAAGCAAAGGGATGATGTGTGTGCTGAAGGAGGGCTGTACACTCTTACCATCAGTATCTTAACTGGAAACAAATGATGAAGGGCAGGTGGGATATCCTCTCGGAATGAATGCTAACATTGCATTTGCCTTCCTTACTAATGACTCAACCTGCAAATTAAACGTCACCCATTCCTTTTCTCCAGAGATGTTGACTGTCCCGCTGAGTTACTCCAGTCCTATTTGTGTCTACCTTCTGCAAATTAACCTTTTGGGAATCCTGCACTAGCACTCCCGATATGAATCCTCACCCCGTTTAGAAAATGGTCTAATTGTTACCTTTAATGATATCCTCCTTTCTTCTGCATGTAAAATAAATGGTTGTGTAAAAGAAAATAGAATTGCCGACTGCAATTTTAGTTTTATCGTGACCTTAAGTCATTTCACTGGGAAACTAATGATTGCTTAGATATTGCTGCATGATTTAGAATGCCATATAGCCATTGTTTCCATGGGGGCCACTGTGACTTAAACTAAAGTAAGTGATGCATTCCATCTTTGGAAAATTGTTTCAACTCCATGGGAATAATATTCTGAAACCTCAATGACCTGCCTGCGGTCTTTTTCCATCAGCCACCGCATGGGACGGGAATGGTCCAGAATTCCATTTGGAACAATGGCCCTAAAAATTCACATCTGTTCTTACATTAATTTTGTGGTTGGCAACTCTGTCAATGCATGGATGCTTTCATTCCAAGCCTTGATCCATGGTTCATTTGTGAGGGTAGCATCTTTGCTATCCGGTAGAAGCACCCTGCTTTAAAAATCAAGAGGTCTTGTTGTGCAGACTCCGGATAGAATCACCAAAAGATTAGAGTACAGAAGAGATTCTTAAAAACATTTGAAGTTTAGTTTATTGTCACGAGTACAGATACAGTGAAGTTGCTGCCAGTTCTTTAAACTACTGCTCCTGTTCCCAAAAGCAGTGGAATCACAGTCATACAGCACGGAAACAGACCCTGCTTGACCACGCCAACCAAGATGCACATCTAGACTAGTCCCCACCTGCCCATGTTTGACCCCTATCCCTCTAAACCTTTGTACCTGTCCAAATGTCTTTTAAATGTTGTGATGGTACCTGCTTCAACTCCCTTCTCAGTTGAACACTGTGCACCCTTGTTCTGCGTGCTATTGCATCAAATCAGAGGAGACACGAGTACAATCTTCTTGCAGAAGGTGCCGCATTCCAGCGTAATTGTGATTATAATCTACTGGGAACATGAGCTACTTTCATACAGAGGATGGTGGATATATGGAACGAGCTTCCAGAGGAGGTAGTTGCTAGTGCAACTTCCAATTCTCTGAAAAGTCCAAACTTGACCGAAGGAGATATGCAACTTCAATATTCTTAATTTAATGCCCGATATCCTGGTTACTTCCAAGAGGCAATGCGAAAGCAAACTTGTTTCCCTATTTTCCAGTTCTGACAAGGAGTCCCAGGCCTGAAACATTAACTGTTTCTCTTTCCACAGATGCCACTGAACCTGTTGTGTGGTTCCAACATTCTCTGTCTTATTTTCAGATATTCTCTTCGGGTGAATTTTGATTATAAGCGGCTGGGAACATGAGCTACCTTCATACAGAGGATGGTGGATGTATGGAACGAGTTGCCAGAGGAGGTAGTTGAAGCATTTAAATGACATTTGGACAGGTACATGGTGTAGAGGAATATGAGCCAAATGTGGGCAGGTGGGACTAGTATAGATGGGCACCTTGGTCAGCATGGGCAAGTTGGGCCTGTTTCCGTGCTGTATGACTCTATGACTACTGCTTTTGGGAAGAGGGGCAGTAGTTCAAAGAACTGGCGCCAACCTCTTCCATCCCATACACCCTCTATAACTCCCCCCCACACACACACACACACACATACACACTAATCCCCAACACTTTCATCCATTTTTCTGTGCAACAACCAGCAAGTCTTGATGGAACGTCATGACTTGGTGTCAAGGCAACAACCTTTCTCTCAATGTCAGCAAGACAAATGAGAAAGCGATCGACTTCAGGAAGCGAAACAGTACACATATTCCAGTTTGCATTGATGGTGCCGAAGTAGAAATGGTTGAAAGCTTCAAATTCGTAGGAGTAAATATCACCAGCAACTTGTCTTGGACCACCCGTATTGAACCAATGGTCAAGAAAGTACACCAACACCTCGACATCCTTAGGAGGCTGAGGGGTAATGGCATGTCCCCAACATCTCTCACCAACTTCTACAGATGCGCCGTAGAAAGCATTTTATCGGGGTGCATCACAGCAAGGTTTGTGAACAGCTCCATCCAAGACTGCAAGAAAATTTCAGAGCATTGGGGACACAGCCCAGACCATCACACTAACCAACCTCCCTTCCATTGACTTCATTAACACCTCACACTGCTTCGGCAAGGCCACCAGCATAATCAAGGCTGAGTCACTCCCCTCTCCCATCAGGCAAGATATACAGAAGTGTGAAAAAATGCACACTCCGCATTCAGGGACAGTTTCTTCCCATCTGTAATCAGGAAAATGAACCATCTGATCAACAACTAGAGAGAGGCCTTAGCTACTATCTACCTCATTGGAGATCTTCAGACTATCTTTGATCGGCCTTTATCTTGCACTAAACATTATTCACATTATTCCCTTTAGAAACATAGAAACATAGAAAATAGGTGCAGGAGTTGGCCATTCGGCCCTTCGAGCCTGCATCGCCATTCAATATGATCATGGCTGATCATCCAACTCAGTATCCTGTACCTGCCTTCTCTCCATACCCCCTGATACCTTTAGCCACAAGGGCCACATCTAACTCCCTCTTAAATATAGCCAATGAACTGGCCTCAACCTTTATCATGTATCTGTACACTGTGAATGGCTCAATGTAATCATGTAATGTCCTTCCGCTGACTGGTTAGCACGCAACAAACGCTTTTCACTTTACCTCGGTACACATGACAATAAACTAAACTCAAACACGTTTTAGTCTTTATCAGGGATGCATGCATCCAAGCACACCAGAAAACTCTTGACCATAGTGGCATCCATCAACCAGCACCAGTGCACTTTCACCCCAGATCCATGGCTGTCGAAATACTAGCACAACTATTAAGACTCTGGTCTTAATAGTTTCTCAGGCTCACTTCCTTTTGAAAAATTACGATGAGCACATGCAAAAAGCACAGGCTATTAATATCTAGCTTGTATACATGGATCAATCGAACAAATGTACCAACCATCAATTAATGAAAAATGGATGATAAGGCTGTGCAGGTTTTTTACTTCAAGATATCGTTTTACTTGTACTGAAACCCAGGAGTATGTATGAATGAGTCTTACTGTGCAATATCTTCTGCCAGCCAATGTAATGAGAGATATTGTGGTCGCCTTACATATTCTCCGATAATCAATTTACTGTAATGTTTGAATGTTAGACCTAGTCAGGTCTAACCCCAAGCACTGCAGAGAATAAAGACCCTGCTTTCAATCTGTTTATGTAAACAGTTGTTTAACAATTTACACAAGCTGAGGTGTTCAGAAAACGTCAGTTTCCCTTTCAAAGAAATCCTTTTGCTCAGGGAATCCCCCCCACAGGCCGCATCCATCTTAAGAACAAATTTATCAAGGGGCTATGAATAATAACGATTAAAATGTTTCACCATGTTCTCAATTCAGAGCGACCATTTCCTTACACTAGCTCCATGATGCTAATTTGTAAAAATAATAAACTGAAAAGGTTGTGGTTAACTTCTTTAACTGGCACAAACCTATAACTTAGGTTTGGGTCTAATGTCTAATGAATGGTTTAAAATTACATATGGGTCACGCAGTTGCCACTTTTCAATTAAACTGCCAGAAGAACAGTATCTGCATTGATGAACAGAATCTTTAAAATGAGACCCGAGTTATGGACTAAACGTTTCACTCCAGCTGTTTGTGTCATCTGCTGAGTTACTCCAGATTTTTGTTACTCCAGATCTTCGTTTTAAACCAGCATCTGCAGTTCCTTCCTGCTCAGTGGAAGGAAATCCTGTTTTAGAGTGAAGATGCAAGCCATCAGCTTCATTGACAGGTCCCAACAAAGCTTACATACAAAACTTCAGTTGCAACAGAAGGAATAAAGGTTTCATTTCGGAGAGCTAAGAACAATTGCTTCTAGTGATAAGAAGTGGGCTTCAGAATATAAAGTGGGAGCCATTAACCACTTCCGTTCTTGCTGCAGTGACTCTAAACTGCATGTGCGACTGAATACATGATGCATTCTGCACAGAACATACCAACAGATACAATGTACACGGTAATATGTCATTGCAGGGAGAGATGTCATCAGGTTTCACACTGACAAAGGTTCAAAGCGCATCAATGTTGCATATGTTGCTTCACCAAATTGCCTCCCAGTGTACCTCTAATTGATGGGTTTCACCAAAACACCCAGTTAAAAAGCATAACCCCAGGTGATCCAAGACTAAAAGATTGAGATTGCATTAAGGAGGCCTACTTCTTCTTCTTCTTGTGTATGGCGTGCACAGCCTAAAGTTGTAGGACAACTTGTTCTATTTGATCTTATTTGATTGTGCACACCGGGTTGATTGCATTCGTCGAAACAGGGTGGACCACGTGAAGAATGCAATCTTCCACCCCAAGGAGGCCTGCAAGGAAGTATTAGACAATAGACAATAGGTGCAGGAGTAGGCCATTCGGCCCTTCGAGCCAGCAACGCCATTCTCTGTGATCCGATGGCTGATCATCCACGTTCAGTACCCCGTTCCTGCCTTCCCACCATATCCCCTGACTCCGCTATCTTTAAGAGCTCTATCTTACTCTATCTTGAAAGCATCCAGAGAATTGGCCTCCGCTGTCTTACATAGAAACATAGAAACATAGAAATTAGGTGCAGGAGTAGGCCATTCGGCCCTTCGAGCTTGCACCACCATTCAATATGATCATGGCTGATCATCCAACTCAGTATCCCGTACCTGCCTTCTCTCCATACCCTCTGATCCCCTTAGCCACAAGAGCCACATCTAACTCCCTCTTAAATATAGCCAATGAACTGGCCTCGACTACCCTCTGTGGCAGAGAGTTCCAGAGATTCACCACTCTCTGTGTGAAAAAAGTTCTTCTCATCTCGGTTTTAAAGGATTTCCCCCTTATCCTTAAGCTGTGACCCCTTGTCCTGGACTTCCCCAACATCGGGAGCAATCTTCCTGCATCTAGCCTGTCCAACCCCTTAAGAATGTTATAAGTTTCTATAAGATCCCCTCTCAATCTCCTAAATTCTAGAGAGTATAAACCAAGTCTATCCAGTCTTTCTTCATAAGACAGTCCTGACATCCCAGGAATCAGTCTGGTGAACCTTCTCTGCACTCCCTCTATGGCAATAATGTCCTTCCTCAGATTTGGAGACCAAAACTGTACGCAATACTCCAGGTGTGGTCTCACCAAGACCCTGTACAACTGCAGTAGAACCTCCCTGCTCCTATACTCAAATCCTTTTGCTATGAAAGCTAACATACCATTCGCTTTCTTCACTGCCTGCTGCACCTGCATGCCTACTTTCAATGACTGGTGTACCATGACACCCAGGTCTCGCTGCATCTCCCCTTTTCCTAGTCGGCCACCATTTAGATAATAGTCTGCTTTCCTGTTTTTGCCACCAAAATGGATAACCTCACATGTATCCACATTATACTGCATCTGCCAAACATTTGCCCACTCACCCAGCCTATCCAAGTCACCTTGCAGTCTCCTAGCATCCTCCTCACAGCTAACACTGCCCCCCCCAGCTTAGTGTCTTCTGAAGCAACGAATTCCACAGATTCACAACACTCTGGGTGAAAACGTTTTTTCCTCATCTCTGTTTGAAATGGCCTACCCCTTATTCTTAAACTGTGGCCCCTAGTTCTGGACTCCCCCAACATCGGGAACATGTTTCCTGCCTCTAGCGTGTCCAATCCCTTAATAATCTTATGTTTCAATAAGATCGCCTCTCATCCTTCTAAATTCCAGAGTATACCAACCCAGCCACTCCATTCTATCCACATATGACAGTCCCGCCATCCCAGGAATTAACCTCGTGAATTTACGCGGTATTATTACTGAATACATATGTCAAGCAGAATGTCTGCAGAAATAAGGAGTGCAGTGATCACAACACAAGCTAGTTGGTGTCATACTGCAGATTGGTGCAATACTGAGTTCATAAGATCATAACATCAGGCAACTGAAACATCCTACCAACAATTAGAGAGCAGTCTTGAGTTTACTGTCTACCTTATTGGAGACCCTCCGACTATGTTTGAATGGACTTTACTGGACTTTATCTAATATCTAAATATTATTCACGTTATTCCCTTAATCATGTGCCTGTACACCGTGGATGGCTTGATCGTAATCATGTTTTGTCTTTCCGCTGACCAGTTAGCACGCAACAAAAGCTTTTCACTGTACCTCGGTACACGTGACAATAAACTAAACTAAACCAAACTACACCATAAGACATAGGAGCAGAATTAGGCCATTCGCCCTATCGGGTCTGCTCCGCCATACGATCATGGCTGATCTATTTTTCCCTCTCAACCCCATTCTCCTGCCTTCACACCATAACCTTTGAGTTTTAGCCCTTTGTAATCAAGAACCTATAAACGTCCACTTTAAAAATATGTAATGGCTTGGCCTCCACTGCAATCTATGGCAATGAATTCCATAGATACACCACCCTCTGGCTAAATAAATTCCTCCTCATCTTCTGTCATCTGATGAGCATGTTAAGGGATCCAAGGACATTGATAGTAAGGTGGTCAAACTGATAGCACAGGCACTGTGGTGCCTGGAGTTTCTGACTGAGATGCTATTTTTTTTGGTCCGAAGTGATCTACATCCTTCGCATGAATAGAAAAGACAAAAAGAAGTCATTGGGAATCTTGAATAAATAGAGACATCAATACCAACGGCAACAATGTGGGAATGTAATAATGCACAGGACAAGGAGCACATTGAGCCCTGTCTTTGCACAGACCATATGCATCATGTTCAATCTATCTTAACACTACTTCTACATTTAATATTAGTAAGGAAAACCTTGCAATTTTTGGCAAAAAATCTAATTGCATTGATCATTTTAATATCAGTAGCAAGTACGTTAGTCGGAACAATGATAGGCAATTTCCTTCTCCCAGTCTTATTGTCTTTGTATATATCCATTTCTTGACAAAGTACGAGGTGAATGGCTTCTGTGATGGGGGCATAATAATGAGGCAGCTTGGAGGGATTGTATATTGGGCATTTCTAAGTGAATGTTTCTGGATTCAGGGTCAGCAAAGTAACAGTTTCAATGGAACAGACTGAGGCTGGGCAATGCAACACAAGTACAAAGAGAGGTTGAAAAAATTGCAAAGAAATAGGAAAGCTACATGGTGGGCATAGCGTGTTGAAAGCAGCACAGTGGCACAAAGGTAGAGTTGCTGCCTTACAGCGCCAAAGACCTGGGTTCAATCATGACTACAGGTGCTGTCTATACGGGGTTTGTACGTTTCCCCCCATGACCACGTGGGTTTTCCCCAGTGCTCCAGTTTCCTCCCAGGCTCCAAAGACGTACAGGTTTGTAGGTTAATTGGCTTCGGTAATAAATTGTAAATTGTCCCTTGTGTGTAGGATAGTGCTGGTGTACGGGGTGATCGCTGGTCGACGCGGACACTTTGGGCTGAAGGGCCTGTTCCCGCACTGTATCTCTAAAGTAAACTAAACTACAGTCAGCCTTTGCATAGCTCAGCATGGTTAGGGAGTAGCTCCACCCAAGACCGCAAAAAATTGCAGAGATTTGCGGACGCAGCCCAAACCATCACACGAACCAACCTCCCTTCCATTGATTCCATCTACACTTCATGCTGCTTTGGCAAGGCCACCAGCATAAACAAGGAAGAGTCACACCCCAGTCACACCCTCTTCTCGCCTCTCTCATCAGGCAAGAGGTACAGGTGTGAAAACGCATACCTCCAGATTCAAGGATAGTTTCTTCCCAGCTGTTATTAGGCAACTGAATTGTCCTCTCACCAACTAGAGAGCGGTCCTGACCCACCTACCTCATTGGAGACCCTCAGACTATCTTTAATTGGGCTTTACGGGACTTTATCTTGCACTAATTGTTATTCCCTTTATCCTGTACATTGTGGAAGGCTTGATTGTAATCATGTATAGTACTTTCGCTGACTGGATAGCATGCAACAGAAAAGCTTTACATTGTACCTCAGTACACGTGACAATAAACTAAACCAAAACCAAGATTATGACACCTGGTTCAAGGGATAGTGAAGAAGTTTGAGACAGCATTTATTGAGCAATTTCATAATTAATCATGGAACAATTCCATCTGTTTAATAATATTCTTCTGTGGCATAATTTTACATGACCATGTCCTGTAAATGTTTAAAAGATCTTTGTCCTATGGTCACACCCTCTTCTCGCACCCACTATGGCCATCGCAATTATTTAGAATATACTTTATACATAACACTATCCAGAGAAGCTAACATGGCTTGCCTGGGTTGGAACACAAGTCTTTACCATTTTGTCAGCAAAAACCTTTCAGTATTATAGTGTGAAAGCGCAAACCTCCAGATTCAGTGACAGTTTCCTCCCGGTGGTCTATTAGGCAACTGAACCATCCTATCAATAACTAGTGAGCGATCCTGACCAACCATTACTTCATTGGAGACCCTCTGAATATCTTTGGTAGACAAAAATGCTGGAGAAACTCAGCGGGTGAGGCAGCATCTATGGAACGAAGGAATAGGTGATGTTTCGGGTCGAGACCCTTCTTCAGAATATCTTCTCCGAATATCTTTTATCAGACTTGCAATAAATGTTATTCCCTTATCCTGTCTCTGTACACACTAAGATGGCTTGATTGTAATCATGTATAGTCTTTACGCTAACTGGATAGCATGCAACAACAAAGATTTTCGCTCTTACCCGGTACATGTGACAATAATAAACTAAACTAAACTAAACTTCAACTGAATGGGATAGTTATCATCATCTTTAAGGTGATGGAAATGTGGAAGGGTGGAAATGTCCTACTTTAGAGGGCAAGCAATAAGGTCAGAAGGGGCAAGTTTAATCGAGACATGCAGGGTAAGTTTTTTTTGCACAGAGATTGGTGGGGGCCTGGAACACACTGCCAAGGGTGGCGGTAGAGGCAGATTTAAGAGACTTTGGATAGGCACATGGAAGTGCAGGGAATAGAGGGACATGGATCATGTACAGGCAGATGAGATCAGTTTAACTTGACCGTGTTCGGCACAAACATTGTAGGCTGAAGGCCTGTTCCTGTGCTGTACTGTTCTATGTTCTAAGATACCTCAGGTTAATATGGTTCAAATGGACTCTTAAAGATTCCCAAAGTTAGCACACTCACGTTGACACAAGTAAGAGAGAATTTATATTCTGGTTGTAGCATTTCCTTTACACCGCACTTGGTTTTTCCAGACACTACACAACTTGAATAAACAGAGAGATTGCAAAAGGCAAGAATCAGACATTGGCCTCAATCTTCTGTTCAAAAGCCAGCAGCTCTGCTCAGGATTCACTTCACTGGGCAAAAGTTCATGGCTCACGAACACAACTGAAGCTTTCTGCATTGACTGGGAGCTCTGAGCAAGACACCTCACAGAGTCCAAGAAAAGAAGTGTTGACTACCTTCGATCTCTTGGCATTTAGGCCTGGAAACCTACCAACTGAGTCTGTCTCAGTTCACCTGGTGTGGACTCAACCAATCCATTGATTTCAATAGGAAGAAGCAGCTGGAGAAGAGGGGAAGTGGAGGAAAGTGCATGCTAGGTTTCTATTTGAAAACCAAACATTTCCAGATGTTTTCAATAAAGGTAAATTGTGCAGGAAATACACAACAAGGAAGGCAGAATCCATGGAGAGAAAACACAGTTAATGTTTTTGGCAAAAATAAAGACACAAAGTGCTGGAGTTACAGCCCTGTCCCACGGTACAAGTTCATTCCAAGAACTCTCCCGAGTTAAAAAAAAAATCAAACTCGTGGTAAGCATGGAGAATGAACGTAGCGGGTACGTCGGAGCTCGGGGACATCTCTTAGCAGCTCGTAACGTTAACGGCAGGTACTGGGGAAGACTCGCTAGCAGCAGGTAAGCACGGGAAGACTCGTGAAGATTTTTCAACATGTTGAACAATGTCCACGTGCGCCCCCAGTACCGACGAGTGGCCATTACCTCCGAGTAAATCTCCGAGTTTGAATCAGGGCAAACTCGTGAGAGCTCTTGGAATGAACTTGTACCGTGGGACAGGGCTTTTACAATGCCAGAGACCCAGTTTGGTTTCTATCTATGAGTGCTGTCTGTACAGAATTTGTACATTCTCCCTGTGGCCATGTGGATTTTCTCCAAGTGCTCCGGTTTCCTCCCACACTCCAAAGATGTGGAGGTTTGTAGGTTAATTGGCATTAGTAAAATTGTTAATTGTCCCTAGTGTGTAGGATAGTGCTAGTGTATGGGGATCGCTGATTGGTGTGGACTCGGTGGGCTGAAGGGCCTGTTTCTGCACCGTATCTCTCAAGTCTAAAGTTGAAAGTCGAACTCAGTGGATCAGGCAGCATCTCTGGAGAATATGGATAGATGACGTTTTTAGTCGAGGTTGGAGAAAGGGAGAGTGTCAAATGAACAAAGGAGTGACAATGATAAGAAGACCAAGGTTGTCCAGGTGACTATATGCTTTCTGAGCAATCCAGTTCATGGGTGAATTGGGACGGTTAAAAAATGAATAAAGAATGTGTGGGAAGCTGAATAAGCCAATTGCTGGAAATCTGAAACAAAAGATAATGCTGAAAATATATCTAGCAGATCAGTTGGCACCTGTGGAGAGAGAAAACCTGATTGACCTTACATTAACAATTCTTACTCGGACAGGAAAAGTTATTTATCTGAAGTTGCTGAATTGTTCAAAGTCCCATGAGTTGCAACATGCCCAGGTGAGGTGTTGTTCTTTGAGCTTAGGTTTGACTTTGTTGGCAGAGTGTAGGAGGTCAGAATGAGAATGAAATGGAGCATTAAAGTAACAGAAACATGCAAGCTCCAAGGGCACATGTGTCATCTAATCTACATTAGGTTTCAACATGTAGAATAAGCCCCATTGTGAGTACGAAGTGCAATGCATGGATTGGAAGTGAATCGCTGTTTCAGATTGAAGGATTGCTTGGGTCCCTGGACAACAGGAAAGGAAGAGATAAAAGCGTTGGCGTTGTTTCTTCGGCAATTGCAAGGGCAATTGTCAGAAGGGGAATGTTTGGTGGAGATTAATGATCGAAAAAGGGAATCACAAAAGGAATTATCCCCTCAAAATGGTCCCCTGAGGGTGAACCTCATTGAAATATACCGAATAGTGAAAGGCTTGGATAGAGTGGATGTGGAGAGGATGTTTCCACGAATGGGAGAGTCTAGAACTAGAGGTTGTAGCCTCAGAATTAAAGGGTGTTCTTTTAGGAAGATGAGGAGAAATTTCCTTAGTCAGAGGATGGTGAATCTGTGGAATTCTTTGGCACAGAAGGCTGTGGAGGCCAAGTCAGAGGATATTTTTAAGGCAGAGATAGATAGATTGTTGATTAGTACAGGTGTCAGAGGTTATGGGGAGAAGGCAGGAGAATGGGGTTAGGAGGGAGAGATAGACCAGCGGAGTAGACGTGATAGACGTATGGAGCATAATTCTACTCCTATTCCTTATGATCTTAAAGTGGAAGGAAAGGAAAGATGCATCTTCAGGTTCCATGTTGTTGAAAGTAGTGGAAATAACTGAGAATGATCTATTGAATGTGGAGGCTGGGAGATGGTGATAAAGGTACCCAGAATCTTGTTCTAGCTGGAAGGAGAGGAGATGTGAGAGAAATAAAAAAGAGTCACTGTTCAGAGAGTCTTGTCATCTATAGCAGAGAGGACACCATGGTTAAGGATAAAAAACACTGGTGGGAAAAGTCTTATCATCAGAGATGGAGAAATGGAACAGAGTCCTTACCGGAAGCATGGTGGGAGGAGGTGTAGTCAAGATAGTTGTAGGAGTCTGTGGGCTGGTAATGGATATTGATTGTGTGTCTCTCCCCTGAAACGGAGACAGAGAGATCAGGATAGAGAAAGGAAATTCCAGATATAGAGCATGAAGAATTATTTTTGTTTGCCACCTTGACATCTGAAAGTGAGAACAAGGTGACATTTGACACAAACAGTAAAAGCATTTTCTGTGCAAGTGCAAAAAAAAGCAACATTAACTCCATTAATGTAGCGGGAAATATAGTTGCGGGAGAGTTCTTGACTAAAACTAAAATAAAGAACATAGAAATACAGGCATAACATGGACCCACGCCCATGAAATACAAGGGAACTGCAGATGCTGGTGTATACCAAAGATAGACACAAAATACTGGAGTAACTTAATAATAATCTTATTATAATAATAATGGATAAGAAAGGTGTAGAGTGATAAGGGGCTAAATGCAGGTAAATGTGACTAGCTTAGATGGGACATCTTATGATTATTTGTATAATAATAATATAATATATGCTTAATATAATGAACTTGCTCTTTAATCATTTATTTTTGAGAGTGGCTGAGTGTTTTTGAAGGATTGTTGTAATGGCGACTGAACAGCAGGAGAGGGCTTCACCGGTTACCAAGGCAACGCAGGAGATGGAGATAGCCACACATACACTCAGTGAGGTCCACAACTGTTCCAGGTCTCTCCTGACAACTGGGAACCAGAGTCCCAGCAGATGTCTGTGCCAGCTCCAAGGGCAGGCCACCAGCAAGCCGTGGCAGCTTGCCAATTGGTAAAAGATCCTCTGCTTCCCCTTATTGTTTGTATAACAGCAGTTAGAGCCTCCATGTGCTCAGCTTTGTAAGATTTGATCTAATGTTTTTCTTTCTACTCAACATTTCTTCCAAAACTATGTGTTGTGGGAAGGGGCCAAAAAGCTGCAAGCCAAATGATAACATTGTTAAAACGTTTTTTAAAAACGCTGTGTTCTTCTCTGCAAAATTCTTAGTTATTTTGTGTAAAGTCCAAGAGCAATTATGTTTTTTTTGCACTAAAATAACAACTAGCTAAACATTTCAGATAATCAAATAATAGTCAATTATGAATTTCATGTTTAAGATGCTGAATTATCCGATAACTGGAATAATAATAATAATAATAATGGATCGGATTTACATAGCGCCTTTCTAATACTCAAGGCGCTTGTATACAGTTCATATTGAACACTAAAGAGCCTGGCATCATACTCAGAGGCCAGCGGGTTGCTTCTCATGACCCTTAGAATAAACTGCCTATTTAAGCTGGATCCCTTGGGATTTAGTTGTGCAATAAATGTACTGAGCCAGATTTTGCAGTCCAAATAGTGGTGAAATGTCCGGGAACTGCCATTAACTATACACGAATAAGTAAACGGGTAAATTAGGAAGCCTGGTTTCAAAGCTTTATTAGACTTTACTTTAGACTTTAGAGATAGAGCACGGAAACAGGCCCTTCGGCCCACTGAGTTCGCGCCAACCAGTGATCACTCCGTACACTAATACTATCATACACACCAGGGATAATTTATAATTCTACTGAAGCCAATTAACCTACAAACCAGTACTTCTTTGGAGGGGGGGGGGGGGGGGGGGGGGGGGGGGGGGGGGAGGGGAAACCAGAGCACCCGGGGGAAATCCACTCGGTCACAGGAAGAACATATCAGCTCCGTACAGATAGCACCCGTAGTCAGGATTGAACCCAGGTCTCTGGCGCTGTAAAGCAGCAATTCTACTGCTACGCCACCGTGCCACTTTATTATACGCTAGATAATAACAGTATCCATACACTAGATATCAATATTATACCCTAACAGTATAATCAAGCCCTTGAAGAATGTAAAATATGTTTTTTTTTTATATGCCCTCATTAAAATCCTCAGAAAGAAAGCTTATTAAGCCTAGACTCTTTTTTTATATAATGTCACAAATATGACAAAACAACTCCCTGGTACTGAATATTAACTTTAAAAACTGTGGCATCCTATTCCTTCAGAATTAAACTAGTACTGGAGATTTTTATTAAAAAGTGACAATCTGTTCATTCTTTCCATTTTTCTTTTTGTCCTTGATATTGAATTCATTTTTCAAATTAACATTTTCCGATTTGCACACTACATTGGTCAGTTATTCCGTTTCTCGATCAGATTGTTTAAGGGAATATACAGATTGCCTACTTTTTTATAGTTTTAAATATAAATTATTAAACTTAACATGAAACCAACATATAAACAATTGTTGTCTATTTCTTCCTATCTTCACTCTTGGACAAAATCAATAAAACTCATACTCTTATGTCATAAGTCAGAAGTGATAGTAGAATTAGGCCATTCGGCCCATCAATACCCATTCAATCAAGGCTGATCTATCTCTCCCTCCTAATCCCATTTTCCTGCCTTCTCCCCATAACCTCTGATACCTGAACTAATCACATCTATTTATCTCTGCCTTAAAATTATCCACTGACTTGGCCTCCACAGCCTTATGTGGCAAAGAATTCCACAGATTCACCACCCTCTGACTAAAGTTTCCCCTCATCTCCTTCATAAAAGAACGTCCTTTCATTCGGAGGCTATGATCTCTAGTCCTAGACTCTCCCACGAGTGGCAACATCCTCTCCACATCCACTCTATCCAAGCCTTTCACTATTCTGTATGTTACAATGAGGTCCCCTCTCATTCTTCGAAACAGTCCCAGTGCCGACAAACGTTTATATTTTTAGTAAACTATATTTTCAGAAGTTTCATTTCCATCTGTTAGGATATTAACATCATCTTTTACAATTATGAATTTACATTATAACAATGCAAAATGATTTGAGATAACCAAAGATGTACAGTATATAAAAGCAATACACCCCCCTCCCTCCCTTTCTTATTGTGTTGTATTTGTTCACATTTCTGGGTTCTGATGAAAGAAGGTCGACCTGAAACGTTATCCCTGTTTCTCTCTCCACAAATGCTACCTTACCTGCACGGTATTTCTATAAGTATTTCATCCACAATACTGTACATATGAGAATATAAGAAAGTAGTTAATTTGACCCCCCCATTCTAGGGATCAACCTGTGAACCTTTGTTGCTCTCCCTCCAGAGCAAGTATAGATAAAAAGACGAAAATAGTTCACATTTTTCCAGGCGTTTTGTGTTCTCACTCATGATTGATCGCTACTAAAAGCTCAATACACTATGAAGTGAATTAGACTTTATTAACATTAAAACTCCTTTTAACAGATTGAAACAAAGAGAGAAGTTGACACGCGTATTCTCTCTTAGAGTTCGGGATTGAATACATGAACAGAGTTTCACTATTTATCAGATGCTGACCATAAATCAACTCAGCAACATATAAAAGTCAGCATCCATTACTGCTCATCGATTATTTAACATAAACAGCGTGTATACTGAGCAATGTGCATCACAGATACCAACAAAATTCACTGCGAGCGTTCTGTGCAATACAGGTAAACCCATGAGAAAATTATATATAAAAACATTTGTCTACAACTGGACCAACTACAATTCGCACAGCTTGAGATATTGCAAGTAATTTTCTTATATCACAACAGAAGACACTGTACATACAACTATACTTAAAAGTTACACAACAATTAGCAAAGCAGATCAGAAATCCAAAAAGGAGTAGGTGCTCAGACATGCAAGCAAAGATTCCAAGACTTCACATGCTGTTAGGTCTAAAAGCAATATTTATTACCTCAGAGAAGGCAGTCCAGAAACAGAAGAGAGATAGGAAAACAAGGAGCTGGGACTTCATGTTGTTTTCAGTTATTTTCTGCAAAAAATCCATTTACTGCAGCAATGTGGTGATGAACAGAATTATAGTCTAGATAATTACAGGGATTTAGTTCCCTTTTTCTGAGCTGCCCAGCAATGTTTGTAAATGAGATCTCACATACTGCTTCCGCACTAAACCTACGCCCACAAAAAGCCAATGGAATTCATTAGTGAATGCATCCCCTTTTAACTCTTAGGCTGCTGAAGGACAGCACTCATCATACGTTCATAAGTTATAGGAGCAGAATTAGGCCATTCGCCCCATTAAGTCTACTCTGCCATTCAACCATGGCTGATCTATCCTTCCCTCTCAACGCCATTCTACTGCCTTCTCCCCTGAACCCCTGACACCCGTACTAATCAAGAACCTGTCTATCTCTGCCTTAAAATTACCCAATGACGGCTTCTTCAGACTTCTGTGACAATGAATTCCACACATTTACCATCCTCTGACTAAAGAGGACTAGATAAAACAGTCTCCTGATAGTAGTCATTTTTCTTTTGATAAAAGGAAGCATTTTACATATTTTTAAAAGATAGTTGTTTAGTTTTTAAATTAGTTTAGAGATACAGCGCGGAAACAGGTCTTTCGGCCCACCGAGTCCACACCAACCAGCGATCCCCGCACATTAACACTACCCTACACACAAGGAACAATTTACACGTATACCAAGTCAATTAACCTACAAACTTGTAGGTCTTTGGAGTGTGGGAGGAAACCGTAGATCACGGAGAAAACCCACGGTGTCAAGGGAAGAACGTACAAACTCCATACAGACAGCACCTGGACTCAGGATCAAACCTGGCGCGGTAAGGCAGCAATTCTATGGCTGTGCCACCATGCCGCAGTGAGTCTAGTCTCACCCCAAAACATCACCTATTCCTTTTCTCCTGAGATGCTGCCCGAGTTACTCCAGCATTTTGTGTCTATCCCAAGTTTGTCCACTCTTTCCTTGTATCTCATACCCTCTAATCCAGGCAGCATTTTGGTAAACCTTATTTACTGACAGATGTCTACAGAGTGTTTGAGTAAAGTCTCCATGTCCTGGTGTAGCAGGTGCTTGAGCAGTTTAACTTCAAGGCATCTGTGGTACTGTACTTAGTTGAATTCCCAGCATGGATGTATCAGTGTTTTAGTTTGGTTTGGGTGTATCCTGCAACAAATGTGATGCTATGATTTCCCATCACTAATTCCAATTTGGTTATTTGATGGTGAACAAAAGACCTCCAGCAGCTGCAAGTCAGCGAGAGAAGATGCAGGCAGTGATTGATTCTGATAATGACATGACAAGTGACATCAGTCTCACTCCATGCCAACTAGTTTTACACCAACACCCCAAAAATAAAGTTTATAAAAATGATGGTCACAGATGTGCACACAATGTGTCCTGGGGTCATAAAGCACAGGAACAGGCCCTTCAGCCCACCAAGTCCATGCCATCAGATCAGATATATCCGAGGACATTGCGGGGGAACTAGAGAGGAAATTGCAGGAGAGCTGATTGAAATTTACGAGTCGTCCTTAAATACAGGAGGTGCCGGAAGACTGGAGGGTGGCAAATGTTACGCTTCTTTTCGAGAAGGGCTGCAGGGAAAATGCTAGGAACTATAGGCTGGTGATCTTAACATCTGTAGTTGATAAGTTACTAGGGAGTGTTCTGAGGTATAGGTTATACAGGCTTTTGGATGGGCAAGGGCTGATTAGGGATAGTCAACATGGTTTTGTACGTCGGAGGTCACGTCTCACAAATCTGATTGATTTTTTTGAAGACGTGACCAAAAAGGTCGATGAGGGCAGAGCTGTAGATGTTGTGTACATGGATTTCAGTAAGGTATTCGACAAGTTTCCGCATGGTGGGCTGCTTTGGAAGGTTAGATCGCATGGGATCCAAGGAGAGATAGCTGAATGGATAGCAAATTGGCTCCATGGAAGGAAGCAGAGGGTGATGGTGGAAGGTTGCTTCTCGAACTGGAGGCCTGTGACAGGATTTAGTGCTGGGCCCGTTACTGTTTGTCATCCACATCAATGATTTGGATGAGAACATACAGGGCAAGATTAGCAAGTTTGTTGATGGTGCAAAAGTGAGTGGTTTTGTAGATAGTGATGATGGTCTTGAAAGATTACAGCACGATCTGGATCGATTGGTGAGGTGGGCGGAGGAATGGTTGATGGAATTTAATCGAGAGAAGGGTGAGGTATTGCATTTTGGGATGTCGAACAAGGACAAGACCTTCACAGTAAATGGTAGGCCTCTGGGTAGTGTTGTGGAGCAGAGGGATCTAGGAATACAGGTGCATGTTCCAGGGGGCGCTGCACTGGCAGCAGCCTGTCGGCAGCGTGTCCGTTTTTTTCCAACTTTTTTAATTTTTTTAGTATGTTTAAAAGTCTGTTTTTAATGTTTCTTTGTGTGTTATGTGTGGGGGGTGGTGTGGGGGGGTGAGGGGGAAACCGTTTCGGCCGCCTCTTCCATGGAGAGGCGATTTTTTCAGGTCGCCTCCCCCGTGGCCTAACAGCAAGGATCGGCGCGGACTTTCCCGGAGACGCGCCCGGAGCTTCAGCGGCGGGCGCAGCGTGGACTCTCGGCGCGGAGCGGGTGAGACCTCGCTGGAGGGGAGCGCTCCGTTACGCTGGCCCGCGGCAGCCGGCAGCCCGCAGCCTGAAGCCGCAGTCTGCAGAACTCCAGCTGGTGCGGCGTCTACAGCCCGGGATCCCTCGTGGAGGACCCGGGGGGAAGAAGAAGCTTCCACCGACGGCCCGCGGCCGTCTTCTACCGCGGGTGCGGCATGGACTTACCATCTCCCCTAGAGGGGAGCTTCGACCGCCGGCCCTGCAGACTGCGGTGCTTCCGGCTGCGGCACGGCAGGTACTTTAAAACTTTGACCGCCGGCATGCGGCCTACACCAGCCTGAAGCCGCGGTCTCTGGTTGGGAAGAGCCGATCCTGGACTCACCTTGACTTTGACTTTGTCCCTTACCATCTGGACGCCCGCAGCAACGGCTGTGGAGGGTGGTGGTCCCGACCACGGGGGAAAATGGAGGAGGACTGGCCAAGCTCTGTGCCTTCCACCACAGTGATGAATGCTGTGGTGGATGTTTGTGTAAATTTTTTATTGTGGTTGTGTTCTTTATTACTGTACCGCTGCTGGCAACCCAAACTCCACCGACCTTGGTTGTGTGGCAATTAAATTATATCAAATTATATCAATGGTTCCTTGAAAGTCGAGTCGCAGGTAGATAAGGTGATCAAAAATGGCTTTTGCCACTTTGGCCTTCATCAGTCAGAGTATTGAGTATAGAAGTTGGGAGGTCATGTTGCAGTTGTATAAGACGCTGGGGAGACTGCATTTAGAATATTGTGTTCAGTTCTGTGTACCATGTTAGAGGAAAGATATTGTCAAGCCTGAAAGGGTTCAGAAAATATTTAAGAGGATGTTGCCAGGAGTAGAGGGTGTGAGCTGTAGGGAGAGGTTGAGTCTCTATTCCATGCAGTGCAGGGGGATGAAGGGTGATATTATAGAGGTGTACAAAATCAGCAGAGGAATAGATCGGGTACATGCACCGAGTCTCTTGCCCAGAGTAGGGGAATCGAGGACCAGAGGACATAGGTTCAAGGTGAAAGGGAAAACATTTAATAGGAATCCGAGGGGTAATTTTTTTCAGACAAAGAGTGGTAGGTGTATGGAACAAGCTGCCAGTAGAGGTAGTTGAGGCTGGGTCTATCCCATCGTTTAAGGAACAGTTAGACAAGTACATGGATAGGACACATTTGGAGAGATATGGACCAAGCGCAGGCAAGTGGGACTAGTGTAGCTGGTGTGATGTATATGTAATGTAATATGTAATGTAAATGCCAGTGCCCCTTGAGGCCAAAAGCAGAAGCTGGTAAATGTACCTGTGCCTCGTGACTGAGGTCAAGTGACCTTCTTGAAGTTTCAGTTGATTGCAGAATAAACTTTTCCTACAAGATGTCGGACGTGTACTCATTGTGTTAGTCACAACAAGGTCTTACAGAAGACATTACAGCCGGAACATTGTTGGCAGGTGTGGGCAAGTTGGGCTGAAGGACCCATTTCCACACTGTATCACTATGACTCTCTATCAAGTAACCTTCTAGATTCCTGTAACACTCTAGTCCTGGATTTATCATAGAGACTTAGAGTGTCATAGAGAGCCTGCTGAATTACTCCAGCATATTGTGTTTTACTCAAGTACCCCAGATAAGTTGTTTCTGGGTGTTATTCAATGATTGAAGAGGTCAACTTGTTTTAACTTTGTACTCTGAGCCCTGTGAAATCGCAACCTAATCAGAATTTTGTGCTGTGTAGAAACTACTTTTGAAGATTTAAACAACATATTTTGCAACTTAACCCCCTCCCCTCTGCATTTTTTGGCTTTATTTGATCTCCACAGCTGTTAAGTACTGTAGCTTCTTTCAGCTTGATAGCTTGGATTGTTGTTCTACCCCATACGAAAATATTTACGGCTATTTTTACTTTTTAATGGCATGTAGCTCAGGTTTGACCATATCGAACCCCATTTACAACCTCATAAGTTCAGTGGGATAAATGGAAAGATAGGAAGCCTAGTTCAACAGATCTTATATTTATGGATAAGAGTTGCCAGCTGTTTGGATCGTTGCAGTTTATCAAATGTGGTTAAAAACACAGGGCTCCAAGAGCTCTCTTTAGAAAACTCATGCCCACATTACATTGGCAACGTAAGATGTATATTATTTATTTTTTTGTGTGTGTATTCTTCAAACTTGCTGCTTACATGAGGGCCGAATGGCCTACTCCTGCACCTATTTTCTATGTTTCTATGTCTATGAGACCTTTAAATAATCCATAATTTCGTCCCCAGTAACAAACTGTGACCATTTCTGTAGCTTTTGTTCAATACTTAAACCACTGTCAATTTGTGGCAGACTATCTCTTCTTTGTCCATGTCATACACATCTATGTGTGATCCAAATGCATTAGTATGTATAAGCCGACGTGACTAGAACTGCAGAGACTTCATTGATATATTTTGAGTTACTGCTCCACTAATGGTACAGTGGCAAACGGTATAGTTGCTAGCTGAGAGCGCCAGAGACCGGAGTTCGACCCTGACTACGGGAGATGTCGGTACAGAGTTTGTACGTTCTCCCTGTGACCACGTGCGTTTCCTCCAGGTGTTCCAGTTTCCTCCCACATTCTAAAGACGTGCAGCTCTGTAAACCATCTCTGGTGTGCAGGATGCATAACTGGGATAACTAGTGTACAAGGGATCATTGGTTGGCATGGACTCGGTGGGCCAAAGGGCCAGTTTGCACACTGTATCACTAAATCATTCTGGCACTTGGTATCTCATGGCTTTCTTTAATCCATCTTTGGCAGCGCTGGCTTCTGCAGCATTGGTCCTGGATTCAGGAATTCTGTCCTTCACACACTCACTCTCTCCTCTCCTTTATGGCAAACCCAACTCTATAATTTCACCTCATATTGCCTTACGTGGCTCAGAGATTCATTTTGTGCAATAAAGTTCCTGCAAAGAAGGTCCCTTTGGAGCACTTTACCACATTAAAGATGCCATATAAATGCAAGTTGGCGTTGTCAGTGCTGGGATATTTTAAGCCTGGATCTTGAAACAAAAACTGCAAAATTCTTATGACTAAACCTAGTTTCCCACCATCCTACATGTACGGTTTATCGAGGACTTGTGTGAGAAGAGAAAGCTTACAATGAGCTGATAGTGGCAACGCAATGCTGAAAGGGATGACTGGGTGGTTTGTATTGGCATTGCCTTTCTGGAATTTTAGTCTTTGTGATCTGGCCATAGTTGGAATCTCCAATCCCATGGTCTAAGAAACAATTGGGCAGTAGTGGTAATACCATTCCAAACACGAGGGTCAAGTATACATACAATGCCCCAAGAAATATCCAATTTGCAAGAATATCATTGCAATGTATTCCAATCATCCATATCAGAAAATACAAAGACAAAATATATATGGGAGGGTGCATCTCGATTCATACTGTTTCTCCACTACTTTGGAATTTTGTTCACATCTTGCCTTGTGAAAAGCATTTTTGAACTTGTCTTTTTTGTTGTTATAGCACTCTCAGTTAATGTAATTGAAGATTACTCATATTTTCAGCTGCTGCTTGTGATATTCATCTATCCTCGATGGTGATAGAGGCAACAGAATACAAATACATTTAATGGGCCAAATACGTCAAGCCCATGCAGTAATCTAAGGTATGGGCACACAAAGAAATGATTATACTTTCCAACAGGCAATGTTAGAATTCAGACTCTTTCTTGCATGGGACAGCTAACTCACCTACTTGCTATGAACTATTATGCACAATGATTGCATTCACTAGTGTAGGATGCCATGTGAACAATAAATCCTTTATTCAGCAGATTCATTAGAAAAAGCATGATAAGGCTTGCATCTTCCTGGTCTCTCTGATTCATGGAGTATTAACTGATGGGCCAAATATATTAAATTATAAAGTAACGAAATAAAAATTAGACTATGAAGGTGAGACACAACAGTAGCAACTTTATAAGACTGTAAGACGTAGCAGCAGAATTAGGCCATTCTGCCCATCGAGTCTGCTCCGCCATTCGATCATGGCAGCTCTATTTTCCCTTTCAACCCCAATCTCCTGCCTTCTCCCCATTCGATGCCCTTACTAATCATGAGCTTAGTAATCTCTCTCTCTCTCTCTCTCCACACCCCCCCCCACCCTTCTCCCCTCCCCTCCTTCCGTCCTTCGCCCTGCTCTACTCTTCTCCACTCCCCCCCTCACATCCCCCTCTCCCTCCCTTCTCCCATTCTCCAACCTCCCCCCACTTTCCCCGAGGCCCCCCCGTTTGTGGACCCAGCCTGTGACCAGCGATCCCCCGCACACTATCCCACACACGCTGGGGACAATTTATACAAACCTGTGTGCCTTTGGAGTGCAGGAGGAAACCCTAACCCTACTCCAGGTTGATAGGCTCGGTATAAGTATAAATTGTCCCTAGCGTGTGAGGGATACTGTGCGGGGGGTCGCTGTTCGGTGCGGACTAGGTGGGCCGAAGGGCACTGTATCTCTGAACTAAATGTGACACAGGAGCCGCAGGAGTTGGACTCGATCCCCGAATGTTCTGCCTGCTCCTCATAGGAACTAAACTGTTGGCCATGGGTTGTCCCAGGGGCAGATCACTCTTCCAATGGTCTCTCCAAACCCCCAGAGGCAGCGGGCTTTTCAACTGGGTACAGTTGTTCCCAAAGTATGCATTTATCCCATAGTCAATGTTACTAAAACAGATGATATGGCCTTTGTGCAGTGCTATTAGTGGGATCCAGCTGTCACAGGCTGGGTCCACAATGGGGGGGCGGTGGGGAAAGTATTTCAGGCTGTCACCAAAAATGTCGCCCAAGTGGGACAGCCCCTTTACAATCATAAAGGATTTTCATGAGTGTCTCTTCCCTGCTGGAAACAGCAGGAAAAATCTTAAGTGATTAACAAAATAATCATTAAAGGTGAGGAATCAGTGGGTGCAAGAGATTCAATGTAAGATTTGTTAAACTTAAAATTAAATTCCAGGGTTTCAAGAAACAATCGTGAGTCATGTGGATAGCTCCTACAAATAGCCATCCAAACATCCTATATATGATCCTATAAATCAAATCAGGCTTTGGTTTGGTATTAATTAGGCAAGGGGATTAATGGAGTGGACAGCAGAAGGAATCAAATTCCAAAAGAACTAAATGTTTCATTTTAAACTCCAGGTTCCCACCACCATAGTTATATAAAATGGGAGCCCATTTACACATAAAAGTAGGTACTCAGTTGGCCAACAGAGGTGATTCAATTGCCGGCAGGATATACACATTCCTTCTACTTTAAAAAAAATCTAATTTTGTCATGAAATATTAAATATAAATGGACAAGCTATTGCAAATAAAATATTATTAGAATAATTGGAAGTAAGCTTTGCAACAGGCACCTGATATCAGAATCAACTATCAGACAATATTCTGTAATGCTATACATGTAACTGCAGCCAATGCCTAATGTAATCATTCATGTGCAGCAGCATGAGAATTGGATGATAAACCACATCATTATCCAACTCTTTTTAATGCAATGAATTCCTATTCAATATTTCAAAACTGTACCAATCATAAACATGACAAGAGTTGATTGGAGCAAGAGATTCTTTGCTGAACATGCAGCAGGAAGATGCACAGCACCAAATCAGGGATGAGGGCCCCCGGGTAGTAACAGAAACATTTAGAGGCATGTTTAATGTGTAAAAAAAGAAAATGTGAAGAAAAACATTGATAGAAGTGCAAGAAATGTTAAAAAGGAATGGTTTATGCTAAATGAATAAAGATAAGCACATGGAGGATTCTTACCCATCAATATAGCTAAAAATAAAATCTTGAAAAACGCATCACCTTGCTATATGTACTTAGGTGCTACTAGGTGAATAAGATCAAATTATTCTAATGGGGTACTCGCGGCTGCTAAAGTGTTGCCCTGTTTCTTTCAGGGAGTGATTGTCACTGAAGTAGATCAGTGGGCAACTAACAAGATAGAAAGGGGCAGTCTATAAAATGACGAGTGAAATACCATTGAAGGGAACCCATCACACCTGCAAAAAAAATGTTAACTTTATCATAGAATGCCTCTTCAATGCTTTAAAAAAAATCCATCAAATTTGGCACATTTTTGGATTGCTGGTTTAGTTAGCAAATAATGCAAGCATGATTAGACACAAGGAACTGCAGATGTTGCGTTATGAAAAGGGCACTCAGTGAGTCAGGCAGCATGTCTAGAGTATATGGACAGGTGACATTTCGGGTCAGGAACCTCCTTCTGCGTTCACTGTATATAAACAATTCTTCTGAAGGGTTCATATTAGATTAGATTAGATTATTTAATGACCACACAGTCAAGCTGGTGGAATTCAGGTTCAGTACAGGATGTTACAAGGTAGGCTGATTCCCGTCAAACATAACATAAAACACAACATCATACAATATACAGTACATGCATGGGGAGGATATGTGCTGTTATCATAGTGTGTTCAGAATTCGGATTGCGTGTGGGTAAAAACTGTTTTTAAATCGAGATGTCTTGGCGGGCAGAGAGCTGTAGCGCCTTCCTGATGGCAGCAGGTGGAAGATGTGGTGAGCTGGGTGGGAGGGATCAGAGATGATTTTCTCCACCCTTGACACAGACCGTTTGTGATGGAGTGATTCTATTGATGGAAGGGGAGTGCTGATGATTTTGGATGCTTTGTTAACTCCAGAGATCCTGCTTGACCTGCTGGATAACTCCAGCACTTTGTGTCTTTTTATGCCGCCACAAATCATTGGAAAATAGAAATGCTGTGATACAGAGAACCAGTTGCTTTTGCAGCACTCCACTTGATCCCATGCTCCACACCCCCATATTTTAGGAGTTATTTTTCCTGGAGTGCCCATCCAGATCGCTTTTAAAAGACTTTCATAGACAATGAGTTCTGGATAATATAAGCAAAACATGTCAAGCTGTTTCACAGGTACAGTGCCCTCCATAATGTTTGGAGCTTACTAATCACAAAGGGACTGGCAGGCCAAGGAAGATCTCCACAGCAGACAAGAAAATAATTCTCTCTATAATAAAGACAAATCCACAAACACCTGTCTGACAGATCAGAAACACTCTTCAGGAGTCAGGTGTGGATTTGTAAATGGCCACTGTCGCAAAAGACTTCATGAACAGAAATACAGAGGCTGCACTGCAAGGTGCAAACCACTGGTTAGCCGCAAAAATAGGATGTCTGGGTAATAGTTTGCCAAGAAGTACTTAAAAGAGTAACCACAGTTCTGGAAAAAGGTCTTGTGGACAGATGAGACAAAGATTAACTTATATCAGTGATGGCAAGAGCAAAGTATGGAGGAGAGAAGGAACTGTCCAACAGCCAAAGCATACCACCTCATCTGTGAAGCACGGTGGTGGGGGTGTTATGGCCTGGGCATGTATGGCTGCTGAAGGTACTGGCTCACTTATCTTCATCGATGATACAACTGCTGATGGTAGTAGCATGATGAATTCTGAAGTGGAGACACATCATATGCTCAAGTTCAAACAAATGCCTCAAAACTCATTGGCCGGCAGATCATTCTATGGCAAGACAGTGATTCCAATCATACTGCTAAAGCAACAAAGGAGTTTTTCAAGGCTAAAAAATGGTTAATTCTTGAGTGGCCAAGTCAATCACTCGATCTGAACCGAATTGAGCATGCCTTTTATATGCTGAAGAGAAAACTGAAGAGGGCAGTCAAAACAATCATAAACCAAAGATGGCTGCAACACAGGCCTGGATGAGCATCACCAGAGATGACACCGGCAACTGGTGATGTCCATGAATCGCAGACTTCAAGCAGCCATTCCATGCAAAGGATATGCAACAAAATACTAAATATGACTACTTTCATTTACATGACATTGCTGTGTTGCAAACATTATGGTGCCCTGAAATGGGGGGGGGGGGGGACCACGTATAAACACTGCTGTAATTTCTACATGGTGAAATCAAAATATATAAAAATGGTCTTTATTAAAATCTGACAATATGCACTTTAACCACATGTGATTTTTTTCTATTACAAATCTCAAATTGTGGAGTAGAGGCAAATAAATAAATGATGGGTCTTTGTCCCAAACATTATGGAGGGCACAAAATCTGGAACCAAGTTACAAAGCAAGGTATCAGGCCACTCAAAAGCACTCCACTTTCCCCCCACACTCCAAAGACGTGCGGGTTTATAAGTTAATTGGCTTCTGTAAATTCCCCTTATTGTAGGATAGTGCCAGTGTACTGGTGATCGCTGGTCAGCACGGACTTGGTGGGCCGAAAGGCCTGTTTCCACATTGTGTCTCTAAAGTCTAAAGAAGTGATTACGCTTAAGTTAATACCCAATATTGCAGGCATATTACAGCCTGGTAATCGAGCAAATTACCCTAAATTTTGATATCTGATGAGCACATCAATAATGTGGGCATGTGGACGGAAGACAGTGGATACTGCATTCATTGCATTTTTGAATTGAAGATGAGAACATTTCTCCATGGTGTGTTTTTGACAATGTATACTTAAATAATGTTTTATTTAATATTGTTATGACTTAAGTTCAAGAATATTGGCAAGAAACCAGACATTGAGATTTTTGGCCTCCCAAATTAATTTGTAATTAAGTCAAGCTATAAGAAAACGCTTCAATACAATCCACAAGTACATTTGCCAAATTGTGAGTTTGCTCGCCTCACTGATTTTATTGAGGGGTCTTTTTTTAAAGAACAATGTGCAGCTTCAGATTGTAGAAAGCACTTACTGCAATATATTTCACTCAAGAATACTAGTACCATAGATATGCATTTTCTATCAGTTCAGAACAGAGGGAAACAATTTTCTTTTAAAGAATTAATTTTTATTGCTTGACCCGTCATTAGGACACTATAACAAAAGGATTATTTTTAGCACATACAGTAAATCCGGGAACAATACAAAAATGGTCCTTGGATAATCTACATTTTATCACACTATCTTCACTTTGCAAATTTGTTTTTGTAGGTGAGCTAGCTGAGAATGTCTTTAATTCCCATATAAGATAGCTAAGGCAAACTACATCAAACTGTGGTCGTTTGTACATACAGTTCTGATTGCACACAAAAGGTAAAGCTTCAACTGCATCAAATTATTCAATAAACTTATTATCAGCGGCTTTGTAATAAAATCATTTACGTAAATAAAAAATAAGGAAGTGCAACAAGCCAAAACCAATTTGTTAAGTTGTCAGGTTTTCTTCCAAAATATGAGAATGGTCTCATAAATCAACATTTATTACTGGAATACTACATTAATATTTTTTAATGATTTGGGGCTCTGATAAACTGTATTGTGGAATGTTTTTAGAACAATCTGTCCAATTACCAAAAGTACTGGAGTTCATTTATCCATCACACTGATGTATCTGGAGAGGATACTTTCCAGCAGCCACCCTGGTTGATTGTGTCCATCCCAGAAATAAAACTCAAGCTTACTCTCAACAATGGAGTATACATGATGAAGCAGGAATTACCTCTATTTAGAAAAAAGTATACTCCAGTTCAACAGTAAAACAGACATCAAATGCCACAAAAAACAGAAGCCTGCAAACGAAGATTAGATGCAATTTATTACCACAGTGAAAACTGGGCATGGTGCTCCATGATTGCCATTTCATGGTTACTCAAAAGCATTAAACTCCAAATCAAAAACAAGTTTAAAATTAACATCAACCCTTCAATGAAATACAGAATTCCACCTTCAAGTAAAAGGCTTTATGCTTTCAATATAGTTTTTTTCATAGATTTTTGTTAGCACTCTCTTCAATTTACACAGGGAAGTGCGTTGGCATACAGATTTTTAAAAAAAACAAGAGTACCATCAATAAGTTTGTATTGTATGCTACATAGAAAGCAGCTAAAATAGTTCAAGTTTTTGTTTTAATCAGGCAGAGCAATATTTAGTACATGATAAATCTTCACAGAAATATTAGCAGACAATCTATAGACATCCTATGCTCAACCCGACCTCACAAACAATTTTGTTTTGGCTTGCCGTACAATCCAAATAATTCTAGCCCAAAGTCATTCTATATAGAATTATGGATATAATTTCTTCTAATTACAGCTATGTGGAATTAGTAGAGTGTGTGTGTATGTGCTTGTATATATATGTGTGCGTGTGTGTGTGCATGTGCGCGTGTGTATGTATATAATGGATGCATATTTAACACCAAGCTGTGAAATACTGAATTGTCATTAAGACTCAGCAAAGTTTCCACCTTTCTTAAAAGCCTCAAAATAAAATGCACTTCATGCCTTACTAAAAAACTTGAGTACATTTCAGAATGCCAACGTTATTGGCTAGTTGGGATCAATTGTCCAATTTTTGGTTTCTGCCCTTTACTACAGTGTGTCTGGGTTTACATTTGCATAATACTGGCTGAGCTCTGGTGTATGTTAATAATGGAACAGCAGCGCCAGCTACTGAGAGCTATTGAAAAGTGCAACTATGATTAAATGCAAACTGCACCAACTTAAATATAAGCTATTGATCTTCATGTAAATAGCTATCACATGGCATCATTCTAGTCTAATGCAGGACAGTTAGTAAATAGCTATACTTGTCCAATGCTATGAGAGAACCAAGAAACAATGTATATTTTACATTGGGTCAGGACTGCAGCGGATTTGGTGATGTGCTGGGCAAGTACTAGTGCATGAAGTATCAGCATCAGTACTGGTGACAGTGCTGGTTTGTTTCTGAAAGGAATGTTTACTTTTTTTGCCCTTGGAATGAAATTACAAATGGTTCTCAGACACAGTTTTATTTTGCAACCCTTTCTCTAGCTCTGTCTCAGACACAGATCGAAAGCTCATAACATGTGGCGAGGGAATAAATCCACAGATTATCTAATCATACTAAAAGGAACTCCTTCCATCCATGGGGTTATTTTGTTAAAATCCGTACAGCAAAAAGGGATTTGGTCAAAATCACACTGTGTCAAAACATGATCCACTCTTACAAAAGAATACTTTATAATTCCAATGACTTTCACTGATTAACAACTGAAATTGGTATTTCCAATGTGGTCAGCAAACAGTAACAGACATTCAGACTGTTCACCCCACATAAACAAAGGGCACCACTCTAAAATTGATATTTTCACCTTGTCATCAATTTTAAAATTGAGTAAAAAGTATTTGGAACAGAGTTATCATATTTCTCATCTGACCCTTAAACCCTTCCTGTAGCTTTCAACATTCTAGATCTATACTCAATTTAGAAAATAGAATCTTCCATAGCTAATGCCAATATAACTTCACAACTGACCACAAGAAAACACAGGTTTTCTGGCAAGAAAAGCCGTTTTACTATTTGTTGCTATAGATGAAATTGCTGTGTCTCCATGCAGTGCTCTATCAGAATTGGCAACTCATTCAAAACCAAACTCAATGAGCACATTCAGAACTCGTAATTTTCTGGCTACAATTCAAACGCTTCATCCTTAATTAACCAAGGGGGACTAATAGGTCCACTAATTACTAGTTCACAAAATAATATTATGATATGGGGACACAACTTATTTTAAGTATCCATAAGGAAATGACTCTCTGTTTGTGATTTAGATCATGTTTTCACAGGTTTGATCAATTGAGAAACACGCTGACCCTTGAGCTAAACTCCACAAACTAGAGCATCACAGGGACTGATACTCTGCCATTTTGGCTAGCTCGGCTTTGCCAAAGTGTATTACAGCTAGATAGCTATAACTGTTTCCAATGAGACATTGAGCTATATCTCCACGTGGCACTTCCTGGAAGCCACAGTGACTGCAGCCGTAGGCTAACAGAATCTTACAAGAAATGGTTGTTTAGAGCCATGCAGATCTACCATTAAAGAAACTAAAAATGATGATGGGCGACCTCTTAGTTGAAGTCTCTGTTCTCAGATGAGATATTAACTGTGGGAAACAATGCTCCCACTAGGAGTTGCACAAAGGCTCCCTTCCTTTTAAATGTAGGCCTTGTGGTCAAAACTTCTCAGGCATGTACCCTGGGGCACAAACATCCCAGGAGGACATTTTTTTACCTACAAGATCTTTAGCTTCCAGGGTGGCTGTGCATCCTTCACCGACTGGCGATGATGCCAGGGCCAGTGCGGGCGTCGAGGATTTGAATGATTATGGAGAATTTGTTTGATTGGATAGCCCTGGTTGAACATTGCATTTTATTAATACCGGTTTTAGTCTTTTTAATTTGACTTTCTGCATTGCCAACCCCCAGGTAGTCTGACGGTTTGAAGAGTGAGCTTACTATCGTCTCAGGCAAATGATTCCGTTAATTTTAATTCTGCTTGTGATAATGATGGTATTTTAAACTCAGATTTTAGTGTTGATCTTAGGGGGTTTTAATGATGATAATTTTGAGGTTACTATCGGCAGTACTGAGGTTGTTGAGCCTATCAGGGCTAAAGGTGTTTCTGGTTGCCATCATGTCGATATAAGGATTGGAACTAATGATTGCTTGATGAGACAGGTTAATAATATGATGCTGAAATATTTGTATTGTACCCAATATGCATAAATCATAACTGAAGAGTATATTAACTAATCTTTTTCCTGCAAGTATCTGGCTGTCTCATCCCTTACACAAAGATGTCCATTATTTGGTAGACTACTAAATGAGATCAAAATGGACTTAATTTTCTTTTTTTAATGGTCTAAATGTAACCCTGTGTGTGAATGAGAAAATATATATTTGGAAGAATTGCAGGAACTAATAGAAGAGGGACTAAGGAGAGTCTAAAAGCATATAAAACAAATAACTTGAGTTTAAATAATTTTTCAAATTATTTTCAAAAAAATTAAAAGGGTAACATTAATCATGGAACTCATTTGTTACCTACAACATGTCCAAGAGATCTGAACCTATTCCTTTTCCTTCCTCAAATTTGTACCAGGTGCAAACAGAAAATGCTGCTTTCAAAACACATTTTATCAGTCCTAGCCATGTTAGACATGTTTGTAGTAATTTGCACACCAAGGGTTTAAAAAATCATCAATTTTAAAGCTGCTCACCCAAGCCTAAAGATGTTCAACTCGCACACATTCAGCTGATTCAAGACATGAATGCACTGCAACATCTTGAAAACAGAGCAAGCTAAAGGGTTCAAAAATCCTCTGTTCATTACCAAAGCTTATTACCTGGGTATTAATCACACTGTTTAGTTAAAACAGCAGTGTTTTAATTTTGATAGACAAAAAACATTCGGAGTTCTACACCGAGCAACAGAAAAGTACAATGAAGCTGGATTGACTGTTGAAAGCTGGTGCAATGTGAAAAAGATAAAGCAAATGCGGCATTGAATGCTACAAAGGGGAATGCTTTCTCTGATGGACAGGAAGCTGTGGGACTGGTGGTGGTGGTCCGCCACAGGAAGCGGCACTTCAGACAGACATGAGGCAGTTTGCTCTGGCGGATGCTGCAGCAGTGAAAGGGATTTCAGACAGACAATGATACAAAGCTGTTGTACTGCTGGATGTTTCGTTTAAGTATGTCTGAACAAGGACCCAGGACACGTTCAAATCGAGGTCTGTCCAGTTTCACGCACTTCAATGGACCACGTGCCACCACTGTGGCAGCACGAGGACGGTTCATCAGAAGAGCAATTTCACCTGAGAGAGAAAAAGGGGGGGAAAAAATCAAATTAATCCGTACTTATGGGAAATTACAAAAAAAGAATCAAGCTACCAAACTCATGATGTTTTAATACCACACATTACATATTGCAAGCTTTTGAGATTTGATTCCTGCTGTTTGTCCCTGGTTAATTTAAGCTACATACTGTTCTGGAACTGAAGATTAGCATTGTGGTAGTCAATGTTTCCATTGAATTCAGATTTGTAGTCAAAATTCCAATTACTTCAAAAGGGATTTTAATATTAAACCATAAAACAATAAGCAATGACAAACTCACCAAAATAATCTGATGGCCCCAATCTTCCAACTTCTACAAACTCTTCATTCTCTGACCTGCGTTGCAACACAGCTGCTGTACCCTATAAGATATATGAAGCACACGTAAAGTAATGATATGTAAATCCATATATTCTCAACTTTGATACCGTAAACCAGGGTGGGCAACCTTGTTCTGCATAGGGGCCGGGATGCATGTCCGTGAGCGGATACCGGGCCACATCTATCACATGTACACATGGGTCCTGCCCTCATCCCGCCCCGGATGGCAGGCATCAAATCACATGTTCACAGAAGGTAGACAAAAATGCTGAGGAAATTTAACGGGTGAGGCAGCCTCATGCAATCCTTACATGTCTCACCTGCTGAGTTTCTCCAGCATTTTTGTCTAACTTCGAATTTTCCAGCATCTGCAGTTCTTTTTTAAACGTGTTCACAGAAGGCGCACAGCCGTGCCAGCGGCTTTGCGCAGGATGCGGCACAGCCAGAGCTCGGCCGCGCTCTCGGCGGGCCGGATGATTACGGGGGGAAAAATCCGCCTGCGGGCCGGATGATTTTGGGTTACGGGCCGCATTCGGCCTAGGGGCCGTAGTTTGCCGACCCTGCTGTAAACCAATTTGAAATATTGTTCTTAATATATCCAACAAAATACTGCCTGGTAATGGGGTTACTAATAACAAATGACTCATGGACATCCATGAGTGAAATGTATATTGAAAGAAATTCCTGACAGAGCTTAATCACTAAAATTCGATATTTTAGATTAATATTTCAGTTATAACAACTTGGACTAAAACTTTGCATATCATCAAAAAAACTTCACTCACTGAGACCAGAAGTGTGCCTGCGTTACAAATTGGACACCAAAAAAATGACTAAAATGCATTTAGCATTTAGATCTTACAACTATCAAGTTGAAAGAAAAATTTTAATGCAAGCCCAACTCGTGAACCTGATCATCAGGTCATACATTAAGAAACTGATCCAAATTAAGCACCACGAATATTTCAAATCATGATGCAAAATAAATATTGTTGAGAAGTTTTACAAAATTAATCTCCAACTGACTTTGCCTAATTGCCCGGGAAAAAAATGGTGATGCCAGAAGATGGAAGACAGTTCCTCGCTGAAGTCAAAATATCAATGGAAACCCTCAATAGGAAACACCCTGAATTTAAATATGCTGTGGTTTGCAATAGATGCCAAAGATGTACATAGAGTATCAACCTTAAATAGATGCAATGCATATTTTGTCGATTCCAGGAGAGGAAGAATTTGGGAGTTTACAAAGACAGTAAATATTTATGGGTAATTTCTTAATCACACAAATAGCATTCAGCAGGGTGATTCCAGGAAAACTGAACAAAGTCATCTCGAAACAGAACCCAAGAACTTAAGTGTCGAGCGTATGTACTTGAAATAGTTAAGTTTCTGGAAAGAGGTCATACTTTGAGTTGTGATGTTATGAGGTTCTTAGGAAAAAAATTGGATTCCAAGTCTCATTCAAACCACAGCTTCCTTCTGCAGCTTCTTAACCAAGCTTCAATATAGTTATAATATTTGGTGACAATTTCTAGTGCGCTGTTAAATTGGGAATTCTTTGATTTGTACACAAGTTGCAGGTTGAGATATTGGAATTTTAATTATTTCAACATTAAATTTACTGAAAGAATTTAAACAACCTTTGGCAGAAGGCATGTTCGGAATCAACAAAGATTCCTTGTAAAAATGATAAAATGATGAAAAATTACCTTAAAAAAACAATACATCAGCCAAGAAACCTCTTTTGCAGTAGAGCAGATTAAAAATAATAAAGCTTGCCAAGGTAAAACAAGGAATGTCTTCTAACTAAATCTTAAGGGACATATTATGTTCAGGTTTTTAATGCATTACTTTGCCACCAATTTAAACAGTATAAATCAAACATTTCTGGACGAGACAATAATCAGCAAAACATTTTTAACCAACTGCACCCAGTGGCTAATCAGAAATTTGCACACATCCATAAAGACGAGTTTGCTAAATATTTATTCTGTATTCAAATGTTATTTTGTCTTACATTGATTATTCCTACCTCTAAAATAATGAAAAATTCATCGCCAGGCTCTCCTTGCACCACGATCTTCTGTCCGTCTTCAAACTGCACCGGTTCCAATGCATCGGCCACGGTCAACCGCTCCCATTTATCTAGCGATTCTGTTGGGGAGGGTGATGTGATGGAGAAAGTTACATTTACATGTTTAAAAGAATTATATAAATAATCAATCACAACATTTGCATAACGTAACTGGCAAAACACATCAGTAATTGTAACTCTACTTTAATTATGGCATTCGCCTAAGTTAGAACGCAGCCAATTACCCGTAACAAATGTTGCTGTTTATTTTTTGTTCAAGTACTAGGCAACAGAGTTCATTTTTTCAGTTGTAAAAGAAAATCAACAAATAACTGCAGGCCAGATACATGAATTAAACAAAGAAAATGCTGTAAACACTTTGCCCACAAAAAAACCAACAGCAAAAGAGAAACAGGGTTAAAGCTTCAGGTCCAAAACCTTTTGTTTCCAGCATTTTGTTTCATTTCCCAATTTCAGGGATTGGATGGTCCTCAACAGGAGAAAAAAAGTCACAATTTCATGATCATAGTGGGCAGGGCAAATGTTGTAAAATTAAATCTTAAACAGCAAACATCTTGTCTGTTCAAGTAGATGCAAAATATTCCATGGTATTTATAATTCCAAAAAGCAAAATTCATTGTTTGCAAACCATTCAAATGGACCATCACAAGCTTCATTGTGCAAATATGTACATTTGGTCAGAGGTTACATACAAATTGGTTGCTACATTTCTCTAAAACGTAGAAGTGGCCACTCTTCAGAAGACGTATTGGTATGAAACACTTAGGGACTTTAACTATTTTAAAAGTTCCATAACCATACGTCTTAAAATTCCTCAATCAACTGAATAAGAGAAAATTTAAAGAGTTTTCTTCCTACCTAAAATGGAGACCTTACTCAGGAACTCTTCGTACATCTTTCTTTTTCTCAGTGTACTTCCCTACAAAATGAAATATTAATTATTAAATTACAAGAACAGTTCAATTTTAACTTTTCAAAGCATTTTGTACAAAACTTGAATTTTAAATGTTTTACTGACTGAATAACTAATACATTTAAGGTTTAAAGGATCTTTATGGCAAATACCCTGTCCCTTTATACACAAGCTAAGCAATCCCCTATGGTATTGTAGTTTTGAGGTGAATCAAAACCATTTAATTGCATATTTTTGGTTAAAAGTTACAAATGTTCAGCAATTTGAAAATATGGTTAACTGTTGTACAAATGCCAATGTATAAAAGTGAACATTGATGGGCATATACAATTACAAGATTACATTTTTACAGGATGGATTCATTACTAATACGGATATCTTTAATAAATAACATATTACAACAATTCTGTGCTAATTCAACAGCGTTAGCAACAGTTTAATAAAGTCGATTTCTCACAATTGATACACAAGGGGCAGGAAAATATATGTTGGTGGAAGAAAGGCCAAGCAATAGAAACAATCAATTGGGACCTAAAAATGATTGATAACATGATAGTTAAGGGTTTATATGAATTGAGAGAACTTTATTCCTCAAATTGGAAAGTTACTGATTGTGCATCTTCATATCTTAATATTGTAAATATTGCAAGATTGAAAAGATATTCACATCATTTGCTTCCTTGTTCATAGTTTAACGTTAACTCTGACACATTTGGGGATAGTACCCTCTTGAATCATCTTATGAAGTTACATTTACAATGTTGTTAACCTGTAGCTCAGCAGCAATGAAATAATACATGCAATTCCAAGTCAAGGGGATATGCAATTTGGTGTAGAACCTATAGGTGGTGTTATTTTCATATATGTCAATACTGAGGGTTTGGGGAAGTTCTTTTAAATTGCCCAATGTACTTTGCAGCTCTTATAAACTCAGACACTGATGGAGATGGAAGTGAATGTGTTCAAGCTAGTAATTAAGCAGCATGCCAATCAAGCAGATTGCTTTGCTTTGGATGGTGTCCAGCTTCTCCAGAAGCAGAGATGCCCTAACAGCCAAGTTATTCCATGGCAGCCACCAACATTCATGATTAGATATGCAAGACTACAGGTCTACTATCTGATCTGTTGGTTGTGGGATCACTTAGCTATTTGTTGCGTATTAAGCACCTTTGAGGAGCAAGGTCACCTGCATTTAAACCCAAAAGGAAATACAGGATCACAAAGACAGCATAGTTGCATGATTATCTGGATTGTCATGGCCAAGAATGAAACTCAACAACACGATGCTAAAATGAATGCATTGCAAACTACTAAGATTCAATTTTGGATGTTTATCTTTTCTCATCATATAACTGTCAAATTCAAGTGACACGAATATATTGACTAGAATAATCAAAACAAAATTAATTTATAAAACTTAATTTACAGAAAGAAATCCCAGTAGTATCCATTTATTAAATAATTACCCTTACCATTAAGATTCTTCTGTAGCTGTCTCGATCAATACCCCATAATTTCACATTGGTCTTTGCACGAACAGTTGCAGCTCTTGGGGTTCCATATATTAATGCAAGTTCTCCAAAACTGCCACCCTCTCCAATGCTAGTCACCCATTCATTGTTAACGTAAACCTAAGAGTAAAATAAGTAGAATCAAAACAAGTTAATGACAGATACGAGAAGCAAGCAGCAGGCAAGGCAGCATCTGAGGGGAAGGAAGCTGATTCAACATTTCAGGTCAAGGACCCTTCAACAGAACTAGAAAAGTAATTTGGAGTTTAATTACATGGCCACTTGACAAATCAGTTACTTTTATTGGGCTGTAATACAAAGGAAATGCAGATGCTGGTTTATAACAAATAGTAACTCAGCCGGGCAGGCAGCATCTCTGGAGAAAATGGATAGGTGATGTTCTGGGTCGGGATTCTTGGCCAACATTTTAACAGTGCTATGGCAACACCAAAACTGTCAGTGCATCTCCAACAAAAAGTGAACTTCTAAAAAAAGTTTAATTTTTGATACAACTACTTTCTCAGAAATGTTACACAGGATCCCCACTCCCATAAAGTAGGGATAGCTGGCATAAAAAACAACTAGCACCAATGGTGATTTACCAAAACAACAGCAATGTTATATGGAGTTTATTTTAATCCCTATTTTCAATCTTGCAATTTATTTTAAAATATGATCTGCTGACAAGGTGCAATACAAAAATATTTCAAAAAAATTTGTTGCACTGACTTCTCCTGTAACTTGGGAATGACAGTGTGTACATTTAATACATCTCTTGTATTTCTTAGTCAAAAACATGCCTAGTTTACCACGAAGAACTTTGAGGAAATAGGATATTTTGTCAGCCTTTAATATTTAATTGAGTTTTTGATGGGTGTACCACATTAATCTAGTGGTACTTTATGAATATAAGCAAGTGACATTTAGATCTCTGCATTTAAATCAGAGTCAAATTGGAGTATACAATTCAGTAACAATTAGCATTAATTTCCTGGCATATAGATGAAACTACCATTTCTAAAATAGATTATGCACCGTTTCATTAATAGACAAATTACAAGAAATATAATTCAGACATTTTGAAACAAATGCAAAAGTAGTAAATCACAATCCATTGAACAGACTGCAAACTTACATCCATCTCCCCTTGATCAATAACATAAAAATTATCCCCTTCATCACCTAGAAGACAAAAATACATCAAAATCATGGCAGAGTAGAATAAAGCAATATTTTTTTCATTCATACACACCCCACCCCCTTCCCAAGAAAACATATTAACATTTTATCATAATTAAGCTTGCTTCACAGCCATTTCCCTCATTCCCTTGCCACAGACATAAACATCCAACTCTTCAAGTTTTAATCTAGCCTCACCACTTTTACACAAGAAACACACTTCATCCGACCAACTAACACATAGAAGAACACCTGGCCATAATCTCCCGAAGAACCAGTAGGAAAGAACTGCAGATGCTGGTTTAAATCGAAGGTTGACAAAAAATGCTGGAGTAACTCAGCGGGACAGTCAGCATATCTGGAGAGAAGGAATGGGTGACGTTTCGGGTCGAGTCTGAAGAAGGGTCTCGACTCCAGCATTTTGCGTCTACCTCCTGAAGAACCATCTATCCTTGAAATTTCATGGCATTTCCACCTCCAAGTTCCCGCCAAATATTTACTATATTGGGTTGCTATTGACCAGAAACTCAAGTGGACTGACTATGTAAAAGCTGTGGATACAAGAGATGACCAGCAACTGAGTATCCCACAAGTCAAGATGATCAACAATGTCCTGGACAAAGAACCTCACTAGATTGGCATCTCGTTCATAGGCTGAGTATCATACCAGCAATCCATACAATCTGTAAAGTACAATGCACTTCCTTGCCAAGACTCCACAACTTAAGCACCAATAAACCTATGACCACGACTACAAAGAACAGACACCAGCCAACACCTGCCAGTTCACCATTAAGTGGCAGAATACCTTGACTTTGAATTATAAACACTATTCTTTCAATATCACCAAGTCTAAACCCAGTAGTGCCTGAAAGACAGCAGCAGATCAAGTGAAGGGTTCACAACGATCTTCAAGGACAATTAATAAATGTTGGCCTTGCCACTGATGCCCACATCCCAAAAAAAGTGATCAACATCTTAACGTCCCGCTCCCATCACCATCCCCAAATTCCATAATGGTCATGTTTATCTCTCAGAAGCTTTCTACTCCAACTTATTGTCTCTTATAATAATTATGAGCCCCTTCTTCCACCCAACCACACAAGCAGCTTTCTCTCCCAGAGGACTAAATGGCTAGCTGCTCTATCTTCACTTACCCAAAAGATGTCCAGCTACTCCTGACCCATTCATCTTCACTTTCACCCGATTAAACCATTTGAATTTATTTCTATTATCACTATCTTCCCCCATCCAATTCTGCTCATTGACAAATTCAAATGGTGTAGACTATTCAGACATACCATCAGAGGAAATCAAGAATAAATTCCCTGTAATAGATGACATTGAAAAACCACTTCTACAGCACTTTGTGCTTAATATCCTAACAAAACAAATATTTAAAATTTTAATCCCACATAGTGAAATAATAATGTACAAACTATAGGCAACAGGTCAAGACTGGTCCTGGAGCTGCCTCTTTAACCTTTTCATATATGGCTATCAAGCATATCAGATATTATTTTCCATCAAATAGATTATATTTTCCTGATCATACATTATTGTAATTCTTATTTTCTCAGTATATATGGATGTTAACTTCAATATCACATACCAAGGCAACCAATAAAGGTACCAAGTTGCCAGAACTAAAAGCAATACTGAGCTATATTGTACCTCACACCATATAACTTGGTATTTACAGAAAAACAAATCGACAAAAATCCCACTTGCAAATCTACAAGAATTGGTGGCTTGGACAGCAAGCTAAAAAAAAAATAGGATGTCTTCATTTAATGCCACCTAACATCAGTTTAGAACTATGAGAAGTAAAATCATTTTGCTAGTAACCAACATGAAATTCAAACACGGTTTTCTTCCAGCGGTTACCTTGTTGTATGACTGTTTCACCAGCGATATATGTGACTGGGAACATTGCATCAAAAATATCACTGCAAAATAAATAAATGTTAAAAGTGCACTTAGGAAATGTGGAGGTAGACAGTATTTCACAGTTCTAAGAATTACAGATTAACCAAACAACAAAAGAAAAATGATCATGCATTCACCCTTGACATTCATTCCAATCAGGAACAGTATAGCATATTAGCTTATTGCACCAGAGAAATCATGGATCAGTATTTTGCCAATTTCAAAGCGCCACTTTAAATCCAAAGATTAATTTATGGGTGAGATAGAGAGGAGGGAAAACACAAGTGTCCAGAAATGACAAGTGTCCATAAATAAACGACAACCCTTATATAAATAAATTAATCTATTTAAGAAGTTATTTAGTATTGTGGAGTCTTCAAATCAAATTATCTCCCAAATAATCAATTATGAGATATCAACTTAACCCAAAAGGTAAAGTTTAGACTCTAGACACCAAAAGTTCCATTAAACATTTTTCCTCTAGTCAAACCAAAAATCAATTCTCCACAACCAATATTGGTTAAGAAACCAAGGATATCTCAACCTAATTTATAATCAAAAAAATACTTCAGAATTATTGTGTAGGCAATATATATGCAGTTAATTCAATTAACGATAACGTACACAAACAGCCACTAATCTATTGTGAAACGCTGATTGGATGTTTATTAGAATATCAGAACTTCATCTTTTTTTTAAAAAAGATTTCATTGCAGAATTTTGAACATCTAACAGTTTTACATCTTAAGCATTATAATACTCTGCACAATATTCAGTCCTAACTACATGTCAAGGTCTTTATGTTAAACTCAAATGCAGAAATTTGATTAAAAAAACCAAATGCTGCCAAATCATTAAACATTAGATTCAATTCAATTCAATTCAATTCAATTCAATTCAATTCAACTTTAATGTCATTGCACAAATACTGAGTATGGGTACAACGAAATGCAGTTTTGCGTCAGTCCGTAGTAGTGCAATATAGAAAATTTTTTAAAAGAGGATACAGAACAATAGAAAATGCAAAATAATTAAACAATGGGGACGGAGGGACCGGAGGAATCTATCGGCGGGACTCCGAGTTCAGCAATGCGATGGTATGATTGTAGAAGCTGTTCCTCATCCTACTGGTACGAGACCTGAGGCTCCTGTACCGCCTCCCTGATGGGAGGAGGGCAAACAGTCCATGATTGGGGTGGGAGGGGTCTTTAATGATCTTCCCAGCTCGTTTCAGACACCGTTTTCGGTGGAGGGCATCCATGGCAGGGAGCGGGGCGCCGATGATGTGCTGCGCGGTTTTCACCACCCGTTGTAGTGCCTTCCTGTCCGCAACAGTGCAGCTGCTGTACCATACCGTGAAGCAGGCGGTCAGGATGCTCTCGATGGTACACCTGTAGAAGTTGGTCAGGATCTGGGGGGACAGGTGGGCTTTCTTGAGCCTCCTCAGGAAGTAAAGGCGTTGCTGTGCCTTTTTGACCAGCTTGGAGGTGTTGAGGGACCAGGACAAATCCTCCGAGATGTGCACCCCGAGGAATTTGTAGCTGGAGACGCGCTCCACCTCAGTCCCGTTTATGTGGATGGGGGTATGTCTGCCCCCTCTGACCTTCCTGAAGTCGACAATAAGTTCCTTCGTCTTCTTGGAGTTGAGGACGAGGTTATTATTGGCACACCAGGTTGTCAGGTGCTGGACCTCCTCTCGGTAGGCTGACTCATCGTTGTCACTGATCAGTCCTACCACCGTGGTGTCGTCAGCGAACTTAATGATGGCGTTGGATCCGTACTTAGGGATGCAGTCGTGGGTGAAGAGGGAGTAGAGGAGAGGGCTGAGCACACAGCCCTGTGGCACGCCGGTGTTCAGTGTTATAGTGGTGGAGTTGATAAACTATATAGACCAAATACTTTACATTCATTTATATTAGAAATTCCTCACCTTCTTTCATTGTCATCCAAATGCGAGAATAGCACATTCTTTTCAATGGCTTTAGCCAGGGCAGCCATAGTCTTGTAATCCTTAGTAATTACCTAAGTAGTTACAAAGTAAATATGTACTACATTTAATAGGTGATAAAATACAAAACATTCTTGGATAATCTTCCTCTTTGGGTGCTATAGGAGATTGTCAGGTTGTAGATTCCAATAAAATTGATTTGCATCACCAAAAGCATGAAATCTTCAATAATCCACTAATCAAGTAGCATAAATTTATACTGTTTCTTTTCAGTTCATTCCATTGAAGTATATTTACAAGGGGCAAGAACTTTTATGAGCCTCCACCAAAAAGAAACCATAACTATCACTAACAATTACTTAAAAAGTGTACTGAACCATTTAATTTTGACTTTAATGGACACCAGTAAATTGTTGAGTAAATGTCTAGGCAATAAACTGATCTATAACTGAGCCAAATGTACATTTTCAACCACTAAAGACTGAATAAACATGTGGTTGTAGTTAGATCCTTGATCTTGCATCTTGGTGTAGCTGAATATCTAATACACACCGATAGTATGAGATGAGACTCTACCCTAAAGCTTGCAATCAAATAAATTGTGGCTTTGATGTGGTGATTAACTAGCTTCCTATATGGAAACTATGTCCTTCGGAAGTCAACACCGGTGAATTATGTTATATTACATTAAATTTTTCAACATGCTGGCCAAAATATGGACCTACCTTTCTTACATAAGATGCAGCATCTTCCTCTGTATAAACTTCAGCACTAATTGCTCCGCGCCGCCCTCGCTCTTTCATAATTGGATTCATGGGTGGAGGGGGAGAGATTTCATCCTCACGCGAGTCAGAACGAGAACCTGATTTCTGCTGATTGTGCATCTGTTTGGCCTCCTCCTTTTTTATATGAAGAAATGGAAAAAAGTCATTAATGAGATAGGCACCGAGACCCAAATGGCCTTCATCTGCAGATCCTGTATAAAATGAAAAACAACCAATTTGCCATGCTGTTCATAACACAGAACAATTGCAATCTCAATGCAAGAAAAAGCATTTGCAATAGATAATACTGGATAGGAAAGAAGAATCGTTTCATCATTCCCAGTTCTTTGAGGGAACAATCTAACAACCATTTCACACAAGGAAAAATTGCTGATTTGACTGGACATACAATTCAAGGTTCCCTTCACTAATTTAGGTATCCAATGTGCAATAAACCAGTTTCCAGAGGCTGGAGGTGGAGAACCCATCATTGCCAAACCATTTAAATTGACTGGTTTATCTCCTTGGGGCCCAGAGTGCAGTCTTCAATCAAGTAGCTGGTTACAGGAGATAGCAAGGCCTAAGATAAGGGCAGGGCCTCTGAATGCAAGTTTGTGTTTTGCTATCCTGATTTACTGGCTGTTATTCAAATTGAATTGAATAGATATTAAAGCGATTTAAAATAAACCATTCATTTATAAAAATTAAAAGAAAAGCAATGGAATAATCAAATAATTAAGAAAATGGACATTGTTCTTTCCACAACCATTTTTTCCCCCAAACTGAAATCAATGGACCTGCTGGACTTGTGCTAACCCTTTCAGGCACTTCCCCAGCTTAACCACTGTCAGTTGTGTGCCATGAGGGAGACAAGACCTTGGAACTCCTGACCACCCAGCCAATAAAATACGTATACAATTTGAGAAAAATGCATTAGAAACAGCTTTCTTTGAGATGTTTTGTTCTGTAATGGAGAAACAAAGTTGTTGTCATTTGTTCTTGTATGTCTGAAAGTGTCAAAGGTTCCAATTACTTAAAATAGTTAAAATACGTTAAATAGTTGATGATGTTTTTACCCCAAGATGATGCAATTTTATTATTTCAAAAAGGTTGAATTCTATTCTGTATATCAAATGGTCTGTATATCAAATGTTTGGGTAGTAATTTGCGAATTGTGCCATACCCAAATGGCTATAATGTGGGATTGTAGATTTTCTTTCTACAATAACAAATGGAGTCGTGTGCAATGATTGCATAATGTTTAGTTCTGTAACTCTTTAGATAATGCATGTGTCTAGGATTTGAACAGGATTCTAGCTTGGGCTGTCAATACCATTACTTACCATTCACGTGTCAGACAATAAGCATGTCCTCAGGAAGGGCTACTCTCACTCTTTTCAGATTTAGCAGCATGATTATCATTATCCTGCCCCAACATCAACATGAAATTCACCAATGTCCAGATATGCAAGTTAACCAGTTATAAATATGTGGTAATTACTGTTTATCAGAAGCTAATTTTCCCTTTCGTGACACACGCTGAAGGATTTGTTTGGCTCAAACATCGTGGACCAAAGGCTCCGTTCCCGTGCTGTACTGTTTGTTCTATGTTCGAACAAACTTGCCTTTCAATTCCATGCCTTGTCACAATCTACGCAGGACAACACAAATATGACAATGTCAGTGATATTCTAAAGAAACTCTGTAATATTCTGCTTTCTTCATCAGCACCAATCCACCACTTCTCAAAGCAGCTTTGATTCTCCAGCCTACAAGTTGCAACTTTAAGGCTTCTCTGAAGGTGTATCTCAAATCTGGAGTGACAATGTCAGTAGGTGCATGGGAGTACAGGTGCACAACCTTTTATCCGAAAGCCTTGGGACCAGACACTTCTCGGATTTCGGAATTTTTCGGATTTCGAAATGGAAGATTTTTAGCGTAGATTAGGTAGGTAGTGCGGGCGGCTTGAAAAGTCTGGAGCGGCTGCCTCCTCATTGTAAATCATTGCTTAAATGTTAGTCAGTTAGTTTGGAGGGATTTTATGTGGTGGGGGGGTGGTGAAGGGGGAAACTTTAATTCTTAGTCCCCTACCTGGTCGGAGAGGCGGGGAGCGGGCAATGCCTTACCGGGTCGCCGTGCAGTAAGCTCCGGAGCGCTGTGGCCGCCGACTCCCAACATCGCGGAGCTGGGGCTACGGGCGTCCGGCCGCGGGCGGCGCCGGTTGGAGCTCCGACCCCGGCAACTCTACCCCTGGCTGCGCGGCGCTCCAAATCCAGCGCCGCCTGCGGCCGGACGCCCGCAGCCCCAGCTCCGCGATGTTGGGAGCCGGCGGACACAGCACTGGGATACCAGCGGGGAGCGGGCAATGCCTTACCGGGTCGCCGTGCGGTAAGCTCCGGAGCACTGTGGCCGCCGACTACCAATCTCGCGGAGCTGGGGCTGCGGGCGTCCGGCCGCGGGCTGCGCTGGATTTGGAGCGCCGCGCAGCCAGGGGTAGAGTTGCCGGAGTCGGAGCTACAACCGGCGCCGCCCGAGGCCGGACGCCCGCAGCCCCAGCTCCGCGATGTTGGGAGTCGGCGGCCACAGCGCTCCGGAGCTTACTGCACGACGACCCGGTAAGGCATTGCCCGCTCCCTGCCTCTCCGACCAGGTAAGGGACTAAGAATTAAAGTGTCCCCCCCCCCCCCCTTCACATAAAAGCCCTCCAAACTAACTGACTAACATTTAAGCAATGATTTACAGATGTTTAAGTGTCTCCCCGGTCTCCGGGGAGGAGGCAGCCGCTACAGTAGTACAGACCTGGGTTGACCGTGGGTCGTTTCGGGTCAAGTTTGGCGCCAAACGCGAGCTTTGGTGTGCAGACGACATCCTGGAAAAAATGTCCGGTTTCCAGAGCTTTTCAGTTTCCGGAACTCCGGATAAAAGGTTGTGCACCTGTACTACACATACCAACCTGGCTTGGAAATTAAGCACTTCTCTCTTGCTGGAATTCTCTCCTTAACTATACTATAGGAATTCTAGATGAGAGCTCATCATCACCCAAGGATAATTGAAGCAGAGAAATATGTTCATATCCAGTAAAACGATTAATAAGAGGAGGCACAGCCAGTCCCATCACCAATTCTTCTCATAAAAAATTAAAGCAGTTTAAAATGGACCAAAGCATAGGAAACTGAATTGACCTCATGTTCTGCCCCAAATTATGCAATTTTATTCCCAATTAGAAGCAATATTACTAATGGCACAAGGGAAACTGCCACATCTAACACACCTTTAAAGCTTAAGATCAGCCCCTCCAGACTTATCAACTCAGAACTGGGTCTCTGCTAGTTCGTATGTAATTGGATCCTCTACTTCCACATCGGCAGACCACAATCAGTTTGAATTGGCAACTACACTTCCTCCTGATAACCAACAACACAACACCTCAAGCTGTGTTCACAATCTCCTGATCTACTCTCTATATTCATGACTGTGTTGCCAAAGCTCAAAAGCTATCTATAAATTCACCGACGATACCACTGCTATTGGAAGAATAATGGGAAACATGAATCAGAGAACAGGAGGGAGATTGATAATCTGAGTCAATGGTGCCAGAACAATCTTGCTCCCAACATTAGCAACACCGAGGAATTGATTGCTGACTTCAGGAAGGGAAAGTAGGGATCCATGGCGGGTCTTCGCAGGAGATTCAACAGGCTCAAATTTCTGGACGTGCATATTTCTGAAGATTTGTCCTGGGTCCTGAATAATGGTGTAATCACAAAGAAAGCTCATTAATCTCTCTCGTTCCTTAGATGATTGAGGCATGTCACCAAACACTCCATTGAACGTATGCAGGTGTATGGTAGAGCATAATGACTGGTCACATCAAGGTCTGGTTCTGTAACTCCAATGCCCAGCAACAAAGTAGGCCACAGAGACTTGTAGACATTGTTCATTCCAGAGGTACTGGCCTGCCGACTATCGAAGGGATCTAGAGGAAGTACTGCCACAATGAGACAGCCAATATCAAAGATCTACACCACATTGGTCACCATCTCATTTCACTACTACCATCAAGAGGAAGATAGAGGAGCTTGAAAATCATGATGACCAAGTTCAAAAACAGCTTTTTAACCAGGAATTATCAGACTCAAGCACTGTATAACAATAACCCAAAACTACAATCTTCTATGGACTGTGTTTTGGTTGCAATACTGACCTTGGTTTTGCACAACTACAGTTACCTAATATTATTTATATTAATATATTGTATTATTGGTACTCTATGGACCTGTTATGCAAGTAAGAATTTCTTTATCCAACTGCCAGTACACATAACAAATAAACTCTTTTGATTCTTAAGTAACAGTTAACAATTTCAACTTCAATTTCAAACGGCACGCCTACATTTATTGGTCAGGGTGCCGAGTTTCAAAGTCAGGAAGTCCTGCTGCAGCAGTATAAAACTTTGATTAAGCTCCATTTGGATCACTGTGTGCAGTTGTGGTTGTCACATTATAGAAAGGATGTAGAGGTTTTGCAGAGGGTGCAGACGAGGTTCACCAGGATGTTTCTGTATTAGAGAATATTAGCTAATATGGGTTGGACAAACCTGGATTATTTTCTCGGGAAGTCAGAAGCCGAGAGGCATCCTGATAGTAGAAATATATAAAATTATGGGCCGCTTAGAGGGTAGACAGTCAAGAGTCTTTACAGCGAAGAAATGTTTTAAAAAAAATTACTTGACAAACTATATTTTTTAACACAGAGAATGGCAGGTGCCCAGAACACACTGCCAAGTAAGGTGGTGGAAGTAGATATGATAACGTTTAAGCAGCATTTAGACGTTGAAAAAAGGCGTGAAGAGGGGTACAGACCATGTATGGTTTAAATTAGCATCAGTCAGCAGTGACATTGTGGGCCAAAGGGCACGTTCCCTTGCTCTACAAGCAATTCTCAAATGATGGGTTGAATTTTGCTGGAAAATACTAGCAGTTCCACTGTGAATTGCCAATGCAAACGGATAGGTATGCGGAGGTCTCAAAACTTGCTAGATTCCAGTCATCCGGACTTGAACTAAGAATGCTCATGGATCCTGCTCCAGAATCTGCAAGCTCATTCACTTCAATGGGCATTTTATGACACACAGAGAGATTTGTTTTTTTCGATTGCAGCGATTTAAAAAAATTAAAACAATTTTTATTAATTTTGAAAACCTAATTGCAGGGAAAGGTGGTGACGTAATAGCTAAATTATCAACCTAGTAAAAGTTCAGAGATGTAGGTTTAAATCAACAACAGTTGTAAAATATAAATTCTTAATAATTTGAAACAAAAAAAACACCAAAGCATGTAAAAGCCCAGTTGCTTTGGAGAAGGAAAATCTGCTCCCCTTACACAAGTTTGGCTTCTAAACAACATCTGATCAACACCAATGTCATTGACTTTTAGCTGCCTTATGAAATAGGGCATTTGTTTCATAAACATTTCAATATAATACAAGTAGAAAGCCAAATGGTGTTCGGGCTCCATCACAGATCCTTGGTCCCTGCTGGCAGGCAGTACCTCAAGTATACAAGGAGGGGCAGTCCTCGACATTTGACTTCCAATGTCAAAAATGGAAAGGGAAATATTTTCCTTGTTATCACCCATCTTCTTCGTCTATTGATGAATCAGTGTATTAAACTTGGAAGAAACACTGAAATGATACAAAGGCACAGAGTGTTCCCTGAATGAGGAACTTCAGAAACAGTTCCGTGATGACACTACCACGTCTGTCTTGGACTGAAGAATATCACCACCAGACAGGGTCAGTGGCAGATTGCAGACAACTAAAACAAGGGATAAACTTACATTACACCAGCATGTTGAATGCACTATCTAACCCCACCTCCTTCTGAGAGTAAAGGGCCTGTCCCACTTGCATGCGATTGGCGCGACCAACCGGAAGCGGAGGTCGCGCTAAGTACGAGCGTGAGGTCATTTACATCATGCTTACAAATCAGCTGGGCAGGAGGAGGTGACGTCATCACGCAACCTCATGCCGGGCGGTGACGTCATCACGCAACGCCACGCGTTCGGCGTGCGCCATCAAGACGACGCCTACGACCGCAATGCGCCTGCGTGCGTAGGCGGGCCGACAGGCCGTTGGAGTGCGAAGATTTCGGCCACTGCAAGAATTTCGGAGCCCCGCGAGATGTCGGGACCAGCTCCGCACAACTCCGCACTTCTAAGTGGGACCGGCCCCACGCGGCCATACGGTGCATGTACGGCTCAAGCGACCACGAGGTCGCGGAATTTGCGAGCCAAGGTCGCGTAAGTGGGACAAGCTCTTCAGTCTTCATCAGAGAGCCAATTCACACCACGAGCCATCAAGAAACAGCTGCAAGCACTATATACAGAAAACCCGATGGAACCAGACAACATCCTATTTTAGTACCAAAGAGTCCAGAACTGGCTCTGCTTCCAGTAAAGTTTCAAATACAATTAGAACTGTGATATCTACTCACTGTGGAAACTTACCTAGAGGTGACATGAGAGTGACAGCTCTCCGAAAGAGTGTGGCTTCAAGAAGCTCTCATAAAATTAAAATCAAAGAGCAAAGGGAAAACACTCCAGTTTGCCTATACTAGGCAAAAAAAGTTATGCTCGTGCCACAAGGTACCTCTATGGCAGTTCCTCGGGACAGAGCTCTCTATCCAGTCACCTTAAGCTGCATTCTATCATAATGTCCAGAACTGACCCAATCACTGTACACTAATCCAAGTCTTCTCTAACAAATCACAAACTCCACACCCCTGGGTTGACCAAGCCCTCACCCACTTCTCCTTTATTACCCACACTTCTATGCTCATCTCTTCCATTTCCCATTCCTTCTCACCAGAGATGCTGCCTGTCCCACTGAGTTACTCCAGCATTTTGTGTCTACCTTCGATTTAAACCAGCATCTGCAGTTCTTTCCTACACTAGAGGTACAGCACCTTTATTCCATCTGGGTATGCACTAGTTCCACTCTTCCCCTTCCTTTCCTGGATTCCAGAATCTGCAGCCTTTGGTTCTCTATTTGCTCTATCTCCACTTCCCCCTCCCTACATGACTATAGTGCCATTCAACCCTCCTCTCTGGTATTTGACCATCTCTTACCAGCTCTAGCCCCATCTATACGGGCTACATGCTCCCTTACTAGTTCAAATGAAGGCTATCGATCAAAAACATTAACTATTCATTTCCCTCAATAGATGCTGCTCCTCCAACAGCTTTCCTTTTTTCTCTCTCCATAAAACCAAGCAAAACAGAACTTTTCATTGCACCTCAGTACATGGGACAATAATAAACCACTTCCATGCTAATTCATAAGGACAAAAATAATGCACAAGGATTGTACAAAGCCAATCCAAATGTTTCTAAATATCTTAATATTTTAGTGTTGCAATGTCACACTGCATAGATACAAGTCAAACTTAGTTATACTTCCCTCTGAATATTAAAAAAAAGTGAACAAGAACCCTTCACAAGGAAATTCTGATCACCCTCACCAATAGCTAACACATGCTACTTCATTAGCTTGGGTATCTCTGTTCTTGTATACAGGATTGAACGGGAGTTTAAAACATCAAAGATATAGAGTCCAAAAATACATGGTCGCCAATTCCTTCTCTCTATAGATGCTGCCTCACCCGCTGAGTTACTCCAGCATTTTGTGCCTACCTACAAACCTTACCAACATCACAGCATAATGAAGTAATGGTTACATCGGTTATTGCAGTTATACATTCTTAAAATGTCTTACCACTTTAATGGACTGCACTTTATTGGTACTGCTGGCTATCTTTCTTACTAAAAGTCTAAACTTGACCACTTCCTGTTGTTCTGGATATTGATTTTAGAAAAAACGCTGCCATTTACGGCTGTGATTTTTGGACATCTCAGGACAAGAGGATTTTTCCCATCGATAAAAAATAAAAGAGTTATTAGTGTTTAAAGAATGTTGAGATTCCCTCTCTCCTGAAAGCCACGCCCCTTCCGGAGGGACTATAAAACCCGGAAGTCTGGATGTACCTCAGTTCTCTACAAGTTGGGGGTGCGAGAGGTCGCAATTCTCAGTCTGAGCTGTGAATAACACTGAACACATGTCAACTAAACTGAATGGTTTTACTGACCTGTCAGTGCTCTTAATGGCTGGTTTGAAAATGTAGTTTGAAAATGCAAAAGTGTGTTTTGGTTTGAAAGTGCTAACACTGTGTTGCCTTTGGTTTTGAAAGTGCTAAAGCAAGCTGCGTTGCCTAATTAGAGCTACCTTGCCTAATTAGAGCTGCCTTGTCTAATTAGAGCTGCCTTGCCTTCTATATAATTAAAAGTCTAATCTTGACCACTTCCTGTTTGCGCTTTACATTGATTTTAGAAAACACGCTACCACGTATGGCCGTGATCTTTGGCCATCTTACTCAGAGTCCCCCTCCGCTCATCAGGTGCCGAGGATTTTTCCAATCGATGAAAAATAAGAGTAATTAGTGTTTAGAAAATGTTGAGATTCTCTCTCCTGAAGGCCACGCCCCTTCCGGAGGGACTATAAAACCCGGAAGTGTGGAGGTGCCTCAGTTCTCTGCAAGATGGGGGAGCGAGAGGTCGCAATTCTCAGTCTGAGCTGTTAATAACACTGAACACATGTCTACTAAACTGTGAGTGGTTTTACTGACCTGTCAGTGCCCTTAATGTGGTTTGAAAACGTAGTTTGAAAATGCAAAAGTGTTTTGGTTTGAAAGTGCTAAAGCTGTGTTGCCTTTGGTTTTAAAAGTGCTAAAGCTGCCTTACCTTTGGTTTTGAAAGTGCTAAAGCGAGCTGCCTTGCCTTTGGTTTTGAAAGTGCGAAAGTGAGCTGCCTTGCCTTTGGTTTTGAAAGTGCGAAAGCGAGCTGCCTTGACTTTGGTTTTGAAAGTGCTAAAGCGAGCTGCCTTGCCTTTGGTTTTGAAAGTGCTAAAGCGAGCTGCCTTGCCTTTGGGTTTGAAAGTGCTAAAGCGAGCTGCCTTGCCTAATTAGAGCTGCCTTGCCTTCTATATAATTAAAAGTCCCTTCTGGGGGGAGGGACTATAAAACCCGGAAGTGTGGGCGTGGCTCGGTCTCTGTAAAATGGAGGGGGGAGAGGTCACGACCTGATGTCTTTAGTGGCCTTGCACCCTGCTTGAAATGGTATGAAACTGCACTTGAATTTGGTGCCCTTGCACCCTGCTTGAAATGGAATTTCAAGGAATACCCTGAGTCAACTGCGAGCCCACCTGCCGTGAGTGAGCTGCCAGCAAGACAGGCTTGAGTGACTGTGCCGCCAGCGCAAGAATCCATTCGGCCCACAATGTCCATACTAGCTCTCTGAAAACCAGTCCCTTCAGCGCACCACACCCATTCTAGCGCTCCAGAAAGCCCCCCCACTGGCCACCAATACTGGAATTGGTGGAGAGGTGAAATATTGCATTGGGGGACCTGCCCTCCCTTGTGATGCTGGGACCCAAAGGGTCCCACTTAGTCTAGTACCATTATAAAATTAGAGAATTTGTGATATAAACAGTCTATAAAAGCATTTATTCCATGATAATTTCTTTAAATTGTTCCCAATTTATCAATGTTAAATACTTGCGTATAAACACTAAACCAGAGATAACCAGTCCATTGACAAACTTTATGTGCACAGGTCAAGTTTTTAAATATTTATTAGATGTTTCAAAATAATAGCAAGTCTGCTCCAAACATATAATGATGGGAACCAGTATTTCTGCAAACATCCATAACCTGTTAACAACTATCAATATAATCAACTCCTACCTATCAATATAATCAACTCCTACCATCTATCAATTGTTATCTGAAGCAATTCAGACAGAGCAGCTCATCACCAAGCAACAAATGTGTGCCAAAAATGCAAGTTTCAGCGTTGTTACCGAAATCATTGTATTTGCGATACAAGACAAACTTTAAAAAACGAAGAAATACTTAAAAGTCCATGAAATCCTTAAAGTTGCAGCAAAATTTGTTGGAGTATTGTGTGCAGTTTTGGTCCCTAATTTGAGGAAGGACATTCTTGCTATTGAGGGAGTGCAGCGTAGGTTCACCAGGTTAATTCCCGGATTGGTGGGACTGACATATGATGAAAGAATAGATCGACCGGGCTTATATTCACTGGAATTTAGATGGCATTCTTGCTATTGAGGGAGTGCAGCGTAGGTTTATACGGTTAATTCCAAGGATGGCGGGACTGTCATATGCTGAGCGAATGGAGCGGCCAGGCTTGTACACTCTGGAGTTTAGAAGGATGAGGGGGCTCTCCCGAAATATATAAGATTGTTAAGGGTTTGGACATGCTAGAGGCAGGAAACATGTTCCCGATGTTGGGGAGTCCAGAACCAGGGGCCACAGTTTAAGAATAAGGGGTAAGCCATTTAGAATGGAGACGAGGAAACACTTTTTCTCAGAGTTGCGAGTCTGTGGAATTCTCTGCTTCAGAGGGCGGTGGAGACAGGATCTCTGGATGCTTTCAAGAGAGCTAGATAGGGCTCTTAAAGATACTAGAGTCAGGGGATATGGGGAGAAGGGGGTTGATTGGGGATGATCACATTGGCTCGAAGGGCCGAATGGCCTACTCATGCACCTATTGCCTATAAAATCAATGGGATAAAGGGCTCGATTTCCATGTTTATCTTTCCATGGCTCTAAGAAATCTTTAAAAGTGTCAACCTCACCAGAGGCAAGGTAGGGCAATATCAACCATACACAAGGTATTAAAGGAAAATATATATTTTCCTCACAATATTTAACTGGAGGAAATGTTGACTGAAAAAGGATAGTATAATGAACAAAGTACCAGAAAGAAAAGTTCACTACTAGAGGGACACAGCATATCAGGCAACATCCGTGGAAGGAAATGAACAGACATAATTTAGATTGGGACCATTCTTGAGACTTCGGTGCCAACCTGAAACATTGTCCATTTCCTTCCATGGATAGACACAAAATGATGTGAGTAACTCAGCAGGTCAGGCAACATCTAAGGTAGAGATAGATAGATTCTTGATTAGTATGGGTGTCAAGGGTTTTGGGGAGAATGGGGTTTGGAGGAAGACAGACCAGCCATGATTGAATGGTCGAGTAGACTTGATGGGCCGAATGGCCCAATTCTGCTCCTATCACTTATGACCTTATGATCTCTAGGAGAAAAATAATGTCCATGGATGCTGCCTGACTCTTCAGTTTGGCAATTTGCCTATTGTTCAAGATTTCAGTAAGTGTTACCTGAAGATTTAGATTTAGATTCCTTTATTGTCATTCAGACCTTTCGGTCTGAACGAAATTATGTTGCCTGCAGTCATACACAGAAGCAATAAAAACAAAACATACAATAAACACAAATTAAACATCCACAAAAATGTAGAGGCAATGAAAGTTAAGAATATCAAATTAGAACATACTAGTTAAATCTAATATTTAGGTAAAGTCAACAAGGGATAACATACATGTGCATTTGGAGGGAACTAATAACACCTAACAATAGGCAACAGTTCAGAGATGTGTTGGTTGTGATTGGATAAGACTGGAAAGAATGTTTATACAAATGCAGACTGTCAGCATTAAATAATATAAACAATTCACACGTCATTCCTCGACATTTCAAATGAAATGATCTGATATTTTAAAGATCTAACCAGCAGGAAATACAATACAATGTGGACAAGCGATAACACTTTTATATCTAACCACATAGCAGGCTGTTGTTTTTAATTGCCAAGTAACCTTCTTTGTTTCAAACTTATTTATACGTGCCTTCCTGATGTTTTGACTAACATGGTGTTCGTATCCTGCTTTGTCTTTGTCCATTGGCTCAACATAATGTGCAAAAACGTAAACAAGTCCCGTCCCACCCCCATTCCCCTTTAATGACTGTAACATTTAAATTGTATAACACGTTCTCCAACCAACCGCCACGAATTATATACGCAAGACTGTAGGTTAAACTTACGTTTACCACCAAATAGGACCCCATAAAAAAACAAGATCACGTTTGCTCCCCGCGCGAAAAAGAAACGTAAACTACACTCCAAACTCACTTTCTCGAGTTTCTCGAAGTACTCCCTGAGGTAGGCGATGGGTTTCTCGGGCCTGGAGATACAGAGCTGCACAATGCAGTCCTTGAGGACCTGCTGTATGTTGTGTTTGTGAACATATTGCTCGCATTCTCGCAGGCTGCGCTCTTCTTCCCCGCTCCCCGCGGCCGCCATCTTAACCACCCAGCCGACGCTCGCCGCTCACAGCCGATTCGCCAGGCCCTGAGCGACCCGTCGTCGTCGTGTCGTCGTCGTCGCTGCTGCCGCTGCCGCCGCCGCCGCCTCCTCCTCCTCCTCCTCGCCGCCCCTCAAGAAACAAAAACACGGGCCCGACGGTAAAAGGGCGACTTCTTCTTCCTCCGTCCGGGGAGTTTGAGGGGAAAGAGTCGAGGGCCGAGCGGGTATTGCAAGCGGCGGCTGGAGGGCCCGGTTTGTGCAGCGGCGCAGGGCGAGTGCTCCCCGTCACTGTCACCTCGCACCGGAAACCAGCCGCGCCGACTGACGTCAATCCGCCCGCGGGGGGTTGGGGGGAGGCGGGAACACAGGCCGTCAGCGCACGGGCGGGCGCGCGCACGGTGCACCCGCATTCTGCCCTCTTCCCGGTGCACCCGCACGCTGCATGCTCCTTGCTCCCGGTGCACCCGCACGCTGCATGCTCCTTGCTCCCGGTGCACCCGCACGCTGCATACTCCTTGCTCCCGGTGCACCCGCACGCTGCATACTCCTTGCTCCCGGTGCACCCGCACGCTGCATGCTCCTTACTCCCGGTGCTTCAGCACGCTGCATGCTCCTTGCTCCAGGTGCACCCGCGTGCTCTCTGCTTCCCAGCTCGCTGAGCAAGTGGGATAACATCGAACTAATGTGAATGGGTGATTGATGGTCTCTTTTCATGCTGTATCTCTAAACTCAACAAGACTGGGTACACTTCTTTTGGATGGGTGTTGTGAGGCAAATGAATCTTTTCACTACTCGTAATTTACTTAACTTTATTTAAGCTTTAAGCAACTTATTTCTTTAATACATAAACTCAGAAACGTCTGGCAAACATGGCTGATTCCCAGGCCTTTCTCGCCCGAAATACTTCGCACATGCGCACACTCCGGAAATGTCCTGCACATACGCACACTCTAGAAGAGCCCCGCACATACGCACACTCTAGAAGAGCCCCGCACTTGCGCCCACTTCATTCTCCCCTCCTATTTATAAGTTGAGACGGTCAGGAGGTTTAATACGTCTTGATGACCGTCGCAGCACTGGAGCTTCAGGAGATAATGGTGTTTCAATAGCTGGTGGTAGATATATTGCTTGGTCATCAACTTCACTCATATTGTTATTTAGATTTACAATTTTAGAATTTCTTATAGAAGTTTCCATAGGGGATGCTGGAAGTGTTGGAGGAAGTTATCGATTAGTGTTATCAAGAAGTGACGGAGCTGATGGAGAAGACGGACATGGTGCCAGGTCACGAAGTGAGACAGTTGACTTACGTCCATCCCGATACTTGATAGTTGCATAAGAAGGGTTGACATCAGTCAGTTCAACTTCATCAACAAAAGGCTCATTCTTATTTAATCGGACATAACGACGAAGCAACACAGGCCCAGGGCTAGTCAACCATGATGGCAGAGAAGTACCACTAGAAGAACGCCGTTTGAAGTTAAAGAACCACTCGTGTGGAGTAGTAATGGTAGCAGTTGACAGTAGAGATCTGATGTAATGTAATGCATCTGGTAGACACATTCCCAATGCTGATCTGGTATGTCATTTGACTTTAAAGCCAGTTTCACTACTTTCCAAATGATTCCGTTATACCTCTCAACCTGACCATTTCCAATAGGATGATATGGTGTTGTTTTCCTAGTTGCAATTCCTCTATTAGAAAGGTAGTCCTTTAAATATTTTGACATGAATGAGGTGCCCCTATCAGAATGTATGTAACTTGGAAATCCACAGAATGAAAACAGTTGATCTAAACATTTGATAACCATAGCAGCTGACATATTTGGACAAGGAAAGGCAAATGGAAACCTCGAATATTCGTCAACTAAGGTAAGTATATAAACATTTCGAGAGGAGGATGGTAAAGGCCCTTTGAAGTCAATACTTAAACGTTCCATAGGTTGAGTAGCTTTGATCGATCTTCCTTCTTCAGGACGGAAGAACCTTGGTTTTAATTCAGCACAGATTCTACATGAAGCACATGTCATCTTCACATCTTCTGTAGAGAAAGGTAAGTTTTTGGAACGAACATAGTGTAACAAACGAGTGACCCCAGGATGACACAGCCCATTGTGAAGATCAGTGAGTGCAGAAGAATGAACAGAGGCACAAAATGCTCGAGTTAATGTGTCCGGAGCAACATTATCCTTACCAGGGCGGTACTCAATTGAATAACTATATGCAGATAATTCAATCCTCCATTCATGAATTTTACTGTTTTTAATCTTCGTTCGTTTCCGATTATCCAGCCTAAAAGCTACTGAACGCTGATCTGTTATCAAAGTGAAGTGCTGGCAAGCAAGGAAATCTTCTCAATTTTCTCACTGCTTCAATAATTGCTGTTTCCTTTTCGACGGGTAGGTAGTGCAATTCACTACCTTGGAGAGTACGAGACATGAAAGCCACTGGTCGTCCTCCTTGATTTAATGTTGCTGATACTGCTAAATCAGAGGCATCACATTCAACAACAAAGGGGAGATCCTCATCGGCGTGTAATGTCGCAGATTCCAATTGTTTCTTTAAAGAAGTAAAGGCACCAATTGCTGTAGAGTCAAGGGGGAAGGATTTTGCTCTAATCAAAGGTTGAATTTTGTCATAAAAATTTGGTATCCATTTAGCATAATATGCAAACATCCCAAGAACCCTTCGTAGAGAGTTTAATGTAGCTGGAACAGGTATCTCTTGGTGTGGGCAGAGTCTTTCTGGATCAAGCTTGATTATATCATTTCCAACCTAATAACATTAATTGATGACACGGATGTTATTGACTTAGCCTCATTTAATGTTAGATTTTTAGAATGTACAACATCTAAAAACCGTTGTACATTTTCATCGTGTTCAGCTTGGTCTTTTCCTGCAATAGTTATATTATCAAAATAAGGGAAAGTATCTTCAAGGTTTTCCTGTTCAATAAGTTTGTCCATCTCTCTCTGATAAACAGCCACGCCATTAATTACACCAAAAGAAACTCTGCAGTAGTGATATAATTTCCCATTTGCTTCAAACGCAGTGTATTTCTTCTCTGATTCCTTCAAAGGAATTTGGTAGTAAGCACTTTTTAAGTCAAAAGTAGAGAATATCTTATACTTTGCTAATGTATTGATAATCTCTTCTATTCGAGGTAATGGATATGCATCAAGCTCCGTGAACTGGTTTATAGTTTGAGAGTACTCAATGCAAGTCTCTTTCTATGTCTCTCCAAGGGGTCCTTAACCACGACAACTTGTGCCCTCCAAGGGGAAGAGCTGGGTTCCATAATCCCTTCTTGTAAAAGATTAGTTACTTCTGTGTTAATAAAGTTCCTATCATCTTTACTAAAATGTCTTGATTTTGTAGCAATTGGCTTGCACTTGGAGGATAAATTAGTGAATAATGAAGGACATTCAACAGATGCAGCAGAAAAAACACACAATACTGATGGCTTTGACAATACAAAATCAGGCATAGTTCCTTCATGCATTATTTGAAGTGATCTGTGCAGTTTCTGGAAATCCTGACCTAGAATTATATCGCTACACAAATTTTTCAAAATACCAAGACATACAGATTTATAGCTAGTTTTGTTCAGAATAAAGTCTACAATACATGATCCTATAATTTGAGTATTGAGAGTTGTCAGAGCCATCGAGATTTCTCTATTTGAAGGAATTATAGTTAGATTTAGTCGAGACACTTGTTCACTTATAAAACTTTCTGAACTGCCAGAATCAAGCAGTATATTAAGTGTATGAGACAAGCTCTGAGGAAATGCAGCTGTAATTGCACATAAAGAAGGCGTATATATGGCAGCAGTCACAATTTTAGTAGTTGCTTTGGACTTGGATACACTTGAATAATGTCCCTTCTTGCCACAACTATTACAAGTTGCCTCTCGAGCAGGGCATCTCTCTCTCTTATGAATATTACCCCCGCAAAAGTAACAATTCCTTTTTGAATAATCATATGCTGCAGCAAGGGCACCTTTATCAGTAGAAATTGTTTTAGTTTGCTCCATATTAGTACTTGGGTGAAATTCTTTTGTAGTAGTTGCAGCAGAATACACATTAGATGAGCCATAAGCATCTGAATTTTTCTGAGCCAAATCTAAAGAGAAAGCTTGATTGTAAGCTGACTGTAAATCCAAGGTTTTGTGTTCTAATATTCTCTGTCGTATTAAAGGCGATGCCAAACCATTAATAAAAGAGTCTCGAATTACTCCCTGTCGATATTGATCAGCCGTAACTGCTTTGAAGGCACAGACTTTACTAAGTCTTTGAAGTTCTTGTAAAAATTCATCAAGTGACTCACCAGGTTTTTGTTCCCGAGTAGCAAGGAGGTGTCGAGCGAATATCACGTTGGGTGTCTTAACGAAGAGTCTGCTTAGTACATCAATAGCAGAATCATAAGTTGTACATTCCTCTATGTAATCATATACATCAGAAGAGACGAAGCTTATTAATGTCTTGAGTCTGTCTGGTGCATCATTACCACATTCATCAAATAAGCTATTTAGTATACGAAGCCAGTGCTTCCAATTCTTTGCAGCAGCAGGTGAGTTGGGATCCAGATCCAAGCGCTGTGGTATCAATAGTTTCTCCATCCCAAGTCGGACTGTTTGACTTCTAAGATAAGTTAGAATCAGCCATGTTTGGAAATAAGAAATAAGTTGCTTAAATTGTTGTGAGGCAAATGAAACTTTTCACTACTCGTAATTTACTTAACTTATTTAAGCTTTAAGCAACTTATTTCTTTAATACATGAACTCAGAAACGTCTGGCAAACATGGTTGATTCCGCAGGCCTTTCCTGCTCGAAATACTTCGCACATGCGCACACTCCGGAAAAGTCCTGCACATGCGCACACTCTAGAAGAGCCCCGCACATGTGCACATGCGCCCACTTCAATGGGCAAGCCAGAATAGGAATGCTTTGTGTACAGTTCCAGTATTATCTCTCTATATATTCTATGCCTGTTGGGCTAATTGGAGATGACGATATAAGATGTGAGTTTTATATAGACTCTTGAAAGCAAACAAAGGTTTAGTGGGTAACCCTTGTATTCAGTGCTTCTTTCAACTTCAACCAGAAGTGGTGAATGAACATCATATCAGGAATGAGCTGGACTATTATCTCAGCATTCCCTCTGCAAAGTTAGTTTTTGCCTTATGATGCTGAGGCTTATTCTAACTCTAATATGGAACCAACACCCTATAGCTATCGCACAATAGCTAAAATCAAACCATTCCTCCAATTCGACGACCTTGAAAAAATCATCCATGCATTCATCTCCTCCCGCCTTGATTACTGCAACTCCCTATACACTGGCATCAGCCAATCATCCCTGTCCCATCTGCAATTGGTCCAAAACACCGCAGCAAGACTTTTGACGGGTACCCGTAAAAGGGACCACTTCACCCCGATTCTGGCCTCTCTCCACTGGCTCCCAGTACGATACAGAATCAACTTCAAGCTCCTCCTAAATGTAAACAAAGCCTTTAACGGGCTTGCCCCCCCCCCCCCCCCCCCCATATCAAAAATCTTCTAACCCACCATTCTACCTCCAGGTCCCTCAGGTCGGCCGACTTGGGGCTACTGACCATCCCGCGGTCCAGGTTTAAGCTCAGCGGTTGCAGCACCTGGACTGTGGAACAGCATCCCTCTCCTCATCAGAACTGCCCCCTCCATTGACTCCTTTAAGCCTAGACTTAAAAACTATTTCTACTCCCAAGCGTTTCTTGAGGTCCTCTGAGGGAGCGCTGTAAACAGTTTATGTATGTATTGTTAGATCTATGTACCATTGTATGTAGCACGTTAGTACCTGCACTGATGTAAAGCACTTTGGTCAACGAGAGTTGTTTTTAAATGTGTTATACAAATAAAATTGACTGACTGACTGACTATGATCATCAGTGCCTACATCCCAATCCTGGAAGCTTCGGATGTGCCGAAGGAGAATTTCTACACTGATCTTGAATAAGTCCTGGTCTTCAATCCCAAATAATGACAATTGAATCCTACTGGTCAACTTCAATGCCAGGGCAATGAGCGATATTACTCTCTGTCAAGGACTGATTACCAGGGAAGGAGTAGGGAACGTTAGCTCCAACCGGAGTTTTTGTGACAAAGTGCGTTGAGTGTGGTTTTGTCTTTACAAATACCCTTCATCTTAACAAATACCCTTCATTGTTCATACCCATCTGAAACATAGAAAATAGGTGCAAGAGTAGGCCATTCGGCCCTTCGAGCCAGCACCACCATTCAATATCATGGCTGATCATCCAAAATTAGTACCCCATTCCAGCTTTTTCCCCCATATCCCTTGATTCCCTTAGCCCTAAGAGCTAAATCTAACTCTCTTGAAAACATTCGGTGAATTGGCCTCCACTGCCTTCTGTGGCAGAGAATTCCACAGATTCACAACTCTCTGGGTGAATTATTTTTTCCTAAATGCCCTACCCATTTATTCTTAAACTGTGACTCCTGGTTCTGGACTCCCCAAACATCGGGAACATTTTTCCTGCATCTACCCTGTTCAATCCTCTAAGAATGTTATGTTTCTATAAGATACCCTCTCATCCTAAATTCCAGTGAATGCAAGCTCAGTCGACCCATTCTTTCATCATACATTAGTCCTGCCATCCTGGAAATTAATCAGGTAAACCTACGCTGCACTCCCTCAATAGCAATAATGTCCTTCTTCAAATCAGGAGACCAAAATTGCACACAATACTCCAAGTGCGGTCTCACCAGGGCCCTGTACAACTGCATTAGGACCTCTTTGTGCCTAAACTCATATCCTCTTGCAACGAAGGCCAACATGCCATTGACTTTCTTCACTGCCTGCTGTACCTGCATGCTTACTTTCAGTGACAGATGTACAAGCACACCCAGGTCTCGTTGCACCTCCCCTTCTAATCTGACACCATTCAGATAATAAACTGCCTTCCTGTTCTTGCCACCAAAGTGGATAACTTGGGTTGGTAGATTGCAACCTTCACATGGTCTGCCCTGTTTCGACGAATGCAATCAATCCGGTGTGCACAATCAAATAAGATCAAATAGAACTAGTTGTCCTACAACTTTAGGCTGTGCACGCCATACGCAAGAAGAAGAAGGTGGACAACATCACATTTATCCACATTATACTGCATCTGCTATGCTTTCACCCACTCACCCAACCTATCCAAGTCACCCTGCAGCCTCATAGCATCCTCCTCGCAGCTCACATTGCCACCCAGCTTTGTGTCATCCGCAAACTTAGAGATGTTACATTTAATTCCCTTGTCCAAATCGATAATATATATTGTAAACAACTGGGATCCCAGCACAGAGCCTTGCGGCACCCCACTAGTCACTGCCTGCCATTCTGAAAAGGACCCGCTAATTCCTACTCTTTGCTTCCCGTCTGCCAATCAGTTCTCTCTCCATATCAATACCCTACCCCCAATACCATATGCTCTAATTTTGCACACTAATCTCTTGTGTGGGACCTTGTCAAAGGCTTTTTGAAAGTCCAGGTACACCACACGCACTGGCTCTCTGTTATCAAATCTGCTTGTTACATCCTCAAAAAATTCCAAAAGATTAGTCAAGCATGATTTCCCTGTCATAAATCCATGCAGACTTTGACCGATCCCGTCACTGCTTTCCAAATGCGCTGCTATCACATTTTCAATAATCGACTCCAGCATCTTCCCCACTACCAATGTACGGTGAGATGGTCCATAACTCCCCGATTTCTCTCTCCTTCCTTTCTTAAAAAGTGGAGTCACATTGGCTACCCTCCAGTCCACAGGAACTGATCCAGATTCGAGAGAACATTGGAAAATGATCACCAATGCATCCATGATTTCTAGGGCCACCTCCTTGAGTACTCTGGGATGCAGACCATCAGGCCCTGGGGATTTATCTGCCTTCAGTCCCAACAGTTTACCTAACACAATTTTCTGACTAATGTGGATTCCCTTCAGTTCCCCCCTCCCACTAGATCCTCAGTCCCCTAGTATTTCCGATACGGAGATTGGTTCTGTCTTCACTAATGAAGACACAAACTAAGTACTCGTTTAACTGTTCTGCCATTTCCTTGTTTCCCATTATAAATTCACCTGTCTCTGATTGTAAGGGACCTACATTCTTCTTCACTAATCTTTTCCTTTTTACATACCTATAGTAACTTTTACAGTCAGTTTTTATATTCCCCACAAGCTTTCTTTCATGCTCTTTTTTTCCCCCTCTTGATTAATCGCTTTGTCCTCCTCTGTTGAGTTCTAAATTTCTCCCAGTCCTCTGGTTTGCCGCTTTTTCTGGCCAATTTATATGCCTCATCCATGCGGTCTTTAAATCTTCGCTATTCTATCTCCACTGTTAACCATTTAAGCATCATTTGCCAGTCTATCCTCACCAATTCCTGTCTCATACCTTCAAAGTCTCCTTTATTCAAGTTCAGGACCCTAGTCTCTGAATTAACCGCGTCACTCTCCATCCAAATGCAGAATTCCACCATATTATGGTCACTGTTGCCCAAGAGGCCTTGCACAACAATATTGATAACTAATCCTTCCTCATTAGACAATGCCAGTATAGGATGACCTGCCCTCTAGTCGGTTCTTCTACATATTGGTTTAAATACCCATCCCGTATACATTCCAGGAAATCCAATTTAGTTGGCCCAATCTACATGTAGATTAAAGTCACCCATGATAATCGCTGTATGCATCCCTAATTTCCTGCTTGATGCTATCCCCAACCTCCCTACTGCTGTTTGGTGGTCTGTATAGTTCAAGTTCAAGTTCAAGTTTAAGTTTATTGTCATGTGTCCCTGATAGGACAATGAAACTCTTGCTTTGCTTCAGCACACAGAACATAATAGGCATTGACTACAAAACACATGAATAAATAAACTTATAAAGTGCAAAATGACAGATAATGGGTTATTAATGTTCAGAGTTTTGTCCGAGCCAGGTTTAATAGCCTGTTGGCTGTGGGGAAGTAGCTATTCCTGAACCTGGTCGTTGCAGTCTTCAGGCTCCTGTACCTTCTACCTGAAGGTAGCAGGGAGATGAGTGTGTGGCCAGGATGGTGTGGGTCTTTGATGATACTGCCAGCCTTTTTTAGGCAGCGACTTCGATAAATCCCCTCAATGAAAGGAAGGTCAGAGCAGTGTTTACTACTTTTTGTAGTCTCTTCCTCTCCAGGGCACTCAAGTTTCCGAACCAAGCCACGATGCAGCCGGTCAGCATGCTCTCTACTGTGCACCTGTAGAAGTTAGAGAGAGTCCTCCTTGACAAACCGACTCTCCGTAATCTTCTCAGGAAGTAGAGGCGCTGATGTGCTTTCTTGATAATTGCATCAGTGTTCTCGGACCAGGAAAGATCTTCAGAGATGTGCACGCCCAGGAATTTGAAGCTCTTGACCCTTTCAACCATTGACCCGTTGATATAAACAGGACTGTGGGTCCCCATCCTACTCCTTCCAAAGTCCACAATCAGTTCCTTGGTTTTGCTGGTGTTGAGGGCCAGGTTATTGTGCTGGCACCATATGGACAGTTGCTCAATCTCTCTTCTATACTCGGACTCATCCCCATCAGTGATACGTCCCACGAAAGTGGTGTCGTCAGCGAACTTGACGATGGAGTTCGCACTATGACCGGCTACGCAGTCATGAGTATAGAGGGAGTACAGCAGGGGGCTGAGCACGCAGCCTTGAGGTGCTCCCGTGCTGATTGTTATCGAGTTTGACACATTTCCACCAATACGAACAGACTGTGGTCTGTGGATGAGGAAGTCGAGGATCCAATTGCAGAGGGATGCGCAGAGACCCAGTTCTGCGAGTTTGGTAACCAGCTTGGAGGGGATGATAGTATTAAATGCCGAGCTGTAACCAATGAATAACAGCCTGACATGAGTTTTTGTTGTCCAAGTGGTCCAGAGTGGAGTGGAGGGCCAGCGAGATCGCATCCACCGATGATCTGTTGTGGCGGTAAGCAAACTGCAGTGGGTCCAGGTTTTTGTCGAGGTAGGAGTTGATTTTCGCCATGATCAACCTCTCGAAGCACTTCATCACCACAGGCGTTAGTGCCACATGTCAGTAGTCATTGAGGCACGTCACTATAGCACTCCAACAAGTGTTTTCTGCCCTTGGCTATTTCGCAGTTCTACCTATACCGATTCTACAGCATCTAAGCTAATGTCTGTCCTTGCTATTGCATTAATCTCCACTTTAACTAGCAATGCCACCCCACCTCCTCTTCCATTCTGTCTATCCTTCCTGAATATCGAATACCCCTGCATGTTTAGCTCCCAGTCTTGGTCACCCAGGAGCCATGCCTCCATAATTCCAACTATATCATATCTTTTAACTACTCACTGCGCATTCAATTCATCCACCTTATTTCGAATGCGCCTCGCACTAAGGCACAAAGCTTTCAGGTTAGTCTTTTTTATCTCCCTTCTACCTTTTGCTTCTGTCCTTCTTTTATGGCCCTCTGTCTCCTTGCATTGGGTCCCAATGCCCCTGCCCCGTTAGTTTAAACGTGACCTTTCCTACACTCTCTTTCCCGCTAGCTGCATGAATACGCTTCCACATTGTTGACCCCAGCCCCCCACATTGTTGACCCCAACCCACCCGTGTAACACTAGCAAAGCTGCCTCCCAGAATGTTGGTCCCCTTCCAATTAAGGTGCAACCCGTCCCTTTTGTACAGGTCACCCATGCCCCAGAAGAGATTCCAGTGATCTAGAATTCTAAATCCGGTCAAGCCTCAGCGCTAGGATTCGAGTCACAGACCTGTCCGCTGCTCGGACTGGAAGCGTCGTTTGCCGCGACAGCTCACAAGAAGTAATTCCACCGAGATCTCCTGCACTCGCTTCATCCCCTTTCTTTCCATCTCTACCCATCGCACCTCCTGCACTCTTGGAGTGACGAACTGACTGTAGGTCTTGTACTGTGAAGAAGGGTCTCAAGGCAAAATGTCACCTATCCATGTTCTCCAGAGATGCTGCCTGACCTGTTGAGTTATTCCAGCACTTTGTGGCCTTTAGTGGATTAACCAACATCTGCATTTCTTTGCTTCCACATTATTCTAATAGTAACAGGTCCAAGTACTGGAACCTATATGATTCAATCATCATCTGTGTGAGGACTGCAAGGAAATCCGCATCACACAAGCACCTATAACTGCTGACCGACCCCCTGCCTACTTCACTCTATTATCTCCATCAACAAGGTCCTAGAATGTTAACTTTAACAGAAGATCAATCTTCTCGGACATTGCTCCACCAACAACTTGTCAATTTGTCACTAAACACCTCCAAGACCAAGGAGCTGATTATTGACTTCAGGAGGTCACGTAATGGAGAATACGCCCCAATCTCCATCTACGGGGACAGGGTGGAGTGAGTGTCCAGCTTTAAGTTTCTGGCACTCACATTTCTGAGGACCTCACATGGTCCACCAACACTGCTGCACTGGTCAAAAATGCACAGCAACGACTGTTCTTCCTGAGAACATTAAAAAAAGACTGGTCTGCCCCAACAGCTGCTGTAAACCTTCTATCGCTGCACCACAGAGAGCATATTAACGTAATGGCATCTCTGTGTGGTATCTCAGCTGCACGGAGGCGGAGAGGAGAGCTCTTCAGTGCGTCGTCCACAGAGCGCAGAAGATCATTGGGACACCGCTACCAGCCTTGGAGGGCATCTACCACACACGGTGCCTCAGGAAGGCCGTCAGCATCCATAAAGACTCCTCACACCCTTCTAATGGACTGTTCGAACTACTTCCCTCCAGCAGATGTTACAAGGCCTTCTACGCCCGAACCTCCAGACTCAGGAACAGCTTCATTCCCAGAGCTATAGCGGCTCTGAACCGGCCCTGCTGTGTGCCCCCCACCCTCCATGGACTGTCTCCCTCGGATGGTCACGTCGCACAGACACATCTGCACTTTAGTCTGTTTGAACTGTTTTACTGTTGTAATGTTCTTTTTACAAACCATGTTTCTCGAGGTATCTATATCTAAATCTACATTTTATTAGTTATTTAAGTTATGACATCGGATGGAAGCTGCAAACCCAAATCTCGTTGCACCTATGTGCAATGACAATAAAATATATTATTATTATTATTATATTATTCCGAATCTGTAGGTGATGTGAGCCTTGTACAGCTATAGCTGCCTTGAAATCCATCCTAATGAACACTCATTAAGTGACTCTTGGCTTCTCTACCAAGTAAATCTCTTGCTAGTTTTGTGAGAATGACGAGGATGTTGAGCAGCCTGTTAACCCCAAACCTCAGTCATTACTGGATTGGAAGCTGCATAACTCCTGAAATAGCAGCTTTATAGGCAACTGAAGACAGACATGCAGCTGTTGAGAACTCCACCATTAATTTCATTGGGGACATTGGGGCAGGGTTGCATGTGGAAAAGAGGTGGCATATGACCAGATTGACCAGAAGCAACTGTACATCTACAAAAACACTATGACTACAAAGGCATCTGCCGTGGAGAGTAACACGTCTCCAAATCTTACCACAATCTGCAAGGCACATCAGAAATATAATGGAACTCCTCAATTGTCAGGGTACATAAATTTCTGCCACACTGAAAGCCTGAGGCCATCCAAGGCAAAACAGACCACTTGACTGGTAATAAATCCACCAACTCATACATTGACTCCTTTCACCATCAGTGAACCATGGCCATAGTGTTTATCCTCAAAAAGATGCACTGCACTTTTTTGGTAAAGCTACGTTGACAGGACCTCCCATACGCACAAACTCTATGGGAACATTAGGGCTATTAAGTTCTCCTACAAGTCACACACCAAACCCGTTTGGAAAAGTATCACAAGTCCTTCATAGTAACTAGCGAAAATCCTGCAGCTCCATCCCTCACAGCACTGTAGGATTATCTTCATCAGGAGGACTGCAGCAGTCACCACCACCTTCTTCGGACAATGATGGAGGGGGAATAAGTGCAGGTTTTCCAGCAATATCTTCACTTCACTCACGTTAAAAAATGACTATTATTAGAAGCCTTCAGATGCCTGAGGCCTTTAGTACAGCTTTCAGGTCTGCTATTTCAACACTCTATAAAGAAAACCTTTCTGAGCAAGCTCAGCATCTACGTAGATCATGTCATGGTGAAGTACATTTACGATAGAACTTTATTTATACCAGGAAGTATAAATGCACAAAATAAATATGTTATCATAGTAGATTGCTATGAAGATGTTCAATGAACTGATCATTTTTATTGGACCTACAAGAACTCAACTGAATCCAGAAACTTGTTTCGCAGAGCCACCTGTTGGCAAAAGCTGGCACCAATATTGTTACAGGTAAATGTTTACAACTAGGATTTAACTCTGGATATGTACATGGTGGTTCCAAACTTAAATGTTGACATTAGTGCATAACCAATTGTGATTGTAGGGTGTGCAGAGTTCAAATGATAACTTCTTGATTTAAGTGAGCATCAATGGTGCCGAAGTGGAATTCGCTGAGTGCTTCTAGTTCCTTGCCCCTCATGCCCCTATATTTCATATATTTCATGCCTCTCGAAACCTTTCTATCCAATGTAATTGTCTAAATGTATTTTAAATGTTGTACTTGTTTAATCTCTACCACTGCCTCTAGAAGCTCATCCATCTACTGTCCTTATTTCCACTTCGAAGAATTCTTCAGCATCTCAACTTTTAAATTTCAGTTTTATGATGAAAATACGATTGACTGCTATTTACTAGATTTGTCACTTTAATATACACAGAGATTTATTTCATCCTTTAAAAGTTACAGTTTACTGAATATATTAAAATAGTTATAGTTAAAGCTGTATTCTACTGGCATGTTGGTTTGGTTTGGTTTGGTTTGGTTTTAATTTAGATTAGTGATACAACATGGAAAGAATTCCTTCAGCCCAGCGAGTTCATACTAGTTCTATATTATTCCACTTTCTCACCCACTTCCTACACATTAGGGGGAATTCACAGAGGTCAATTAACATAAACCTGCACATCTTTGGGATGTGGGAGGAAACCAGAGCACCTGGAGTAAACCCACAAGGGAGAACATGCTAACTCCTCACAGACAGCCCCTGAGGTCAGGATTGAACCCAGGTATCTGGCACTGAGACAGCAGATTCTCATGCTTTTTGATTATCTTATTAAAACAGTCTCTGCAAGGGTTTAGGATTTAATAGTCATACATTTTTTGCACACATGTTTTGGCTGATTGAAAACAGGGAACCTAGCTCCCCAAACGTAGTCTATGCTGTAAAAACTGTTATTTGTGACATTATATTAACTTCTTTACTGGTTTGTCCAGGCTTTATGGGGATTCTCCACTCCTCAATACTGAAGTGGAAGCAAGCCATCCTCAATCCAAGGGAAATATAGGATTTCCTCGGAAAAGATTGGGATATTTTTATTATTGTTGTTGTTGAATGTGGGAGACAAATGGCCATAGAATTAATCCATTATTATTTATAGATTCAGAAACTTCCATAACAATTTAAGATAAGCGATAAGACATATAACATTCTAACATTGCCCAAGAATTAATAATTATGAATTTCATTACTGTACCTCAGATTCTTTAAGGAGATTCTAAAAATATCAAAAAACGTACTTTTCCTCTCTTGATTTGTTTTCCTCCATCCTTTTATATATATTTTTTAATTTCCCTTTCTGCTCTTGATTTAAATTAAATTCATTCACATCATGCCTTCCTCTACGATTTTAATCAAATCTCATTGGAACGCATTGTCTATACTGTTGACTTCACTAATCTGTTTTCAACTCACACATTCTGAACATTTTGGGTGATTTTTGTTTTGAAATCTCACTATATCTGAGCAAATGCCGCTACTGTGGAATGCAGCCTTTGAATGTTAATAGTATGTTCTATATCTATGTCACCAAACCTATCTGCTTATGTGGATCCTTAGATGTCAACCAAATAGCCGTGCTCCTCTTTGCTGGATTGTAAAACTAAACAAGATTTATGTCAAAAGGCAAAAGGCTGGAGGAACTCAGCAGATCAGCAGCATCCATGGAGGGAACAGACAGAGGCATTTCAGGTTTGGGCTCTTCTTCAGACCGATGAAGAACATCAATCATAAGAAGGGTCCCATCTCAAAATATTGTTTGTCCAATCCCTCCACAGATGCTGCCTGACCCACTGTGTCCCCCCAGCCTTTTGTCTTTTGCTGAAGATTCTAGCATGTGCAGTCTCTTGTGTCTGACATTTGTATCAGTTAAGTGGTTAGTTATCAGCATGAGAAACATTGAAGAATCATTACAATAGCTGCACTATGATTATTATTTTTTGCTCTCTCATTGTGATTTTAAAAATTGCATTCTGAGAAAATTGGATATTGGAAAAGAGTAATTTTATCAGCAGATTGGAAAGAGAAAAAACTTTTCTTCAACAGTAAGAAAATTGTTAGGTTTCACATATATGCACAAAACATACCTTTAGTATCTCCATGTGGGTAGATTATTTCATACAGCAGCGGAGGAAGAAGTGGAGCAGTGGAAATGTCAGCTCTTGTAGTATATCCCTGGAATGGGATTTTGAGAGTTGGAATATCTGTTAAGATGGCAAATCAGGAACCCATCAATATACAGGGATTTGGCTGTCATTAATACATGATGATTGATTTGCACTTAGCCATATATTTTATTCAAATTTTATTTGCTGCTATGGAAAGACAGTATGTCCTTTATATATGTGAATCATTTGATAAAGTATAGATTTAATTTTCTGTCAGAACACTTCATATTTTAAGGCGCAATACTGGATGAAAGCTCAGTGAAAGTTTTTCCAGGCTGAGGGACTGGAATTAAGGGACACAACATCAGAATAAAGATTTACTCTCTCAGAACCAGCAAGAAAAAAGGGTGGTTAGGTAGCACAGTGGCAGAGTTGCTGACTTATAGTGCCAGAGACCCGGGTTCAATCCGGACTACGGGCACTGGCTGTACGGTGTTTGTATGTTCTCCCCATGACCGCATGGGTTTTCCCAGGTTCTCCGGTTTCCTCACACACTCCAAAGACGTACAGGTTTGTAGGTTACTTGACTTTGGTAAAAATTGTAAATTGTCTCTAGTGTGTAGGATAATGCAAGTGTGCGGAGATCGCTGGTCGGCACGGACTCGATGGGCCGAAGGGCCTGTTTCCGCACTGTATCTCTAAACTAAAACTAAACTAAGAAATACATGTTTATTGCAAAAATTGATCAGTCATCAAACATATTCCAGACATCAAATACATTCTTGGATGCAAAAGGAATTATGAGATATGGTGATGGAGCAGGAAGGTAAGGTTAAGACAAAAGATGAACCATATTCTTATTGCCTGGAAGAGCAGCTTTACAGGCTAACTAGTCAACTCTTTCTCATATTTATTCCACCCTGAGTAAAGTGTAAGATAGCAATAAATTCTGCAGAGGAAATGGGAGAATTGAGTTGTTATAAATTTCAATGCTGAAATCTGGGATCACAGCAACCAAAAACTGAATGGATGAAGCTTCCATCTGTTGGCTAGAAAGGTCTATCTCAGAGGATTTTTGAACAGTATCGAAATTATTTTAAAGGAAATATGTCTACGTTCCAGATTCATCACAGTAAATGATTTTAATTTTAATCTAATAAACACTCTAAACCTCTAAACAACTAGTTCCGTTGGTACCCGCTAATATTACAATGTGTAGGTTATGTTACAGTTTCATAATATTTTTGTGATTCAAAACCATCAACTTTAAGGTATCCTACTTAGATTGAACTGTGCAGGTATGATTCCATTTCTTGAACTACCTGAGATTTATGTAAATAGCAAGTCTGTACAGAAAATATATAAATATCATGAAGCATATAGGGCGGCACTGTGGCACAACTGGTAAACTGCTATCTCACGGTGACAGAGACCCGAATTTGATCGTGATCTTGAGTGCTGCTTGTGTGGAAGTTTGCATGTTTTCCATGTAGCGTGTTTTGCGTATTTCCTCTGGGTGCTCTGGATTCCTCCCACATCCCAAAGACATTCAGGTTTGTAGGTTGATTGGTCTCTGTTTTTTTAAAAAAACGCTCCTAATGTGTAGGGATAGAATGAGAAAATGGGAGAACATAGAATTAGTGTGAATGGGTGATCAATGGCCAGTGTGGACTCAGTGGGCCAAAGAGCCTGCTTCCATGAGGAATCATTGAACTAAAACTAAGGTATCTGTAACAATAAAAAAAGCTGCATTCTATTTTGTATTTGTATATATTTTTTATAGATACATTTCAGTTTTGAAACATTAAAAAAAGTTTTTTCCCCTCCCTTATGTTTAGCTTACTGCAATATTTTGCCAGCCTTGGGTGGTGGGGAGGGGGAATGGAGGGTTCAGCTAATAGAGGTCTACTAAAGAGACAATGTTTCAACTGTGGGGAAAGTGCAAATGTAGGAGCCATCAACATAAAACTGTTACCAAGAAATCCAGCAGAGAACTCAAAATAGCCTCTATTGTGGTGCTTTAGAATTCTCTATTGGATTTCTTGGTGGTTGTGAAGGTGGAACTCTCTACCACAGGGAATGGTGGAAGTAAATAGTGGATTTAAAGGGAGGTTAAATAAGCAAATGATATCAACGGGAATTGGGTTACATAGACGGGCACAAAGCGCTGCAGTAACTCAGCGGGTCAGGCAGCATCTCCAGAGAACATGGTTAGGTGACGTTTCGGGTTGGGACCCTTCTTTCAAATTTCTTGACCCGAAACAACACCTTATCCATGTTTTCCAGAGACGCTGCCTGACTCACTGAGCTTCTCCAGCACTTTGTGTCCTTTTGTGTAAACCAGCATTCTACAGTTTCTTCTTTCTACATTTTGTTACATAGTTAGATTTGATTCAGGAAAGATGGGAGGATAAATACCAGGATAGATGGGTTTGTTTGAATGACCTGTTTTTTATACTGAAAATCCATTTTAATTATCTGTAAGATCTATACTCAGCATTGTTAATCTTCTGATGTCATTGAGTCATGGCCAGGGAGTGATGATAATAACTTTTGTTATTTCAGCCATCCTTATTCATGCCAGCAAGTTTCTGTTAGTCCCTTGTTGTTTTTGTTTCTTCCACTAGAATTTCAAAGCAGTTATCAGAAAGAAGAGTAATATTCTTAGAACTCCTCACTGTAGAAAAAACCAGTTCAAGAGTTGTCCGATTACAGAGCCATGCCAGAAATGCAATCTTGCTTTAAGAGAGACATCCCTGCTTTAAGTAAACTTTGGAGTAAAACTGGAACATTTTTCTCATAACGTTAGTGGTTGCTTCTTTTGAACATAACACAAGGGCAGCCCCTTCGGCCAACAATGTCTGTGCCGAACATGATGCTAAGACCATCTCTTATCGACCTGCACATAATCCATATTTGAAAATTTGGATCTAATTTGACAATTAAACTTTAAAGTCAAAGTAAAAGCTTTCTAGCAACATTTCAAAAGCATCATAGGCTTATGCTACTCACCTGATTTATGGCTTGAGTTAAAATTAGGATTTGAATGCACCTCAACATAAAATGTAATCTCACATATTGTTGTATGGTCAGTCTGAAGAAAGGTCTTGACCTGAAACGTCACCTACTCCTTTTCTCCATAGATGCTGCCTCACCCGCTGAGTTTCTCCAGCATTTTTTGTCTATTATTGTTGTATGGGATCAATTTGCAAAACATCATGTTGTACTCAGTGAGATGAAATTATGATGTACTCAAGTTTCAACGGATAATCTTATGGCTGACCTAGAAAACTTTAATTTATTTTGGATTTTGTTTAATTATATAAAAAATATTATTACCAATCTGTAGATGTTTTTGGATGAAACAACCAAATGTTAATCTGTTACAAAGGACACATTCCTCATGCATTCAAATTCCACCTACGGCAATAATTATTATGACACCACATTCTGCATGGGATTTATGCAAGCATTTTGGCTGCCTGTGGTTTTAATTAGTCAACATGCCTCCATATCAGAGAGATTGCAACATTCATTATCACTAGTCTAACACTTGTTACCACCATGTAGTGTGAAAGCATTCCTGATATCTGCAAAATGCCCAATAACATATTCATGTTAGATCAAAAGTCAGCAGAAGAATTTTTTAAAAGATAATAATTTCAGAAAAATCATGGCTTGCTGTTGTGACTGTTAAGAATAATAAGCTTGACATTCACATCATTGGAAATAAAAGGGAAAATTGATATATTTCAACATAATTAGCATTTCAAGAGTGAACTTGAGGGAACTGGCAATTTATGAAAAGGCGATTTTGTTAGAGTCTATCATGGACTCATCATGCAAAAGATTTTCAAGCATTAAATAAAGTATGTTGATCCAGTCTTGAAATATAGGATGAAAATGATAAGCAAGAAGATGATGATTGAACAACAGGCTCTGAAATACGCTGTAATCTCAATATTGGAGAAGATGTAACACATTTTCAAATGGTGGTTGAAGCTTGCAGCTGTATTAATGAGATGTGTTAATTTGTTTAAGAAAGGAAATAGACCGAATCCAGGGAACTATTGGTCGGTGAGCCCCACGTCAGTGATATGGAAACTATTGGGGATAGGATTTTCGGGATAGGATTTTCTCCCGTTTGGAAGGGAATGGGCTAATTAGGGATAGCCAGCACAGCTTTGTACATCGCAGGTCATGTCTCGCTAACTTGATTGAGTTTTTGAGGACATGACAAAAGAGATTGATGAAGTTAGGGTGGTGGATGTTGTTCACATGGATTTTAGTGAGGCTTTTGATAACATCCCTCATGGTAGGCTGATCGAGAAAATTAAGATGTACAGGATTCACGTACACTTGGTCATATGACTTATTCATAGATGACAGAGTGTTGTGTGGAAGGTAGATACTCAGGCTGGAGGTTTGGTAACCAGTGGTGTTCTTCAGGGGTCTGTGCTGGGGCCTCTGCTGTTTGTGATATATATAAATGACCTGGACATAAATCTATGTTGGTTGGTGATTATGTTTGTTGACGACACCAAAATTGGCAGACAGTGAGGAATGCTGCCAGTAGATACAGCAGGATATAGATCAGCTGCAGAAATGGGTGGAGAAATGGCAGATGGAGTTTAATCTGAGCAAGTATGCGGTGTATCACTTTGACCCTGAACAGCGTTGATGTGCAGAGGGATCTTGGAGTCAAAGTTCACAGCCCACTGAAGGTGGCAGCTCAAGTAGCTAGGGTGGTAGAAGGTGTATGTTATGCTTGCCTTCATTGTCAGGGGCATGGAATATAAGAGTCAGGAAGTCATGATGCAGCTCTATAGGACTTGAATATGTTATGCGATTCTGGTTGCTCCATCACAGGAAAGATGTGGAGGCTTTGGAAAGGGTTCAGAGGAGGTATACCAGAAGTTTACCTGGATTAGATGGTTTTAGCTATAGGGAGAGGTTCATTAGACTTGGATTTTTTCTCTGGAACATCAGAGGTTGAGGGGAGTCTGTCAGAAGGCTCAGGAATGGAGAGGACTCGAATGCAGGCTCACTGAGAAGTCCTGAATAAAACCCAAAATTCAAACGCGAATGGAACAGAAAGCCACAGACCTGGAACCGACAGAACTCAGAACTGCTATCAAACTGACAGAACTCAGAACTGCTATCAAACTGACAGAACTCAGAACTGCTATCAAACCGACAGAATGCAGAACTGATTAGTCGGCACCCAATTGGTGATGATCTCAGGTATTTATTCCAAGTGATAGATTAGGGGAGCAGATTTAATGCAGGTGTAACTCCTAATAGCTCAGGGGACAATTGTGGAAAGAGTCTCATGTGTCTGGAGGCGTGGCAAGTGTGACAGAGTCTTGATAAAAGTATATATCATTATGAGAGGCATAGATTGAGTAGCCAGTCAGAATCTTTTTACCAGGGTGGAAATGTCTAATACTTGAGGGCATAGCTGTAAAGTGAGAGGGGGAAAGTTTAATGGAGATGGTGGGGCAAGATTTTTGCCAGAGATGGTGGGGGCCTGGAACGCATTACCAAAGATGGTGGTGGAGGCAGATACAATAATAGTGTTTAGGGGGCTCTTAGATAGGCACATGGAAGTGCAGGGAATTGAGGGATATGGATGAAATACAGGCAAATTAGATCAGTTTTAACTCAGCATCATGTTGAGCACACACATTATGGGCTGAAGGGCCTGTTCCTGTGCAGTACTGTACTGTGCTGTATGTTCTATGAGACACCAACTACTATAGACAGAGAGGACTGTCACAACTTCTCAGAGGAAATACATAAGGATCAGAAATAAACTAATTCTTAAGGAACGGAAATAGAGGTAATAAATATATACTACTGCAAGTACAACCACAGATAAATTCCGCCCATTACCAATTTTCCACCAAAAAGGAATCCAAAGAGCTCTGAATTAATTCTACATCAGAAATTGTATCCATGAATGAAACTGATAGTCACTAATAAATACTGTATTAATGCAGAAAAATGTTAACAAGGATGTAGTAAGTGAAGTATTTTATAAGGTGGGATGAGTAGAGCCATTCAGAAAGGTTCGGAATTTCCATGTTTCATTTCCTTCTGCTGTTATGTTTGCATAAAACTCAAATGCAAAAAGGGCATGGGTGGGGTGAGGAGGGAATGCAGGTGGAAATTATAATGTAAGATTATAGATTCCACGCAATAAACAATTTGACTCCTGTTGATAATGGAAGGTATTACGGCATTAGAAATTGTGCAGGTTGTAGATCCACTTAATTTACACCATACTAACATAACATTAATAAATATTTCTTTGCATCGTGGACAAACACATGAAATTACTTAAGATCACAATACAGTTTCTATAATGCACCATCTACCTTCTTCGCAGAGTCTGAAGAATTCAGCAGGCCATTGGGTACACCCAAAAATATCACATACTTTAGCAGAACTATTGCCACACTCAAAGCAAGCACCAACACATACGTACACTACAGGAAAATTACACAGCAGCAATAATGAGGAAAAACAAGATGAGACATTTACCAATAATCAACAAGATATTGGTTTCTCAGAGGCAACTAAGGCAACTAAGACATGGCAAGTGCAGCATGCTAAAGTTTTGTGAGAAATAGATCCAAGTAGTTTTTTTCTCAAGCACATTATTCCAGCGGCAACGCTTACCTTTGTGCACTTTAGTTCAAAAGGCAATTTGCTGTGGGAGGAGCCAAGCAAATAGAAACACCCTACAATCTCCCATGTGAGTCATAACTTGCAACACCAGTCATCGCTTTTAACTTTATTTTTGCAAACATTGCATAATTACTAATATTTGCAGAAAATAATTCCCACATGAATTCCAGATACCTGGAAGAAATCTTTTTCATCTTTGTGGATGTTCTCATTGCTGCCATGGATTCTCTGGGATCGAAGCTTCAAGATACAAAATTATCTGTCTTCAAGATGCTTGACAAAAGTGACAGTAACCAAAATAGAGGGATGTGTAAACCTCACTCTTTGATTTAGTTTTCTTTAAGTAGGTATGTGCATTTTCATTATGAAAAATTACTTGATTTCAATGCTGCAGTATTACAGATTATGCTGTGATTCTTTCTTTTAATCCAATGTAAAAATGTTTAGATTATTTTGATTTCCGTTTCTGGAGCAACCAACATAGAGCCTTGGGAAAAGCACAATTATGAGATTAAGGTCAACAATGTTTAGTAATTGTCCTTGCATCTTATTAATGACAATAACAAAACCAAGTTGAACACAGAACTAAAGTTGCGTGAATTAAAAAGGTAGGTCAAATGAGATAGTTACAATCCAAAGCATGAGGACATTTCTCCAGTTCTTCCAGTCATTATTCTAGCCTCGACTTTATGTGGCAGTAATTTAAGAACTAATATTCTTGTGCAGTTGTATCGAATTGATGGATGCAAATTCCTGAATAGTATAGTGCTTCTTTTAGTTTAATATTATGTGATTGCATACAGGGTGGTGACCTAGTCTTAAATTCAACAGGAAAATGTACAGACTCATCAATGTGTGTCACACTGTCAACAGATTTATATAGTGCAGCTTGGCTGAATAGCTCCAAAAAAAGATCTTTACACATGGTTTGCACTGGATCATGTTTTGGTGCTAAAATTTCACGCAACCATTGGTATTTCAAATAGTTTGGGGTGATATTTGGGAAAGCATCTTGCATCAAATCACAAGATGAAACTAGTTGACCCAAGATTTTCATAAAAATTATTTGTAATGAGTCTTTGTGTTTAATGATCCCATTTCCTCATTTGAGTAAATTCGAAGCAAACTCTCTAGCAGATGGATGATCTGTTAAATGAGCTCATGCATTTTATTTCAAGTGTAATGGTTTCACATTTTCCCGATACATGATGCTTTAATACAGGCTTCCAAATTCATCTGCTCCTCAATATCTGTACCTCGTAGAGTCATACAGCATGGAAAAAGACCTTTTGGCCCATCTTGCCCTTGCCAACCAAGATGCCCCACTAGTCCTACCTGCCCATGTTTGGCCCATATCCCTTTAAACCTTTTCCTTCTCATGTATCTGTCCAAATGTCTTTTAAATGCTGTTATAGTACCTGCCTCAACTACCTCTGCTGGCAGCTCATTCCGTATACCCACCACCCTGTGTGAAAATGTTGCCCCTCAGTTTTCAATTGTCTTTTTCCTCTTATCTTAAACCTATGTCATCTGGTTCTTGATTCTCCTACTCTAGGTAAAATACTCCGTGCAGCTACCCTATCCATTCCCCCTCACTATCTTATACACCTCTATAAGATCAGGGCTCATCCTCCTATGTTCCAAGGAATAACGCCGTAGCCTGCCCAATCTCTCCCTGTAGCTCAGGCCCACAAGTCCTGGCAACATCCTGTTAAATCTTCTCTGCACACTTTTCAGCTTAACAACATGATTCCTATATCAGGATGACCAAAACTGTACACAATACTCCAAATGTGGCCTCACCAACCTTGTGTGATTACTGGTAGCATTTGACAAAAGTCGCCCGCTAGCACAACAGAAACACCTCACATGAATTTATTATTCTGTCATATATCTTGCAACATTAGAAAAACTGCTTCAGTTGCTGCTTTGTAAGCCATTGTGCCATTCATTGCAGACAATATGTTTCAAATATTGGATTTTTTTCATTTGCAGTTCCCTGACAATAGTTATATGTTGGAGTTTCCACGTTGTCAAATTAATACAAAGTTCCAAAGCCCAATGTCTATGGTTATTGTGAACAGCCTCTATCAACATCTATTTTGTGGTTTCTCATGGGTGTTGATTCCTTCTCTCGGATATGTTTGTTTAGGTGATTTAAGTCGTAGCTGGTCTTCCGCAGAAACTTGGTGCATATAGTTTCTCTTTGTGGTTCAGGTAGACCAAAAGTCAGATCCACTCAAATATTTAGCGCCTCAAAAATAGATCTGCTAAAAATCTTAATGGGAGAATCAAAATTAGGTTCCCTTTGGACGATGGAGTTCCTTATATAGGAGTTTTAGTAAAACTAAAACCCCTGTCCCACTTTCACGACCTAATTCATGACCTTTTTTACTTGTGGACATTTTTCATCATGCTAGAAAAAACGCCATGACCTACTTGATGCCGCGAGTACCTACGACCTACCTACGACCTCGTGACGACCATGCTGCGAGTATGAGTCAAGGGCAAACTCGGCAGAGGTCGTGAATTAGGTTGTGACAGTGGGACAGGGGCTTAAGAGTATAGACCGCATCCTTATGGAAGACCAAAATAACACGCCAAATTTAAAAATGGATAGATTGTTCCATTACTGAGCTCAGTCCGGGACATACGGACATTCTATTTCACTATTTCTCTTTAAATTATTAAATTATTAGGCATGCAGCAAGAAAACAGTGGAGGTCAAGGGGGGGGTCAATGGTCAAGAGCTATTGAGTGTGTGAAATTGATCGCGTAGCAGAACCTTGGACAAAGTTGGTGAAGAATGAGAGAGGGGCAAAAACATTGGAGTGATCGAGTCTAGAGCTGTCAAAAAATGCAAGTGTCAAAAGGTCTGTGGAGAGTTGAAGTCGTCATAGGAACTAAGCAAAGGTGGCCACAAAAAGCTGGAGTAACTCAGCGGGTCAGACAGCATCTCTGGAGAAAAGGAATAAGTGACGTTTCGGGTCCAGATCCTTTTTCAGGCCCGAAACGTCACATATTCCCTTTCTCAAGAGATGCTTTCTGGCCGGCTGAGTTACTCCAGCTTTCTGTGTCTATCTTCGTTTTAAACCAGCATCTGCAGTTCCTTCCTAAACAAAGGATGGGGATGTTTTAAAGCAGGAACTTCTCGATGCTGCACTGAAGTCTCCGCCTAAATTGTCACAGTCCGTGCAGTGTACATAAAATTCAAAGTCACAGCGGCTGCGCAAGAGCAATATAGAACCGGATTAAATTAGTTTACTTTTACTCTAGCTTGCTTTTTGTCAGTATTTAATTGTACGGAAAGTAAAAGGTCGTGGTCAAAAGTCAAACAAATTTACAACATATCTCTCTTAATATATCCGCTGCAGAGTACTGGAAGGTACCTGCGGCTTTCAGGGCGGCGTTGAGGACAGTTATAATACTTGCTATTCCTTTTGAGGATATTGATCTTAACTACAGATCAGCGTGGAATCGGTGGCACAGTAGGTCAGACTCCTTTGATAGGGAAATTGAAGAGGATTTTTGAAAATGTTAAAATAATTGTATGATTTAGCGTTTATGAGCAAAATAAAATAAACAAATAAAACTCAATCAATGAATAAAGCCACTAAAGAGATCCGAACACCTGCTAAAATGTGGCTGCCCGATAACAGAATGTCTTTGTTCCCACGTGGATTAACAGTTACATCTTCCACAATTACTTTGGTAAGCTTCCAAATTAGTAAATAATCGCGTGCGTGTATTAGTATGCAATTCGTGTGCGTGGATATTATTTATTATTGTCGGCTGCAGCAAATTCTTACGGAAGTTAAAAGCGATAGATTAAAGAAATATTGCTCATAAGCAATATTTCTGTAATATATCGCTTTTAATTTCCAGAAAAAATTGCTGCAACCAAGATAGATGGAGAAAGAGAAGCCCTCAGACTAATGCCGATCCCCCAAAATTATAAACGGTTGAGAAAACGCGCAAGCTTATACAAAGAATAGAAGAAAACTTTTTGGAAGGAAATTTGATTTTAACTGTAGCAAGTATGTTGGTCAGGGGGGTTTAACGGGGCAGAGACGGTTGGACGTTTTATTTTGCTCGTTTGCGTTGTGTTTTTTTTTAATTTCCCCCAAAATAAACTTTATTCGGAAATGAAAAAGATATACAAAACAAAAACTGTGCAAAAACTCTTTCGACATTCTGAGCAGTCTATACGTTCATTGGTGTCATATTCACAGCTATCCTTAAATTAAGCACCCTTGCCACCACTCCTGTGGCCCCCCTGGGGTGGTATCCCTTTCGCTTGTTGAACAAGTCTGGATAAGTAGCTACACTGAAACTGATGCTGAGATGTTTCCTAACCCGCTCTGAGTTACCCCAGCTTTTTGTGTCTATCTTCGGTTTAAAACAGCATCTGCGATTTCTTCCAACACATGAGTTCATTTTATATCCATTGGCACCACATTTGTGCATTGGCCCTCCCACACTGTAAGGCAATGGGGAAATCCTTTTTGGAAGTTTGTGGTGTTTTGGAGTGTTTAATCCTTTGTCTTGCTGGGGGTTTTTTGTTGTTGGATTGATTGCAGAGCTTGCAGCGCCGAAGGGGTTAAATCCGATGCCTCCGGTTTTTTCTCTCTCTCTGCACGTTCTCCCATTCACTTGGCGACCGCTGACCTCTGCCTAGCAACGGTCGGGCCAGGCGAACCCCGATTGGTCAGTGGGTGCTGTGGGTGACGTCACCGTCCGGGGGCCGGAGCGGCAGTTGCGAGCGCGAGCGGAGAGAGGCGGCGCGAATTGGCGGGGAGGAAGGATGGAGGAGCTGAGTGCTGTGGGAGAGCAAGTTTTCGCAGCGGAATGCATCTTGAGGAAAAGACTAAGAAAGGTTGGAGTTTGGGAGGGTTTAAAATTAGTTGAGGAAAACACCCTCACTGTTTTCTACGGGGGGGTTTCACTCGCGTTGAAAAGAAAATAATGATTTGTTGTTGTTTATTTCGCAGGGGAAGCTGGAGTACTTGGTGAAGTGGAGAGGATGGTCTTCCAAGTGAGTGGCATCAGGTTTAACAATACAACAAGGGCAGCGTGCTCCCAACTCCAGCATCGGGCTGGGCTCAGGGCTTCCTCCTTTGTTTCCTCTTTTTCTCCCCTTTCCCCCAACATTTTATTTCTCCTCATCATTTCTGTCGATTTTTTTCTAAAAAGCGACTAGTTTTCTGGTTTGCTTGCACTTTGTTTTTCTTTGCATCGGTTGCTTTTCCAGCCTTTGATCTGTATTTGTTCATTTAGATTACCGTTTGTTTTAATACATCTGGGATATTTTCAATTAGTTTTCTTCCTCTAATAGTTTTCCGTGCAGTTTGTATCTTGGACATCTGGCACTTCATTGTGTAACTTTACAGTTTTGTGCTCCAATTATTACTTGGTTCCACTTCTGTTAATTGGGTAATATAGTTGTACAGGTTCTTTTTATTTTACCTTATTACTCCAACAATGTTTGCTTTATTTGATTCGTACGATATTTATGCACTTTTCCAAAGAGGATGGAAATAATTTGATGCTTGTAAAATTACAAAAATAATTTGCTAGAAATATGAAATCTCCGTTTTGTGGATGTTCAAAACAAAAATTCTGTTTTGAATTGAATAGGGTAGCATTTTTGTTTGGTGTAAAATTTCAAATTGTTTATGCCGGGTTTTTTTTTGCATTATATTGCCTTTGGGTTGCTTAATGTTTAGTTCTGATTATTTATGATTTGGTTTTCTAAATTGCACACTGATATTGCTCTCAATGGGTGTTGTAACTGCATTGCCTTGTCTTTAAAAGAAAACAAAACAAACAGATGCAGTTTGATACCAACCTCTTGTTTTGATGTTATCTGGAGGCTTTACAATAACAAACTGTTTGTTCCATATTTTACTTCCCTTTCATTTGACTCCGCCAAAAATAAGTCCTATTGGACCATGTAAACAGGTTATGATATTGTCTTTTACTCGGCTTTTGTGAAGTTATGGATTTCTTGTTGAAGAAAGAATGTAATGTATTTGACTGGAGCTGTTGAAAACTATAATAGACTTGGTTTGTTAAAAACCTTTTAGGTTTGATATGGAAGTGAAGGTGATCAGAAGTAAAATCAAATCAAAGGAGACAAAAATTACCTCCATTTTTGATAGAACAAATGCAGAAGCCCAGACTGCGCTGTAACAGAGCTGTATACCATACAACTAAAGCAGAACAATAGTGACTTAGTTTGAGAACTAATACAAACCAGCGTATTTATGTTGCAGTTCTAAGATTCAACACAAGTGGAATTCTGGCTGAAACATTCCACTTGTTAAACTATTTCCGACCAGCCACTTAACAACTTGAAAGTAACATTATCTTTCATCTCCAATTTCTTAAGAGTTCCTCTCTCTCTACTTAATCATTTGTGGTCTTCTGGATGCCTTTCCTGGTCAAATGAACAGCTAATCTAAACCATCAATATTTCTGTTGGACAGTTTCTTCTGTATAAGGACGAGATCACTAAATAACAGCTATAATCTTTCGGTTTAAGGGGCAAATCTGTACTTTGATAATGCGGTTTTTTTTTCCAGCCCTACTCTTTCAAAAATTGCATTCGGTTACTCTTTCGTAATCTTGAGGTAGAAGCTTGTTGAACAGTGACCTGATGAGAAGCTTAATGTGTTCAGTATTGAACAAAAATGCAACAATATTATTTCTTGAACTTTACAGGAACAATTTTCTGATTACGTAGAAAGGACCTTGGATAAACAAGTCACCCTAATATTCTACAATTTTTCGAAATTTATTATTGACAGACTACACCAAAGAACCACTGTACACCATGGGATTTTGAATATGTATGAGGGGAACGCTCAGAAATTAACTCCTTAAACTTGCCCCAGTGCTATTGTTCTCAACATAATAATGTGATACAAGATCAGACATTAACAGTTTGAGGGTGAAGCCTACATTCTATGGTATTATATTTAGTTTTTACTTCAACAGTCCGATCACTATTTGGAAATTTGTAGTGCTTTGCTAGTGGAATTGTTGCACGAGCTTCACGCATTCTGGTTATATGTGGGTTCACTGGTGCGAAAAGAGTCCCAACCTGAAACGTCACCTCTCCATGTTCTCCAGAGATGCTGCCTGACCTGCGGATCCCTCTTCCCGCTGATGACCCTCCCTGTGTCTTTCTCTGTAAACCAGTTCCTTGTGTCTACATTGTGTTCAATTCTACTGTGTTTTGATTGAAGAGAGCAAAAGACGTTGGGCCTGAATATCAAAATTATCTCCCAAACTCGTTCCTAGTAAATCAAAATTGGTATTTTTCTCACAAGAAAATCAGCAGCAGAGTGTTGCAGTACATGTTTAGGTTTATTATTGGCATGTGTTCCAATCAAACACCATTTTAAAATGTAGACAGATGCTGGTTTACAATAAAAAGACGCAAAGTGGACTGACTCACCGGGTCAAACAGAATTCTTGGAGAACATGGTGACATTTTAGGTTGGAACCGTTCTTCAGACCGATTCAGTATTTTTTTTAAAAAGGGTGCCAACCCGAAACCTATCATAATACGTTCATACGTTATAGGAACACAATTAGGCCATTCAGCCCATCAAGTCTACAGTGTCATTCAATCATGGCTGATCTATCTTATCTATCTTTCCCTCTCAACCCCATAACCCCTAACACCCATATCCATGTTCTCCAGGCATGCTATGTTACTCAAGCACTTTACCACTTTAAAATTATTATTTTTTAAATAATATAATGTCCCGGGGAAGTATTAAAGTGTTAATAGGAAAAATAACGTTGCATCTAAAAAAGCTAAAGGTATTAAATGATTGGATAGAAACTCTACACCCATTGAGTTGATACCTTTTATCCAGAACAGTGCTTTATCACAGGCTTATGGGGTGAGATAGGCATTGCAAAGCCAGGTGTTTCTCAGTTTTGTCATTGGCAGTCGAGGTGTACCAGGCTGTCGACCATCAATTGCTTTGAGCTTCCTGTGCAATATGAAAATGTTTCTTGCATGGATTTATAATTGCAATTAATGTGACTGCTGTGAAGAAGTAGCATTTATGTACAGCTGCTCCTCGACCTACAATGGGGTTACGTTCCGATAAACCCATCGTAAATCGAAAATATCGCAAGTCGAAAACGCATTTAATACAGTGCGATCACGTGACCGGAAGTGAAGTGCAGCTCGCTGTCATTGCCGAGCGTTTGCGGATCGTAAAGTGGAAATATCGTAAGTCGAAAATTGTAAATCGGGGACCATCTGTATGCTGTGGGATTTTCTGATAATGGGCTGAGTTATGCTGGCTGGGCCTTCTGCATGGATTGCTGCCTGCAGTTCCAACTTACCTGGCCTGGATGTGGGTTTATCTGCTGGGTGATCTCATCCTAATGTTTAGCAGCATGATCTGAGTGGGGACTGGGTCTCCAGCGAGGAAGACTGACTGAACTTTATTGCCTTCCATCACAGTGATCACTGTTATGGAAGTTTATGTTAAGTTCTATCGTTCTTTTAATTGTGTTGTGTTCTTTTAATTGTATGGCTGCATGGTAACTCAAATATCGCTGTACCTTAATTGGTGCATGTGACAATAAATCTGAATCGGTATCAATTTGGCCCTCTGAATGTGTCAGAGAGATTCTTACTTGCAATCTGTGCACAAAATACCAGGAATTAATTTGGTTTGAATGACTGGCTTGCTGCCTGGCAGTGCCAGAGACTCTGGTTCGATCATGACTGCGGGTGCTGTTTGCACGGGGTTTGTATGTTCTCCCTATGACCATGTGGCTTTTCTCCGGGTGCTCCATTTTCCTCCCATACTCCAAAGACGTACAGGTTTATAGGTTAATTGGCAGGTGAAATTATTAATTGTTCTAGTGTGTAGGATAGTGTTAGTATATGTGGTGATCGATGGTTGGCACGGACGCGGTGGGCCGAAGAGCCTGTTTCCACGCTGCATCTCTAAAGTCTAAAAAAACTCAAACCATGATTCAGCTCAATGACTTCGACTTGATTCTGTAAGGAACGTTTTATATTCTGGACTTCTTTCCATTGCGTACTATGACGACTGGGAATTTAAGCTTCCCTCCCACAATAAGCAGGCTGTCACAATGATTCATAGTCTCAAATCATGATGTTTGCAGCGCAGAATGTGAACTGCAGTTGAAATCCAGCCCTGGAGTTTATTGAATCCTTTAACGTTTATCTTTTCCTTGATTGCGTCTCCACAGTTAAACTTTGGCGCATCTTTTCCATTCCCTTCAAAAATAAATAATACTTGATATACTTCAGTCGAAGCTAGTTATTGGAAAGTAGACCCAAAATGTTGGAGTACCTCAGCGGGACAGGCAGCATCTCTGGAGATAGGAATGGGTGGCATTTCGGGTCGAGACCCTTCAGTCTGAAGAAGGGTCTCGACCCGAAACGTCATCCATTCCTTCTCTCCAGAGATGCTGCCTGTCCCGTTGAGTTACTCCAGCATTTTGTGTCTACCTTTGATTTAAACACACATCTGCATTTCTTTCCTACACTAGCTATCGGAAATACTGCTTTCTTAGGTTTGTAAAAAGTCTTCACAAACTTGTGCAACGTATATTCTTGGCAATGGTGAAGAAAATATGGTGTGACTGGTATTGATGCCGAGGATCCCACATAGCACAGTACTTGAAGTAACTTCAAGCACATCGCTCAAAGCTGCCGCAGCCTACATGAGTGATAAACATAACAAAGAAACAAGTTTGCACGTACCATTTCTTAAAATTTAAGTATGGTACTTAAATCCCAGAGGCCTCCCAGACTGGATAAGGGTCCAAAACGTCACATATCCATGTTCGCCAGGGAACTTGCCTGACCTGCTGAGTTATTCCAGCACTTTGTGTCTGATAGATCTTAGTTTATTTAGATAATGCATTAAACCAACTTTGTATCTGTAGCAATGGACAGAAAGTTTTCTCATTATACCGTTTGATAAAAGAGTGGTAGAATTCTCTCGCTACACTAGCCAGTATTTAGCCAGTTCTGTCACATTTATGCCACAAACAATACCTGTGAAAATGAATGAATTTTCATTTCTCATTTTTCACCTATGAGCATGTCTGGATACAAACCAGAGTTGTACTTATCAGCTGTGAACCACACTACAGAAGTAATTCATTAGCTATGAAGTGCTTTAGGACATCCTGAGTACATGCAAATTGAGCGTGGCATGGTTTGATATCCCAACCCACACCACAACAAATGCATTTTATGCTGAGAATTCTCCACACAAGTTCTGATGTTGCCTGTGTCAGTGGAGGAAAATTGATCTGAAAAATTTGGAGTGCAGAGATCTGTAAAAGTAAATGATACACCATGCATTAAAAAAAAACAAAAAAATAATTATGGAAATCAAAATATCTGAATGCATCTATTCTCACCAAAGTTATTTTTTCATTGTTTTGATCCTTTTATTTTAATTTTGTTATTTCTTTTCTCTACTTCCCCTTTATTTATTTTCTAGCTTCCTCCTTTTCTCATCCTCTTGTTTAACATTCCTATTTCTGCTTCTGAACTCTACAGTTTCCCAATAGTCAACCTTCATTTCAACTTGAATCTGCAGTTTGTTTGTTTTTTTCCTTACCCAGACTGGTGCAGTGCTGAAGGTTATTTTGTTGCATTCTCCTGAAGCCTTCTCCTTCACCCTTCATTCCATTCCAGCAAAACAGGAAAGAAAATGAGTATTTCCCGCACACACTAAACAGTCACCTCATCAGGTCTGGCTTACCGCATCTCAAATAGTTGCTGGTACAGCTCTGCAGGAAAAGCCCGAGGCTTCAGTTGGATAATTTAATGGATGCAATTTGATGACACAGGGTCCTAGTGCCTGCAGTTTAATTGTAAGACGCATCAGGCTTAACAAAACTGCTTTCTAGGTAACGGTGTTTTTCCAATGCATATATATATATATATTTTTTTTTTTAATTTTGTTTTTATTACAATACTCGACTAAGTGGGACCCATTGGGTCACAGTCACACCAGAGACCTGGACCCCCCAACGCAACGGGAGGGGGGGGGGGGGGGCTAGGAGGTGTGTGGGGAAGGGGGGGGGGGGGGGGGGTGAGGAAGGGGGCAAGTGGTGGGGGAGGGGGGGGTGGTGTGGGGGGTAAGGGGGGGTGGTCGCAGCAGACACCTCGAACTCTGCTCACCCCGCACCTTCAGCTTTTGGCCTCATGCAGCAGCTTTCAGTCCCACTCCGACTTCACTCGGAGACTTCTGGTTCAACTTAGCACGCTGCTCACGGAGCTTTATTCTCCACGGGTGCCGGAAGGGGTGTTGCCTTCATGGTGACGGACAGGTGAGAAGACCAATCTGCTGATCTCTTGATTTTTTTAAACCTTCATAACTTTTCTAATATTTCACCGATCAGAACAAAACTTGGTGCGCTTGGAACAGAGAACAGTGAGTAAGGTGGCAAAATGATCCTAGCAATATAGGTTACCGTTTTTGCACAAATCTCAAACTGGAAGTGGTCAAGATGAGAGTTTTAGTAATAGTATAGATAGAAGATGAAATAAGGATGCTTCGGTCATTGTTGTGGTATTCTCATTTTTGCATTACTACTCTTCTACCTTTCCGTAATATTGGCAATATTCTAGTTTTATATTTTGTGTTTTCTATGACGTGCTTCTTTCCTAAAATCTTTTTTTTAACGGACCAGTGTTTGAAATAGAATATAAGTTATCAGTTGCGGGAAAGAATTGTTCTACAGACTGCAATATATCATTTAATTGACTTTAAAATATACATTATTTGTAGATTTGTGGCTATTCAAATATTTTTGACTAGGATCAAAATTCCTTTGTTAAATTTTCTTTAATTTTGCAACTCCAGATTAATTAATTCAACTCCATGTTAATTTGCAAAGACTACGTGTTTTACCTTTTACCTTCATTCGTCGAATGTTGAAACCCTCGTTGGTTTCTTCTCCAAGTTTGACTGTTTCAGTACTTTCTTGAGCTACCTCAAGATTCAAGATTCAAGAGAGTTTATTGTCATGTGTCCCAGATAGGACAATGAAATTCTTGTTTTGCTTCAGCACAACAGAATATAGAAGGCATGAATACATAACAGATCAGTGTGTCTATATACCATTGTATAAATATATACACACATGAATAAATAAAACAGATAAAGTGCAAATAAACAGATAATGGGCTATTAATGTTCAGAGTTTTGTCCGAGCCGAGTTTAATAGCCTGTGGGGAAGAAGTTGTTTCTGAACCTGGATGTTGCAGTCTTCAGGCTCCTGTACCTTCTACCTGAAGGTAGCAGGGAGATGAGTGTGTGGCCAGGATGGTGTTGGTCCTTGATGATGCTGCCAGCCTTTTTGAGGCAGCGACTGCGATAGATCCCCTCGATGGTCAGAGCCGATGATGGACTGGGCAGTGTTTACTACTTTTTGTAGTTTTTTCCTCTACTGGGCGCACAGGTTGCCGAACCAAGCCACGATGCAACCGGTCAACATGCTCTCTACTGTGCACCTGTAGAAGTTAGAGAGAGTCCTCCTTGACATAGAATAGAATAGAATAGAATAGAATTACCTTTATTGTCATTCAGACCTTACGGTCTGAACGAAATTTCGTGCCTGCAGTCATAAATACAATAATACAATAATAAACAACAATAAACACAAATTAACATCCACCACAGTGAGTCCTCCAAGCATCTCCTCACTGTGGTGGAGGCAAAAATCTTAGGGCTGCAGTCTCTTCCCTCCTCTTCTCCCTCTGCGCTGAGGCGATACCCCACCGGGCGATGGCACAGACAGTCCCGCGGCTCACCGAACCCCGCAAACGGGCCGGCTCAAACACCGCGGCCCGGGGTGGTCGAAGCTGCCGCCCTCCAGTCCAGCGGAAGCAGCCGCTGGCCCGCGGCTCAACCCCGGACTCAGGTCACCGCCGCCAGAACGCCGTCCCAGCCACCGGAGCACCGTTCCAGCCCCTAGCCGGATCGCCCTCACGTGAGTGCCGTTCCTCCCTCGAGCTGGGCCGCTCCGACGGGAGCGCCGTACCTCCCTCGAGCTGGGCCGCCCTGACGGGAGCGCCATTCCACCCTCGGGCTGGGCCGCCCCGACGGGAGAGTCATACCGACTCTCCGTAATCTTCTCAGGAAGTAGAAGCGCTGATGTGCTTTCTTTATGATTGCATCAGTGTTCTCGGACCAGGAAAGATCTTCAGAGATGTGCACGCCCAGGAATTTGTTGAAGCTCTTGACCCTTTCCACCATCGACCCATTGATATAAACGGGACTGTGGGTCCCCATCCTACCTCTTCCAAAGTCCACCTTTCCTTAAGTTTGATACCAAAACTCTGGTACACATGTGACATCGATGCTATCGCACTTGCCTATTGCATGTCCTTGCTAAATAACATTGACTCCTAGTCGAACATAATTTTCCTTAAATCCTTCTTGCTATTTCCTTGCTACGTTCTACAATCTGCAAGTTCTGCATTCCCTCATTTTCTTTAACATTCATGAAATCTTCATATCTAGTCTCTGGAAGTTCTCCCTAAACTTCTCGGCAGTCACAGCAAAATTCTTCTGAGCTCCAGCTCTTTGAGAATGGCTCTGGTTTTTATTATTTGCTTGTTCAGCTCAATGCTATAAATTCTCCTTTGTGAGGTTTTGATGTATTGGGGACAGTGCTTAACTTGGATTGCATTACATTTCAATCAGTGACATGGACATTGACCTGTATAAATAAAGCAGGGAATATCCCCCACCTTGTCCGATGTTTCCCCTAAATATCCAGGGGATCATGGTCTCATATATTAAAGGAATAAAGAGAAATGGATTAGTGGAGAAGAAAGACTGAAAAAGACCAGCCACAATAATATTGGATGGCAGAACAGGCATTGGGACTAAATGTTCTACTAAGCGTGAAAAGTAAGCTTTTACAAATTTTTCAGTAATGCTTGTCATGCCCATTGGCATGTGTACTGGTTTAAGTTTTGACTACGTAGTAGGATGTTAGATTGTTGAACACGAATATAAGAGGGCCGTGTAGAAGTTGTAGCTTTCCCTAATGTAATTCCCCAATCTCGTCTAGACAGTAAATAGCGCCAGTGCAGTTAGAAAATTGGTTGAAAATTTTATTTAATAATAATCAGTATAACAACAAAAATCTAACATCTAATTAAAATAATAACACATTTCTGGAATGCTTTACAGTTTGAGTCCAATTTGATCTCCTCTGTCAAAGTTGCTTTTAATAGATTTGTCAATGGCAAATCTCGTTAGTTGCAGCTCGCCATTCCTTTTCGAACTGCCAGCTTTCAACCATTCGAACATCATGTTTTGCCGGACACATATACACTGCTGAACATTGTGAAAAAACTTGCTCAATGACATAATGCACTGCACTTGTTACTATGTGCTTTTGCTGGGTTCAGATCTGCATAGAATGTGATGCCCTGGAGATTTCAATGGGGATTCTAGGCTTGCAGATCAGGGGGCAAAGGGGGTGGTAACTTCAATTTTTAATGTTTTTAACATAATTTTTGATGTTTTGTTTTTAATAAAGTTTGAAAACATTACCTTATCATTTTGTATGTTTCTGAACGTTGGAGATATAAAAACTTTGGGTTCTGTTAGATCCACTCAGTGGGGGGGTGAGGAGGGAGTTTTTTTTGGATATGGGGCGCAAATTGGAGTTGACAGACAGGTGACCTCTCGCCACTATATTGCTTGGCATCTTACCATGCTACCCAAGGACGTGACGCGCCTGCATGTGTGGTGGTGGGGGGAGGGGGTTTGGCTGTCACAGTGATATATAGCTTCAGCCCACCAAGCCCACTCTAACCATTGATCACCCATACGCTAGTTCTATGTTATCCCATATTCGCAAACTACACACTCGGGACAATTTACAGAAGCCAATTAACCTACAAACCTGCATGACTTTGGAATGGGGAAGGAAAGCAGAACACCTGGAGAAAACCAATGCGGTCACAGAGAGAACGCGCAAACTCTACACAGGCAGCTCCCGAGTTCAGGATTGAACCTGGATCTCTGGTGCTGTGAGGTAGCAGCCCTACTGCTGTGCCACCCTTGGATATAAGGAACTGCAAATGCTGGTTTACAAAAACAACAGTGTGAGCAAGATTAGGTTAGGTAGCATCTCTGGAGAAAACGAATACATGCCGTTTTGAGTCGGGACACTTCAAGTTTTGTCAAGGGACCCGACTCGACCCGAAACGTCACCTATCCAAGTTCTCCAGATATGCTGCCTGACCCACTGAGTCACTCCAGCACTGTGCCTTTCTCTGCTTTAATTTATTAATGCAGTGCCCTGTTTTGCTTTTCTGACAGACATAATAGCTGGGAGCCAGAAGAAAATATTCTTGATCCACGACTCCTGCTGGCTTTTCAAAGGAGGTAAAGATGTTCAAATGTTACCGTTGTTATCTTTTGTTGTCACTTTCTCCTTTGTCCTATTTCCTCTTCTACGCACTGGAGCCATGAAGATGAACAGTACCTTCTGCTAATCCCCACATACACTAAAGTACAGGCCTTCCCCAGGTTATGAATGCCTGACTTGTACACAGCCCATACATGCGATTGAACATTTGGGAGACTGGTGGGATGGATTTGCTAGCTGTTACGGGCCTACAGGCATCTTCTGCCATGTTCATGGCAATATCTGAATGGTTGCCTGAAACGCTCTGGTTTAACCACACATTGCTCTTGGTTGGCCTATGTTTTTATATAAATATATTGCTGGTGGCCGCGTTTTCCAACTTGCAAACTTTTCGGGTTACGGTCGATTTTGCGGAATGGAACCTTGTCGTACCCTGAGGAGGGCCTACAGAGAAGCTTATTTGGTCGCTCAAGCTTCTATTCGAATTTAGCTCGCTTGATCTATGCTTCGACTTGGATTTGGAATTTGCTTGCACATTATTTTATGCATGAGCAGCACATCGGGGTGATGAATAACAACATGAATATCTGGGTTCCACTGGGAATAACAATGGAAATCTTTTTATTTTTGTTCTTTACAGTCAACAAGAGAAAGAACTGCAAAATCGTAAACGAGGCAAGAGGCCCAGAGGCAGGCCCAGAAAACATGTGGTAGGTTTGGTTTTAGTTCAACGTTGATTTTAGTAGAATAGTTGAAGACATTGTCACTATAAGGAATGGTTGCAACCACACTTAAATTATCTGAAAAAAATTCTGATCATGCTGAGGCCCCATGCTCCTGATCCATGGACTCTATGTTGGCCTACTAAAGGAGAGTGAGGGACTTTGTCTTGGGCTTGATGGCCTTAATAAGCCAGTGCAGATTTTTGTTGGCTTCTAGAGCTATGTTTATGTATGAATATCCCTGGAAGAGGAACATTGCAGAGCTGCCGAGTGGTACGGATTTTCCATATTTTGTACAGAAATGCGATAAGAATGTTGATGTACGTTTTTGTGTTGTTAAATACAGATTTTAAATACGGAGTTCAGTTCAGTCTGAAGAAGGGTCTCAACCAGAAACGTCACCCATTCCTTCTCTCCAGAGTTGCTGCCTGTCCCACTCCAGGTTTAAATAGAGCGCTGTCAGTTTAACGTGTGGGAATTTAAACGTAGAACTGTCGGCAGGAGCGCTGTTGGATCTAAATATAGCGATACTGGCTTGAGGGCTATGAGCTTTAAACATAGCGCTATGGGCTTTATACAGACTGTTCAGGAAAATTCTCGTATAACAGTGAGGCTTTGGAATTCTCTTTCTCAGTGGAAGCTGAGCCTTTGATTATTTTTCAGGCAGTGGTAGAATTCTGGATAAGCCTATTGGTGAAAGGTTACCAGTGGGATTGCAGTTACATTGGGATTGGCTTTGATTTGACAAAACGGTGGGTGCACTCAAGGGGGAGAGAGGGAGGGGTGGAGAGAGGGAAGGGTGGAGGGAGGGAGAGGATGGGGAGGGAGAAGGACAGGGAGGGAATAAGAGAGGGAGGGAGGAAAAAGGGAGGGAAGGAGGGCGAGAGGGAGGGAGGGAGGCTTCCAAAATGGCTTCTACATCATCATCTGGTGCTAAAAGCAGGAAGCAGCCGTTCAAACAGCAGTACACAAAGAGATGGCAATGAATGCACTGACAAGTAATGTGCGTAGTAAACATGTAAATTTGTGGCAAAGTTATGCATTCTTGTACTCTTACATGGGTATGACCGCACATAAAAAATAAAAAATTTCCAGCAAAATAGCACTGTGTAAAAATACTGATTTCCTCAACAAAAATCTGATTTTCAGGTACTAGAATACTGAAATGCTCTGACAAAACTTGGCAGCTCTGATGATGTGTCCCCTCTGTTTTCCATGATTGGTCGGCACTAAATCGACTGGATATATTGGGGCAATTTGGAATTCTTACTAAGAAATCATTTAGCATTCCAGAAAATCTGTATATAAAGTTGGATAATAATAGACAATAGACAATCTGTTTCAATAGATTGAACAGATAATCTGTTCAATCTGAATTTAATTTGAAGGACTACAGTGCTATCTATTCGGCAAGTGAATGACAAATATTTAATGGCAACCATTACCAATTTTGGTTACTGTGCTGGTTTGTAAAGAGCATTATAATGGATCTTTCATGACAATCTTTCTATGGTTCTACGTTCAGACGATAACGAGAACTTGTTGATGTTGATTACAATTTAATTCAGCAATAAGCCACACCTGGTTAGTGTCAATAAGTATTTTATAGGAATAACAATGCTCACCTATTTAAAATGCACATCCCCTCGTGGAATTGATTCTTGAGATGATGGACGTTGTTCTAAGAGGAGAAATTGAGTAAGCTTCGCCACATTCATTGGAGTTTAGGAGAATGAATGTTTGTCTTGTTGACATGTTGAAGTTTTTAAGGGGGATTAATCAAGAGATGTTGAGGTGCTATTTCATCAGCCTGGAGAATCCAGAAAAGAGAGATGCAGTTTTAGGATTAGAGAACAAGCAATTAGGAGTGAGATCAGGGGAAATTCTTTACCCAGTGGGCTTGAAATCCTCTACCACAGAATTCTTGTAAATTGCATTAAATCAAGGCTGAGGTTGATAAATTTCCAGATATTAGGGTCATAGATGAATATGGGGAACAGATAGGAAAGTGGACTTCAAGAAGGGATCAGCCATGATCTTATTGAATGGCTGAACAAGGGCTCCATTACAACTGTATCTTCCTCTAATACCTTCAAATTGTTTCCTTATTAGATAAATAAAATCATTTTGATCAGATATTTCTTTACAACTTCATAAAGTACGGTTGAGGTGCACCATCACAATCCCTTTCAGTGCAGCAGTCATGCAGATTATTTTCATTACTTTAGCATTGAAACGGATAAGAGCTAGATGCACAGCAAATGGAATTTAACACAAAAAGGTTGTATAGTTCGAGAGAAAAGTGAGGAGTGACAAAAAAAGCCAAAAGGTTTTGGAGCAGAGAGATGTTTAAAAAAATCTTTGAAGATAGCAGGACTAATTTGATAACCTCTGAAACAAAAGCATACGTTATTCTTGGTGTTTGAAGATGTACTGCACTGACGGTTTAAAAATACCAAACTTTACTTTATGTAGTAATTGGTAACGATGTTGAATACACTGCCTGAAAGGGTGATGGAATCAAAGGGAGGAAATTGTGCAACAGTGCATGAAAAGAGTAAAGGACATGCTGTGTCATTAAGAGATGACATAAATGTAATGGTTTGTGTGGCCGCCATTTGTGGTCTGTCATAAACTGCATTGAATTAGATGATTTTTGTTTCACTTTCCGCACTATCTTAAAGGTTAAACGTAGAACTATGAAGCCAAATTGGGTGCCGGCATTGAGCAATGCTGAGGCGGCTCAGCATGCAACATGAGTGGCAAGGATGGGGGATAAATTTGTGTAAACAGTATTGAATGTACGTATAGCCTCCGAGAATGTTGGATGGAGTCTTGTAAGGATTATGTATTGGATATATTTATTTCTCGAATAAAGTATATTTTGAAATTTAAAAAAAAATGCAGATCTGAACTGCTGACATTTCCCAACCAGATCTGGTCCAATGAGATCTTTAATGATTAATTACATTATACAAATGAGCTGGATGCACAGCATGGATGTGGCGCAGTGGTAGAGTTGCTGCATTACAGCGCCAGAGTCCTGGGTTCGATCCTGACTACAGGTGCTGTCTGTACAGAGTTTGTACGTTCACCCCACAATCACATGAGTTTTCCCTGGAAGCTCCAGTTACCTTCCACACTCCAAAGATGTACAGGTTTGTAAGTTAATTGGCTTTGTTAAAAAATTGTAGATTGTCCTGAGTGTATAGGATAGTGTTAGTCGGCATAGAATCGGTGAGCCGAAGGGCCTGTTTCCACTCTCTCTAAACTAAACAAAAATGTATGGGAATGAAAAGTATTACTTTCTTGGTAATACATTTAGTTCCAGAATAATTGTACACAGATCAATTGATTGTCCAGACTGGTGATTTAACTGTACTTGCTTTTATGTATGTAGATATAATAACTTCCCTATTAATTAAACACAAAAATCCAGAAGTTCCTGTCTGAGGTATGGTACTGTGCCCTCAGGCATTATGAGAAGCTATTGTACTCTGTGGCACCAGACTTCAAATATGTTGCATTAAATTGCAGAAATAATTAGGGTTGTCAGTTTCAATTCCGGGTGACCTTTATAACAATGTGATTACTGCACACCCATTTACCTGCAGCCATTAGCTGAATAGTGTTGAAAATCAACTTTTGTTGAAAAATTCTTTTACTTTTGCAGCTTTTAATTTAATTATTTTTTATTTCTCTCTTTCCCTTTCTCTAAACCTGTACTTTCCTTCCATCTTGCTGTTTCCCAGTTTTGACCCTGATTCACCTATTCTGGCTTCCACTTCCTCGTTTAGACTGCTCAATTCAATAATAATTCTTCTGCCAAGGGGGTTGAGGATGTAAATTATTCCTTCATTGTTCAAATAAATCAAGCCAAGCAATAGAGGGCATCGTCCCATTTCTGTAGCCAGTTGACCCTGGAGAAAAAACTCTTGGAAGTTAAAAAGCCAAGTGCAATTTGAACAAATGAATGTAATATTTTGACGTTATTTTTTTACATTTTGTATACCTGGATGAAGCACGGGAGAGTCACAGATCCAGAATAATGTCAATTCACTTTGCACATTATTAATTGAAACAGTGTGGAAACAGTACAACCTTGTTTTTCCTCTCCATCAAAAAAATTTACTAGAAAATCATTTCAGGTTATTGTCTGAGAATTAGTGAAAGTTGTGAAGATAAACTCTTGTTAATCTATTTTTAAATCTTCAATATTTCAAGTGAATTTATGTTCATATATTGCTAAAGACTCTGTTAGCCACCCTCTCCCACAATTTTTTGGGATAATCAACAAACAGCACTTAAGTAGAGTGAATGTCACCATCTTATGCGCTGTTCCAAACATTTTTTTAAATATAGTTTTCATTATCAGCAATGAAATGTAGGAGAGGCCGTGTTCTGTATGACTCTCGGAATGTAGTCTTTAGTACAAACAAGGGCAATTCACTCAATAGTCTATTTCCAGGGCAGGAAATGCAATTTGTACTGGTAAAACCAGGATAATATTTTTGGGGGAAGTTGTAAATGAAAGATGGGAACAAATAACTGGAGATACTGGTTAATACACAAAAGCACACAAAGTGCTGGAGTAACTCAGCAGGTCAGGCAGCATCTCTGGAGAACATGGATAGGTGATCGAGACCCTTCTCCAGATCTGAATAGATAGATTTCAATAAATATATATTTTGGCAATAAAATTATTCTTGGTCACAGAAGTTGGGTGCTGCCTTGCTGCTTCTGCTTTTTATGGTAGCACGTTGCTTCGCCTTCTCAAGTTGCATCAATTTGTATGTTCAGGCTGTAACATTGAAATAGCTGATTTGTAATTGCACCCTGCAAGCTGTCATTGGCACCTGTTGCAAATTTGACGTGGAAATGGGATGTTAGTGCAGCAATTGTGTTGGAAGTTCCACTGGCAGACATGATTCAAAGAGAAGGAACAAAGTTTGAGTTGCCTCATATGGTTCCTGACCATTATGTTAAAGTGCCATCCTCCAAATCTGCTTCGGAGATGAACGTGTTATCAAATGTCCTTTGCACAAATGCCTCTATTTTTGAAATAAGCTTTCCAAAGGAAAAACTTTCTTCAGATTCTACTTTGGGGTTAAATTTATTAAAATGGAGAATGGAATTATCCTTATCTCCAACAAGGATACGCAAAGAAATTTGAGTTAAAAAAAATTACACATGAAATGTGGGAACAGGTAAAGTGATTAATGTTAATTATTACAGCTTTGGTAATTATGACAGATGGATCGTGATTGCCTTTCTCAGTCTTAACTGAACTATCTTTTCCTGGTGTGAAATTTAACAGACTACTTTGTGGATGATCTGCAAATACCAAAGTAATGTTGATCACCTCCAAAAATTCTTTTTTTGTAAGTTTATACAAAAAGGAGACTACAAAGGAAATGTCAAAGTTATTTGGTTTCAGGAATGTGACAGCAAGAATTTAAAACCTGGCCATTCCATCAGGAACTCTCTCTGTATTATTACAGACCTTGATTTAACACAGCTGGTACCTCCCAGGAGTCAGTAACATCTAGCGCACAATCCAAGCAATCATTTTAAGTAGCTGCTTAAATAATCATCCGTGAATGCACCTATGTGTTAAAATGCACCCTCGTTCTGTCTAAAGAATGAATTCTTCTATGTAAACAAAAAAGCAAGTACTTCGTTGACTTTAAGCAACCTCTACCCCCCCCCCCCCCCCCCCCCCCCCCCCTTCCTCCACCCTACTCATTTAACCAGTTCCACAGTATGTAACAATGTATCACTCAAGATCCCCATCTACCTTCACCAACAACTGTCCTACCCGGGGACCAATCTGCCTGAGGTCATCTGTTGCCAGCCCTGATCTGTCCTGATCTTTTCTCGTTTCTCGCCTCCAGCTCTTCCACCCGCCCCCCCCTTTCCTGCCATCATCACCTATCCTTTTTTCTCCAGTTATTCTCCAGCTATCTTGAGCATATGCAGTTCTTTGTTTTTACTTAGTTCCTTTTATGGTTTCACATTTTTATTAACATTCTACAGGTGATTTCTTATTTCCTAGTTGCTGAATTTGTAAACCATAAGGACTTTTGACAGGTTAATATGGGGAAAGAAGTTTTAAAATTTGTTTAATAATGAATTTAAAGCTTTATTTGCCAATCCAGTTTTGTGCATTATTTCCCTGTGGAGTGACTAGACAGAAAATCTATTCCTTCACACCTGCCAATACATCCCTGCAACTAGATTCTAGTGGGGGTGCTCCTTCCTAGTCAGTAGCTTCGGGTGACGACATTTTTTCTTTTTCCCAGATAACGTGGACAAGATGTTGGAAATCAAATCATTTTAGCTGTTGGTCAGCTGGCAGTGTCGAGGGTGAGCTGCCTTCCCAGACTCTCTGTTGGTAGACAAGCAGAGTACGGTAGTGTGGCACAGTGGCGCAGCGGTAGAGTTGCTACATTGTAGCGCCAGAGACCCGGGTTTGATCCTGACTACGGGAGCTGTCTGTACAGAGTTTGTACGTTCTTCCTGTGACCATGTAGCTTTTCTCCGAGGCTCCGGTTTCCTCCCACACTCCAAAGACGTACATGTTTTTGTAGGTTAATTGGTTTCTGTAAATTGTCCATTGTGTAGGATAGTGCTAGTGTATGGGACGATTGCTGGCCGGCGTGAACTCGGTGGACTGAAGGGCCTGTTTCCGTGCTGTATCTCTAAAGTTTAACGTCTAAAGATCTTGTTAACGTACAGCTTTATACTGCACAACCCACGTAGGTTTCTGGCTACAACTCCCAGATAAGGCCCAGTGTTGTCAGGAGGTTTACTTGGCTGCTGGGATTGGAGAAGTGGGGGTAAATTAATATAAATCAGTCTACTTTTTTGTCTCTCCCTCTTTCCCTTCCATTAACTTTTATGATGACATTTTATTTTTCAACCTTTAATGTGGCGACCGCACAATTTTAAATTGCCCAGTAATTTGTGTTCACCTCCCACCCCAGGGCTTTCTTTATTGTCTATCTCTAACAGAGTGGTAGACAACTTATTTTGTGTGGCAAGGGCTAGACTGACAATTGGATTCACAAGTGAATGCAGATGTCTTAAACTTCCTGAGAGGAACTCGCTACTGTTATTCCAACTTCACATTTTTTTTATTGGACTCCTCGGTTTCCCAGCGGTTAACCTAAAACTGGTTAGATCTGACACAGACTCAGCAGCTCCATTCATTTTAATGGAGAGGAACTGCTCTACGGGAGGTGTGGTTCAACTCGTATACAATTAATTTGGTGAAAGAAAATAATATCAATGTGTTCAGTAATTAAGTTAAAGCTAACAGAATTTAAAAAAATTAATGAGTTTTTCTATTTTAATTTGTATATTTAGTAATTATTCTTGAATTATTTTGATAATTATGAATGTTAGACATGACCTGAAATATTTATCGTCTTTTAGTAGGCAGTGTGCCCTGGCTCATGCTTTTACCAGTTGTGAAAGATTTACAAGGGATACGGTTTGCTGTTTAGAGCAGGAAGGGTCTTGGGGACTGGACCAATTTAGAATTGATTTCAGACACCAAGTTGCCTTTGCAGGTGGGTGCGATAGGAAGGGGACGAGCGTAGTTATTCAGTGCTCGCCGAGCCAGATTAAACAAAACTAATTCACCAATTTAATATATTTCATGGATGATATGCTGTGCAGCCAACTCTTAAGATTGTATAGATTGCTATTGCAAGACATGAAAGTGCCACCTGGAATGGCAAAGGTTTCACTCCACGCTGGTAGTAGTAACACAGCAGCTAATCTTCATGGTGTATGCCACAGCAGGGATTTCTGCTTGTTCTTGTGAAATTTTGGAAAAATTATTTATGGTCTCATAAGGTAAGGGATTGCCACTTGTATTCTGCCAGTGGGTGAGGTTATATCACCCTAATCGCATGTCTGAAAAGTTTATTCTTATATTTATTACTATAACCTGCAACTAGTTAGTTGTTGTGCGGTTTTCATTGAACGCATATGTGCTTAAAACACAGTCTCCGAACTACGTTCATGACATCCATGATTCGTATGTAATTTTCCACACTTATGCAGACTCATAAACGGGATAGATTTGCTAGGCTCTCGAGAGTATTGGAGTAATATTGGGGAAATAAACTTTGTAATAAATTGTCTTTGCCACATTTTTTTATTTCTGAAGTAAAATTAGTGGATTCACTACATGTTTCTGAAATGTAAAACTGACGATGATAGAAATATTCAGCAGGTTGGACACTAATTGTGGAAAGAACAGACCCTGATTCTTCATGTTCAGATCATTTATCAGAATGTTTTCATGGGGAACTCCATATTCCTATTCTTTCCACAGTTGCTATTTGATTTCTCAGTTGCTGTTTTTGTTTCAGATTTGCAGGATTTGTAATTTTTGTGTTTTATTTTGTTATGTAGGAAATCTTGTCCAGTGACTTTTTTTCCTTCTTTGCTTTGCACAGGAACAAGAAACTCCTTTTTCATCAAAATCGAGCAGTTCCTCTGAGGATGACGAGGAAGATACAGATGATGATGATGAAGAAGAGGAGAGCGATGATCAAACCCAGTCTACAGCCCAGAGCAACGATCGTCGGGAAGATTTAGACTGTATTCCTCCAAAACGGGCACAGACGGACGTCGTCCACAGCAAAGCTGACCTGAAAGACTCCGGCAAAAAAAAACGCACCAGCAAAGTAATTCGCAGTGACCTTCGAAAGAACGTAAAAATTAAACCAGGAAAAGCTTTAAAAACACCTGGGAATGATACAAGTGGCGACTCTGGAACAGATGAATCATCAAAAGAAAAACTAAGTAAACCAGACAGACCTATAAGTGAAAATAATTCCAGATCAGAGAAGAGTAACATGGAATCTCTTACTACAGCGGGTGGAATGTTAAATTCAAGCATCTTCAATTCATCAAAAGCCGCTAATCAAAGGGCAGCCTCGCAAACTGCAAACCGTGCAGGATTAGGGCAGCATTCTTCCAGCATACTTTCTGCCAGTTCAATGACACTAACTAAATCTGCCTGTGAACAGCAGTCTGTAAATACGCCAGTTTTAAATCCACAAGGAGCAAATGAGAAAAATAAGGTTGGATTAGTTAAAAATCCCGGAAATGCTAAAACTTCAAATGAATTGTGCAAATCAGAATCCGACTCAAAGAGTTTGAATATTCCTGGAACAATGAAGACCAATTCTAGTGTTTGTAGTTCAGCTAATCCAGGAACAAATTCTCAGAGTCTGAACAGTCAAAGCCCAAATGCCCTCAGTCGGAATTTGCCAGCTTCAAACTCTCAGAACGCTAACAATTCAGGATTAAACCTTCATGCCTTAAACTTGCAGAGTACCAATAAAATGGGATTGAATCCCAAGAATATGCCTAGTCCAGCAGTGAATGCGTCAGGTTTGACCTCGAAGAATAACATAAATAATCTGTCATTTGTGATTTCCAGGAACTCGGCTGACTTGAACTCTCATGTTGTTTCCAACAAACTCTTAAGTTCACAGACTGCCACTAGCCAGGCATCGTGTGAGAGTAGTGGAAATGGGGTTGAGAAGGAGAATCAGGTGAAAGAAGATAAGGAGATGAAGGGCACGACAGTCCATCATTCTGATAACCGAGTCAGAGACAGCGACCAAAAGGATGTTTCATCTGAGACATCCAAACAGAGTGGCAACGTGCCAACAGAACTGAGCACAGGTGAGGAGACACTAAGTTCTGACTCAGACCACGACTCTTCATTTTCCAGCATGGCTCCAAACCCATCCATTTCAGTGCAGACAAACCAAGACTGGAAACCAACTCGCAGCCTGATCGAGCATGTGTTTGTCACTGATGTGACTGCCAACCTGGTCACAGTGACAGTGAAGGAGAGTCCAACTAGTGTGGGCTTTTTCAACATCCGCCATTATTAGAGTTATTAAGAAAATGAACTCCAGAAGACAAACGTTAGTCTTCCACTATAAATCAATTTTGTTTCATCCTGGTCTATGTCACCTCTTGATTTGTTTTGATGGCTATAAGCACCATTTACAATGATGCCCAAATTAGGTTCTTCCATTTCATCAAACAGTGTTGGTGCATTAAATAGATACTAGTTCCTTTGATAGTAAAACTTGTTTTTTTTTTAAATAGCTAACTCAAAGTTTTCAAGTCCTCTAAATATTATGCCCTACATACATAATTTATGTAAATTAAGTCCAAATTGAATTTCTGCAATGGAACGTCCTTATTTGTCTGTCTGTTTCAGTACTTTATAAGATGAAGGTCGAAGAATGAATAATATGAAGACATAAATATGTTAATGCCAGAGGAATTGAAGCTTGGGGAGATTGGTCCTGAAGATGACTGTGGTTTAGTGACATATTCTGAGGGTGTAGTTAATGAGGGAAATATTGTAAATATAGAAGGGATGATGAACATGGAGAAGTATTGTAGCTTGTTGAAACAGCTCCTGACTTTGGTTTGATTTATGTTCGTTTGGAAACGTAAGTTATATATCCCAGAAAAAAAATGCTTGCCTTACCTGCTGCAAAAGGGCTGGTGTGAACTGAGCTGTGGAAAGTGAAAGTAGCTGAATGTTAACACTCTGCCAGCAGTGAAGCAGAGCATAATCCCTAGTTGCATCAGTTTGGATTATTGCCTTTTACAATTAATTGTCTGCAGAATGGGAGGCCATTTTCCGAATGATTTCGGAAAATGAGGTACATCAGTTTGGGCAGAAGTATATAATTCAACAATCACATTGTGGGAAATTCAGCAGTGCATACACAAATGTTTCCCATTTACTGTTACTCATTCAATTTGCAGATGTTTAATATTGTTTTAATTCACCGCCATTATAGGTTCTGTTGAAACCTATCCTGAAGATATATTTAAAAAATCAAAATGGCTTGATGATCACATCCAGTGCATCAAATAATTACGTAATTTTAAGATGGTTATTTGGCAGAATCATTTGGCAAATAAGTTTAATTGTGGTGTGAGAAGTCAGCCTTTCATTCTTTGGGCAGATATTTAATTATTCTGGATCATTTCAAATGTCCCTTTATGTTAATTGTCTAGGTTTTAACAAAAAGTCGATTGCAGTAATTATTTTCCATATACTTCTAGCCTAACACTGTCCCACACATTTATGGACTTTCACCATGAAAAGTCAATTAAATAGTCCATATGGACAGGAAGAGGGCTTTCAGTTCTTGTAGCCTGTCCATCATTATTTTAGATTATGATTTATTGATAGCTGAATACTATCACTTGACTCCATTGCCTTATATGTCAATCTTAGTAATAAATATGTCAGTGGGCTCTATGTGCACCATTTTTACTGTATGCAGTAGAACAGTGAAGAGGATTAAGCATTTTGACTGCAGTGTAGAAAGTGTGTCCCTGATTTCATTCTTGAGTGGCCTAACTCGAATAAGGTGGTCCATTCTTGTATTTAATTCCTCCCATCAAGCATAACTGCCTTATTAAACCTATTGATGTTTCAATTACTTTTTCAAACTACCTCAAGTTAGATTGCTCTTCCATCATCTTTACGCTGGGAAATGCAACCCCACATGATGCAACTTTCTCGTAATTTAACTCCAAGCCCAAACACCAATCTGGTGAATCTGTGCTGTTGTCCCCATCCCTCCGAGATCCTTGGCCACTATTGAAAGCAATTATCCCAGATCAGATATGATTACTTATCTGTAGAAGTGAGGTATAAATTGCTCCTATTTGTTTCTAGCCCACTTGGGACAAAAGGACAATGTTCCCTGCACCTTTCTAATAACTACTTGGAATTCAATTTTTGAGAAGCTTACTCTCTAGCTAATGGTCAAATGGGTGAGACATTGCTAGATTGTGCTGACCAAGGGGAGAGAACAAAAATGAGTGGGAAGACTAATGTTTTCTTTTTATTGAGGTCTTGGATAGCTGTAGACTTGACCTGTAGCCTAACTCTCAGTAGTAGGTTCAGCATTAACTTAATTTTTATAAAATTCAATTGTGTATCAAAGTGCTACTGTGAAATTGTTTTTGTACTCAAGATTTCTGATTTCTCAAAGGAGAAAAATTTAGGTAAATAAAATGTCATTTCAAACGGCAATGAAGTTGTTATTTTGAACAACCAAAAAGGATGGGACAATGTGGGCTGTTATTCTTCACAGGCTTGAAGTAACAAGAAAATACAGTTTTCATTTGATCCCTTGCATCCAACAGCATGTTTCCAGAACAAATAACCAAATCTGGAATGACTTGAACATTTTAAAGTTATACTTTTGTTTAAACAAGAAGCCATGTAGATCAGTAAGTGCCGAATTAACGAGTACAGATGACTTGGATTGAGATAACATGAAAAAAACTGAGATGAAAATTATAAGGAATTAATGTTGGAGGCCATCCAGGAATTAATTGAAATTAAATTGAGGCAGCAGATGAGCTCTGACAGAGTTGGGTCTGAGTTGGACAATGTGCGGAAAGTGGAAATGGACAATTTGGTGATAATGCGGACATGTGATTGAGAATTCATGTTAAGGTCAATTTGACACCAAGAATGAAGAACAAGTAGAATGGATATGGGAGAGCCAGTGGATGTGGTGTATCTGGACTTTAAAAAAACCTTTGACAAGGTCCCAAACAAGAGATTAGTGTGCAAAATTAGAGCACATGGTATTGGGGATAGGGTATAGACAGGGACAGAGCTAGTTGGCAGACAGGAAGCAAAGAGTAGGAATTAACGGGTTCTTTTCAAAATGGCAGGCAGTGATTAGTGGGGTGCCACAAGGCTCAGTGCAGGGACCTCAGTTATTTACAATATATATTAATGATTTAGACGAAGGAATTAAATGTAACCTCCAAGTTTGCGGATGACACAAAGCTGGGTGGCAGGAGGATGCTGAGGCTGCAGGGTGAGTAGGCAGATGCAGTATAGGTTGGGTGAGTGGGCAGATGCAGTATAATGTGGATAAATGTGAGGTTATCCACTTTGGTGGCAAGAACAATAAAGCAGATTATTATCTAAATGGTGTCAGATTAGGAAATGGGTAGGTGCAACGAGACATGGGTGACCATGTACATCAGTCACTGCAAGTAAGCATGCAGGTACAGCAGGCAGTAAAGAAAGCAAATGGCATGTTGGCCTTCATAGTGAGAGGATTTGAGTATAGGAGCAATGAGGTCCTACTACAGCTGGTGAGACCTGGAGTATTGTGTACTGTTTTGGTCTCCTAATTTGAGGAAGGGCTATTGAGCGAGTGCAGCGTAGGTTCACCAGGTTAATTCCCGGGATGGCGAAACTGACATATGATAAAAGAATGGATTGACTGGGTTTATATTCCCTGGAATTTAGAAAGATGAGAGAGGATCTTATAGAAACGTATATAATTCAAGGGATTGGACAGGCTAGATGCAGGAAAAATGTTCCTGATTTTGAGGGAGTCCAGAACCAGAGTTCACTGTGTAAGAATAAAGGGTAGGCCATTTAGAACTGAGATGAGGAAAAACTTTTTCACCCAGAGAGTTGTGAATCTGAAATTCTCTCCCACAGAATGCACTGGATATTTTCAAGAGAAATTTAGATATAGCTCTTAGGGCTAATGGAATCAAGAGATATGGGGAGAATGCAGGAACGGGGTACTGATTTTGGATGATCAGCCATGAATGAATGATGAATCGCGGTGCTGGCTTGAAGGGCAAAATGGCCTGCTCTTGCACCTATTTTCTATGTTTCTCAGATGTCTGGTTCCAACAGTTGCTTACAAGAGGGACTAGTCCTTTGCAAGATCTAAAACAGTGTCTATGGATGTTATAATATTTATATGGAAGAAATTGTCATTCAGCTGTTACTGGATATTAGGCCGGCAACGTTAAGAAGTTGGAAATGTTGGAAATATTACAATGAGGTAGTGAGCTACCCGTGGGTTACTGTGGCAGAAAAGTGAAATTGGCTTATTTTTAGATTTATAAAGTATAAAATCCACCAATAGACCTGACATTAATGAAAGGCATAGATAGAATGTATGTGGAGAGCAGTAGTTGGAGAGACTAGGAACAGAGGGCACAGGCTCGGAATAAAGGGATGTACCTTTAGAATGGAGATGAGGAGGAATATCTTTAGCCAAAGGACGATGAGTCTGGAATTCATTGCTGTAGATGGCTGTGGAGGCAAAGTCATTTGGTACTTTTAAAGTGGAGATTGATAGGTTCTTGATTAGTAAAGGCGTCAAAGGTTACGGGGAGAAGGCAGAAGAATAGGATTGAAAGGGAAAAATAGATCAACCATGATCGAATGACAGAGTATATGTGATGGACTACATGGCCTAGTTCTGCTACTATGTCTTGTGATCTTATGAAAATCTGCGGATGTTTGGAGATGGTCAATAGATCAAGCAGAATCTGTGGAGAGTTCAATAGTTAATACTTTAGTTAGATGACTAGTAGGAGTTAAAAGTTTTTTATTGTCATATCCCAAAAAGTGCAATGACATTTTTGCAGCAGCACAACAATATAATAAATGAAAAGCACACACGCACACACATGCATGCACGTGGTTTAGTGTAGTCATCATATAAACATTGCAGAGGGGAGAAGGAGATGTTGATGATCACAATCAAATGGGATTCCAATTGTGGCTTTGATTAGAGCAGCCATGGTATCTTCTGCAGGTTAGGAAACCTGCTAAACAAAAGGGTCGATCTTGGAGGCATAAGCCTGGGCATTGCATACCTGTAGAGCACTGAACCTCCGCCCTGATAAGTTTGCCTGGTTGCTGGTTTCCTCTGGTATCTTGCTCAGGCCATCGATTTCAATGTGAGTCTTGAACAGGGAGCATCAGCCAATTAATTTAGCACGAGAGTAACACAACATCCAACCCTTTGTTCACCTGATATCTAACCACATTGCCTGTGTAAATTCTGAAGCGATGAAGTATGATATTCATCTGGAAAGTTGGTCCACAGATGATTATAACAAACCTGAAGTTCCCTCAGCAAGCCTTGGGTAAAAATTTCTGGGTAATTAAGTGCACCTTTCTGGTCTGATTAAATGATATGTAACTGGCAAAGTTGGATTTGTTTTAAATCTTTACAAGCCTATTGCTAGTTTTTATTCCATCTATGTATAAAAATTGAATTTTAAACTGAAAGATGAAGCTAGCATAGGGGAAGGTGGAGGAACCTGTTATATTGTGGAAAGATGGGAACTGACCACTAAGTCAGCTCCAACCATTGATTTAATTTTCAGCATGTGTAAGAGCTTCCCTTTGGGGAATGGGAGGGCAGTTGTCGGTGTCCACAAGGGGGTTCTGCCTTAACTTTGGATTTCCTGACTTTCCCAAGCCATTGAAAGATATAATTAAACCTGCAATGAAGGTGGCTAGAGGGGATCAATGCTACTAAGTGTTAGCTAGTCACTGCTGTTTTTTGACACAATTGAGCAATAGGGTTTGTTACCAATACTTGGACTAACAGGTTATTAAATAGAAATTGTCTGCACTTGAGCAAGAATATGTTCTCATTTTTAATGTGCTTCTGGCTAATGGTGCTTTATTAAACCTCTGGTGACAGAATAAGTATCCCTTCTCATCATGGAACATGCAATCTGCAGCTGTGTCAATATTAATGGTAATACCCTGAGTATTAATTTTACTCTAATTTTCATATCCCTCTTTTTCATTTTAACCCTACTTGCAATCTGCATGCCTGTGTAAAATATACTCCTTTCATTGTTTGCTGACCTCTGCTGTGTCAGTCTCCCTCTCGGGTCTTCAACTATAATTTTCTATCCATTGGGATGTTGTTTGATTGACATTATTTAGGCATTGACATTCTTTCGTTTTTCATAATTTGAGCCCTCAATTTCCACAAATGGAAACATTTTATTGCTCTAAGCTGAGACAAATCTGCTGAGTGATTTCATTCCCAATGGCAACAGGGCTTTCTACTGAACACAACTCCTTACTCAAGTCATGTTCAGGTACCCCAAAACTGGTGTCGTGGTCCAGCTATTGTTTCTGCTGGTGCTCCATACATTGTATTTATATTAACATTTTGTACTTTCTGAAATTCTTTTACATTTTCAGAGGTTATTTCATAAGTATGTTTTCACCTGTTTCAATGTTATTTCTTAAATGTCGTTACAAACTGAATGTGCTCATACTTGCATCTATACACAAATGTCGGCACAGCGATAGAGTTGCTGCCTAACAGCGCTAGAGACCCGGGTTTGATCCTGACTATGGGTTCTGTCTGTACTTTCTCTCTGTGACTGCATAGGTTTTCTCCAGGTGCTTCGGTTTCCCCTCAGATTCCAGAGATACGATAAGATATAAATTTGTTTATCCCAGGAGGAAAAATGATCTGCCAACAATCATAAAACACAATATACATGAAATATGAAATTAAAGTGACGAGTGGAAAGGATTGGGGATGCATGCAAAGATTGGGGAGATGGGGTGAGGGGAGCCAGTCTACCCCACGACAGAAGGGGGAGGAGTTGTACAGTTTGATAGCCACAGGGAAGAAGGTTCTCTTGTGGCGTTCTGTATTGCATCTTGGTGAAACCAGTCTGTTGCTGAAGGTACTCCAGTATCATGGAGAAGGTGAGCTATATTGTCCAGGATGCTCCACGGTTTGAGGAGTATCCTCCCCTTCAAGACTACCTCCCATGAATCCAGCTCCGCGGCCAGGATGGTGCCAACCTTCTTGATGTTTGTTAATCCTATTGGTGTCCGCGGCTTTCGTCCTGCTGCCCCAGAACATGACAGCGAAGAAGATGGCACTGGCTACCACCGATTGGTAGAACATCTGCAGCATCTTATTGCTGACGTTGAAGGAGCGGAGCCTTCTCAAAAAGTAAAGCCGGCCCTGCCCCTTCTTGTGCAGGGCCTCAGCGTTCCTGGACCAGTCCAGTTTCCTGTCTAGGTACACTCCGAGGTATTTGTACTCCCTAGTAAACTGCACATCCACACCATTGATGGAGACAGGGAACAGTGGTGCTCCTCTCCTCCTAAAGTCCACCACCAACTCCTTAGTCTTGTTGGTATTGAGCTGCAGATGATTCAGCCCACACCACTCAACAAAGTCGTTTACTACACCTCTGTATTCAGCTTCCCTCACTGATGCAGCCCACAATTGCAGTCATCTGAAAACTGTTGCAGGTGGCAGGAGATGGAGTTATATCTGAAATCCGAGGTGTAGATGATAAATAGGATGGGAGAGAGGACCGTCTTCCATCCCTATGGGGGTCCCTGCGTTGCTCTCTTATCATAGCCGAGACACAGTTCTGTAGCCTGACATATTGTGTCATGTAGTTGGTGATCCAGGACACCAATGGAGCATCCACCCATATCTTTGCCAGTTTGTTCCCTCACAGTGCAGGCCGGATGGTGTTAAAAGCACTGGAGAAATAAAAAAAACATGACTCGCAATGCTTCCCGGCTTATCCTGGTGAGCATAGGAACAATGGTGCAGGTGGATGATGGTGTCCTCAACCCCCACCTTTGTTTGGTAAGTGAACAGCAGGGGATCCAGGTTCAGTTTAACCAGGGGATGGTTAACCAGATGTACAGGTTTGTCGGTTAATTGACTTCAGTAAAGATTGTAAATTGTCCCTAATGTGTAGGATATTGGTCGTGTATGGGGATCGCTGGTCGGTGTGGAGTCTGTGGACCATAAGGCTTGTTTCTGCCCTGTATCTCTAAACTAAACCACCTCTGGGCAATCTAGAAGCACAATGATGATTGAGTGTCTCTACTGCTCTTTGAGGAAATCTAGCATTGCTGACTGCATCTTCTGAATTCTGGTTATGGGTTGCAAACAGACTACTGTTCACAATTTCTGATAGTGTGGAGTTGAAATGATTCAATGACAAATTAATAAATAACAATAATTAATTAACAGCCTTTTAAAAAATATATTGGACATTGATTGACCTATGAGCATCAGTTAATTAATGTTGCCTGAATATTATTCTATCAAAGAGATAATAACTTCCATTTACAAATGGCCTCATTCTTAGGTGAGGTTTATTATTGTCGTTTGGGTTTTTGTGAAAAGCTCTGTTTTGCATGCTATCCAATCAAATCAGATTTACTGTGCATAAATACAATCAAGCACTCTGAGCATGTCACCCTTGTCCACCATTTCAGTAATAATATTTATGTGCAAAAGTGCATCACCCTTTCACATGCAAATTAAAGGGTGCCTTGCTGTAATCACTGCTTGCATTTTAATTGTACTGATTGGCCTGCCACATTGTGTTGTCAGCCATTTTGTCAATTCTCAAGACCTTTTTAATCCATACTCAATTCTGCAGGCACTTCGCTTTTTAATCTATTGTGCATTTAAGATTTGTTGTGATTAATTGTGAGCTTCACCTTCACTCTAATGATCTTGTTATTTCCAAAGGCTGAGATTCTTTGCAATTTTTAGTGCATTGTAAAGCATCCTAGTGTGTACTTAACCTCCAAGGACGTTCATTGCCGAGTGTATAGAATTACACATATGAGATTTGAGGAGCTCATACCAAGTGTGTGTAGTATATTTAGGGACTTCTCACAGCCCTTCTCTGGAATTATTGCAACCCAGGGCAGTTAGACACATGGCGGTCCTTGCAGTTCTTAATATTACAATCATTGTTGCAACCAATATCTTTACCACATCTGTCATTACCTCAGCAGCCGTTACAGTAGTAGAAATACGAGGAGAATAACAAGTGCAATTCTATACTATATCTATCCAGGGTTCAATCTAACACCGCAAAAGCATCATCTTTGTGCCCCCATTTCAGTATTTAAATGCAAAGCCATCAGGACCAAATGTCTTCACTAAACTTAATCGGTCCCATGTTTTTGCTCAACTTAATCTTGAGTGAGAGTCAATGCTTCTCGGCAACTAATACCAACAGTTGCTGTTGCTATTTACCCCAATACAATGGCGGATCTGTAGAATTTGTTGAGAGTTGCCGGGGACATGCTGAACTTCCTAAGCAATCTAAAGAAGTAAGATAAGTCTATCACAGCATCAGTAGGTCCTGGCCTCCCATTTACCTCATTGGAGACCTTTGAACTATCTTTAATCAAACTTTATTTCGCGCTAAATGTTGGACCCTTTATCCTTGTATGTATATTGTGGACCGATTGATTGTAATCATGTATAGCCTTTAATGATTACACACAAACAAAAGCTTTTAACTGTTCCTCGGTACATGTGACAATAATAATATATACTATACTAAAAAAATTAGTAAAAAAAAAAGAATTAGGGTCCTGACCCAAAACTTCACCTATCCATGTTCTCCAGAGATGTTGCCTGACTGCTGAGTTGCTCCAGCACTGTGTCCTTATTTCATAAACCAACGTCTGTGGTTTCTTGTTTCTACAAGAGAATCCTTGTGCTCCAATTATATAGAGTCCTGGTTCCTGAATGTTGTCTACTGGTTGTTACACCTGAAGTAAGATAGAGGAAGTGCGGTGACTGAGCACCAGATTATTTTCTGGGATGTGGAAATTGCTCCACTAACGGAGATGAAGCAGATTGGACCTATATCTTTAAAAGAATGAGATGTGAGCTCATTGAAATTTAAAAGGTGTGGCAAAGGCATTTCCTATGACAGGAGTATCTAGAACAAGGGGTCAGTCTAAAATAAGGTATTGGCTATTTAGAACACAGATGAGAGGAAATGTCTTCATTTAGGAAGGAGCGAATCTTCAATCTTTCTCTGAACAAGAGGGTGACAGAGGCTCAGGAGTCTCTTTAATCGGACTTTACTGGACATTATCTTGAACTAAACATTATTCTCTTTATCATGTATCTGTACACTGTGGATGGCTCAATTCTAATCATATATAGTCTTTCCATTGACTGGTTAGCACACAACAAAAGCTTTTCACTGTACCTCGGTGTACGTTACAATAAACTAAACTAGTGCAATGGTTATAAAATAATGCTGAAGTTATGCATTGTGATTTGCAGAACAAACACAAATACATTGATATTACATTATTTTGCCAGATTTTTAAAATTGATCTTACTCTCTTTTAAGTAGGTTAATGCTTTATGAATAATAGTGTGAAATTAATTTCATACAAACATGATGAATGCTGACATGTCCACAATTCGTATTGTAATTTCTAGCTACATGACCCGAAAAGTGTGATGCTTTGGTGTCACAACATGTTGGCATTATCCTAACCTTTGAGAAAACCTTTGATCTTCTAAACTAGTGTGAGATTGCTTTAAAGTCATTTCAGCAGATTTGATAATTGTGCCCTCGGGAAAAAGACATGAAGGAAGGTGATAGCCTTGTCTGGATCTGTACTTTTATTTCCCCCCCCCACAAGATTTTACTGTCAATAAATGAACACAATAAATACCTGATACATTTATTTTAATGCAAGAGCCACAAACTGTTCCTGAGCCTTTGGCGTTATAGTAATATAAATAAGCCACTTGGTTATTGAAACAGCCATCAGTTTGTTTGCCTTGTTGTCACTGTCTTCTTCAACTAAATTCCTGACCTAATAATCAATTATTAATCCCTCAGTATCATTGTGGTTGGGTACAGAGCACAAATGAAACAGAACCAGAAAAAGATAATCAATTAAAAGCTGCACTCTGTCCTACACATAGACGTTGTAGCGTAGTATCAATTACATAATTCCATTGTGTATTTAGATGAATGATATTAACTCTTTACATACAATGTAGTGCCTGATTGCTGACATGTCATTATTAGATTTTATTTTAGAATTCCATTTTACAAAATATAATCTGAGCTTTCTACTGGTGTAAAATTGTTATCGTCTTAATACTGGAAATGTACATTGTAAAGGATTTGGGTTTTTTTGCGCAGACCTGCTATCTTGGTTTTCACACACATCACAAAGAAGAAACCAATGTAATGTAGAACACTTAGCGTGAAGGTCTTATCAACATTTCCAGAGAGGCAGCCTTCGACTACTGGTATAAAAATAGGAGACAATGCAGAAATACATTGTTCCTTCTGGTGGCAAAAATATGGAACACTCAAATTCTCCAAAACACATTATAAAGGGCACTCTGCCAGAGTGAGGCCACGCAAACTGGAGGATCAGCACTTCATATTCCACTCGGGAAAACTTACAACCCAACAATATGAATATTTAATTCTCCAATTGTAATTAACATCACCCCCCCCCCCCCCCCCCCCCCTCACACCACACCGTGTCCCTTCACATATTCATCCCTCTGGCTTCACATTCCACTTCTCTTATCTCCTTAGATAGACACAAAATGCCAGAGTAACTCAGTGAGTCGAGCAGCATCTCTGGAGAACATGGATTGATGACGTTTTGGGTCGGGATCCTTCCTCCGACTGATTGCAAGGGGGGAGGAACTGAAAACAAGAAAAGACCAGGCCAAATCAGGGCCGGCAACAGGTAGAGTGGTTCCGATAGTCCGATTATTGGCTGGGGACGGTGTGATCCATGAGGGATACATCGTTGTGAATGGTGGACTGGTTGACTGAATTTTAATAGAGGGGAGGGGAGAAGGGAGTATTTATATAAGCTACCTAAAATGATAGAATTCAACATTCACACCGCTGGCCAGTCAGTTACTCACGTTAAATGTGAGATGATATTCGTCACATTTGCATGTGGCCTCACTCTGGCAATGGAGGAGGCCCAGGACAAAAAAGCAGTATGGGAGTGGGAAGGAGAGTTAAACTGATTAACAACCAGGAGATCCAGTGGGCCTTGGCAGACCAAGCATAAGTATTCAGAGAAACGGTGGCCGAGTCTATGCTTGGTCTCGCCAATGTACAGGAGGCCTTGGTGGACTGAGAGTTGCTAACCATTCTAACCATTTGCCCAATCTGAGGGAGGGTCCAGACCTGAAACATCACCTATCCATTTTCTCCAGAGATGCTGTCTGGCCCGCTGAGTTACTCCAGAATTTTGATTCTATCTTTGGTATAAACCAGTATCTGCAATTTCTTTTTATTACCTCTTCTCTCCTTATCTGACACCCTATTGTCTTTTCATCTCTACCCATCTGCCAATTAGACCTGTATCCACCTATCACTTGCTTTCTCCCACCCCCACCTCTTTTCCAGCTTTCTCCCCCTGCCACAATCAGTCTGAAGAAGGGTCCTGAGCTGAAACCAACTATCCATGTCCTCCAGAGACACTGCCTGACCTGCTGAGCTACTCCAGCACTTTGTGTTTTACTCACGATTCCAGCATCTGTAATACGTGTCTCCGTGGGCCATTTGTTCAGAAGTGTTAACTTCTAAAGAGAACAGAGTGATTATTATCATGCATGGTGCAATCAGAAATAAATGTTTAACATTTTTTTTTTCAAATCTACAAAATAGCACGTGCAGTAAATTGTCGCACAAATTTTGAAAAGCACAAAACGTCATTATACAACATAACATAAATGTTTTAGTGTGTTGAACAGCATGTGATCAATTTACAAACTAGCTTCTACTTCCTTTTTGCTAGTGCATATTTTACTTTATCTAACTTCAAGCTTCTAAATCACCTGGTATGCTCCTTTATATTCTTCTGAATCCCCAATTGAGCATTGAATATGCATAGTGAAAGGCCTAGATAGAGTAAATGTGGAGAGGTTGTTTCCACTAGTGGGAGAGTCTGGGACAAGAAGACAATACTCTGAATAAAAGGACGTACCTTTAGAAAGGAGTTGAGGAGGAATTTCAAAAGTCAGAGGGTGGCGAATCTGTGGAATTCATTACCACATACGGCTGTGGAGGCCAAGTCAATTCATATTTTTAAGATGCAGTTTGACAGATCCTTGATTAGTAAGGGTGTCAGGGCTTATGAGGAGAAGGCAGGAGAATGAGGTTGAGAAGGAAAGATAGATCCATCATGATTGAATGGCAGAGTAGACTTGATGGGCCGAATGCTCCTACTTATGAACTTGTGATCAGCATGTTGTCCATAGGAAAGATGTTTTACAGGGGTTTTATTTTTTCAGCGAACCCAATTCTACTTTTATACACCTAATGGCTGATGTTAAAAACTATCAGGTGTTTGAAAGTAGAATGAAGTTCACTGAGAAAACATTCCCCTGTAAACTACCTCTTCTTTGGACAGCCTTCCTTTTTGGCCGATTCTTAAAGGAAGAGCTCTCTCAGAGAGCTCAGAAGATAACTATCTTGGTAAAGTTGCCATGCTGATCACTGTACAGAGGAAGCATAAAACTCCCTGGTAACATGGAGGCTGATGTCTGATTATAGAGATGCTCTGTGGCAATTTAAATCCTTGCCAGACACCAGCAGGGTGCACCTGCATCTCTGCTGCTTGATTGAAATGTCAGATTCACATGCTACACAGGTTCAAATAGTAAGTCTGATGTCAAATTATGAACACAAAGCTCTCACTCACGCATTTTATAAATTCATCTGGTGTTTCTCACAAGAAATTCCGCATCTGTTTTTTGAATATTAGCGCATCCACTGTCTGGCTCTCATTCAGACAAGAATAATTCTTCCCAAATGGTCCTTTTATGCCTTATGCATGGTCCATTCAGATGAGGACATCTTCAGAGAAGGTTTTGATGATCTACATTCACAATGAAAGTTGCACTTGTCTCATGATGTCACATTTGATGCATTTACAAACAACACACTAATTCCGTGAGCAGCGATACTTTCACTTTCACTCTTGCGCAGCAGTGTTGACTCAAAAGGAGATTGATAAAAACAACCTAAATATAGTATCGAAGACGATTGATCAATTATATTATGCCAACGCAAACTTTTAATTGAGTAGGTGAATACTTTGGAAATTATATGTTCCAATACTGGTATCATTACTTGAAATAACACGATAAGCTACTCGTGTAATGACATTTTACATATAGTCTATCTAGATAAGGCACAATTATACTGAGCCAATGCAGTCTCAATAGAAATTGTGACAGCAACAACTTCTGAATCCAAAGAAATGCAATAGCCTTCAAGCCGCTCATGTATATTTGATACTCCTTCCAATAATAGCATTATTAATTGCTACATTATTGAGTTCCACCGGACCTATTAGCATTAAGATGCAAGTACATTGAACAATAATTACCTACATTATCGGAAAGCATGGTCTTGCGTCAATTCACAAAGAAAGAACACAGAATTGTATCTGGACAGCATAATTTTAGCCATATCAATGTAAATGCTGAACTATTTGTAAATGATTTAATGATAGGTTTCATTGGTTTCTCTTAATGGACTGATTTGAATTAAATTGAGCTACACTAACATGGTCACACAAGAAATTATTAAAGAAAATGAGAGTGTATCATATAGAAGGTAAATTAAGAATGTGTGGGGTAATAAAGATATGGTTAATAAATAACAGGAGTAAATGGGTAATTTTGGGATTGAGAGGCTGACTAATGCTGTTGGAACCACAGAAGTCCACAACCTACATCAATGGTACGAAGGAGAAGATTATGTGTAATGTGTTCAAATTTGGAGGTGACATAGCTGGGAGACAGATTGGGTTGTGAGAAGAATACGGAGGCATCAGGGGGATAAGTGAATGATGATATAGCAGATGGAATAGCATACGGAAAAGTGAGAGGTCAATGGTTTGGGTAGAAAAAATACAAATGCAGACAATTATTAAATATTGAGAGAAATAAAGATATTATTATGCAGAGGTGTCCTGGTACATTAATCTCATAATTTAACTTCCTGGTACAGCAAGTAATTAGTAAGGCAAATGGCATGTTGGCCTTTATTGCAAGAGGATTTGAGAACAGGAGTAAAGGCATCCTGTTCTAACTATAAACATCCCACCACAGAACATTTCTGGAATATTACGCATAGATTTAGCCTTCACATAGAACACAGAACAGTACAGCACAGCAACAGGCACCTTGACCCACAATGTCTGTTACAAATATAGTGCTGTTAAACTAATCTCCTCTTATCTCCATGTGTCCATACTCCTCCATTCCCAATATATCAATGTCCCTATCTGAAAACCTCTTAAATACTATTGTACTTTAGACTTTTAGACTTTAGTGATACAGCGTGGAGTCCGCACCGACCAGCAATCACCCTCGTGCCCTAACACTATCCTAACACTGACAACAATTTACAATTCTACAGATGCCAATTAACATACAAACCTGTACGTCTTTGGCGTGTGGGAGGACACTGGAGCACCCAGTGAAAACACCCACGCGGTAACAGCAAGAATGAACAAACTCCATATAGATAGCACCCGTAGTCAGGAAGGAAGGAAGGAACCCGGGTCTCTGGTGCTGCAAGTCAGCAACTATACTGTTGCACCACTGTTCCACCACTATCATTACTGCCTCCACCACCACACTTGGCAATGCGTTCCAGGCACTCACCACTCTCGATTTTAAAAACTTGCCGAGCACATCTCCTCTAAACATTTGCACCTTAAAACTATGCCGTCTGGTCTTTGAGTTGCATTCAAGAGAGAGTTAAATATAGCTCTTAGGGCTAACGGAATCAAGGGATATGGAGAGAATGCAGGAACGGAGTGCTGATTTTGGATGATCAGCCATGATCATATTGAATGGCGGTGCTGGCTCGAGGGGCTGAATGGCCTACTCCTGCACCTATTTTCTATGTTTCTATTTCCACCCAGGGAAAACGTTTCTGACTAGCTATGCCTCTCATAATTTTGTATATTTCTATCAGTTCTCCACTCAACCTTAGAAGTTCCATAGAAGAAAATCCATGTTTGCCTAAACTTTGCTTATAGCTACTACCTTCTATTCCAAGCAGCATTCTAGGAAACATCTTCTGCACCCTCTCCGAAGCCTCCACATCCTTCCAGAAATGGGATGACTAGAACTGCACACAATACCATACCTATGGAAAGAGATACTCATCATGGAAGGAGTGCAGTGAATTTTCACCAGGGGGTTGATTCCTTGATGGGCAGTAGGTCACCTCAGGAGAGTTAAATCAATTAGGCCTATCGGTTGTCGAGTTTAGAAACAATAGAGTGCAGTCTCTTGTGTCTCTAGAATTAGGATTTTATCCTAATTCCAACATTTGCAGTCTGTTTGGGTTTGACAAAGTAGATGCAGTGATGATATTTCTGCCCCTGGATGAGCCATTTAAAATCAATGATCATTGTCTCAAAATAAGGGGCCAGCCATTCAGGACAAAGATGAGAACACATTTCTTCACCTGGTAGGTGGTGAATCTTTGAAATTCTCGACCAAAGGGGGGGGGGATGATGAGACTCATTTGCTGAGTCTATTCAAGAGGGAATAGATAAATTAAATGCACAGTCTTTTACCCAGACTAAGGGAAACAAGAACCAGAAGACACATGTTTAAGATGAGGGGAGAAAGATTGAATAGGAACCCGAGGGGCAACTTTTTTACACAAAGGGTGGTAGGTCTATGGAATGAGATGCCAGAGGAGGTAGTTGAGGCAGGTACTATCAAAACATTTTAAAAACGTTTGGACAGGTACGTGGATTGGGTCGGTTTAGAGAGATATGGGCCAAATGCAGACTGGTGGGACAAGTGTAGATGAGGCATGTTGGCTGGTATGGGAAAGTTGGGCCAAAGAGCCTGCTTCCACACTATATGGCTCTATGAGTGAGATTGATAAATTGTTTTATATTAAGGGAATCAGGAGATATGGAATAAGTGCAGAAAAGTGGCATGAGGTAAATGATCAGACAGGATCTTATTGAATGGTAGAACAGGCTTTATAGGCTGAATGGACTTCTCCTGTGTCAATTTCTTATCTTCCTGTTCTTATTGATTGAATTATTGAAAGATACTGCATGACAGTCTATCCAGCCCATTGAGTCCATTATTGATCACCAGTTCACAATAGTTATATGTTATCTCACTTTTGCATCCACTCCCTATGCACAAGGAAGAAAATACAGAAGCCAATTAACCTACAAACCTGCACGTCTATGGGATGTGAGAGGAAACCGGTGCACCACAGTCACAGATGGAGGTGCAAATTCCACACAGACAACACCTGAAGAGAGGATCGATCCCAGTTCCCTGGCACTGTGAGGCAGCAACTCTACCAGCTGCACCACAGGGCCTCCCAGTGTTACATGTTCATGCTTTTTAATAAGCTGAACATTTGAAATAATTTGCAAAACGGAGCTATTAATAATGACTGGGAAACCAGCACCATAAAGCGTAACCTGCACTTTAATCCTATATCAGAAATCACAATGAAAAGTGACATACGCATAAACTTGCTGGATATTTTATAAATTCCAACATGAAATGGTGAGATAGCAAGAATAAATGGAACATTTTCTTATGACCAAAAATGTAACACTATCAAATGCTTTATTATTTTAATGTAATCTTTATTAGAAATCTACAAAAACTGGACCTGTCCTCTGAATAGCTTTCATGTAGATCAATATTTACAATAAAAAGCAATCCTGCTAAATTAGCTTCTGGTGTTTAACATTGCGGAGAGTGAGCCGATAACTATTGCATTATGTTTCCAATCCATCTCAGCCTTTTCTGATTACTCCAGGATCTCTGCAGTTACCAGTTTCCAGATAATTACATTTGATGTACACTAGGAGCAAACTGATGAGGATGAATGGAGGAACCCCCCTCCAAAAAAAGAAAGCACCACCATTGTTACCTTTGGGAACCACAGTTGTACATCAGCCATGTGAGAGAGTATTTTAGCCATTTTTTCAGTCCACCAACATAACCTACAACTGCAAAGTAAAGATACAAATATGAGAAAAATTGAGAAGATAGAACAAGATCTTTTAATACAAACTCTTGAATAGCACACGAAGAGCTGGTGCAGCGTCGTCAAAAGAAGGGTCCCGACTGAAAATGTCACCTATCTATGTCCTTTAGAGGGAAACTAAACTTGAAACAGCATTATGCTCGGACCAATTTAAAAAGTATGTGTATTTCCATTTGTGGGGTGGTTTTGTGGAATGGTCTTGACGAAACGATTAAACAAAGTATGAATATAATGCAATTTAAAAAAATGTACAAAAGATATATCTTTGAAAAGTACAGTAATGATGAAGGAGAATGTAAATCTCACAGATGTTAATGGTGCTTGTTCTTTTTGTTCTTTTCTTTTTTTGTTCTGTTTTTCTTAATAGCTTGATAGGAGTAGTTTTATTTGAATTGTCTGTTTAGTTTATTTTATTGAATTTTGCATTTGTTAATGGTGAAGAATGGGGGTAGGACTTGACAAGCATAGGCTTCTTCCTATCCCTTTTCGAACGAGTCTAATGTGTATTATGTTGAAATTGGCTTTTGATTGTTTAATTTATGTATGTACATATATGTTATGTATATGTGTATGTGTGTATATGTATGTATGTATGTATATATGTATATGTATGTATGTGTGTATGTATTTATGTATGTATATATGTATATGTATGTATGTGTGTATGTATTTATGTATGTATATATATAATTTTCCTTTTATTTATTCATTTTCATCTTTTCTTTTCTTCTTTTTTTTTAATCGTTCGAAATAAAGATATCATTCAATAAAGATATCATTCATTCATTCCTCCAGAGATGCTGCCCGGTCCCCTAAGTTACTCCAGCACTTTGCATTCTATGTACGATTCCTGCATCTGCAGCTCCGTGTATCTACATTATATGCATGCTTATTCTTCTGAAATGGTTTCAATAGACAATAGACAATAGACAATAGGTGCAGGAGTAGGCCATTCAGCCCTTCGAGCCAGCACCGCCATTCAATGTGATCATGGCTGATCATCCCCAATCAGTACCCCGTTCTTGCCTTCTCCCCATATCCCCTGACTCCACTATTTTTAAGAGCCCTATCTAGCTCTCTCTTGAAAGCATCCAGAGAACCTGCCTCCACCGCCCTCTGAGGCAGAGAATTCCACAGACTCACCACTCTCTGTGAGAAAAAGTGTTTCCTCATCTCCGTTCTCAATGGCTTACTCCTTATTCTTAAACTGTGGTCCCTGGTTCTGGACTCCCCCAACATCCGGAACATGTTTATTGCCTCTAGCATGTCCAAACCCTTAACAATCTTATATGTTTCGGGAGATATCCTCTCATCCTTCTATACTCCAGAGTGTACACGCCCAGCCGCTCCATTCTTTCAGCATATGACAGTCCCGCCATCCCGGGAATTTACCTTGTAAACCTACCTTGTAAAACTCCCTCAATAGCAAGAATGTCCTTCCTCAAATTAGGGGACCAAAACTGCACACAATAATCCAGGTGCGGTCTCACTAGGGCTCTATACAACTGCAGAAGGACCTCTTTGCTCCTATAATCGATTCCTATTGTTATAAAGGCTAACATGCCATTCGCTTTCTTCACTGCCGGCTGCACCTGCATGCTTACTTTCATAGACTGATGCACAAGGACCCCCAGATCCCGTTGTACTTCCCCTTTTCCCAACTTGATGCCATTTAGATAGTAATCTGCCTTCCTGTTTTTGCTACCAAAGTGGATAACCTCTCATTTATCCGCATTAAACTTCATCTGCCATGCATCTGCCCACTCCTCCAACCTGTCCAATTCACCCTGCATTCTCATAGCATCCTCCTCACAGTTCACACTGCCACCCAGCTTTGTGTCATCTGCAAATTTGCTAATGTTACTTTGAATCCCTTCATCCAAATCATTGATGTATATTGTAAATAGCTGCGGTCCCAGCACCGAGCCTTGCGGTACCCCACTAGCTACTGCCTGCCATTCTGAAAGGGACCCGTTAATCCCTACTCTTTGTTTCCTGTCTGCCAACCACTTCTCTATCCATGTCAGCACTCTACCCCCCAATATCATGTGCCCTAATTCACGTTGCACTTCTTTGTACAAAGAGGAACATTGAAATGTAGGATGATGTAACTCGTTGAAGGAAATCACGAGTAGATACTTGATTAACCTGTTTCTGTGATGTACTATTAATTTACATATCATAACCTAAAGCAAAAGCAAAATGCTTTACTGAAGTTGAAGAAGGTGGTTGATTCTGTTCTCTGCTATTTGTTCTTGAGGGCCTTGCAAGGTCAAATATCCCACATCCAACACCATTCAAAACAGTCAGTGACAGAGGTATGCCACCCTGAATAAGATGTAATCTGAAAATGCTGTTCCCAAATTTACCTCAGATTATAAAATTATACTTGAAGCAAACTTAAGATAGACTTCCATGTGCATACCAGAGAACTACTAAATCTCACCATTGATACTCAAGCTTATTTTTAACCATTCTTTTCTTTCTTACCCAAAGCTACAAGTATATCATTCACATTTCCTTGTTGAATTCTATATCTATTAATAGCCTGGTGTAAAACACACAAAAAAGTACTCGCCAAATGTATCGTGAGTTGTGTTTAAAAATGCACAACAATCTGAAGATTACTAAATGCGTGGGTAATAATCTGTTTTATTTGTAAGGCAAGCAGGAGAGCCGCCTTAGCATTTAACAAAAAAAGTGTTACATATGATAGTGAATTACCACACAAAACACATCTTTGCAGCATGAGGTATCAGGTTTGGCTAACGATTCAGAGATGAATATTTGAACGTAGCACATCTATATACTGAAGGAGGATTCTTTTGAAAAAAGCTAATGAACGACGCAGTATTGATATGGTAATGGTTTGGGAATACAAATGTAAGCTTTTTTCTATGAATGTAACAATATGAACAATTAAAATTAGGAGCTTTGTTGCTTAAGAAAAATAATAATGAGAAAACTATACTTGTCCACGTGAAGTGATGTAGACATTTCCATGTTTTTTAACTTGTTGACAGGGAAGGTAACTACATAGGAAGACCAATCTCTTGTCAGTCATCAGTGAAGTGCTTTAGCATGACAAAATCCAGAGTCTCATGCCAATTTATTAATATGTGCCTTTTACAAGAGAACACACTTTTTCACATTTACGAGAATACAATTAATACCAAAGTAACATGATTTTTATCCATTTGGCTTTGTCAAGATTTCAGCAATATAAACAAAACGGATAAAGAGACTTTTATTTAAATGCACAGATATATAATGGTTGAAGTCCGAAGAAGGGTTCTGAGCTGAAACGTCACCTATCCATGTTCTCCAGAGATGCTGCCTGACCTGTTGAGTTACTCCAGCGTTTTGTGTCTATCTTTTATATTAAGGTTGAGTCTAGCAGGTGTATTCAAAAGACCAGAAGATTTTGGCTGGCATTGTAACCCATATACAGTGTTCCTTTGGACAAACTAGGACAAACATATTTGCTGATTCGCTTCTGTAACAATTGTTCCCTGCCTAATAACTGAACTCTCAACCTTGGATAGTTTTTCATGTAAAACCTTTATGCAAAATCTTGTTGGAGTAACTCAGCGGGTTAGGCAGCATCTCTGGAGCAAAAGGATGGGTGACGTGTCGGGTCAGAACCTCCCTCAGACTCCAGACTCCAGTGTGAAGAAGGGTCCCGACCCATAACATCACGCATCCTTTTTCTCCAGAAATGCTGCCAGACCCACTGAGTTGCTCCAGCAGTTTATGTCTATTTTCAGTATAAACCAGCGTTTGCAGTTCCTTCCTACACATTCAAATGTAAGTTTCCCTCCAATCCTACATCCTCAACCTTGTTTACCGTAAACTATTAGGGTCATAGAGTCATAGACTCATATACCATGGGAACGGGCCCTTCAGCCCGACTTGTCCATGCCGACCAAGATACTCCCTCTACAGTAGAGGGAAGTGAAAGCAATTACTTAATTGCTTTTGCTGCCCACTGACCAGGTTCCCACATTATGTCATTGCAATGCACTCTTCTCCATTTAACATTTTTATGCCTCTACTTGCTAGTGAGATACTTTCTTTGGTTCATTAAGCGCATACTTAATATGTTTTTCAGTCCTTTTGCTGCTGTCACTCCACCCAATTAGATTCCAATCCTTGCTGCCCACTCCTGAACTGACCATAAATATCAACAGATGTAATTGTTTAGTGAACTAACATTCACAACCTCATTTCTTTGACGAGTTATTACACCATGTTTAGGCATAGAATGTGCATTGTCTAGAGTGAATTGTCAGTTGAGTTCATTGATGGTTCATGCATTAACATGGTGACTTATGATGCCTGGCGTGATTCCCAGGATCAATTATGGCACTCCAGGTAAATGAAAGTGAGCATTGTTGCTGAGATTCACGAGAAAAAAAACTTGGCATTCAGATTATTAAATTGAAAATAAAATCTGTGCATTTCCTGGGAATTAGATGTTATCTGAAGCCTTCAGTCAGTCATCACTTGCCACTATGGTCATCGGCAAATCCTAGTTTATGGTATTTAAATCCAAAACAGGCATGAGGTCTAAGGTTTGACCCCTTCCATAGTTGGCTCGCTTCCTAGTTTCCCATGCTTGTCAGCCATCTCGAGTGATACTGCCATTATAAGCATTGGATTGTACAGCACACAAATGATGCTACTGCCTTCATCTCTAGGGTGGCCTTTTTGCCCATCTTCACTAATCCCAGTTACATGCATTATGCCCTTCTGTGCCTTAGCATTAGGTACGCATGTGTTATCTGATTCCACCGCCTCCTCTGACAGCAAGTTCCAGATATCGGCCATATTTTGTGTAAGAAACGTACTCCTCAGATCCCTGGGGCGACACGGTGGTGCAGCAGTAGAGTTGCTGCCTTACAGCACCTGAGACCCGGACACAATCCTGATTACGTGTGCTATCTGTACAGAGTTTATACGTCCTCCGTGTGACCGTGTGGGATTTCTCCAGACGCTCCAGTTTCCTCCCACATTCCAGAGACGTGCAGGTTTGGAGGTTAATTGGCTTCTGTAAATTGTCCCCAGTGTGTAGGGTAGAACTAGTGTATAGGTGGTCACTGGTCGGCAGGGATTCATGGGCCAAATGGCCTGATTCCATACTATCTCTAAACTATAAACAAAACTAAACTAATCACACTTTAAAACTCCTTCCTTTCAGCTTAAAACTATGCCCTCTTATTTTTGAGTACCTATCATGGATTCGACCCTTTCTATGTCTCCAATATCAGGTGTAGCCTCATTTGTTATAGGGAGAACAAGGTCAGCCCATTCATCGGCTCCCCATAGCGAAAGTCTTCCAATCGAGGCAACATCTGTTGTATCTCCTCTGCATTTTCTCCACCGTAACTACACCCTTCCTACAGTGTGGCATCCAGAAACATAGAAACATAGAAAATAGGTGCAGTAGGCCATTCGGCCCTTCGAGCCAGCACCACCATTCAATATGATCATGGCTGATCATCCTAAATCAGTAACCCGTTCCTGCTTTCTCCCCATATCCCTTGATTCCATTAGCCCTAAGAGCTATAGCTAACTCTCTCTTGAATGCATCCAGTGAATTAGCCTCCACTGTCTTCTGTGGCAGAGAATTCCACAGATTCACAACTCTCTGGGTGAAAAAGATTTTCCTTATCTCCTAAATGGCCTACCCCTTATTCTTAAACTGTGACCCCCGGTTCTGGACATCGGGAACATTTTTCGTGCATCTAGCCTAGCCAATCCCTTAAGAATTTTAAATGTTTCTATGATCCCCTCCAAATTCCAGTGAATATAAGCCCGGTCGATCTATTCTTTCATCATATGTCAGTCCCGCCACCCCGGGAATTAACCTGGTGAACCTACGCTGCACTCCCTCAATAGCAAGAATGTCCTACCTCAAATTAAGAGACCAAAACTGCACACAATACTCCAGGTGTGGTTTAACCAGGGCCCCGTACAACTGCAACAGGACCTCCTTGCTCCTATACTCAAATCCTCTCACTATGAAGGCCAACATGCCATTTGCTTTCTTCACTGCCCTGCTGTACCTGCATTATTACTTTCAGTGACTGATGTACAAGGATGCCCAGGTCTCATTGCACCTCGCCTTTTCCTAATCTGACACCATTCAGATAATAATTTGCCATCTTGTTCTTGCCACCAAAGTGGATAACCTCACATTTATCCACATTATACTGCATCTGCAAGTGCACACAACACTCCTAAGTGCGGCCTAACCGGTATTTTCAAAATGTACAACATTACGACCCGACTCTAACAATCTATGTCCTGACCTATGAAGACCAACATGCCATATGTCTTCTTCACCATCCCAAGGATAAGTGTTTCAACTTGTTGGGAAAATTGGATTTGAAACCAAAGGTCCCAATGTTCATCAATATTCCTTAGCATCTACCATTTAATGTGCATGTCCTCCTCCTACTTGACTTCCCAAAATATATCACCTCACACTTGTCAGGATAAAATTCCATGTACTAACTTTCTATTTGATCTACAAACTGCTGTAACCTTAGACAACCTCCCTTGCTATCCACAAAACCATCGACTTTCATGTAATGTGCAAATTAACCAATCATACATCCTACATTCACATTCAGGTCACTAATATATATCAAAGGTCCCAACACCAATTCCTGTGGTACACTACTAGTCACAGACTTCCATCCAAAAGATATCCTTCCACCACGAGTTTTGGATTCAATTAGCCAGCTTGCCTTGGACTCCATGTGTCTTAACCTACTTGATCAGCCGATCATATGGGACCTTGTCAAATACCTCACTAAACCCCATATAAACAACATATAACACCCTGCCTTCAACAATCTTCTTTGCCACCTACTCAAAAAGTTCAAATTAGTGAGAAAGTATATCCCCACCCCACCCCCACCCTCCATGGAGAGCCATGCTGACTATCTCTAATCAGTTCCTGCCTTTACAAATGTATACAAATTATTTCACTTAAAATTTTCCAGTATGATTATCTACCACTGAATAAGGATCTCCAGGATATAGTTACGTCTAATCACTCCTGCCTGTGTTAGATAAATGGATCAATTGTGCTTTATTTGTCACATGTGCAACTGCAAAATGAAATTATTTTTGCATATTTACACGTGCAGGTGCCACCATGTTTTGGCGCCATTTTCACAACTTCAAACTCTGGTCCGCCCGTGCACTCGGACTACTGGAGCAGGTCCCGATCCTGGTAAACCCCAGGCTCCTGCAGGGCCTTCCTCCATCGCCCACGACTGGATCAGTCTGTGAACTGATGTTCCTCTCCTTGCCCGGCAGAAACAATATTAGCTACCCTTCAGTTTTCTAGTACCTCCCCTGAGGTTAACGAAGATGCAAAAATCATATCAAGGTTCCAACAAACTCCTTCCCCGTTTCTGAATTGGACAGATGTCAACTGGCCCAGTGGATTTACCCACTCTGATGCCTTCCAGGACATCTAGTTCATCCTTAATACTGACATGCTCCAGAAAATCAATGTATCCCTCCTGAAACAAACTATCTTCCATGTCTTTGTCACTGGTGAATACAGACGTGAGGTATTCACTTAGGATCTCATCCACGTACCCTGGTTCCACACATAGATTAACCTTTGATCACTAAGGAAACACTCTTTCCTTGGCCACCCTCTTGCTTCTAATATAATATTATTTGCCAAGGATATTTCATGGCCTCTTTTTGGTCACATTTCCATTTCAAAGCATTTTCTTGCACCTTCTACAATCTTAGTCTTGCCCTTCGCTCACTCATGTTTCTATGATTGCAATAATAATGAAATTCCATGTGCCGAGCCATGCTCTAATCTCACTTTACTTATCTGTGAGGCTCCCTGCATTAAAGTCTGAAGAAGGGTTTCGGCCCGAAACGTCGCCTATTTCCTTCGCTCCATAGATGCTGCTGCACCCGCTGAGTTTCCCCAGCAATTTTGTGTACCTTTAAAATAAATGCCGTTGGGTCTAACAGCATCCCTTCCCCCCACCACCCACCCCCATTTTGTTTCCCTTGACAGCCTTCTATCTCTCTCGTTTCCCTTTCCCTTGATTCTCAGTCTGAGGAAGGGCCTCTACCCGAAAGGTCACCTATTTCTTTTCTCCAGAGATGCTGCCTGGCCTGCTTTTTGTGCCTACCTTCAGTGTAAGCTAGCATCTGCAGTCCCTTCCTATACACTTCTCACCTGGTTTTCTCTCTCTCTGTTATGTTCACTGGCTTGATTTTTCCTCTACATTTTCCTCAATCTGAATCAATCTCTCCACCTGTTGCACTGAAGTTGTGTGTCCCCGCCACACTCCCCCCCCCCCACCCAACACCCCCCTCCCCCACCCACCGCCTCCCCCCCCCACCCACCCCCCCCCCCTCCCCCCACCCACCCCCCCACCCTCCCCCTCACTGTACCTACCAGGTCCATTTCAACCCTCCCCAGAAGCATCTGTGGTGAAATATGCGCTGCCGAGAAATATATAATTTGTTTGTCCATGCATGAGTCTTCAAATGTAAACGCTCTATTCCTCCACTGGATTTTTTCAATTTAAATGAGAAATAATTGATTCTCTGTTATATTATGTCATGTTTTTTGCGATGTGCTTGATACCCAGTGGGCCCACCTGTAGCCAGAATGAATCCAAATCTAATGGTGCATTTTGTGAAGTTAAATGCATTCTTTAGAAATACTCTAGCCATGTAAAAATGGCATCAAGAGAAAATAAACATGAAACTTGCAATTCTTACACATTTTGAATGTATTTATTATACACATTCTATTATCATTTCACCCCTTTCTTTTTACAAGGGTATCACAAATTGAGGAGGACAAATAGGGATGTGATACTCTTTAACCCCACTGATAAGGTTTAGTTGAACATGTCCAGTACATTTAATGTGCATTGTACAATATGTACTTAGTGCAGGTCCCTAAAAAGGTTAATGCGCCTACCCCTGCCAAATGTATTGAATCTTAAATTGCTTCAGGTGTATCATACCATTCTTGGTAAGAATCATCGTAGGACCACCTTCCTTACCTGCCCAGGGTGAAGTCCCATTATTGCCTTCTCATGCCACGTTAAGGGTGGACTATAAATGAAGATAGACACAACATGCTGGAGTAACTCAGTGGGTCAGGCAGCATCTCTGGAGAAAAGGAATAGGAGACGTTTCTGGGTCGAGACCCTTCCTCAGCCGGTAGATGCCATGCCCCACAAACAAAAATAAGATTATTTTTAAATGTTCTTATATTATGAAGTTTGCACAAGTACACCAATGTTCCCTGCATTGCACTCATGCTTCTAATGACTTGAGGAGAAACATCTCCAGATTGAGTGATTATGGGATTTATTTCCCAGGTTTATTTAAAAAGTAGCTCGGGCGGATCTTTATCCTTCTCCTTTAACGAGGATAAAGAGTTCCCTCGTTGACAACTGCCAAGAATCACCCAATGATTTGTTTCCTGTGGAAGTCCGTTCAAGCGGAATCTTGCACCGCAGGAATGCATTGAGGATTATAATTACAACAGAATTGTGCCCCCAAAAAATGCTCAATGCCTTCCGTTTCCCTGAGCGCCGTTCGCCGAGCACTGACGTGCTCTAACTAGTGTATTTAGCGATAAAAAGCCAATCTTGCATGCAGAATTGAAAGATCGAACATGAATGCATGCTTGAAGAGATGACAGTTCGGCGCGAATCGTAATTGAAGTGTCAGTGGAAGTGAAATTCAAGTGAATGCTGGTACAAACAAATCCTTGCGTACCTGGGGCTGCATAATCGCTCTCCAAACACTATGGTAGTCAATGCAAGTTGAAAGCGAACGAGTGGATGGACAAACTATATGTCAGTCTGAATTCAGTCTGAAGAAGGCTCTCGACCCGAAACATCACCTACTCCTTTTCTCCAGAGATGCTGCCTGACCCGCTGAATTATTCCAGCTTTTTGTGTCTATCTTATATATATCAGGAGTTGCTTTTTTGGGTTGTAATTTAATAGCTTTGCCTCCGTTACATTCTTGATGTTGAGACAATTGATCCATCCATTCCTGACAATAAATGCGACATAAACTGAGAATTAGGAAGTATCTGATTGGAACATTCTGACCAAATCTGAAGAAGGGTCTCGACCTGCAACGTCACCCATTCCTCCTCCCCAGAGATGCTGCCTGTGCCGCTGAGTTACTCCAGCATTTCAGTGTCTATCTTCGGAGTAAACCAGCATCTGCAGTTTGGCCCTACACGTTCTGACCTTATAGTTGGGTACAACGCTGTGGGGAGTGTTGTTCCAATGCGCGGCAAACCAAGTAGGCCAATTTCATCCAGAGATGGATCTGACCAGTTTTCGCTGTTGATTGGAACTAAACGCACATGGGAAGCTCGGGAAAACTAATGTGTACTGTGCATATAATGTTCAAAGCGTCCTTTGATGCTCCACTTTCTATCAGACTAAACAGCAACCAGTCTGAAGAAGGGTCTCGACCCGAAACGTCATCCGTTCCTTGTTTGTCTGTCCCGCTGATGCTGCCTGTCCCGCTGAGTTACTCCAGCATTTTGTGGCCATAAACAGCACCCTCGCGTTAACTGAGGAAGTTCTCACCCCCTCGTTTCTTGATTCGGTGTGCTAGAATAAATCGGTTACTGTGCAGATATAGCGGGGGGGGGGTCCATACACAGAACAAGAAGATAGGCACAAAATGCTGGACTAACTCAGCGGACCAGGCAGCATCTCTGGAGAAAATACCTCGACCCGAAACGTCACCTATTTCCTTTCTCCAGAGATGCTGCCTGATCCGCAGAGTTACTCCAGCATTTTGTGTCTATCTTCGGTGTAGACCAGCATCTGCAGTTCCTTCCTACACGACAGAAACAAGGTCTATTTTCCCAATGGAAAATCTACAAATCCAAGTCTACTTTTGGCTTCGAGAGAAATGCTCATGCACACAGATCGTTGTCAGGATGCGAAGATAGATAAGACAAATTATTAATATGGACAGACAACTGGGACGCACAACGGCCATGCGGTCAGCGGATCTTTATTAATGATTATTACCTTAATCGGGCATATAGTTCCTGGGCATCTCGCTTTGAAACGTAAAGTTGCATTTCAGCTACTGGATAAACCACCCGATGCAGGGTGGAACAATTTGTTCTGTCTGCATTGTTTCCCTTTGAAGTGGCCGCCGCAAGTCCCAACGCCATTCGCGGGGGATTTCTCGACACTTTTACCTTCTGTACTTTCCATTCACAGATGACTATGAGTTCCGGCGTCACGCAGTGTGACTGGACTTTGTAACACAATGATGACTTAAAAGTAAAAGGTCGCTTTGTTTCAGTTTAAATACATACATAGATACATAGACAATAGGTGCAGGAGTAGGCCACTCGAGTCAGCATCGCCATTCAATGTGATCGTGGCTGATCATCCACAATCAGTAGTACCCTGTTCCTGCTTCTCCCCTTGATTCGTCTAGCCCTTTAGACCTATATAGAAACATAGAAACATAGAAAATAGGTGCAGGAGTAGGCCATTCGGCCCTTCGAGCCTGCACCGCCATTCAATATGATCATGGCTGATCATCCAACTCAGTATCCTGTACCTGCCTTCTCTCCATGCCCCCTGATCCCTTTAGCCATAAGGGCCACATCTAACTCCCTCTTAAATATAGCCAATGAACTGGCCTCAACTACATTCTGTGGCAGAGAATTCCAGAGCTTCACCACTCTCTGTGTAAAAAATGTTTTTCTCATCTCAGTCCTAAAAGATTTCCCCTTTATCCTTAAACTGTGACCCCTTGTTCTGGACTTCCCCAACATCGGAACAATCTCCCTGCATCTAGCCTGTCCAACCACTTAAGAATTTTGTAAGTTTCTACAAGATCCCCCCTCAATCTTCTAAATTCTAGCGAGTACAAGCCGAGTCTATCCAGTCTTTCTTCATATGAAAGTCCTGACATCCCAGGAATCAGTCTGGTGAACCTTCTCTGTACTCCCTCTATGGCAAGAATGTCCTTCCTCAGATTATGAGACTAAAACTGTACGCAATACTCCAGGTGCGGTCTCACCACGACCCCGTACAACTGCAGTAGAACCTCCCTGCTCCTATACTCAAATCCTTTTGCTATGAATGCTAACATACCATTCGCTTTTTTCACTGCCTGCTGCACCTGCATGCCTACTTTCAATGACTGGTGTACCATGACACCCAGGTATCTAACTATCTTGTGAATGCATCCATTGAATCGGCCTTTACTGCCTTCTGAGGCTGATAATTCCACAAATTCACAACTCAGTGTGAAAAAGTTTTCCCTCATCTCAGTTCTAAATGGCCTCCCCCTTATTCTTAAGCTGTGACCCCTGGTTCTGGACTCCCCCAATATCGGGAACATGTTTCCTGCATCTAGCGCGTCCAATGCCTTAATAATTTTATATGTTTCTATAAGATCCCCTCTGATCCTTCGAAATTCCACTGAATACAAGCCCAGTCGGTCCATTCTTTGATCATATGACAGTCCCGCCATCCTGGGAATTAACCTGGTGAACCTACGCTGCACTCCCCCGCAATAGCAAGAATGTCCTTCCTCAAATTAGGAGACAAAAATTGCACACAATACTCCAGGTGTGGACTCATCAGAACCCTGTACAACTGCAGGGCATTCCTGGAATGCCGGGGCTACCTGGCGTGAGAGAGTGTGAAGAAGGGTCTCACCCTTTCCTTTTCTCCAGAGATGCTGCCTGTCCCGCTGAGTTACTCCAGCTTTTTGTGTCTATCTTCCGTTTAAACGAGCATCTGCAGTTCTTTCTTACATATTATTCCCTGTGATTGTTTTGAAATTTCTGCTTCAGTGATTGCTTGCATATATTTGTACCAGGGAAACGCTATATTTTCACTTGATCTTCCGGCGCAGAATCGGAAAATTTGGTTCCATTTGTACGATGAACGAAGCATTTTTTTAAACTTGTTATTGTCCGAACCAAGGTGTCATTTAGAAGTTGCATAAAGTCCCTACTTCAATGTATATTTTGATCATACAACATTTTTTCATGAATAGTCTGAAGAAGGGTCTCGACCCGAAACGTCACCCATTCCTTCTCCCCAGAGATGCTGCCTGTCCCGCTGAGTTACTCCAGCATTTTGTGTCTATCTTCTGTTTTCATAGAAACATGGAAACATAGAAACATAGAAAATAGGTGCAGGAGTAGACCATTCGGCCCTTCGAGCCTGCACCGCCATTCAATATGATCATGGCTGATCATCCAACTCAGTATCCTGTACCTGCCTTCTCTCCATACCCCCAAAACTTTCATGAACCTTCGCTGTGCAGATTGACCTTGTTCGCATGTTGTACTTCAAATAAAGCATTTCTGGATCCATGTGTACGAAGATACTGCAGATGCTGGGTTATAATGCTGGGATAGACATAACATTGGCAAAGTAACTCGGCAAGTCAGGCAGCATCTCTAGAGAAAGGGACTAGGTGACGGGTTGTGTCTGAACACCTTCTTTAGACTTTCTGGACTCATTACAAGTTCGTTCAGGAATACTTGCATAATTATGGCACCATTTATCTCAAGACAGCCCTAATTATCTTTTTTGAAAGTGTAATTCTGAAGCAGAAAGTTTCATCATCCAATCTTTACGTCACGCATTCCCACAAACCGCAAAATGATACTGCACTTTGCTCAATTGCCCTGCAGGTCAGGCACAACTCCGTTGTCCTTGTTTGTTGCAAATAATGTCATTAAATTATTTCGTAACGGGCTAGCATACCTATGATTGTTTTTTTTTGTCCGTGCCAGACAGGTGGGCAATGTCCACTTGAGCCATGGAGTCAAACAGCGCGGAGAAAAAGGCCATTCTGCCCAATTCGTCGATGCGCCCAACATGCCCCATCCAAGCCAGTCCCATTCGCACGCGTTTGGCTCACATCCCTCAAAACCTTTCCTATCCATGGATCTGTCAAGCTGTCTTTTAAATGCTGTCGCAGTACCTGCAAAGGAGACACCATAGGGAGGAATACCATGGGTAGATACAATATTTTATAATTATTTTTATCAATTTCTATAGCAATATCATGACATTGGATTTAGATAAAAGGGGACAAACTAACAAGATGCATTTGCCTCACCAATGTTGGAAGAGTGCGCATTTCCAACAGTAATATCTGGATTTATGCGTTAAATCAGTGGTTCTTAACCTGGGGGTCGGGACCCCCATGGGGGGGGGGGTCGTTTGGGGCTTTACCGAGGACATGAAGGGGTCATAAATAACATATCCATTTGTTGAGCCCATTTTTAGGAACCTAACAAAGGTACATACGACATACAGTATTTTGTTCGTGTGTGCTCGTACATATGCCAAAAAGGTTAAGAACCTCTGCGTTAAATAGACCTGTATCCACCTGTTTCCACATGTAAGGCGGATAGTGTCATTTGCCTTATAGTTATTTCAAAGCCAAACTCAACCCAAATTTAAATAGGTGGAAAGCAAGAAGGCACGAAAGAGATGAAATGCTAAACAAAAAACAACAACCAGGTATCGTTTGCATAAATATGTAACGTTTGTGAAGCTTTTTGGTTGCTTATTGTGGGCGTTCCGTGGGTAGAGTGCAGTTTGCCGACCATCAAAGAAAATGTGTTTATATTGTTTTGCGGTGTCCCGCCAGAAGCAGTCAACCTTGAATTCATATGTACAGTCTTGGAAAGAAGCCCAAGGCGAATGACATTACAAGTAGTCTACTGTGAGCATTGAAAATATTAATCTTCTTTAGAAAGCCATCAAAAACCTGGGGCAAATACCCATCGTTGAATCCTTCGGTGGTATCAAGACTTAATGGGTCAATTTTAAACGTTTTATAGGCATATCATATCACCTATCACTTGCCAGAATTTGTCCCGCCCCCACCTCCCTTTTCCAACTTTCTCCCCCCCCCCCCCATGCTGAAATCAGTCTGAAGGGTCCTGACCAGAAATGTAGCCTTTCCATCCCCTTCGCGGATGCTGCCTGACCCGCTGAGTTACTCTAACAATGTGTGTTTTGCTTAATATTCCAGCATCTGCGGTTCCTTATGTCTCCTGACCTCATACATTTGATTGATTAGTTCCATGCTGATTTGACTATTGATGTTTCCATTCAACAAATATAAATTGGTGTGAAAGGACATTGAATGGTTTACATTATTGAGGCAATTGGTGTGGCAAAAAGTGCATTGCGATGTTTAACTCTTGGAGTTGTGATTATTGAACTAAATAGAATAACACGGAACATTTTGTGATTTATTCCTCTTTAGATATTCTAAGTTAGATATAACTGCTGACCACTTATTCCTGAGTATCGTTGTCCAGAATCTAGTTGGCCGGAATTAGGTTTCTGAAATTGGCCGCGTTCCCTATATGTACTCGCTTAATTATTCTGATTTCATGTCTATTGTCGACACCAGATTCCCTTAACAAACACACCATTCCAAACTTCACGTAGCAAGCCGAACACAAAATGTTGGAGTAACGCAGCGGATCAGGCAGCATCTCTGGAGAAAATGAGTCTATCTTCGGTTTAAACCAGTATCTGCAGTTCCTCCCTGCACATTCGCGTAGCAAGAGTGCCAGGTGGGTACAGGGACTCTTCAAAAAGATGCAGAAAATGTCCTTGACACAGGGTGACATCCCGACTGAGTGTTCGGAAACCTGGCCTCACGACCTCTCAAAATGCAGAAGGATCATTCAGGGTGACGTGGAGAACCATGCGTCCGGACCCAGTGTAAATAGCAGAGATAGACACAGCGCCCCTTCCTCTCCATCAAGTCGCTCTTAATCAGGGGTGGCAGAGTCCACGATGGCACCCTTTTCAAAGAGTTACACAGTCATACATTTAGGAAACATGCCCTTCGGCCCAACCTGCCCACGCCGCCCAACATGCCCCATCTGCACTAGTTCCATCTGCCTGCGTATGGCCCATATCCATCTAAACCTGTCCCATCCATGTATCTGTCTAAATGTTTCCCAAACGTTGTGATAGTACCTGCCCCAACTACCTCCTCCAGCAGCTCGTTCCGCACACCCTTTGTATAAATAAATTACCCCTCAGGTTCCTGTTAAATATTTCCCCTCTCTCCTTTTACATGTCTTCTGGTTCTCGATTCCCCCAACTCTGGATAAAAAAGGCTCTGTGCATTTACCCTGATTTACCCCGATCTGCCTCACCCGCTGAGTTTCTCCAGCATTTTTGTCTACCCCAATGACTGATCAATTTACAATGATTGATCATTGACTTGAATTTATTTTTTATTTTTTTTGCATTCTGGCCCTTTGGGTCATCTCAGACCGCTTAGAGCTAAAGAGGGACTGCCCGAGAGGGAGAAGATGTAACGCTGGACCATGTTATCCTTCCAGAATCTGATGTGAAACGTAATCAGGTGGAGTGCGGGAACCTCCCTCGCTCCAGGTCACTGCGTTCTGCTTCAGGTCTTGTACAGGAAATGAACGGCTTCGTCAGAACGATGATATAACGACCTGCGGCACATGAAGCATGGAATTTAACACGATTTAACCGCGTCCTAGATAATCCGAGATTGGTTTCCGTGGTCAAAATAATTCAGAACGCCGCTCTGATGGTCGGGGCGCGTTACTCTGAGGTTTGCAGAGAAATGCCGACGCTGGCTGCCAGCAACAAGCAATAATAATGTTCTGTAAATGAAAATGGATTAGTCAATGCATGCACACATTTCACCGGGTATGCATCATCACCGTGTCTCGTTTCACAGTGGAAAACGCATCAGTGAATCAACATTTACTTCCACAGTTGGACATTCGGGGCATCGTTCGAGAAAACGCCATCTTTAATAAGATGATCAAAGCCCAGGATACCGTTTAAAAATCCGTTGTCATACATCGTTGCTAAAGCGACGGGATGCTCAGACCGTCCTCACACCATTTCTATTACAAGTTGATTGAAACTGTTCGTGATAATCGACAACATAAGTGAGAGCTGGAATATGTAAAATATTTTAAATTATTATGTTCATCTTTTCCCCTGTCAGACTCGTAGTTCTCACCCAAAATGTCGTCGATATTGTCTAGCATGTGGCATTTTAGATTGCCGCCCAAGTTGTATGTGTCACTGACACGAGGGATTTTCATCAGTAAACCACACAGAGCTAGAGTAACTCAGCGGGTCCGGCAGCATCTCTAGAGGACATGGATTAGTGACTTTTCGGGTGGTGACCCCTCTTCAAAGTAGATTCAACAATTATATGCTTCAACCATACAATATCGAAAGATAGACACAAAAAACTGGAGTAACTCAACGGGACAGGCAGCATCTCTAGAGAGAAGGAATGGGTGACGTTTCGGGTCGAGACCCTTCTTCAGACTAGTTAGGGATAAGCGAAACGAGATACATAGACGATGATGTAGAGAGATAAAGAACATAGAATGAAATATAAGCAAAAAAGTAACGACGATAAAGGAAACAGGCCACTGTTATCAGTTTCTTGGGTGAAAACGAGAAGCTGGATGGAGAGAGAGAGAGAGAGAGAGAGAGAGAGAGAGAGAGAGAGAGAGAGAGAGAGAGAGAGAGAGAGAGAGAGAGAGAGAGAGAGAGAGAGAGAGAGAGAGAGAGAGAGAGAGAGGGAGGGAATGCCGGGGTTACTTGAAGTTAGAGAAATCAAATGAAGTCAGAGAAATGCCCAAGCGAAATATGAGATACGGTTGTCCAATTTGTGTTTCGCCTCACAGTGGACATAGAAACATAGAAAACAGGTGCAGGAGTAGGCCATTCGGCCCTTCGAGCCTGCACCGCCATTCAATATGATCATGGCTGATCATCCAACTCAGTATCCTGTACCTGCCTTCTCTCCATACCCCCTGATCCCTTTAGCCACAAGGGCCACATCTAACTCCCTCTTAAATATAGCCAATGAACTGGCTTCAACTACCTTCTGGGGCAGAGAATTCCAGAGATTCACCACTCTCTGTGTGAAAAATGTTTTCCTCATCTTGGTCCTAAAAGATTTCCCCCTTATCCTTAAACTGTGACCCCTTGTTCTGGACTTCCCCAACATCGGGATCAATCTTCCTGCATCTAGCCTGTCCAACCCCTTAAGAATTTTGTACGTTTCTATAAGATCCCCCCTCAATCTTCTAAAATCTAGCGAGTACAAGCCGAGTCTATCCAGTCTTTCTTCATATGAAAGTCCTGACATCCCAGGAATCAGTCTGGTGAACCTTCTCTGTACTCCCTCTACGGCAAGATTAGGAGACCAAAACTGTACGGACAATGGAGGACACCGAGGACAGAAAGGTCTGTGTGGGAATGTGAAGGAGAATTAAAGTGTTTAGCAAACGGGAGATCAGATAGGTTCAGGCGGACTGAGCGATAGGACGCAATATGGACAGATGACACACGGACCCGGACAAGAGGCATGGGAGAATAGTGGATAGAGGAGTTCAGCGATGCTTCACGAGTGGCGAGGAAATGATCTTTGAGATATTTTTATTGTTTTTCTTTTGAAAACCTTTTCACGTGCTTGTCGAGTTTCTTTGAAGGAGACATTACCTCTACTGGAATAATTCGATTTTTAACCTTGTCAATCCCAGTAAACTATGCTCTGAAACTATTTTTTTCAGTTGCAGTTGGCAGTTTAACTCCCAGTTGTGCCTCCGCGTCAGGACGAGTTCTAGGCATTAAATTTTAGAGCAGACATTCACACCCATAACCATGAATGGAGATATGAAAGGAAATGTAGACACAAGGAACTGCAGGTGCTGGTTTACAATAACCCCCCACAAAGTGCTGAAGTAACTTAGCATCCCCGGAGAACATGAGTAGGCAACGTTTCAACGGATTGTAGCAGGGGGAGAAAGCTGGGTGGATTGGGCAGGCTTTTTCGCCTATCCAAGTTCTTGAAAGATGCTGCTTGACCCGCTGAGTTGCTCCAGCATTTTGTAATTTTATATGTCGAAAGAAATGTCGGCATCGTCTAAGACATTATTCCTTCCATGCACTATTGAAAGTAAAAGACGCCCTGCCTAGACACCATTAACCATGCTAAGCAGAGTTAAAATAATTACGTTCCCGTTTGAAACAATATTAGTAATCGGAAATTTCCTGTGAATGTTGAGATTTTGAAAACTGCTCCTGCAACACAAGGACATCAACGATAGACACAAAACGCTGGAGTAACACAGCGGGCCATGCAGCACCTCTGGAGAGAAGGGAGGAGTGACGTTTCGGGTCGAGACCCTTCTTCAGATCTATATATATATATATATATATATATGTCTTCCTATTAATATTGTATTTACCCGATGATGCTGGCACGGCTATTGAGATAGAGAGCAGATTTTCTGAACGTGTTTAAAACAGTTACTTTAATCTTTTGCAAAGTACATTTATAGTCCAATATCGAAACAGATTTTAAATGCAAAGTATTAAAAGCTGTCCATTATACAGAATACATAAAATATTTAATAGTTACAATCCCATACATTCTTTTTTTTTTATAATCGAAACAATCTTTGACATCTGAATAATATTTACAGAAAATTACATGAACTTTACGGATGCATAATAACGAGGTTGAAATGTAATCATGTTTATATATGATTGCGTTCAGAGCCACCAACTGTCTTCCTCAAAGAATACCTTACAGCGCCACCTGAACGTTACTTCTCCTCCCCTCCACCCACCCCCCACATTTTGTAGGACAAATTTACAAAGTGTCACCAAAACCTATTGGCGACTTCAATTTTGGGAGGATAAAATTAATGGATATTGTACAATTTCTGCAACATCTGACAATACTGATAGCCTATGATCACGGCCTGCACAAACTAATTTACATTACATTCAGCAACAGGCTCTGTGTCTTCAAGTTTATGTAGTCCAAAACATTCAATGTCCAATTAAGAGTACAATAAATCTATTATGTTAAATTTATTTCAAAATGCAGAGCATCCTGCATGTCACGATGATACGCAAGTGCACACTGGAATTTTACACAACTTCCAAAGGCACGTAGCGGCGTCCTTTGATAATTCGCCAAAGCTGTACATATAGCTGTCCATGTATTTGTCACCTGATTTCGCAAGTCTAATTCCATTCTTGTAGTTAGGACGTTTCCTTTGGTACATTTTGGCAAGTGTCTGTATTTTATCAGGTGTAACTTCCCTACTGGCTATGCCTGGCGCGCCACCGGCATACACGGAGTAGATACTTGTGGTAGGGTTAGTGGGTTTCACATAGTTTAACACCCTTCAAGAAATTCTTAAATAGATGACGACTAACAACAAGCCACGAATACCTTCTTAACGATTTCTATCTACACAATCAGGTTCCATACTCTAATTGAAAAAATCATACCCAGCTATGCGATTAGAACGTTAAATTGATACATCGGTCTTATTTCTTGGATTTTCCTTCCCATTTTAAAGTGACTGGATTAGCTTTAAAGAAATTACGTCAAGAAATTCGTTCATGAAATTACTACAAATGGTGCAAACACAATGACTACCGAGTTTTCTATAGGCCTTGTAGAAACAAAAAAAAAACTGTAAATGCGAGGTAAGACACTAACGGACACAAAGTGTTGGAGTAAATCAGCGGGTCAGAAGAGTCTCGACCCCACACATAACCTATCAGTGTTCTCCAGGGAATATTGATTGACCCGCTGAGTTCCTCCAGCACTTTGTGTCCGTCAATAGCGCTTGTATTTGACAAGGAGCCAGGTGGGGTTTTTTTTGCCTACTCCAATGAACATAGTGATATTATGTTGACCCACAGGTTGAACAACCAGCTCAGTCTGTGTCAGCTGGTCAAGGCCATTCACTCCACAGGTGCTGCCCGACCTGCTGAGTTCCTCCAGTACTTTGTGGTTTGATCCAGTTCAGACTGTTTTTTGGATCCAGTTAAGATTCCAAACAAAATTATTGTTGCAGTGGGAACCAGTACAAGATTTGGCTCGGCTTGCTGCAATCAAATTTCATATTGGAATAGTACTTCTGTCATAACGCACACACATACTATAACAAAAAGCCAGCCTGGGAGAAAGTGAATAGCTCCAAGTAGTTGAAGTGCAAAACTTCTAATAATAGGAGAACAAGGCCACTTTCTGGAGGTTATCTTTTTCTACATTGTTGGAAAATATTATGGGGTTTCTCAACAAGCAAAAGGATGCAGCCTACAGTCACTATGGCTTAATCCCTGTAAACCACCAGTCATGGCGATAACACTCAAGGGACATATTTTGCCCCCAAGGAATTCATTTGACTGTTGTTTCTTCTTTGTTCCGACTTCCTTCTCAAAAATAAACTGGTGACCTCACAGTGGAATACAATAAACATGTGCCAATGTCAACTTGGCCAGATCTGCTTTGGAATTATAAAGTCAAATTTACTGGAGAGATCCACTTTTAGTAATATAAAACAGTATGCCAATCAAAAAAGGTCTAATAAGATGGTACTGATGGGAGATTTGAGGATGGGGAAGGAGGGGGTTAAAGGAGACAAGATAATACTTGTTTGATTACTTTACATAACCAAATTATCTGGCCACTTATCAAAGTACAATCATGCCTCTTCACGTGAGGTACCAATACCACAAAGCATTTACTCTGTATAATGCCAACTGTTGGATATGCAACACTTGTGTAAAAACATGTTTTGACTGGTGCTCCACCCAAAGCGATTGCACCTTACAGCAAACGGGAGAGTAACTCCCTCGGCAACTTCAAAGCCTGATATGACAAGAGGGCTGGGCGAAAGTGACTGGAAAAACATTCTCTGTAATCTTTCCAAATATGAGCAACGTTTTAGCATCACAACCGAATTCCCGTGTGCACCAGGAAATATCATCCTGATGAAATGCCTTTACTAAGAACAGAAATTGGAACACAGCACCTCTCCTCTGCTGTATCCAACACAACACTTCAATCAATGACATTTGATTTTCAATAAATGACATTTGATTATCGTTTCAAATAAATTTTTAAAAAGTGCAATCGGCAGCATTACATTTAAAAAATGCATTTAGATTAAAACGAACAAATAATCTTAGTAATTTCAACCTTATTAATAATAAGGAGACAGGTGTTCCCAGTTAACTTATTCACTGCAGTCAATTTCGAAACTATTTGCCGCTAAGTTACAACTTTAGTCATAAGATAGTTCATGTCAGCAATAAACAAAGCTCAGAATCCGATCAGTTCCACAAATGAAATGGTCCAAGTAAACAGATAATATTCCATCCATGGTGATTGGCAATTTGCTCATGTGGGTGATTAGCACTCCCTATTGCAATTGGTAACCCCATCCCCTCCCTTCCCTCCCCCCCAAAACAAAACACACCACTTCGGTCAAAATCAAGTGTCAAACGTTGACTGTTCGACTTTAGCCTTTAAAGCGTTCAAAAGTTTTAAGTTACTGCAACTGAAATGCAGCTTACAACACAGGCCCAAGCAACCGGGGCTTCGTTTTTAAATCATCCAAGATTAGCCTTATCTGCTAAAAAGAAACTATATACAACCCAGACCAAAAAAAAACAATTCCCAAATGATTCAGTGACATTGCGACTGATAAAAGTCAACGAGTTTTATTAAACTTTTTCTTTAAAGAACCCTTCGTCCGTGCTGCTTTCTTTGATGGTAACAGTCAGGAAGTTTGAGGTGACATCCGTGACTACCACCTTTTCCAAATTGTTCAGGGAGGGGCTCCAGGACTCTTCTGGTTCCGACAGAAATCGGGACACTTGGTGTGTAGCCAGCAAGGGGGGCTTTGAAACAGGTCTGTCACTGACGCTATTCCGTGGCACCGGGCCCTCGGGTAGGTGCTTACTTTTATGTGGGGGTGCATCCACCCCTGGTTCATTCTTGGAAACTGTACTTTCCACGGCTTGGTTAGTCCGAAGAGGGTGCGAGTCTGCACCGTATGTACCATCGCTGTAGCCCAGCGACGCGCGATTCAGGTGCGTTCTGGCTGCACCGCCCAGCTTTGCTTCCTGCCTTCCAGCCAAGCGTAGTAGTCCGCTTTCCACCTTCCCTTCCAGCTCGTCACTCCCAGAATCGGGCTCCTCGGATTTCCTTCGTTTAAAATGAGGGTATGTCGGCATCCCTCCTTCAAGTTCACTCGCTGCACTCATTTTGGGAGAACATGTCCCCAGGACTCGGTTGTCCTTGTAGTCCACTTTGCTGTGTTTCGACCCCTTTTTCCTGGAACCACATTCTCCCCTGTGTTTGTGTGACTCGGTTTTCTGGTGAGTTCTCGGAAGCTCCTCCACTCTGGTATTCCTGTCTTTAGAAGTCTCGCCCCTGGAAAGAGCGTTGTGCTGCAAAGTTGTGGCGGGGTCCCTCCGAAGACCCTCTCTGGACCTGGTGGAGGTGAAGCCGGATTCTTGACCAGATCTGCTTGGGTAGGTCATCCTCAGACCTCTCGCCACATCACTGCGGAAGGCGTAGGTTTTCGCCTTTGCCTGCAGAAAACAAAATCAGTTGAATCGCGAAAAAAAAATTGCAACTCAAAATAAAAAACCTAAAACCACCACATTTTAAATCATTAAAGAGTAGCCCATTCACCTTCAGAAGGAACGTTTTCGGTTTGGGTCCACGCTTTTTTGGCCCATATATTTCTCTTTCTCGTTCTCTGTAAGGTAACATGAAAACTTAAACTGTTATGCTGTAATTGGCCTTCAAAATAAATGTTAAATTATCGCAGAGTTAACGATAGAGAACTTTAGATATAATGTCGCAAAAAGGCCTTCACCTCTCGTCAAAGGCTGATATCAGCCGGGCGTCCAGGATATTTTCTTCTGGCTCCCACGTACTGTACCTTAAAAGGCGATTTAAAAATAAATAAATGACGGTGCATCTTATTGCAATGCGCGGTTCGGCGAGCTGCAGTCACTGCAATGCTGATACTTACTTGGGAGACCAGCCCTTCCATTTCACCAGGTACTCGACTTGACCCTGGGAAGGGGGAAAGAGAGAAGACAAACCTTGTGAGATATGGTTTAAAAAACTGCCTGCGCCTGGAAATGGCAGCGAGCGGAGAGGCCGCCAGCCAAGCCAATGCAATGCAAGACTCACGTACTTTCCTGATGCGTCGCTTGAGGAGAGATTCAGCGGCGAAAACCCTCTCGCCCACGGCAGACAGCTCCATAGTGTCCGCTGTCTGTCTCTGTCCGACTCGCGGCCGCTGCAGCGCAAAGAGGAGCGCACCCCTCAGCTGATGCCCCGCCGCCAGCCCATAATACCCCCCGCCCGCTGACGTCGCGCTCGCTCCCCGCCACCACTTCCTAGCAACCCTCCCCCCTTCCCCTAGCAACGCCGGCGGTTGCGCACTGACGCCGGACGCCGGGCGGAGCGACGCTTGCTGGCGGGATGACGTCAGCCGATGCGGCGGGCGAAGCCGATTGGCGGAGCGGCGGAGTAGGGGGCGGGAAGTGACGCAGGGTGGCCGTCAGTGTCCATTTTGTTGCTTCTCCTTCCAGTCTGTAAACCCGGACCCGAAACGTCACGCGTTCCCTCTCTCCACAGATGCTGCCTGTCCCGCTGAGTCACTCCACCTTCTATTCGTTGTGCAGCCGCTTTCAAAGATAATGTGACCTGTGCAATTGATTCATTACTTTGAGCAGATCTAAGGTCAAACAGTAAATAAAACAGCAGGTCTTTCTCCAGCATTTTTGTCTACCTTCGATTTGCCAGCATCTGCAGTTCCTTCTTAAACAGTAAAAAAATGCAGCAGAGGATAGATAGTAGGTGCGTACAAAAGGGAAGCGGTATCTGGTATAAAAAAAGATTCATGCCTTTCATAAATCCTAATAACTTCTGAAGAATATCTACTAGTTATCGAGCGAAATGGTCGGAATCACAATTGTTCAAATCAGATACATCCCCGTGCCAATGGCAAGGCAACACCATCCCAACAGGAAACGTGACCATGATAGATAATACATCTTGATTAAATGCCAAATAACGTTGAATCACATACTATTTGCAATACAACATATTTATAGCAGCATTTTTTGAAATGGACTGTTTGCCAACATCTTGTCTGCTGATTTAATGATTTAATTTGAAACTAAACATCTGAAGATCAGTCTGAAGAAGAGTCTCGACCCGAAACGTCGCATATTCCTTCTCTCCTTAGATGCTGCCTCACCCACTGAGTTCCTCCAGCATTTTTGTCTACCTTCGATTTTTCTAGCATCTGCCGTTCTTTCTTACACATCTCTTCTCAATGCACTTTATAGACACCATCAATAGCTTGAAAGGTTAGATTTGTGCCTCCGACATTAATTTAAATGAAGCAACAATATTGGGCAATGTTTTAGATCAGGAAGTCGGCGTTACCAAAGGAAGTTACATTTTTTCGATGCATTGAGACGACTCTTGGAATAGGTATAGCTTTACTTAAGGAACATGCACGAGAGACGGGTACAATTATAGAAGTCGCCGCAAATAAACTTTTGTACGTTGTATTAGATGGCGCTGTGTGTGAGGGAAAAGGGAGCATTTTTAACCGCAGAGGCCTCTGGCGCCGCAGATACAGTTGGTGCAGCTGTTATCCGGGGAAAAGACGTGTCAAGCTGACATTTCTAAGCGATTAAGATATCACATTTGGTGTAACCAAGTGGAATGGAAAACTCGAGAGTTACAACTGAAACCCTAGAGTATACTATGGGACATTATAAAAAGTTAAAGATAAATTGTAAAGTAATTTTAATACATATACTTGAAGCGATTTGTAGACTGGTGTTCCTCTGGCTCTCTACATCTGCACCTGCCCTGATTCCATTGTCTGTCATGCTACCATCTATATCTGTTTTGTCCTCGCTGGTTTTAGAGATTTACACGGACCATTGGTAATAACATATCACTTGAATACCAGAGCCTAGAATAAGTTGCCATTAAACACCACATGTGCTAAAGTCGCTACGGGTATGCAATGGCAATAACTAAACACAAAATCATGCCAATCTCAGCCACGCGTTTGTATTTCACTCCCCTGAACATAGATACACATTTTTAGAAATGCATCGGCACCGGGAGATAAAGCGAAACACATGATGGTAAAATACCTAGTTGCCCTTGATCCAATCTCGAATGTCTTTTTCCTTACTTCTTAATAAACCCGCACAAAACGAAGGTTATTCTGTTCAGCTCACGTAACCAATGTTCAAAACCAGGTAAACTGTATTATTTACTTGCCTACCGCATCCAGCCATTGTCCAGCAGCTAGTCTGCATGCAGCACGTGGTGGTCGGCATGGGCAAGTTGGGCCGAAGGGCCTGCCGTCGTGTTGTAAGACTCCATAACTCTACCTAATATTGCGGACGCGAGAATATTTAAGCTTCAAATGCTCGTATAATCTTTGGGGTCAGGCATGCCTGGACTTTCTTATGGGTGGGAGTGGGGGGGAGGGGGTGGCTGGAGCGGTGGTGAGGATGGCAACAGTAGAATATGGACATTTTAAAGTAAATAGTAAGTGATGTGAAATCTCAATGGACCAGGCAGCATATGTGGAGGGAGAAAGAATGATTTAGAAAACATGCCTCCGAATCAGATCTACAACTTTTTACATCTGATGAAGGTTATTCGACGTGAAAAGTCAACTCTGCTTCTCTCTCAACTGCGCTGAATGTCCCCAGTATTTTCTATTTTTAATCATTAAAGCGATGCGTTTCATAGTACGTTTAATATATATTCAGAAATCCTTTTGAAAACAACACATATTACGCACATACATGATGTATAATAATTAATTTCAGGGTATGCCTGGATTTCCCGGTGCTTCTGTTAATGACAGGGATCAAAGTAGGTTGACTAATCATCCCTGATACTGATGTACCCGCTCCCTGATCTGAAATACCCCCTCCCTGGTGTGAAATGCCCCTCCCACCCGAGCTCCCTTTCTCAATAGCAACAGAGACCATCTGGAAAGTGGGCAGACGCTGACAAATTACACAGAGAGTAGTGAATTCACCCAGAGAGTTGTGATTTTGTGGAATTCTCTGCCTCAGAAGATAGTGGAGGCCGTTCCATTGGATGCATTCAAAAGATAGTTAGATAGAGCTCTTAGGGCTAGCAGAGTCAAGGGATATGGAGAGAAGGCAGGAACGGGGAACTGATTGTGGATGATCAGCCAAGATCGCATTGAATGGCGGTGCTGGCTCGAAGGACCGAATGACCTACTTCTGCACCTATTGTCTATGTATATCTGTATATGTAAATTGCCTAATTGGGTCCTCAGCAGATGTGTTGTAAATCTTCCCCACACTCTGGCCTTATAACGTTTTTGGCGAAGTTGTAGAACGCAGCAGATTAACACGAAAGCTCAAATAACAAGGAACTGCAGACACCAAAGAAAGACACGCAATGCTGGAGTGACCCAGCGAGTCATGCAGCCGGACCCGTTGTATCTCAACAAGTTGTATCTTTCTTTAACACAAAAACTCTGGTCAAAATACTAATGATACAGAAGCATGAAAGCGCGCCACACCTGACTCTAGAATAGCTTCCCCTCTGTTGTTGGGTTTCGGGATAGTTCTTCCATAACTTAGGTTTACCGCTCAATTCACCTTTATCCCCATTGCGAACACTGGACGTTGTCTCTGGAACTGGCGCACTGCTGTGGGTGAGAACTATATTCTGCACTTTGCTCTACCTATGGCACTTATGTTTGGCTTGATTGCATTTAAGTGTGGTGATATCTGATTTGATGGGATAATCTGCAAAACAAAGCTTTTCAGTGTACCTCGGTGCACGTGACAATAGTAAACAACTTTGGACGCTGCTTTGAAAACGCATGTAAAACTTTAAGGTAGTAACAGATATAGCGTTCAGAATATTTGCCTCCTTGGAGCCTAATGTTTGGCACCAGGCAGCAGCACATAGTGAGAAGTTCTAAGGTTTCAAATTCGCTCCTTGTCCCATTCTGTTTTGGAAAGGATGACGAAATCAGATCAAGATTTTTTTTTAAGATGGAATGCCTGACGTTGTTTGTGTTGTTGGGGGAAATGTCTGAATGAAGAGATTCTTGAGCAAAGGTGTAAAATATTAATAAAAAACAAAAACTAAAATGCAAACGCGGGAATTCTGAAGGGAAAAGCAAAACATGCCGGAAATACTCAGCTGAGACTGAACTAAATACTTTGTGCAATAAAGAGAACAACGCTTTTCACTGTACCTCGGTTCACCCGACAATAGTAAACCTAACCCGACTGTCCTCACCATCATTCCCAAGATCATATTTGCCATTCTCAGGATCAACTTTGCTAGAAATACTCAGCCGAATATTCCCAGCGTTTTATTTTATTGTACAAAGCATTAGTTTTCACATCACCGAAGCAAAAAATGCTCGTGGCAGGGCAGAACTACAAACTGCCTTGGCTGCACCAGGGACTTGGGGGACAGTGATTTTTTTTTAACTTTGCACTGTATTGTTTGTTTGTTTTTACTCATTCAACTTATTTTAGCTGCTAATTATGATGTCGACAGAGTACTTTGTTTACATATCTGTTGTGCTGATGCAAGTAAGAATTTCATTGTTCAGTTTCGGTACAGATGGCAATAAAACACTCAATTGACACCCGTGAGATTAACGCTTCACTGAATTTCCAGTCGTGCAAGAAATCTTGACACTTAGTTTGCTCATTTGTGGTCAAGATATATTTACCATATTTACACAGCTTTCATTTTACTATTTATTTTAATATACGATCGGACCTTTGCTTTACATAAACTGAAATCTGCGTCAACAGTGAAAATGCATAATCATAGGCAGAAATATATGTTATTTTAACTACTTACTCTATTAAGTTAAACAAAGTAATTCAAATCTAAAACGTTACCTAGCATAGTGATAAAAGCTAGTGGTTAAAGCGTGATATGTTTCAGGATAGAGTCCTCATTAGGCACGTTATAATGTACGCGTGGCTTTTTCTGCATAATGTATATGTAACATAAATATTATCATTATGTTCTGTGCAAGCTATAGTGAATGTTCATAAATTGGTAATTAGCAGAAGCTTTTCCTTTGAAATCTAGCTCTGCGTTTATTTCAAATGTATGTTAAATGTTCTCAATAAATTAACGCAGAATCTGCAGGAAAATCCACGATTAACTTTCACAGAGAGCGGTTCCTTTTCTGCATTTCCAAATTATGTTGATAGTTCATCGTGTTGGTTCCACGTGTGCTGAATCTCTGGTTAAGGGCGACCTGATTATTTTAGTTCTACGACTGATACGTTGCTAGGATGCAGAGGTATCTTTTTATCCTCGAAGGCCAAGTTTTGTTTAATGAAGTGAACAATTTAGTTTAATTTTAGACAAATTGTACTAAAATGTCGAGATTAGCTCTGATCAATGGTAGCATTGTAGCATTGCATGTAAATGGATGGGATTATGGCAGTACATCGATTTCTATTGTTGCAAAATACTTGGGGCCTAGTATGGTAAATCTTTGGGTTATTCAAGTCTGCATTTACATGATTCATGTACAGTATGTAACTGTGCAACTTGGCTGAAATAGTTTCGCTTGGTGAAGTATACTAAACCTACTGGGATTCTCTTTCTTATCATTAATAATCCATGTCTTCCACTCATGAATCGAGAGGATGGCTACTTGATAATTCCAATGTTGTTTATTTAATATATAAATTAAATATATAATTAGGTCTTTTTAAATAAGAATTAGGAACTTCAAGTTTTGGCCGAATATAAGGGATAACAAGTTAGCAATTTCGCCATTTTTCTTTGTGGGGGGGGGGGGGGGGGGCGGTTCAAGTTCTGCTATCGTTACTCATTCAGCGAGTAGAACAGACTCGTTTTGCACACCCTCAATGTAAAACCAATAAAGAATTATGAATGCATTTTGTTCTGTCGAACACTCTGCATCCAAAGAAATACTTGTCTTCTCTCCAACTGAAACTTCGAAATGGGATAGTTAACGTCAGTCACAAGCTCATGTTCCGTAGAAACTGGATTGCAAATTCCCAACCTAATCTTACTCTTGTGTTTGGCAAAAAAAAAAGATCAATTAGATTCAAGTAGCTTCTAATCCTGCTGCTAATAGTGGAATGACATTGGTGACTTAGATGAATTTCTCACGGTTTGATCATGAATAACGGTCTACATTGGCATACAATGGATCAATGGAAATTATTTAAAGATATTGATTCGATTTCTTCTTTGCCCATAGAAAAAAAATCTTCCTTATATCTTGTCAACAACGCAAGTTGCAGAAGTTGTGTCTGGGATCACTTCATCTTCTTTAAATCACATAGATCAGAGAACTAAGCACACGTGACAATAAAGTACAACTGAACCATTAAACCATTGAATGGTGACTTCGGATGAGTAGTTACAGGTGTATATCCCGCCTATGTGACAGGAGATTCTCAATCTCTTGATCGTGGATGAAATTCCAATTAATTTCCCAAGCAAACATTCACTTCCTCTCGTCCACACACCGTACGTACATTAAAATTATATTCTGTCATTATAGACACTGTAAAATAAACGTTTGCTTATATGCAAGTCACGTTGAATGTAGGTCAAATGCACAAATCCGGTTGGGGACCGGTACAATGAAAATCCTGCTTGCAGCAGCATCACAGGCACAAAGACTCAGGCAACCTCCAAAAAACATAGATGATACATAACTCACACGTAAGTTGTACAATACAGTGAAAAGGAGAACAAGAATATATTGACAAGATGTTGGTGCCAAGCACAATTAGAAATTCATGAGTAAGAACTTGTTCAGCCAATCGATCAGAATAAGCTTTGGGTCAAACTCTTGGTACCATGGTCTATAATACGTAATTTCGGGATCCCGGCTAATACGAAAAATCCTGTTTTATTTGCTGATTTTAATGATATTAAGAATGGTGTCAAAGGACCAGTGGAAGAAGGTGCTTCCAGTGTGAAGGTACTGAATTAACTCCAACAAGTCACACCCATTAAGAGATTAGAAATCTATTTTAATCTGATCAATATTTCAAGATTGCAGAGTTTACGTCTAAATGACCAACTTCCGCCACTTTCCCACGGATGCCGCCAGCACGCGGCTCTACACGAGTGTTGGGAAAGAAATGAGAAATTAAAACGAAATTGTTCATTCTGTAATAGGTAAAATACAATGGAGTTGATGGTAGCCCTCTTTCTAGAATTTGGCATCAGGTTATACCAGGTGGTCACACGCAGATGGTTAGGCAGATAGAAGAAACCGCAGATGATGGAATCTGGAGCGAAAAACAAACTGCTTGAGGAAAACATAGAGTCTAGTTTAGGGTACACAAAATTGCTGGGGAAACTCAGCGGGTGCAGCAGCATCTATGGAGCGAAGGAAATAGGCGACGTTTCGGGCCGAAACCCTTCTTCAGACTTAAACCCTTCTATTTCCTTCGCTCCATAGATGCTGCTGCACCCGCTGAGTTTCCCCAGCAATTTTGTGTACCTTCGATATTCCAGCATCTGCAGTTCCCTTTTGAACACTAGAGTCTAGTTTAGTTTAGTTTAGAGGTACAATATCGAAACAGGTCCTTCGGCCCACCGAGTCCACGCTATCATTCATCACCCGTTCGCACTAGTTCTATGTTCACATTATCGCATTTTCTCATCCACTCCCTACACACCGGCGGCAATTTCCGGAGTCCCATTAATCTGCAAACCTGCACGTCTTCGGGATGTGGGAGGAAACCGGACCACTAGGAAGAAACTCACACGGTCACAGAGAGGACATGTAAACTGCACACAGAAGTAGCCGAGGTCAGGATTTAACCCAGATCGCTGGCGTCGTGAGGTACTAGCAGCTCTACCAGCTGCGCCATTGTGCCGACGAGCAGCATCCGTGGAGGTAATGGGATTATCACCGTTTTTTTGGTGTCCTTGCCTCTGTCGAAATAGCATCATCGGGAAAATCCAGGATTTTAGTTAACTTGTTCCAGTTCTTCAGTGTTCGATTTCTCACTAGTGCAACAGCAGAGACTGCAGATGCTTGCACGTGGAGTACAAAACAAGGGAGGAACTCAGCGAGTCAGGCAGCATCTGTGAAGGCGAAGGGGCTGTCGAAGTTCAAGTCGAGAGTCTGCATCACCCGAAAAGCCCACCATTCCTTTACTGCAGAGATATTGCCTGACCCGCTGAGTTACCTCCAGCATTTTTTGTCTATCTTCGGTCTAATCCAGCATCTTCGGTCTAAACCAGCATCCTAGACATACCTTTACCTTCCCGGATTATACTTGACCCGCTGAGTTCTTCCAACTGCCTGCCCTTTTTCCTCACCAATGCACATGAACTAAATAGAAGACGGGTCGTGCTCATCAATTCCAATGTAACTAGGTGAATTAAGGTGATTATACAAAAACAACTATACAACTATTAGGCAGCATCTCTGGAGAAAAGGGATGGGTCACCCATCAGGCTGAAAGTGGGGAGGGGAGGGGAGGGGAGGGGATTGAGCAGCTCTTCAACCTCCCCCCCCCCCCACTCCCCTATCGTTCAGGCTGAAGAAGTGTCCAGACCCGAAACGTCACCCATGCATTTTCCACAGAGATTCTGTCTGACCCGCTGAGTTACTCCAGCACTTCATGTCTATATTTGGTATAAGACGGCACCTGCAGTTCCTTGTTTCCATACAACTGCCAGCAGAATAATAAGCAATGGACATAATACTTTAGCAAACAGTATATTGGGATTCTACCAACATGTTAGATAAGCAACAAAAAAACATGGCATTAACGTGCAGTGTTACAGAACGTAAAACATTACAGTACAGGAACAAGCCATTCGGCCCACAATGTCTGTGCGGAACACGATGCCAAGATAAACTAATCTCATCTACCTCCATATCCCTCCATTCCCTTTATATCTGTCTTTCTAAAAGGTCCTGAAACGCCACTATCGCATTTACCTCCGACATCACCCCTCACAACGCTACAGGCACCGACCACCTGCCCCGCACATCATCTCTAACCTATGCCACATGCGTGCGTCTGATAGAGTCACAGTGATACAGCATAGAAACATGCCCTTTGGCCACACTTGCCCACACCGACCAACATGTCCCATCTACAATAGTCCCACTTGCCTGCGTTTGGCCCATATCCCTCTAAACCTGTCCTATCCATGGACCTGTCTAATTGCTTCTTAAACGTTGCAATAATCCGTGCCCCAACTACCTCATCCGCCAGCTAGTTCCATACACCCACCACGCTTTACTCCTCAGGCTCCTATAAAATCTTCCCCCCTTCACCTTAAACCAATGCCTTCTGGTTCTCGATTCCCCTACTTTGGGCAAGATACTCTGTGCGTCCACCCGGTCTATTCCTCTAGTGTTTTTGTGCACAAATAATACTTTAATTCAACTTGAGAAATTGATATTAATTAAATATCAGGTTTTTTTTGTCCGTGGTTTAACGACAACTTCGTAAGGTTGGGCTAAAACAGTTACACAACAGCCGCAAGGATTTGCCAGCGCGCCCGCTTCCTGCAATAACTCCAGTTCTATGGCACCTCCACTACATTCCGCTTCATCTGGTAGATGTACCGCCCCCCCCCCCCCCCCCCCCCCCCCCCCCCCGGACCTCTTTATGCACACAAACACACAACTCTCCGATGAATTTGATGTTTTCCCATTCGTTGTTTTCAGCCTTGGCATTAG